>NC_137771.1:23271520-23871520 GCF_963455305.1 Plecotus auritus
AGTCGGACATCCCTCTCACAATCCAGGATTGCTGGCTCCCAACTGCTGGCCTGCCTGCCTTCCTGATTGCCCCTAACCACTTCTGCCTGCCAGCCTGATCACCCCCTAACCACTCCCCTGCCAGCCTGTTTTCCCCTAACTGCCCTACCCTGCAGGCCTGGTCACCCCTAACTGCCCTCCAATGCAGGCCTGGTCCCCCCGAACTGCTCTCCCCTGCAGGCCTGGGTCCCCCACAGCTGCCCTTCCCTGCAGGCCCGGTTGCCCCCTACTTCACTCCTGTGCTGGCCTGGTCACCCCTAACTGCCCTCCCCTGCAGGCTTGATCACCCCCAACTGCCCTCCCTTGCAGGCCTGGTCCCTTCCAACTGCCCTCCCCTACTGGCCTGATCACCCACAACTGCCCTCTCTTGCAGACCTGGTCCCTCCCAACTGCTCTCCCCTGCTGGCCATCTTGTGGCAGCCATCTTGTATGTTGGAGTGATGGTCAATTTGCATATTATTCTTTCATTAGATTCTGACCAATATGAGTGAGAAGTATCTACTTGTATTAGAAACTAAGCAGTTTTTTCTTGGCCAATTAGAATGGCTTTAACTGCATATTGCATAATTAGTATTGAGTTTTCAAGTCCAGTTCTAGAAGAGAAAGGAAGATTCATATTTAAAATTCATGGTCAAAGTAAAACATCTTTTTTTCAAAAAAAATTTTTTTTTTTAAAGCTCCACAGTTGACTACTGGCTTCCAACCTCCTCTGGCGTCATCTGGCATGAATAAAATGCTACCTTCAGTTCCAGCCACAGCTATTCGAGTTTCCTGTTCTGGTTGTAAAAAAATTCTACAGAAGGGGCAAACTGCTTATCAGAGGAAAGGGTCTACACAGCTTTTCTGCTCTACACTGTGCCTCACTGGATATACAGTTCCACCTGCCCGCCCACCACCTCCTCCCACCAAGAAAACTTGTTCAAGTTGCTCTAAGTATAGCAAAATTCTAAATTATCTTCTTTGTTTCCTTTCTTTTAAGATACTTGGTTCTTGTCCATGTATTGTTTAATTTTTTACATTTCCATGGTTTTTGAGAAATATCACATTATTTAGTACCAGCAGATAAGTTGTTGGTTTTCTTTTTTCTGGATGGCCGGTATTCAGCTTGCTTTTTAACTTTAAATAATGTACCTTTTATATATTAGAGATGTTTTTGAAACCAATCTTTTTATCCTTGTCTTAGTTGAGATGCTTTATGAAACAAAAACTATACCAAAAAATATATTATATATGGCCAAAATATTTTCGTTGTAACTGTAGGCAATAGATACTTAATTCCAACAAATATTTAAAGTTATATTTCCTATTATATAATTAGAATTCATTTAATACTTTCTTCTTTACATGGATTCAAATATATGTATATATGTATATATATACATATATATATATCTATATATATTCAATATCTCTGAATTACTTCAGAGGTCCCATTTCAGTGTTTAACAACAAAAAAGTATGTGTGCCCTTAGACCTTGTAAGGACATCCTGATATATTTGAATAATATGAACTAATTTTGACTAATTTTGTAAGGCGATTGACAGAAATTTTCAATAAGTCAGAAAAAGATGAATGATGCCTTGTTCTAATAATAGAATCACATTGGCTTCTATTAACCTATGCAAACCATGCTTTATTAGTTTAGATATTTGTGTTTATAGTTCCTCACATGTATGCAGCTCTTTATCTGTGGAAAAAGATGCTCCCTCTTCTGGTTCAGTTGGAAAAAGGCCTATAGACAAAAAATAATAATAATTTGAATATGGTTAGGTGTTTTTCTGGAAGCACATCTCTTTATGTTTAAAGTTTAATTAGCAGAGATAGGATTCTTTCTTTATTCTGTTTGAATTGTGAAACGTGCATTTAGAAATGAGTACTTAATATACCACATGTCTAATGTCTATATTCTGGTATATTAATCATCAGATTCAAAGATTAAACCAACTTAATGTTATAATTTTTGTAGTTTCTTATTTTGCAATGAAATAATGTCACATAACTTTATTATTTCTTGATTTCTTACTTTGGTGATAAGCACTTTTTAAAATTTCAACAATATTTCTCTTTTCATAACAATCATAGATACTTCTTTAAAATAATGAGTGGATTTCAAAATGACCATAGAAAACTCAGATAAATTAAAAAAATTTTTTTATTGATTTCAGAGAGGAAGAGAGAGAGATAGAGGGATATAAACATCAATGATGAGAGAAAATTGTTGTTCGGCTGTCTCCTGCACGATTCCCAACTGGGGATGGAGCCCGCAACCCAGGCATGTGCCCTGACTGGGAAATTGAACCATGACCTCCTGGTTCATAGGTTGACACTCAACCACTGAGCCAAACCAAATGGGCTCAGATAACTTTTAAAATGTATACCCTCTTTCTGTGTTTTTTAATTCTTGTCTACATACAAGGTGGGTGAAAAAGTAGGTTTACAGTTGTTCATATGGAAAATAATACAATAATTAAGAAATAATTATACAAGAATAAACTGTGTTTCTCATAATCATGACTGTAAACCGACCTTTGCCCCACCTTGTATGTTGTGATTTTCATCTAAATTTATTATATTCATTTAGTTTGTGGTGTTTGCCTAGTGTTCTGATGATAGGTCATTTTTACCTACATGTCATATCTTACCTGTCTTGATCTTATGTGATGTAATTATTCTTTAAGATTGCATTTAAAATATATATATTTTTATTGATTCAGAGAGGGAGAGGGGGAGAGAGAGAAATATCAGTGATGAGAGAGAATCATTGATTGGTTGCCTCCTGCACGCCCCCTATTGGGGATTGAGCCCACAACCCGGGCATGTGCCCTTGACTAGAATAGAACCTGGGACCCTTCAGTCCACAGGCTGACTCTCTATCCACTGAGCCAAACCAGCTAGGGCTAAGATTACATTTTTTATTGCTGTTTAGTCTTATCCATACATTTCCTCTTTTTTTTAACCTGTCATTCATTGACTTTTTTTTTTTTTTTTTTTGCTTTAAATCCTCACCTAAGGATATGTTTATTGATTTTTAAAAAGAGGAATAGAGAGAGAGAGGGAGAGAGAGAGAGAGAGAGAGGGAGAGAGAAAGAGAGAGAGAGAGAGAGAGGAAGGGAGGGAGGGAGGGGTAGAAAGAGAAAGAAACTTCGATGTGAGAGAGAAAACATCTTTCTGTTGCCGCCTGGACACACCCTGACCCTGGATCGAACCTGCAACCTAGGTGTTTGCCCTGATTTGGAATTGAGCCCACCACCTTTTGGTGTACAGGATGATGCCCCAACCAACTGAGCCACCTCACCAGGGCTCATTCCTTGACTCTTGTTTTATGTACGTCTTCATTCACTTACTCTGTTATGCTTTTTATTTATTTATTTATTTATTTACTTACTTACTTCCTTGGTCTTTTTCATTTGCCCCTTTCAGTTCTTCTTTCAGGTATTCTTACCTACCTATCACCTCAGCCCTTTGTTCTTCATTTTCTTTCCCCCCCTCTTCATTTTACAGAATACCTCTTTCTAAGGCTCAGTCCCCAGCCACTGATCAGTCTTGGTTTTCTTTGTATATAATTTCCATTCCTGAACTACTACTCTTTCATCTCCTTTTCACCACTTTACCTTTTTCCCCCTGTTATTTACACAGTCATTACAACAGTCTGGGATAATTTGGTTATCTGATTATCAAATTATTGAATTGGGTTGTACCCAATTAGGAAATTATATTCAAAGAAGTTAAAAGATTTGTTCAGTGGCACATAACTGGTTAATTTTGGCACATTCACTATCCTCCCTTTCTCCAATAATCCTTGCAATTAAACAGGTTTTATTTGTAAGTCAATTCCTATAAGAAGGATTTCAATTTAGTTTGAATAGGTGGAGCTAGAAAAGATTTTCTTTCTGATAGTTACTGCTGTTTTTATAGCAGCAGCATTTAGGTTGAAAGAAACTCATTAGTTTGGAATAACATTTTTATTTTTATTAATCTTTTATTTACCATATCTTTTAGTATCTTGGATTTAACTAAAATTGAATATATTTTGGCTAATCATCATTTAATTTTTAGTTTTCTCAGTCATAGGTACCTAATGATTTGTTTCTTAAAAAGTATATTTCTGCCCAGCCGGTGTGCTCAGTGGTTGAGTGTCCACCTGTAAACCAAAAGGTCATTGGCTCAGTTCCCCGTCAGGGCACATGCCCGGGGATTTGGGCTTGATTCCCAGTAGGGGGCATGCAGGAGGCAGCTGGTCGATGTTTCTCTCTCATTGATGTTTCTATCTCCCTATCCTCCCTTTCTCTCTTCTTTCTAAAATCAGTAAAAACTTCTTAAAAATATATATATGTATTTCAAATCCTACATAAAAGAGGTAATTTTTAGGGTAATTTTGTTAGTATTATTAGAAAATTGGATTTCTTTATATAATGGCACTCAAGGAAATAACTGTTTTAGGATTCTCTGTACCATTTCTGAATTTTTACTATCTGAATGAGCTTGCTTCTTATTCTGGAATAACATGTACTCTGCTACAATAAGATATAATGTAATTGGACAATAAGCATACTTGAGAGCAGTGAGGAATACCTACATTTTTGTTATGTTTTATACTTCCACTAGAGGCTTGGTGCACGAAATTCATTCACGGTGGGGACGAGGGCGGGGGGGTCTCGCAGACTGGACTCACCCTCTTGCAATCTGGGACCCCTTAGGAGATGTCCAACTGCCCCTCGTAATCTGGGACCGCTGGTTCCTAACTGCTCACCTGCCTGCCTGCCTGATTGCCCCAACCCCTCTGCCTGCCAGCCTGATCACCCCCCAACCACCTCTGCCTGCTTGATCGCCCCTAACCACCTTTGCCTGCCTGCCTGATCACCCCTAACCCCTCTGCTTGCCTGCCTGATCACTCCTAACCCCTCTGCCTGTCTGCCTGGTCACCCCTAACTGCTCTCCTGCTGGCCTGATTGCCCCTAACTGCCTCTGTCTCACCCCACACATGGGACCCAGAATTCCCTCCTCTGGCCAGTTGCAGGCACCCGGGACCCGGGCTGCCTTCCCTCCGGTCGGCTGCAGGCACCCAGTACCTTGGTTGGCTTTGCCTGGGCCAACTGCAGCCTCAGGCGTCCGTGGGTGGGCGGCTTTGCCTGGGACCGCGGGGCAGGCGGCTTGTCCCTCTCCCGGGCCACAGGCACAGCTGCTGGTGCCCAGGACCTTGGGGCACGCAGATTGTCCCTCTCCCTGGCCACAGGGGCAGGCCCAGCCGCTGGCACTCGGGACCCCAGGGCGGGCGGCTTGTCCTTCTCTCGGGCCTCAGCCTGGCTGGTCCCCATTCCTCTCTAACGAGCTCATTTGTGCCTGGCTGGTCCCCATTCCTCTCTCCCCAGTGTTGAGTGTCTGAGTGTGATGACCATTTGCATATTAGCTCTTTATTATATAGGATTACCTTGATTCATACTATTTCCCAACTCTTTATCTCCTTAACTTTTAGAAAATTCTTATTAAGGTCCAGTTCAAATGTCATCTTCTTTTGGGTAGCCTTTCATGTCACATAATGTCTGAAATAATTGTTTCTTCATTTCTATTTCTACATAACACTTTATATGTATCTTTTTCAAAAGTATTACATTACTCTTATATTTCAAGGATGCTTCTTTTGTGCTATTTTATATATCATTTGTCTATTTGTCCCAATATACTAGTAGCTCCTTGAGTGTATGCTTGCACCATATCTTCACATAGGAGTTAGATAATGTCTGGCTCAATACAACTGCTAAATAAATACCCTTGTAAATGAAATACAGTAAAACTTAATTAAGAAAAACTGTAAAGGCAAAAAAATGCAGAGTAGTCTGGAGCTATTAACTATAAAAGATGAGGTATGAAGTTGTGTATTGCAGTGTAGTGTGGTATCAGATATTCTTTATGATGATTCTCATTATGTTTACTGTTACCTTTTATTGAAGCAGAGATATTTGTAATCTTTTCTAAAAAGTACCTGATTAGTATAATCTGTTAAATATGCAGGAATTCATAGAACACAGCTTATTCACTATTATGTGGGCATGTACTCATAGCAAAGAGATAATCTTTAGAAAATTTATCAAGGTATTTTTAAAAATTGTTTTTTTGCCCTGGCTGGTGTGGCTCAGTTGGTTGGGATCGTCTGGTGTACCAAGGGGTTGCTGGTTTGATTCCCTGTCATTCATTGATTTTTTTTTTTTGCTTTAAATCCTCATCCAAGGTTATGGGGGCCATTCAGGAGGTAGCCAATGGATGTGTTGCTCTCACATGCATGTTTCTCTCTCCCTCTCCTTTCCTCTCTCTTTTAAAAAAATCAATAAACAACCATTCTTTTTGAAAAATTGGTTTATAAAATGCTTTATACTTAAACTACTATATAGAAAGACTGGTTTGGGGTGGGATGAGTGGAGTGGAAAGGAACCTTAATCCCTAGGATTTTAATCTCTATTCCCTTTGTAACTGATGCCTACAAATTAAATTATTTAGATATAGAAATGGTTCAATACTATATAATGATGCTAGAATATTCATTGTAGTTTCAAAGGTGTTCTTACCTTTAAAAGATCTTTACAAAATTTTTAAGTATTAATATTTAAGAAGAAAATTAAAAATCTCCTATATTTTTACCATTAGAGGTAATGAATGATAACTCATGTATATATTTTTTTAAATCTGGAAACAGTGTGTAGTAGCAATTCAACATTTCTATGAAGTAAGTCTCTATTAGGTCCCTTTTATTTTATTCATTTATTTTAAATATATTTTTATTGATTTCAGAGAGGAAAAGGGGAGAGAGAGAGAAACATCAGTGATGAGAGAGAATCATTGATCGGCTTTCTCCTGTATACCCCCTACTGGGGATGGAGCCCGCAACTGGACATGTGCCCTGACCAGGAATCGAACTGTGATCTCCTGGTTCATAGGTCGATGCTCAACCACTGAGCCACGCAGGTCAGCTTAGGTCTATTTTATAGAACAGAACTTAAGAATCAAAGCAATTTATCAGTTTATCCAAGAAAACCCAGGCTTTCTGATTTAAATATCAGTTACCTTTTCCTATACTGTAATTGCCTCTTTTATTTTATTTAGCTCACAAAAAGGAAAAAAATTAATTATACTGTGACTTATTTTATCTTTAGAGACATTTTAAATCCAAAGGATGTGATCAGTGCCCAGTTTGAAAATACCACCAGTAGTAAAGATTTTTGCAGCCAGTCATGTTTATCAACATATGAACTGAAAAGAAAACCTGTTGTTACCATAAATACGAATAGCATTTCAACCAAATGCAGCATGTGTCAGAAGAATGCTGTTGTAAGTTATCTTTTTATTTCATTGGGGCAAGAGGTCTAATGCTTGTGCTGAAAGAAAAGTTTTGATGGTCTCTGCTTGTTGTTTGTATTTTGTTATTTCTTAATTCCTAGATTCGACATGAAGTTAATTACCAAAATGTGGTACATAAACTTTGCAGTGATGCCTGTTTCTCTAAGTTTCGCTCTGCTAACAACCTCACCATGAACTGTTGTGAGAACTGTGGGGGTTACTGTTACAGTGGCTCTGGACAATGCCACATGCTTCAGATAGAGGGACAGTCTAAGAAGTTTTGTAGCTCAACGTGTGTTACAGCATATAAGCAGGTACATGACCATATATAATCCTGATGACTTTGTTTATTTTAGGGTATCTAAATTTTTGGGTGGAAATTATTTATGAAAATGTCACAAAAATATTAAGATATTATTACCTTAATTAGTATTTTTACATATAAATAGTAGTTGTCGAATGAATGCCTGTCAAAAACTTTATAACAAGAATTTTATAAGTAGCATACATTTCTTTCTTTGGTTAATCTTCATCCAAGGGTATCTTTTCCATTGACTTTTTTTTTTTTTAGAGTGGAAGTTGGGAGAGAGAAAGAAAGAAAAACTTCAATGTGAGAGAGAAACATTAGTTGGCTGCCTCCCACATGTACCCTGACTTGGGAACTAAGGCAGGGATCGAACCTTCAATTCCTTGACTAGGAATTTATCCTACTCCCTTTTGTGTGTGGGCCAGTGCTCTAACCATTGAACATGCCAGCCAGGGAAGTGGCATATATTTCTGTTCATGCATTTGAAATACATATTTTTAGGTATGACTTTTATTTCATATATGATTCGTGTTTTTGAAGAATATTTTGAAAATGCAGAGGAGTGCAAAGAAGAAAAATAATGCACCATCTATTTGGTGTTAGCCTTCTATTCTTTGAAATATAGTTTGCTTTACATATATACATACACACATTTTACTTGCTAGGGTAATGTCCAAGTTGCATATGTATTCTTTTTTTTAATATATTTTTTATTGATTTTTTATAGAGAGGAAGGGAGAGCGATAGAGAGTTAGAAACATCGATGAGAGAGAGACATCCATCCATCAGCTGCCTCCTGCACACCTACTGGGGATGTGCCCACAACCAAGGTACATGCCCTTGACCAGAATTGAACCTGGGACCTTTCAGTCCGCAGGCCAACGCTCTATCCACTGAGCCAGACCAGTTAGGGCTGCATATGTATACTTGAAATCAAATCCATATGGTTGAAATTGCAATTCAGAAAATAAAAATCTTACCATTAATTATTTAAGAGTTTTTTTCTTCTCTTCATGAAATAAGAAAAAAATAAATGTGGGTTATATATTATTTTGTGAATTAAGGGTTGTAGAGAATGAATTGGATGAATTCTAGTATGACAAATGTATAATGCAGTTTTGTACTTGATTTATATTTTTTTAGTAAATTTTGATCAAAAATTAGATTTTAAAATTGATAAGTACAAAAGAATAGTAAAAACTTCTTACATTTAAAATTTTACAATGGCTTTCTGTTTGAGTGCATTTGCTGATCATTCGTTTTCTTAGGAGAGTGAATTTTTATACAGTCAACTAAAATTCGTGAATTTAATAATGTTATTGGGAACTTTATTTCAATTGTTATACACACACACACACACACACACACATATACACTAGAGGCCGAAGATTCATGCAAGAATGGGCCTTCCTTCCCCTGGCTACTGGCACCACCTTCGCTCTGGCCAGAGCCGCCTTTTCACTCTGGCCCAGAGCCGCCTTCCCACGCTGCCCAGAGGCCCAGAGCGGCTGGGGGCGGGGCGTTCCCGCTCAATGCCTGTGTATGCAAATTAACCCACCATCTTTATTGGGTCAATTTGTATGCTCACTCCTGATTGGCTGTCACAAATGTACGGTCTGTTTGCATCTTACTCTTTTATTAGTGTAGATTAGTGTAGATTTTATTGATTTCAAAGAGGAAAAGAGAGATAGAAACATCAATGATGAGAGAGAACTACCGTTTGGCTGCATCCTATATGCCCCACACAGTAGATTGAGTCCGCAACACGGGCCTACCGGGAATCAAATCGTGACTTCCTGGTACATAGGTCGATGCTCAACCACTGAGCCACTCGGGTGGGGCCTTTTTTTTTTTTTTAATGTGTGTGTGTTTTTTTTATTTTAGAGAGAGGAAGGGAGAGGGAGAGAGATAATAGAAACATAAATCTGCTGCTTCCTGCAAGTCCTCTACTGGGGATTGAGCCCGTGACCTGGGCATGTGTCCTGAGTGGGAATCGAACTAGCGACCTCCTGGTGCATGGGGTAAGGCTCAACCAACTGAGCCACACTGGCCAGGCTTAAATTGTTCTTAAAACTTTATAATGATTCTGGAATTTTAAACATTATACAGTTTTTCTATTTATTTCTGACTAATATACAAACATATTAAAAGGGCTTAGCTTCCTGCTCTAGCTAGTTTGCTCAGTGGATAGAGTGTTGGCCTGTGGACTGAAGGGTCCCAGGTTTGATTCGGTCAAGGGCATGTACCTCGGGTGCAGTCTCCCAGTCCTGGTCCGGGACATGTGGGAGGCAACCAATTGGTGTGTCTGTCTCACTTTGGTGTTTCTCTTTATTTCTTTTGTCTCCCTTACACTCTTTCTAAAAATCAATGGAAAAAGTATCCTTGGGTGAGCGTTAAAAAAAAGAGGGGGGGGGGCTTAGCCTCCTTTAGGAAATCTTGTTTTTGCTCTCATGTGGGGAAAAACCCAATAAGTATTTTCATGTGTTTTATCTTTGTCCAAATGTTTTTCTGATATTGTATCAAGTAATAAAAGTTGCTTGGATTCAGTCAATGGAAAGATATTTCATATTCCACAATAGAAGGAACAATAGGTTGAAACATTTTAATTTTAAATTATTTTATTACTTATAATTTAGCCAATATTAAATTTTTGACATATTAATAAGTACTTTGGTGTAGAGAAAGAACTTGGATTTAATAGTAAAGCATATAATGTTTGATCCCCAGACATTATATTCAAATAGAATTTTACTTTGGGAAAAGCAATTAAACTTCTTGAGTCCATTTTCTTGTCTGTAAATAGGTATTAAAATACCTATGTCACTGAGATATTTTTAGGTTATATATGAAGTAAGAATGAGATAGCACCTAGTATATTACCTGACACATTTTATAAAATGCAAACACAAACCCTCAGAATTATTTGTGTACTGAGCCTCTATGTAAAATTTATTTCTTATTGAGGATTGTAATTATAAAAATTTGAAAGCCACTAATTTAAAATATTTCAATAATGTTAAGTATAAACATTTCAAAGAATTATGCTTTTTACTTGTAATTTGGTAAAAATGAATGTTATTTTATTTTCTTAATAGAAATCAGCCAAAATTACACCATGTGCGCTTTGCAAATCATTGAGATCCTCAGCAGAAATGATTGAAAATACCAATAGCTTGGGAAAGACAGAGCTTTTCTGTTCTGTTAATTGCTTATCTGCTTACAGAGTTAAAATGGTTACTTCTGCAGGTAATACTGGTTTTGTAAATTATATTTATATAATCATTAGAAAACTTATAGTTATTGCTTTGTTTATATAGTACAGGTTTTTGTCCAAATTTGGTTGTCTTTCATGTCTTTTAAGGCAAATTTAAAAATTTCAGATTTGTGTTATAAAATATTACCTATTACCTGATTGCTTTTTTTATGTTTGTTTACTGGCTTGTTTATTAGTGCATCTGTCCTTAGCAAAAGAATTTCATGTGGCTTCTTTAATATATTTTCTTTTTCACACCTGATTTATTTCAGGATTTGTATATCTTATAGTTTCCAGAGAGACTGACAACTTTAAAAGAAATATTTTTTATGTTGTTAGTTTTTGTCTGTATGTGCTGTGATTAAGTTTAGTTTCAGTTCCTGCAACTTGCTCTGGCTCCTGAATTTTTATATCTTATACAATATTTACTTATTTTCTCATACATTTTTGAAAATTTATATATATATAAATATATATATTACTCATTAGTTTTATTTTGATTTGCTAAGGTGTACAAGTTCAGTGTAACAGTTGTAAGACTTCAGCAATCCCTCAGTATCACCTAGCCATGTCAGATGGAAGTATACGCAACTTCTGCAGCTACAGTTGTGTGGTAGCATTCCAGGTATGGCTTCAGGAACCTTTCTCTTCTCCAGTGAGTGAGTTGCTTACAACTGTATAGTAATGTGAACTTATTAGGTGTTTGCTAGTGCCTGGATTGCCTAAATTTCTACTATCTAAGTCCTTTTAAACTTGGATTCTTTGGTTCATCCTATCCTGTATTTGGAGGCATGTTATTTAACTGCCTTCTATAAAATTAATGGTACTATTATCTCCTAGATTATCCTTTGGGAATATATTATTTTTGAATTATTTTATTTTTATTTATAAATGACACTCCCCCCTTTCAAGTATAAGCTGCTCACAGGCAGGAATTTTTGCCTATTGTCACATGTATCTTAGGTGCTTAGAACTGTGCTTGATATACTTAGACAGTCAGTACTGCCTTGTTTGAACAAATTATGAGATCTTGTTTTTTCTCTTTTTTCCAGAATTTGTTTAACAAACCAACAGGAATGAATTCTTCAGTAGTGCCCTTGTCTCAGGGCCAAGTAATTGTAAGCATCCCCAGAGGTTCAACAGTGTCAGCAGGAGGAGGTAACACCTCTGCTGTTTCTCCTACCTCCATCAATAGCTCTGCTGCAGCTGGTCTCCAGCGTCTTGCTGCCCAGTCTCAACATGTTGGGTTTGCACGAAGTGTTGTAAAACTTAAGTGTCAGCATTGCACCCGTCTTTTTGGCACAAAACCAGAACTTCTTGACTATAAGGTAAAGTATAGAATCATGATAAAGGTTTTGAGTATAAACTGATCTATCTGTAAAATTGTTTCTGGCTTTTTATTTCTCAAAATTGCACTATTTGTTTTGAAAATAAGAGGGATAAGGATTTCCGTAAGATAAATGTTTAATTAGTACTTGATGATTTTTCTTTTCAGGGTAAAATGTTTCAGTTCTGTGGCAAGAATTGTTCTGATGAATATAAAAAAATAAATCATGTAATGGCAATGTGTGAATATTGTAAAATTGAGAAAATTTTAAAGGAGACTGTGAGATTCTCAGGTGCTGACAAGTCTTTCTGTAGTGAAGGTAAAGACAGAAGATTATCTTACTACTTAAGCATGTTGGTTCTTTTAACAGTAGTTGATGATTTAAGCTGTAACTATGTGGGTTTATTTTTATCCTCTTTGTATAATATCCCCTTTTTGTTCGTTTATGCTTCGTTCAATTTTTTCTGATCAAATTCTTCATATCATTTAAATGTTAAAATGAAGGAAACAATCCTCCAAGTATATTGCAGAAGATGATGGTAATGTGACAAACTTTTATTGATATATTAGGTTGATAGGGTTCTTTCAATTCTGGTGCTTCAAAGGGAACTCCTTAAATTTGGTAGCATCCTAAGAATATACTTTATTGTTTTAAATAGCCATTATATTTATGAACATAAATAATCTGAATTTGCAAATCAGTATGAGATAGACTTTCTTCTTCGTTTAAATGACTGTCTTAAATGTTTAGAATGTTTTGTATTATTCTAAAACTGCACAGGATTAGCCTACTAGATTAGTGGATTTCAAACCTTTTGACCACAACACACACACAAAAATACATTTTACATTGTGATACCACATACCCAAATAAAACAAAAGTTTCATTAAACAAATTGACATTTAGCCCAGCTGGTGTGGCTCAGTGGCTGGATGTCGACCTGTGCACTGAGAGGTTGCCTTTGTGATTCCTGGTCAGGGCAAGTGCCTGGGTGACACGCTTGATCCCCGGTGTGGGGTGTGCTGGAGAAAGCCAATCAATGTTGATATGTCTCTCTCATTGATATTTCTCTCTCTCTCTCCCTCTTCCTTCCTCTTTCTCTAGTACCAATAAAAAAGTATTTTAAAAAAATGACTTTTACTATATGAGATGCACTATAATATATTTTTTAATGTTTTTATTTTATTCTATTGATTTCAGACAGGAAGGGAGAGGGAGAGGGAGATAGAAAAAGCAATGAAGAATCATTGATCAGCTGCCTCCTGCACGCCCCACACTGAAGATCAAGACTGCAACCCAGGCATATGCCCTGACCAGGAATTGAAGCGTGTGACCTCCTAATTCATAGGTTAATGCTCAACTATGAGCCACACCGGCCAGGCACTATAATATTTTTTAAGTGATAGGATTGGCCCTATATATTGATCTCTTTATCTAATTCGTGAAGACCCAATTGTGGAAACTTTACTATAGGGCATTTAAATTAAAGATGGAAATACTTAATATTTCTGCCTAATTTTAATTTTATCTTTCCTGATTTTTTTTAGGTTGCAAATTGCTTTATAAACATGACTTGGCCAAGCTCTGGGGAAATCACTGTAAAATGTGCAGTTATTGTTTACAGACATCTCCCAAATTGGTACAAAGTAATTTGGGGGGGAAGGTGGAAGAGTTCTGTTGTGAAGAATGTATGTCCAAATATACAGTTCTGTTTTACCAGGTAAATATAATTCACATTCATGGTTTTTTCAAATTAGGGCGTACATTATTCCCTTATTTTTTTGACCAAGTATGAAGGACAATTTAATTATTTAAACATTTAAGATTAAATGTATTATGTTTTCTAGCATTAAATTAAGATTTTGGAAGACTTTAATGTCACTGAAGTTATATTTCTTTTGTTTGTAATTTCCATGGAGAAGACATAACAGTCTTAAGACATTAAATATTTAAAATTATAATTTTATTCATTTATCATTTAACTAAAATGAATTTGTTTTCTGAAGTCTTTGAGGAAGAGAGATCTTATTTCACTATGTTTTTTAATTACAATTTATTTGCATCTGTATAATATGACTTTTTAATCTTAGTATAAAATCATTGATAGATAAATATTTACCACTTTAAGATAATTAAACTTCATTTTTTTTTACTTAAAATTCTGAGTTATTTTTCTCACTTGTTACATGTATCCCGATTTTATTATGTCAGACCACAGATAATTTGTTTCTTACTCTTCTACCATCTTTTGTTTCTTTTTCAGATGGCCAAATGTGATGGTTGTAAGCGACAGGGTAAACTCAGTGAGTCCTTGAAATGGCGGGGAGAAATGAAACATTTCTGTAACCTGCTTTGTATTTTGATGTTCTGTAATCAGCAAAGTATGTGTGACCCACCTTCACAAAACAATGCAGGTAAAATTAAACTTTAGTCTTTCATTGGTATAGGGTCTAACTATGTCTACAGATTGGGAACATTAAATAATTGTCAGTAATTTCATGAAACATAAATTTCATTCTTTTCACATGATGTTAACATTTAGATAATTTTTTGTTTAACCCAGGAGATTAAAGCCCAGTAAAAATTATTTATTTAATTTTTCTCTAAGCAAAATGAATCAAATAAACTTTTAAGAACTTAATGGGAGCCGAAACCGGTTTGGCTCAGTGGATAGAGCGTCGGCCTGCGGACTGAAGGGTCCCGGGTTCGATTCCGGTCAAGGGCATGTACCTTGGTTGCGGGCACATCCCCAGTGGGAGGTGTGCAGGAGGCAGCTGATCGATGTTTCTCTCTCATCGATGTTTCTAGCTTTCTATCCCTCTCCTTTCCTCTCTGTAAAATATCAATAAAATATATTTTAAAAAAAACAAAAAAAAACAAAGAACTTAATGGGAAAGAATGGCAATTGATGTATTATAATTGGATATGTACACCTTGACTTCCGTAAAAAAGGATTTGAGAGTATGAAAAGAACAATCTAAAATCAAATGGCCTCTTAAATGTATCATCTGCGTAGTTATGCAAGATAAAGTACACAGAATATTAAGTTTCACTAATTAAAAAATTTAAAAAAACACTTGTTAGTCCTGAGGTTGACTCTGCTTCAACAGAATTTACTCTAACTTAAAAGCATTGTTTAACCTCCTTGAGATGTTGGTTTTTATGTATGTGCAAATAAATTACATTGTTTTAAAATTGTTTTTATTTTAATCAGCAAGTGTTTCCATGGTGTCAGCTGCTTCAGCAGGGCCCCCATCATTAAGAAAAGACTCAACTCCAGTTATAGCTAATGTAGTGTCATTAGCAAGTGCTCCTGCTGCTCAGCCCACAGTGAATTCTAACAGCGTTTTACAAGGTATGACCTAATTTGAAAGCATTTATCTAGCCTTTTTGAGGTGAATATAGTGGTTCTCTATCTTTTTGTCATCAATGGTCATTATCATACTAGAGGCCCGGTGCACGAATTCCTGCATGGGTGGGGTCCGGCTGGCCAGCCCCAGTTGGGGTTGGGGGGCCGATTGGGAGTGGGGCCAACTGGGGGGAGGGGCCACAGGCAGTTGACAGGCTGGCCCTGCCCCCTGGTCGAACTCCCAGTCTAGGGGACAATTTGCATATTAGCCTTTTATTATATAGGATGTTGGATGTATTTTCATATTAGGAATGGTGGCTCACTGTGGGCTGGTAGCCATTAGTGTTTTCATAATTTCCAGATATTCTTTTCTCATATTATACTTTAGATGCTAGTCTTTCCACGAATTAAATTAAGGTAGTGCATATTTTTATTATGAGAGACTTAAAAAGAGTAGTATGCAAATTGTGTCCAGGGGTTTGACCAGGGGGTGGGGCCAGCCGGGGAAAGGAAGGGAGGCCCCGGCTTCCAGCCAGCAGCTGCTAGGGACCCTATCAGTGCACAGATTTTATGCACTGGGCCACTAGTTGTCTAATAATCAGCTTTTAATGCTAATGTTTAATTGTGTAAGATCCTAAATATATATTTTAATTTCTATCAGGTGCAGTTCCAACAGTAACAGCGAAAATCATTGGGGATGTAAGTTTTTTTTTTTTATTGATATTGCCACTGTATTTATGTTCCATTTTGATGTCGGATAAATATGTCTAAACTACTTTGCCCTTTATTATTATTTATTTATTATATAAAATACATTTTGTGAGCTCATTTAATATTTGTTCAGGAATAGGATTTTTGGTTACTTAATTATCTATTTTATACACTTTAATTTCTTTGAATGTTTGCTATCTTTGTAGGTACTGAAGTTTTTCATTTGTTCTACAGAATTAAAGTTAATTATACAGAAGTCAGGCATAAAAGGTTTTGGGAGCATTTGTAATGTAGTCAGATTGTAAATAAGATGTTTATAAAATGTAGTTTGTTTTGTACCCAGTGAAGAGGATGCGGTAAACAAGCATTACTTTTTTTTTTTTAACTCAATATTTTTTGCTTTTCTCTTAAAATAAATAATGAGGAAATCTTATGACTTAAACAGTGGCATTTCTTAAGTGTTTCCTTGTCTCTGGGGTTACCATTACTATCATCTTATTTTCAAGTCCCTGAAGTGATCATATGATTCTGTTATTTCTAGTTATCTTGAAACTAAGGCTTCTAAGACTTAGTCAAGAAAAAGAGTTCTCATTTTAAACTCTACCAGCTTTGTGCTTAATTAACATTGGCTTCTAATAATAGAAATAGCATTTTTCTTGGTAAACAGAATTGGTAAATAGATATGTTTAGAATCAACATGTAGTTATTAAAATATTGCTGTATTGCTATTTCAGGAATGTGTACTGTGTTTTCCATGTAATTCTAATATGATATTCCTTTAGAAATTATAATCTTTTCTCTAATTAATGGTAAGCTTTTTAAAATGTTTTTAGTGTCTTTGATTAATTTTTTATTTCTTTTGATTTTGTTTTTAACTAGGCAAGTACACAAACAGATGCCCTAAAACTGCCACCTTCCCAGCCTCCAAGACTTTTGAAGAATAAAGCTTTATTGTGCAAACCCATCACACAGACTAAAGCCACCTCATGCAAACCACATACCCAAAACAAAGAATGCCAGACAGGTATATTTCTTGTACTTTCTTCATTTAATTTTTTTAAGGGAAAGGAATGTGGGGTCTGCCTATATTAATTGAGTGCCTACTATTTCCTAGGTAATGTGTTTGGTTGCTAATATACATTGTTGAATTTAGTTCTCACAACATCCCTGTGAGTTAGGTATTTTCACCATCTGAGACTTAACAAGTTATGACAGAGAGAAGGTAGTTAATTGATAATACCATACTGTGAACATTTCATTTAATTTCCTTAATATCATGTAGTAACTATAGACTTCTGAATTATATAGATAGGATCTTAATTAAGAGTAACTATTTTTTTTTTCATTTCTCATTCATGTCTTTTATTTTTCCTTTCTAATAAATCTTAATCAGATTATTACAGTTGTTCCTCTTTTTTCCCCCCATAGTTCCCCTCCACCCGGTTCCCACCCCACTCTCTGCCCTTACCCCCACTCCCCACTGTCCTCATCCATAGGTGTACGATTTTTGTCCAGTCTCTTCCCGCACCCCCCATACCCCTTTCACCTGAAAATTGTCAGTCCACTCCCTTTCTATGCCCCTGATCCTATTATATTCACCAGATTATTCTGTTCATCAGATTTTTTATTCACTTGATTTTTAGATTCACTTGTTGATAGATATGTATTTGTTGTTCATAATTTTTATCTTTACCTTTTTCTTCTTCTTCCTCTTCTTAAAGAATACCTTTCAGCATTTCATTTAATACTGGTTTGGTGGTGATGAATTCCTTTAGCTTTTTCTTATCTGTGAAGCTCTTTATCTGACCTTCAATTTTGAATGATAGCTTTGCTGGGTAGAGTAATCTTGGTTGTAGGTTCTTGCTATTCATCACTTTGAATATTTCTTGCCACTCCCTTCTGGCCTGCATAGTTTCTGTTGAGAAATCAGCTGACAATCGTATGGGTGCTTCCTTGTAGGTAACTAACTGTTTTTCTGTTGCTGCTTTTAATATTCTCTCTTTGTCTTTTGCCCTTGGCATTTTAATTATGATGTGTCTTGGTGTGGTCCTCTTTGGATTCCTTTTGTTTGGGGTTCTGTGCGCTTCCTGGACTTGTAAGTCTATTTCTTTCACCAGGTGGGGGAAGTTTTCTGTCATTATTTCTTCAAATAGGTTTTCAATATCTTGCTCCCTCTCTTCTTCTGGCACCCCCATAATTCAGATGTTGGTACGCTTGAAGTTGTCCCAGAGGCTCCTTACACTATCTTCAAATTTTTGGATTTTTTTTCTTTTTTCTTTTCCAGTTGGGTGTTTTTTGCTTCTTCATATTTCAAATCTTTGACTTGATTCTTGGGATCCTCTAATCTCCTGTTCGATCTCTGTATATTATTCTTTATTTCAGTCAGTGAATGCTTAATTTCTAGTTGGTCCTTTTTCATATCCTCGAGGGTCTCACTAAATTTATCGGCAGTTTCTAGAAGATTCTTGAGTAACCTTATAACCGTGGTTTGAACTCTATATCCTCCATTTCTTTCATTTGTGACCTGTTTCTTTGTCTCTGCATTTTGGCTGCTTCCCTGTGTTGATAGCTTGGCTTTGTGTGCTAGGTATCCTATAGGGCCCAGTGGCTCAGCCTCACTAATTACTTGAGGTGGGCACTCTTGGTGCACCCCTTTGTGGGCTGTGTGCACCATCTTGTTGTAGTTAAGCCCTGATTGTTGTTGGTATCACTGGGAGGAATTGAACTCCAGGCCATTTGGCTGTGAGGATCAGTTGTGTCTATGATGGGAGAACTTCTGTGCTGGAGACACCCTTATGGGGCAAGACTTGCTTCAGTGGGGCTTTGGTGCTCACTGAGTCTGCCCCCTGAGTGTGTCTCTTATTGATCTGAAGAGTTGTAGTTTGGATGGTCTCTCTCTGACCACTGGGTATATTGGCTCTTGAATCTCCAAGGAGAGAGGCCACCCAGCAGGAGCTACAGAGTGATCTGCAGATTCCTTCTCTTTGTTTGGGTTTTGAAGGTACCCAAATGAGGCCCTGCTATGAAGCAGTGCAAGCTGCTGTCGAGCCTTGGGTCTTCCTTTGGAGGCTTTTGGGCTTTTTGACCCATCTGTAGTACTTTAGGTTTCAGATTGCAAAGGGCCAGGCCATTCATATGCAAAAGCCTCTGCGCACAAATTGGGTGGGGCAGGGTCTCAGGGAATCACCAGGGTGGAGCAAACAGCAATGGCTAACCATCAGCCCTGCCTGGAAGAGGTCCTGTGTCTCTGTGTCCTGCGGCACCGTGCAGGAACAATGATCGCTGCAAGCACCTCTGAGAGAAAGCTGCCCTCGAGTTCCGCCCGATGCCAGACAATCCAGTTTCTCCCCATATGAGTGTGGGTCCCCAGAGTCCCGCCCAGATCTGGAGTTCAGTCGGAGCTTGTGTCTCCCTTCCGATTGCAAAAGACAGCAGCGTACTCAGTTGCCAGCTCTTTCCGCGCGTGTGGGTACCTCTGTAACTCTGCAATTCACTTCTGCACCTCTGCTTCTCCTCTGAGTCTCAGTGTGCTTTTCTCTTTCCTTCTAGTTGTAGAATTTCCACTCAGCTAGCCTTCCCGTGGTTCTGGATGATACCCATTTTGTCTTTTAGTTGTAGTTTTGAAGTGGTTGTGCTAGGCAGCAATTTCTGGTGTTTACCTATGCTGCCATCTTGGTTTTCCTCAAGAGTAACTATTGTCTTCCCCTTAGGCTTGAACTTTTTTTATACTCTTTTCCAAATAAAATAAATTTCTTTGAGGAGAGCTTCAGGGCTTCTTTCCTTATGAATTATCTTTCTTACCCCCGCACTCCCTCCCCCAGCATAATCTCTGAGCCACTTCTAGCCTCTGATCTTCTCAGCTTGCTTGTCCCATCATGGAATCTTTGCCCTATAAGTCTTCTGGAGTGAGGATGATTGGACCCCACTATTCTTAGCCTGCCATTCCTGTAGTAGGGCTTCTATCTTGTGAGTGGGAGCTGGGTGGAGGAAGTGAGCACTCACCAGGAAATTAACCTCTTAAACTTGTAGTTGCAAGAGATGAGAAGTAATTGTGGCCTGTTCCTCCTGGTGAGATATAGTAATCCTTGATTGGGAGCTGACTGAAGAGAAGCCATTCTTCCTGATTACATCCACCCAGAATGCAGCTTCAGTCCATTGAGTGGGGATATGAAGCAGGTGGTAAATCAACTGTTATAGACTACCACTGTGCTTACTGAATTTCAGTAGATTTTCCTGAATAAATATTTCTCCATTTGCTGTATGCCCTAAGGACAATTTCCAAATAATGTAAATAGTTGTTTTCAGCAGCTTTGATTGTTTCACTAGGGATTGGGTCTGTGGTGCTCCTCCTGTTGCTAAATGAAAGCCCCAGAATTTTTCAACTGGAAAGGAATCCTATATTCCTAGATCCTGGAAAGTTATCCTATAAGCCAGTGTTTCTCAAACATTAATATGCATGTGAATTACTTTGGGATCTTATTATGTAGATTCTGATTCAGTGGGTCCTAAGGCTTTACATTTTTTCACAAGCTCTTGTATGATGTCAGTGCTACTGGTCCATGGACCACATTGCATAGCAGGCTATAAGTGACTTAGTCCTATATTTTTAGTATGTCAATAGTTTCTTATTTTGTATTATATACCTTGGTTATCAGACATCATTATTCTGGTAACTCTTTTTACATCCACTGCACCATGATAAAAATGTTCCTGTATTATTTTCTACTTCTAACCCTAGTTGATTTGTCAGCTTTCCACTTTTTTTGACTAGCATGATTTTTCTCCTAAATTAATGATTTTATAGTTAGCTAGCATATTTTTCTGGCACAAAGAAAGGACTCTATAGATAATTATTAAATAATTGAATGAATCCTCCATCCTTCCTACTTTTCTCTGCTCATATTAGGTTAGTTTCCAAGTTCTAATACCTTAGCATATCTATATCTATACATATATATATATATGGCTAATATGCATAGTGTCCCCGCAAGAGTTCCGGAGTTGAGGTGTTCGGTCGCTTGCTATGATGTGCACTGACCATGAGGGGATGGCGCAAAATGAAGGAAGGCCCTGACCGGCAGCTGGAAGGCCCCAATCCTATCTAATAAAAGAGTAATATGTAAATTGACCATCACTCCAACAACACACAAGATGGCTGCCCCCATGTGGACACAAGATGGCTGCCACAAGATGGCCAGCAGGGGAGGGCAGCTGGGAGGGACCAGGCCTGCAAGGGAGGGCAGTTGGGGGTGATCAAGCCTGCAGGGGAAGACAGTTAGGGGTGACCAGGCCGGCAGAGGAAGGAAGTTGGGGGCGACCGGGCCTGCAGGGAAGGGCAGTTAGGGGTGAGCAGGCCTGCAGAGGAGGGCAGGCAGTTAGGGGCAAACAGGCTGTTAGGGCAGCAGTTAGGCATCAATCAGGCTGGCAGGGGAGTGGTAAGGGGGTGATCAGGCTGGCAGGCATAAACAGTTAGGGGCAATCAGGAAGGCTGGCAGGCGAGCAGTTGGGAGCCAGCAGTCCTGGATTGTGAGAGGGATGTCCGACTGCCAGTTTAAACCGGCAGTCGGACATCCCCCAAGAGGTCCCAGATTGGAAATGGTGCAGGCTGGGCTGAGGGACACCCCCCCCCCCCCCCGCCCCGTGCACGAATTTCGTGCAATGGGCCTCTAGTTATATATATATGTATACACACACACACACACACACACACACACACACACACACACGCACACACGTTTTTTCTAGGTATCGTTGTCACCCTAGTTCAAGCCTTCATCATGTTAGCTCTACATATTGTAATTGTCTCCTACTTTTACACTTTATATACTTTTACTCTGTGCATTGCTAGCAGCCAAGTTAATCTCTTAAATGCTATTTTTGTCACATTACTTTGTGCTAAAGGATCTGTAATTGCTCCCCACTACTACTTTAAATGATTTCACAAAAATGGCCTTCTACTTATTCAGTCTGCTCTTTAACATAATCTTATTCATCTTAACAGTTTTCCATACCCGTCATCTGTGATCACTGTTCCCATCCTTCCCTTTATTCATCCACATTATATCTTGCATTAATTTTAGCTTCATATCATTGATAATCATTGTGTTGCCCACTTTTTTGTTAGTGCTATACTCAAACCTTTCTTTGCTACTTTAGTTATTTCTTCTTTTTTTTTTAGAATATATTTTTATTGATTTCGGAGAGGAAGGGAGAAGGAGAAAGATAAAATATCAATGATGAGAGAGATTTATTTATCGGCTGCCTCCTGCACACCCCACACTGGGGATCGAGCCCGCAATCTGGGCATGTGCCCTTGACTGGAATTGAACCTGGGACCCTTCAGTCTGCACGCCAACGTTCTAGGGCATTTCTTCTTTTTATGAACACCTAGTATCACAGATTATATTTCTCTTGAACTATAAATCTCTGTATACTTTTAAAAAATATTTATTAATTATTTATTAAAATGTGGTTTCCAATCCTCTTTGTTTTTGTGCTTTTTTTCATTAGAAGACACTCTAAGCCCGTCCCAGGTCATTGTGGTGCCAGTTCCTGTACCAGTGTTTGTGCCCATACCTCTTCATCTGTATACTCAGTATGCACCAGTCCCATTTGGAATTCCAGTTCCAGTGAGTAATTATGCAGATGCTAAGATAAAGTCAGTACACATTTTCCTCTAATAAAATTTTAACAGTTTCATAAAAAACTTTTCACTTGTTGGTAAAATACACCTGACTCTGGTTAGCTATTATTGCATAACCATATTATTTAATGGGGAGTATATAAAGGACTGCTTCTATTTGTCCCTTACCGTGTCAGAGAAGGGTATAAAGTAGCTTTTTTATATTGTTTCATACAACTAAATACTGATATTAAATACACTTTTTAGTGTTAATGATTCCACAAAACCATAAATCTCAGATAGAAAAAGATCAGAAATTGTGTGTGTGTGTCAGAACACTAGATTCTAGAAAGGTTGAAAAGATGAGCATTGTGATTTACATGATTCTTACTTTTTATTAAAAAAAAAGTATTGATTTTATTAGAAATGTAGTTTTCCTCAGTATTGAATTTTTAAGGGAAACAGTTGTGTGAAAATATTAAGCCAGAAATATAATCAAAAGCAAAACAAAGGTGTGTTAGATAATTATCTATGTGGAGAATTCAGACACACATTTTGAATTTGCAGAAAAGCTCATACTGAATTTTTATTTAAATGGCTGTATTCTGCCCTGACCGGTTTGGCTCAGTGGATAGAGCATCGGCTTGGGGACTCATGGGTCCCAGGTTCGATTCCGGTCAAGGGCATGTACCTTGGTTGCGGGCACATCCCCAGTAGGGGGTGTGCAGGAGGCAGCTGATCGATGTTTCTCTCTCATCGATGTCTCTAGTTCTCTATCCCTCTCCCTTCCTCTCTGTAAAAAATCAATAAAATATATTTAAAAAAAAAAAAAAGAAAAAAGAAAAAAAAAAAGAAATGGCTGTATTCTTACAAAAACAAACCAGCAATAGTACTTTAATTATCAGCAATAGAAAAATATCTTAAATTTGTTTATTATTTTAGTACTTAAATCATCTCGCAAATAATACTTTTGATGATGATCCTATTGCTCAAGAAACTCTTCATTCCATCCTTGATCTGTCAGATGCCTGTCCCTATGCTTATTCCATCCTCAACGGATAATGAAGATAAAACCACTGAGAGTATTGAAGACCTTAACGAAAAGCTTCCTTCACATCCATTTGAAGCTGATCTCCTTGAGATGGCAGAAATGATTGTAGAAGATGAAGAGAAGAAGACTCTATCTCAGGGAGGTTGGTATAATTTTAAAGTAAAGAAAGTAAAAATACCCCTACACATTTTCATGTAACAAGTAATTTTAGAGATCTGGTAGTAAAGGTGTTTCGAAACACTTTATTGTGTTTAAATACCAAGTCTGTGGATTTATTAACCTTGTTGATATCTCTGAAAGTTCTGATTTTTTAATGAAGGAAACTAAGTGCTGATATTCACTACAGTTTTTAGTGTTAATGATTCCAGAAAACCATAAATCTAAGTTTCATGATCATTTTCTGATTTTATCCCTGTATTGAAATCATGGTTTTCAGATAAGAATTCCTATCTCTGTGTATAAAAGCCAAGCATTCGGAAAGACCGGTTGCTATGACATGCACTGTGGCCGGCCAACCAGTCCAATGGGGGCGGGGCTGGTGGCTAACTTTGCTCGTCCTCCTCCACCCCGCCCACTGGCCAGCCCTGATCAAGGCTGGGGCGGCTGCCATACCCCACCTGTGCACGAATTCGTGCACCAGGCCTCTAGTTGTGTAATAACTAGCATGTTAGTAGCAGGATGGAAAACTGTTGGCTCAAGTAATTGATAGATAAATCTTACTCTGGGTAGAATAATGATAATAACAATAGTTAACATTCATATGCTTACCATAGTCTAGGCATTGTCCTACATTCACTATATACTCATCCCAACAACCCTATTGGGGGGTTACTGTTTACTTCAGATTCCTCAAATGAAAATAGGATATTTTACTTTCCCAGGCTACACAATTAGGAAGTAAATGAACCAGAAGTTGAATCCAGATCTGTCTGACTCCAAATCAAATGATATATGATATTAATCAGAACTCAGTAATATAGATTCTTGAAAGGTTTGTAGCCTTAATTAGCAGCTCCTGAATTTTAGATATAAGAAGTGATCTGTATATAAAAAAGGCTAAGTGTCCTTCTTCCCTCCAACCAGTAGCTATGATGTGCATTGACCAACAGGGGCAGACGCTCATTGCAGGAGCTGCCATGATGTGCATTGGCCATTTAAAAATAAACGGCTCCCTAGCCGGTTTGGCTCAGTGGATAGACCATTAGCCTGCGAACCGAAGGGTCCCAGGTTCGATTCCGTTCAAGGGCATATGCCTTGGTTGCAGGCTTGGTGCAATGTGCAGGAGGCAGCCAATCAATGATTTTCTCTCATCATTGATGTTTCTATCTCTCTCTTCCTCTCCTTTTCTCTCTGAAATCAATAAAAATATATTTTAAAAAAATAAAAATAAACAGCACCATGGACCTGGCTTTGACAAACCAACACTCTGCTTCCCCTAAGTGGGACACAGGCCCTGCCATCACTCCAGAGCAACACCTCACCAAATGGCAGCCATCGCTGCCAAGATCCCATGGTGTAAAATGCAGCCCACAGCCCAGCCCAGCCCAGAAACGGTCGCTGTGGGCGTCGGGTAATGACGTTATGTAGCAACGCCTGGCTTCCTCTCCCTAGCGACGACTAGCCTCCTTGCAATTTCTTCAGCCCAGGAACCTGACTTGCTTTATAGCCAGGTGCAAACATTTCACACTTTAACCAAATTTCTATGAAGCGTTTTCCCATGCCTCATCTCATTTGATCCTCACAGAAGTCCTGGAGGAGGTAGATAGGAGACTCAGTAGAATCCTAGTTTCTTTTCATTAGCTGGAAAACGGAGATTTAGAAAGTTTAGAAACTTGCCCTGACTGAGAAGTAAGAAATGGTAGAACTTGAAACTGAGTTTAGGTTTTCCCACTGCTCAGAATATAGTCAAACATTGCTACAGTTAAATATTTTACCCTTTATTGTAGATCTGCATCATCTATAATAATAACAATTTTATTTATATACTAGTGGCCTGTGCACGGATTCATGCACATTGAAATGAAATTAATTAGAATAAATATTTTAATATTGCTATTTGCCCTTTCTCTATAATAGAAGTGTCAACCAAATTCACGATTGACAATGACAGATCAAAACACATGGCGTGTGATTGGCGCCATCAAGAGCTTTATATGTATTGCGCATGTGTGAGTCAACTTAGCCTTTTATAGGTATAGAATAAATTTGCTTATGCCCTAGCTGATTTGGCTCAGTGGATAGAGCATCGGCCTGCGAACTGAAGGGTTCCAGGTTCGATTCTGGCCAAGGGCACATGCCTAGGTTGCAGGCTTGATCCCCAGTAGGGGGTGTGCAGGAGGCAGCCAGTCAATGATTCTCTCTCATCATTGATGTTTCTGTCTCTTTCCCTCTTCCTTCCTCTCTAAAATCAATAAAGAAATATATTAAAACAAAACAAAAAAAAGAATAAACTTGCTTAATTAGACCTGCTTTCTGATTTACCTAAATTTTTTCCAGCCCAGTGAAGCACCCCAACTTCTCTTTCAGTTAATTGTCGGCAACACAGCAGTAAATATCAACAAAAAGCAGATTATTATTGTAGTTCACACAGGGAGAACAAAGGGTAAAATATTTAACTGCAGCAGTGGTTGACTGTATTCTGCCCAGTGAGAAAACCTGAAGTCATTTTCAAGGTCCACCATTTCTTCTTTTCAGTCAGGACAAGTTTCTAAGCTTTCTAAATGTCTGTTTTCTGGCTAATGAAAAGAAACTAGGATTCCACTGAGTCTCCTATCTACCTACTCCAGGAGTTCTCTGACGATCAAATGAGATGAGGCACAGGAAAATGCTTCATAGACATTTGGTTAAAGTGTGAAATGTTTGCACCTGGCTATAAAGCAAGTCGGGTTCCTGGGTTGAAGAAACTGCAAGGAGGTTAGTTGGCACTAGGGAGAGGAAGCTGGGGCGTTGCTAAATGATGTCATTACCGGGATGGACACTTTGCATATTAGCCTTTAATACATAAAATCCTAATATGCTAATTGTCTCTTCGACCATTTGACCCGTTTCTATGACGCACATCGACCACAAGGGGTCAGGCGCTCTGACTGGTAGGTTTGCGTGCTGCTGGGGTCCGGCCATTTGGGACTGGGTGGTACAGGCTGGGTCCCTCCTGGCCAGCCAAATTCCCATGGTCTCTCCTTGGCCCTGATCGTGCACCATTGGGATCACTTGGTCTGGCCTGTGCCCGCTCGTATTCCAGGACCCCTTGGGGGGTGTCGGAGAGCTGTTTTCCGCCCGATCCCCACAAGCTAGGCCGAAGGACCCCTAGTATAGTATATAAATATAGATATAAAGGCTAAGTTGACTCGCGCGTGCGCGATACATATAAAGCTCTCGCTGGTGCCAATCGCACACGTGTGTTTCGATCTGTCATTGTCGATCGTAAATTTGGTTGTTTTTGTTGACATTCTGAAGCCGAAAGAAAGCGGCATCATCAACAGAATATGTGTGAAGACCAACTGTTGCCACAACGCACCTCTGAAGCCGAAAGAAGCCGGCGTCGTCGACAGAATATGTCTGAAGAACAACGATTGGCACAAGTTATCTCTGATGCTGAAAGAAAGCGACGTCGTCGACAGAATATGTCTGAAGAACAACTATTGGCACAATGTACTTCTGAAGCTGAAAGAAGCCGGCGTCGTCGACAGAAAATGCCTGAAGAACAGTCATCGACAAGTACTTATTTATTAAAATATTTATTAATATATTAAAATATTTCTTCTAATTAATACCCTTTCAGTGTGCACGAATCCGTGCACCGGGCCACTAGTATAATGATAAGAAGAGAGAGATAAAATGGTGTTTAAGATAGCTGACATACAAATTCAACTTCAGTGAATTTTCACAAAGGCCTTTTAATATATCACTGATAAGCCAAAAAATCATTCTTTCCTGACAATTTTTTTTTTTCAGTGACAGTTTTTACAAAGCTAACTGGGATTTGATTTTACATAACAAATGCTAGATAATTTTTTGAACACTGTAGCATTTGAAAAACTGTTAAGTTTTCTGTTGTGTTGCCAGTAAGTTTTTAAGGCATATATGTTCTGAGTGATGAGTAAAAAGCGTATTTGTTAATTCCAGCGTTTCTGGTCTCATTTTGTTCTTTAGTGTATGGTCTCATAATTCTGACCCATTTATATATGAATTTTAATATCTTAGAATATTGTCCTTATGCTTATCTTCTAACTTTCTGATATTATATTTAGTTTGGAAGTTCAAGCAATTCCTGATGGTAAACCTCAATTTAAATTGGCTTCTACATTCATGTTAACAGTTAACATTTATCAAGTGCTTCCTCTGTACAAATATAGTGACTTTGCCTTAGCCTACAATTGGAGTGAGACAGAAGAACTTTCAAAACTAAGCTTCAAGACAGATAGTTGTAATCACTATAGTGTAAGTAAAATAAAATAGTTTAAAAACATAAAGGAGGGAAAAATGAATTTCAACTGAAGGGATCTGGCTAACTTATCTTTGATTTCAGGGAAAGAAGTGATTTTCCTGGGTCTTTAAAAAATAGTTTTTATTACTTTGAATCCTTAAGCTTCTTTTATTGTTTTAAAAAATACGTTTTTATTGATTTTAGAGAGAGAGGAAGGGAGTGGAAGAGAAAGAAACAGCAATGTGAAAGATAAATATTGATTGGCTGCCTCCTGCAGGCCCCTACTGGGGATCAAGCCTTTAACTTGGGCATGTGCTCTGACTTGGAATCAAACTACCAACCTTTTGGTACATGAGATGATATTCAAAAAACTGAACCACACTGGCCAGGGCTAGCTTCTTACCTTTAAAGTAGTTTATAATTGATAGAACTGTGTTCTGTTTAATTCCATGTGTAGGCTGCTCATGTAACTTATGTTCTAATTCTGTTGGTTTTCCAATGCAGTGTTATAGCATCTTATATTTTAGAGGTAGAAAGGAATTTAAACAGATTTGTCAATCTGTGAATATGTTGTGTGTGTGTGTGTGTGTGTGTGTGTGTGTGTGTGTGTGTGTATGTGTGTGTATCATGGTGGTGGGGAAGAATTTCAGGTAACACACGAGTGCAAAATGCAAAATAAAGGTGTCTCTTGTCATGACTTCTTTCATACTGCTACCTAGAAGTTTAACTGCTGTTATAAGTCATAATTTAACTTCATTTACTACTATGCCTACTTTTATTAATGAAACATTCTTTCTGCATATGAAGGCTATTTTCTTAGAACTCTCTCTGTGATTCATGTATGTAGTGCCATCATTTTATTTTGATGCAGTTGGCTTTTTGTATACATATAAATTATTTATTATGTGCTTTTCTTTTTCTTTAGGATCCCAAACTTCTGAACAAGAACTCTTTTTAGACACTAAGATATTTGAAAAAGGTTTGTAATTGTAAATATATTTTGGATCTTAGAATTATGTACTGTCCTGTTAGTAATACAAGCCCATAAAGTATTAGCATCCTTGGATTAAATATTTGAAATTTTTGCTATTTTAGGGATACTGGATGTCTGATTGTGTGCTAATTTGTTATGAGAATAATAAAAGCTACCTCAAATAGTGTTTTGATTTTCCCCCTCAAATACTGATTTTAAAGATTGAGATAATACTTTAAACTGTATACCAAGAATACGAATCCAGTTCTGTGAGACTGGTAAATAAGTTACTTCATTACTTAGTGTACCTGGGTAATTGTTCCTCAACCATATCTGTTTTTGGTATTTAGGGGTTTCAGGAAGGTTTCTGGCTCTGTTAACAGTCTATCTTATTTTGAGGCTGTGTTTTCTATCTATCTCAGACCAAGGAAGCACATACAGTGGTGATCTCGAATCAGAGGCAGTATCTACTCCACATAGCTGGGAGGAAGAGTTGAATCATTATGCCTTAAAGTCAAATGCCGTGCAAGAGGCTGATTCAGAATTGAAGCAGTTCTCAAAAGGGGAAACTGAACAGGATCTGGAAGCAGACTTTCCATCAGGTTTGTGCAATGTAACTTGTCCACTGAAAGTCTTTTATTTTAGAAGATTGGTACAACTCCAAATTGACATTATGAAGCTATTATAATGTATGATAATAATCTAGGGCAGTGGTCGGCAAACTCATTAGTCAACATAGCCAAATATCAACAGTACAACGATTGAAATTTCTTTTGAGAGCCAAATTTTTTAAACTTAAACTTCTTCTAATGCCGCTTCTTCAAAGTAGACTCGCCCAGGCCATGGTATTTTGTGGAAGAGCCACACTTAAGGGGCCAAAGAGCCACATGTGGCTCGCAAGCCGCAGTTTGCCGACCACTGATCTAGGGCGCACATAGTTATTGTCTTTGAAGGTGTTAATTTGTACCATGTTGTTCTTACAAGATGTTAATTTGTGTGTGTTTTTTAAGCTTTCCCACAGTAACCATAAAGGTGGTTTTCTTGATTGTTTAACTTTAAATGCAATATCCTTTATTTCTCTTAAGTATATATGTAAAATTTTTATGTTATCACAAAATAATTAATATAGTGATTATTATCTGCTGTTTTCTTTCTCAGTCTTAGTCTTTAAGTCTGTGAGTTATTTGTCTCACATTATGCTTTCTGCTGATTCTTATAGAATCCTTTGACCCATTGAATAAAGGGCAGGGAATCCAGGCACGTTCCCGAACAAGACGACGACACAGAGATGGATTCCCCCAGCCCAGACGAAGAGTAAGCAGTAGATTAACTTTTCTTTTTGTTCCTTTATTCTATAAGTCTTGATTAATTCCAGTACTTTACAAAACTCTGTATTGCTAGGATCAGGAACTTCCATACTTTGTTTTACAACCTCGTGGCGTGTGTGTGTGTGTGTGTGTGTGTGTGTGTGTGTGTGTTTCTTAAAGTCAACCATTAGCTTATATTTTACATTTCTTTCAGCAGGGATTTTTTAAATTTTGTTTTTATAATTGAGGTTTTTTTCTTTGTTTACTTGAAAAGCTTTTTATAATCTTTGTTATAAAATTTTTATTTTTAAAGTCTAAATTTAGCTTTTTAAAAATAGTATAATGAGGCTCACTAGTTTATATATATGTATATATATATATGTATATATATATATATATACATACATACATACATAAATATATGTATATCCTATATAATAAAGATGAAATATGCAAATTGACCGCCACACCATCACAAAGATGGCAGCGCCCAGGCCCCTCAGCCCCACCGGAGGCCCCCAGTCCTTTCAGCCTAACCAGGGGGGACAGCAGGTACACAGTGTGGCCAGACCCGCCTTCAGCCCCCCAGCTGCCCAGGGCTGGCCCGAGGCACAGGCAAGCCTCGGATGTTGGCTGCCCAGCCGCTTAGGGATGGCCCGAGGTGCAGGTAAGCCTTGGATGGTGGCTGCCCAGCTAACGCCTGAGGTGCAGGCAAGCCTTGGATATTGGCTGCTCAGCCGCTTAGGGCCAGCCCGAGGCGCAGGCAAGCATCAGATGGCGGCTGCCCAGCCGCCCAGAGCCACCTGAGGCTTAGGTAACCAGGGGCGGCCGAGGCTTGTGCTGCCGGCAGTGGCAGCAGCAGAGGTGTGATGGGGGCGTCGCCTTCCCCTAATCACCGGGTCACCTCCCGCCACTGAGGGCTCTCGGACTGTGAAAGGGGGCAGGCCAGGCTGAGGGAACCCCCTCCAATGCATGAATTTTCATGCACCAGGCCTCTAGTACTAGTATCAAAGCCTAAGTGACCGTTCGACCGGTAGCTATGACGTGCACTGACCACCAGGGGACAGACGATCAACACACAGGCATGGAAACATGGAACAGAATGATGAATCTCAGAGGGGAAAGGGGATAGTGAAAAGAGATTAATCAAAGTTCTTATATGCATAGCAGTGGCCCGGTGCATGGATTTGTGCACTGGTTGGGTCCTCGGCTTGGCCTGTAGGGATCAGGTTGAAACCGGCAGTCCGACATCCCCAAGGGGTCCCAGATTGCAAGAGGGCGCAGTCCAGGGCAAGGGACCCCACCGGTGCATGAATCTGTGCCCTGGGCCTCTAGTTTAAAAATAAGCAGCACCATGGACCTGGCCCTAAAACCAACACTGCCTTCCCCCAAGTGGGATACAGGCCCCGCCACCACCCTGGAGCAACACCCCGCCAAATCGCAGCCAATGCTGCCAACACCCCATGGCGCAAAATGTGGTCCACAGCCCAGCCCGGAAACAGTTGCTGTGGGTGCTGGGTATTGATGTCACGTAGCAACACCAGCTTCCTCTCCCTAGTGACTAGTCTCCTTGCAGTTTCTTCAACCCAGGAACCCAACTTGTAGCCAAACATTTTACAGTTTAACCAAATGTTTGTGAAGTGTTTTCACGTGCCTCATCTCATTTGATCCTCACAGAAGTCCTGGAGTAGATAGGAGACTCAGTAGGATCCTATTTTCTTTTCATTAGCCAGAAAACAGACATTTAGAAAGCTTAGAAACTTGTCCTGACTGAAAAGAAGAAATGGACCTTGAAAATGACTTCAGGTTTTCTCACTGCACAGAATATAGTCAAACACTGCTGCAGTTAAATATTTTACCCTTTGTTCTCCCTGCATGATCTACAATAATAATCTGCTTCATGTTGATATTTACTGCTGTGTTGCCAACAATTACCTGAAAGAGAAGTTGGAGTTCTTCACTGGGCTGGAAAAAGTTTAGCTAAATCAGAAAGCAGGTCTAATTAAGCAAATTTATTCTATATCTATAGAAGGCTAAGTTGACTCACGCATGTGCGATACATATAAAGCTCTTGCTGGCGCCAATCGCATGTATGTGTTTTGATCTGTCATTGTCGATCATGAATTTGGTTGACACTTCTATTATAGAGAAAGGGCGAATAGCAACATTAAAACATTTCTTCTAATTAATTTCCTTTCAATGTGCACGAATCTGTGCATCAGGACACTAGTATAGTATAATAGTGACGTCCATGTGGACTTTCCCATACCAAAATTAAAAGAATAATAGCTGTATTTCTTTTTAGCTCTATTGAGTTATAATTACATTTAAAATTTTACGTCTACATTTTATGGGCTTTGAATGTATGCAGCATAGACTACCATCATAATCATAACACTTACACAGTACCAAAGGTCCCTTGTGATCTTTTGCAATCCGTCTTCCTCTCCAACTCCTGGAAACCACCAGTCTGCTTTGCAGGTCTGCCTGAAATGGTACTGCTTTGCCTTTCCTAAAATTTCATATACATGGAATCATGTCGTTTGTAGTGTTCTGTGTCTTGCTTCCTTCATTTAGCATAATTTATTTGTTTTTCTTCGTTTTTTAGAGAGAGTGGAAGCAAGAAGGGAGGGAGAGTTAGAGAGAGAGCAAGAGGCATATTGATTGGTTGCCTCCTGCATGAGCCCTGTCCAGGGCTGGGAATCCAATCTGTAACCCAGTTAGATATAGAACCTGCGACCCTTTGGTGGGCAGTTGATGCTCTACCTACTGAGCCAAACTGGCCAGGGCTAGCATAATGTTTTTGAGATTCATCCATGTGTCTCATGTATCAGCAGTTTATTCCTTTTTATTTCTGAGTAGTACTTTAACTGTTGGGCAGATTTCAGCAGTGAGGCTGCTCTGGATTTTTTTGTAGAAAGGTTTAAGCTATTAATTCAGTTTCTGTGGCTATTTAGGTTATCTGTTTCTTCTAGAGCAAGCTTTGTCAGTTTGTGTCTTCCAAAAAATTTGTGTTTTTCTTTTATCTAAGATGTCAAATTTATTGGAATGACAATGCTCACGATATGTTTACTATCCTTTTTATGTCTGTTGGATTACATATTAGTAATTTGTGTTTGCTCTTTTTAAAAATAATTCTAGCTAGATGTTTATCACTTTTTTTATCTTATAAAAAACCTGATTTTAGTTTTATTCATTTTTCTCTACCCTTTTTTAAAATGACTTTTGCTCCTGTTTTTATTATGTTCTTCTTTTCCTTTGTGTTTCAATGTGTTCTTCTTTTTCTAGTTTCTTAAGATAGATTATTGGTTTTAGACTTTTTTCATTTCTCATAAATCATCTTAATACTATAACTGCCCCTGTAAGCACTGTTTTAGCATCATCACAAACATTTTGATATATTTTGTTTACATTTTCACTTACATTTAAAATATTTTTTAATTGCATTTGTTGTTTCTTCTTTGACCCATGAGGTATTAATAAATGTGCTGTTTAATTTCCAGTTTTTGAGTATTTTCTTAGCATCATTCCATTATTCGTTTCTAGTTTAATTACATTATAGTTAGAAAATTTATTGAGGCTTTTTTATACCCAGAATATGTTCTGTTCGTATGTTCATTAAACAGACCTGATAGTAAATGTTATTCTACCTCATTGGTAGGTCCAGATACTGGTCCATGGTAAATACTCAAATGCTAGTAATAATCACATACGGTCTTCTATAATTTCAACTTTCTTTTTTTCTCCAAAGGTCATTTCAGCTCTGAGAACTCTGAATCTTTCAGATCTAATACTAACTTCCATATTCTGTAAACGTATGCCCTTTCTAGCTTTGAGAACACCGATTCTTAAAGATCCAAGACTAAATTTTATATTCTGTATTTTTGGAATTCTGACAGGGACGAAAGAAGTCTATAGTACCTGTGGAGCCCAGGAGTCTTATTCAAGGAGCCTTTCAAGGGTGCTCAGTGTCTGGGATGACACTGAAATACATGTATGGGGTAAATGCCTGGAAGAACTGGGTTCAGTGGAAAAATGCCAAGGAAGAGCAGGGGGATCTGAAATGTGGCGGTAAATACACAGCATGAATTTATGTTTTGACTTAGGGGATAAAGGGAATATAAATAAATAAATTAATGAATCTACTCTAAAAGAATAAATACTAGGTCAAAAATGCCATAAAACTCTAGTTTTGGCTTTACTTAATTTTTCCCCATTTTTATTTAAACTTTTCATTTATTTATTTTCCCTTTTAGGAATTGAACATGCCTCGTCTAGCCCATGTTCTGACCCCTTAGGAAGTGCTCAAGACCATGCACTCTCTCAAGACTCCTCAGAGCCAGGCTGTAGAGGTAAAACTCATTTTGTTGTGGTCATTTGTAATATCATTGTCAATTTCAGATTATAAATGGAATATTTAAAATTATTTAGAAATTGAAGTCTTATTGTTAAAAAAAAATTGATGTACTACTCCCAATTTTTTTTTTAATTTCTTTATTGATTAAGGTGTCACATATGTGTCCTTCTTCCCCCATTACCTCCCCATCCCCCCCACTCATGCCTTCACCCCCCTGTTGTCTGTGTCCATTGGTTAGGCCCATAAACAAGTGAGATCATGTGATACTTATCTTTCTCTGACTGGCTTATTTCACTTAGCATAATGCTCTCCAGTTCCATCCATGTTGTTGCAAATGGTAGGAATTCCTTCTTTTTTAGCGCAGCGTAGTATTCCATTGTGTAGATGTACCACAGTTTTTTAATCCACTCATCTGCTGATGGGCACTTAGGCTGTTTCCAAATCGTAGCTATGGTACATTATGCTGCTATGAACATAGGGGTGCATATATCCTTTCTGATTGATGTTTCTAGCTTCTTGGGATATATTCCTAGAAGTGGTATTACTGGGTCAAATGGGAGTTCCATTTTTAGTTTTTTGAGGAAACTCCATACTGTTCTCCACAGTGGCTGCACCAATCTGCATTCCCACCAGCAGTGCACGAGGGTTCCTTTTTCTCCACATCCTCGCCAACATTTGTCATTTATTGATTTGTTGATGATAGCCATTCTGACAGGTCTGAGATGGTACCGCATTGTCGTTTTGATTTGCATCTCTCGGATAATTAGTGACTTCGAGCATGTTTTCATATGTCTCTTGGCCGGATTCCTTCTGTCTTCTTTCAGAAAGTTTCTATTTAGGTCCGTTGCCCATTTCTTGATTGGATTGTTTATCTTCCTTTTGTTGTCTACTCCCTATTTTAAAGGTTTGTTATAAAGGTAAAATTGTATCTTTTCGATCATGAGTTTATTATGTTAATATAAGGGATTTTGTTTCTTTTTCTTAAACTTTACAAGTAGCTCAGATTCTTTATTTACCTGTTTAACTCTTCTTCATCTTTTCAAGGTTTAGCATTAGTGTCACATTCTCCAGAATCTGACCTGACCCTTCTCGTTTATTAGATTTCCTTCATTTATTTTCATAGAATCCCATTTAAATAAACATCTTATCATAGCACCTGTTACACCATATATACTGCATTGTATTTATTTCCTTAACTAAAAAAACCTTGAGATCAGGATCTGTCTATAACCCATGTATTCACCAATGTACACCATAGCGCCTGGGGCACAGTAGTTAGTGTTTATTCAATGCATCAAGTAAATGGTACTATATTTCCTTTTTTTTATTGTTAAGTAATTTTTTATTAATTTCAGAGAGGAAGGGAAAAGGCGAGAGAGAGAAAAACATCAGTGATGAAAGAGAATCATCAATCGGCTGCCTCCTGCACACCCCACACTGGGGATCGAGTCCACAACCTGGGCATGTGCCTTAACTGGGAATCGGACTGTGACCTCCTGAGGTCGACGCTCAACCACTGACCCATACCAGCCGGGCATTGTATTTCTTATAAGTTAATATTTCAGATGTATTCTACCTTTCCACAGTCCGCTCTATCAAGCTGAAGGAAGATATTCTGTCATGCACTTTTGCTGAGTTGAGTGTGGGCTTATGCCAATTTATCCAAGAGGTGCGGAGACCAAATGGTGAAAAATACGATCCAGACAGTATCTTATACTTGTGCCTTGGAATTCAGCAGGTATCAAATTCAATAATTGTTATAAAATGTTACATTTTTAATAATTTTGATAGGACTTGTGAATTAAATTGAAAAATTATAGTGTATATTGATTGGTTGGTATTGTTCCTATAATCTCTTCTTATTCTTCCCCTTTTTTTTTTTTACAAAAATTTTTTTTCAATGACATTTTACATTTAACATTGTAATATTATTTGTAATAGTTTCAGGTGTGCAGCATTATGGTTAGAACACTTTACAAAGTACTCCCCCTTGTTCATGAAGCACTTACCTTGATTTAAAAAAAATCTTGATCATATAGTCTTTTGTATACTGAATTGAGAGTATTAGTAGAATAACAGAAATTGAGGATGGTGCATTTTATTGTTAAATGAACAAAAAAACAAAAATAGCAATCCACATAAGAAGTGACACAGGAGACTGTGTGGTGAATGTATGTGTGTATTTATATAAATCATATAGTCTCATTTACATTTTAAAAAATACTAATTAAAATAATAGTTACACCATTATTTGTCTATCACATTAGCAAAAATAAAAAAATTGTAACGTTGATATAAGTTCTGTGAGTCGAGTTCACCTTTAGAGCAGGTGGGAATTAGTACATACTTTCTAGAAAGCACTTTTGAGCATATGTTTCAGGAATATAATTAAATATTAATACTAATTAAAAAATATATTTTTATTGATTTCAGAGAGGAAGGGAGAGGGAGAGACAGATAGAACTATCAATGATGAGAGAGAATCATTGATTAGCTGCCTCTTGCACGCCGCACACTAGGGATGGAGCCCACAACCTAGGCATGTGCCCTGACCAGGAATAGAACCATGACCTCCTGGTTCATAGGTTGATGCACAACCACTGAGCCACGCCGGCCAGGCTGTTCATACTCTTTTTGCAAGTAGTTCACTTTTGGGAATCTGTCAAAGCTAATACTCTGACATCATTGCACAAAATTAGAAGTAACTTCAGTGTCCATCAAAATGTAATAGTTTAGCAAATTATATTTATAAAGTTGTATATTATGTAGCCAATAAAAATTGTTTAAAGTGACTTCTAGTAATATGCAAAAATATTAATATTAAAGCATTGAAATGAACCAGAGTACACATTTTATGCATATCACTGTATATTAACATGTAGTGGTTTAAAAACTAGTCATAATAACACATAACAAAATGCAATGCATCAAAAATGTTTATAGTGGTTATCTTCTGGGGGTGGTAGAACTCTGGATGTCATAGATTTTTTCTTTTCTTACTTCGCCAAATTTTCTTCCACTTATATAGGGGTTGGGGGTATTTTATTTAAGCATTCATTCTTAAAGTTTTATTTTTATTAATTTCAGAGAGAGGTAGGGAGAGGGAGAGAGAGATAGAAACATCACTGATGAGAGCGATTCATTGATCGGCTGCCTCCTGGCTGCCTCCTGCACACCCCTACACTGGGGATTGAGCCCACAACCCCAGCATGTGCCCTTGATCGGAATTGAACCTTGGACCCTTCAGTCCACAGGCCGAACCCTCTATCCACTGAGCCAACCCAGCTAGGGCAATGTTTTGTTTTTTAATTAGGTAAGTAATGTGTGCTCAGTGTAACTGTAGGAAAAATTTCTCTGCTTCCATTCCCATTCCCCAAGGTAACAGTGCTGCAGCAGAAGTGTCCTTCTCTACCTTCTCCTGTGCTGTACCTTTATTCACCTATACATGTTTAATAATTTTTGTTTTGCTTAGTTTTTAGCAAAATGGGACCTATATCATACACATTTCTTGCAGTTTGCTTTTCTCAATCTGTGTATCTCTCCAGATGACTCTAAATAGAACTTTTTCCTTTAAAAAAGAAATTTGCATAATACTGCAAAGTTTGAATATGCCAGTTATTCAGCCTTTTCTCTTTTTTTTTATATTCAGATTATTCCCCTCCCTCTTACTCTGACAAACAGTGCTTCAGTCAATATTTTGTTTCTGGAAAAAAAAAATATTTTTTTGTTTGTGAAAAGAAAATATATTTTGTTTGTGTACCTAATGAATTGGTGCTTTTGTTTCTAGGTTATAGCATATATATATTTTTTTCTCCAGTTTTAAGATATTTTCAGATTACTTTTCAGAATGGTGTTTTGTGAAAGGGTCATATATGTAAAGTGGCCCTCAAACACTGAAGAAACCAAAAGGCCAAAGAACAAGGCAGACAAGTCCACCTTGTCGCTTGAAAGAGTAGGGAACTTACCTACAGAAATTCATTCTTAGGTGGCAGCAAGACCAAGAGGACTCCTGTGCCTTCCACCCCGCCTCCTCACCATGTGCTTATATCTCCTAAATCAGAGAATGCTTGGGTGATCAAAGGATCACGTGCCAGAGCCAGTTAGATAGATAACATCAGGGCGACTCACCCCAGAGGCAAAACTAATGGAAATCCTGTGATCGATTGTTCAGAGCTTTGTGTGCATATTCTAGAGCAGTGGTGGGCAAACTTTTTGACTGGAGGGACACAATGGGTTCTTAAACTGGACCGGAGGGCCGGAACAAAAGCATGGATGGAGTGTTTGTCTGAACTAATATAAATTCAAAGTAAACATCATTACATAAAAGGGTACGGTCTTTTTTTTTTTTATTTCAATAGTTTTATTCATTTCAAACATTTTAACAAGAAGAATGTAAACACTAATTATTATAATTTGAAACTTCAAAAAATGGAGGAATCATAGCACAATAACATACCTTATATTGAAGATGGCAAAGGCAAAATAAAATTGCCTAACAAAGGAAAGGTACAAAAGCCTTTCAAATTAAACTTAAAATAATTTAAAACTAAAACAAATAGAAAAGAACAAAATGTGTAAACAGTAAATTAAACATTTTCTTTAGTGCAACTTCCAAATTATGCCCGGGACGTAGATGTAGATGGCAATGTAGACTGGGTTGAAAGGTTTTTGGTCTTTAAAACATCAACTTCAGTGGGAACAGTGTTGTTGGTCTCCTTTTTAGCTAATGCTCTGATACTGTGCTCTCCAGGGGCGTGTCTCCCTATATCACCACGATAACTGTCTACGCATTCCCAGGGTGATGTCGGGGGACGCGTCCGCGGGCATTACAAGGAGCCTCTGGAAGATTGAGAGGTTGTTCCTTCTACTGAATGGGCGGATATAAATCCGCCCACTCAGAAGAAGGAGCTGCGGCCGTGTTTCCCGACGTTGCCATGTTAACACTGCTGCTGTTGAAGGAGCGGAGGAGAGAGCAAGAGAACCCCCCGCTCTTTCGGCTCCGCGGGCCGGATAAAGAGAACCCCCGGCTCCGCGGGCCGGATAGAACAGCCGAATGGGCCGGATCCGGCCCGCGGGCCATAGTTTGCTCACGGCTGTTCTAGAGCTCACACTGGGGAAGGGGAGGAAGTCAAGGGTTCAGATTCACCCAGAGGTCAAGATGGCAGATTAGCTTTAAGACAGTTAGCTCTGTCCGTACAAATGGTTGTCATTTACACTTTTATTAGCAGTGTGAGTGAGTGCCCATTTCTTGAGTCATCTTTGCCACTCTTCTTTTTAATATTTATTCTGAGTTTTAAAGAAATGACTCCAATTTTTCCAACTTTTATAAATCAGAATTTTTTTTATGTTGTTGGTCATTTGAATTTTTCCTTTCTATCTGTAGAATCTTTTATATTGGGGATAGTAACTTAAATATAAGCATTTTAAATAAAATTTTCTAGTGTGTTTTTGTCTTTTGGTTTTTATGTTATGTTTTGCCATTCAAGAAGTTTTCCTTTTATACATAGTTCAATTTCTCTTGATAGATTCTGGGTTTTCCTTGTTTCTTAGGATGGTCTTCCTACTTGAATAAAAAATTCTCATAAATTTTTGTCTAAAATATTTTTTTAGATTGACATCTTTAATACATCTGAAATTCATTTTGTATATCAATATATTTCTGATGAATAATATTTTGATGGGTAGTTAATCATGAAAGCAGCATTTATTTTTCCACAGAATTAAAATGACACCTCTGTTACTGTAATTTAATCCAGTTTCTATACTGTAAATGATAAAAATTACCTTATGAGAGGACTTTTATATATTCTTCAACCAATTTTATTAAGCACCGAGGATGTGCCCTTTATGCATTTTGCTTAGGTAAAAATAGTGAAGATTCTTAGCACACTTCCTGTACTCTTGACATTCATATTTTGGATCTAAAGAACATTTTTTAATTTTACCACTGCATATGTCAAGAAATAACATGTTTTGAGGCAGTTAATAATATTCTAATAATTTGAATATAATCAGAACATTGTGATCATTGCCATGATTTCAGTCAAAAACATTTGAGTTCTTTACACTTCAGTTATACTTCTGCTGTATATGAAATACTCTAATTTATGAGACAAATACTAAAGCTATGAAATTTTTTTCTAGTATGTTTATCAACTCTTATTTTGTTGATATTAATAAATGACTTCATATAATAATACTATTAAAAAAAGGCCATAAGTTAACAGATCGTCAGATAATTGTTACAGGAAGTAAATATTATGAAACTTTTATTTATTTTGACAAGAAATAAACTTTACTTAACAGTAAGAAATGCGAAAAGGGTACTTACGTTGACATCTCAAATGTGCTTTCTCTTCATTTGAATTATGAAAATAATCATGCTAATTGTGAAGAATTTTGAAAATACATAAAAAACTGTAATGTTAACACCTGGACCATCACTGTTGATATTAGCTGGGAAGGTGATAATTGCAAAAGAAACAAATAGGCAGGTAATAGAAGAAAAATAACAGATTGCTAATAGACAGAATGTACCATGAACACCTAACAATCATGTACTGTGCATGCTATGTATTAATATAAGTCCATTTCATATATTAATTCACTTAAGTGTTAGTGTGGCCCTATGATGTTTAAGAACTTACTTCAGAGGAGAAACCAAGATGGCGGCATAGGTAAACACCTAAACTGCTGCCTCGCACAACAATTTCAAAACTACAACTAAAAGACAGAACGGACACCATCCAGAACCACAGGAAAGCTGGCTGAATGAAAATTCTACAACTAGAAGGAAAAAGAAAAGCTCACAGAGAATTGGAGGTACAGCAAAGGGGCTTTGTGCGCGCAGAGAGGAAGGGCGGCTGAGAGCCTGGCTGACTTTCTCTGGCGGAAGGGGGAAGGAAGCCTCCGACCGCACTGAACCCCAGTTCTGACTGCACTGAACCCCAGTTCCGGGCGAACGCCTGGGGACCCACGCTCTTACGGGGGGAGTCTGGACTCTCGGGCGGAGACTCGAGCTGGGAAAGGCAGAAGTCTGAAGGCGCGCGCGTGCCAGTGCGCACAAAGGCTGCGGAGGTTGCCACAGGCTTTCCCTAGTGGAAGGGAGTCAGAGGCTCCTGACGGCACTGAGCCACAGTTCTGACTGCACTGAACCCCGGTTCCAGGTGAGCCCCTGGGGACCCACGCTCTTGTGGGGGGAGTCTGGACTCTCAGGCGGAGACTCGAGCTGGGGAAGGCGGAGGACTGAAAGCACACATGCGCGCAAGGGCAAGGCTGACAGGAAGCCAAGACTGAGACTCCACCCCATCCAAGCTGAGCACAGAGCCTATTGCAATTTGGCAAGTCTAATCCTATAAGGCTGTCTCCAGCACCGAACTTCTCCCAGCATAGACACAGCTGATCCTTATAGCCAACTGACCCGGAGGTCAATTCTTCCCAGTGATACCAACAACAATAAAGACTTAATTACAACAAGGCTGTACACACAGTCCACAAAGGGGTGCACCAAGAGTGTCCACCTCAGGTTAACTGGGGAAGCAGACCCACTGGGCCTTATTGGAAACCTAGCACAAATATCTACCTTACCAACTCAGGGAATCAGTGAAAATGCGGGGTCAAAGAATCAGATCACAAACGAAAGAAATGGAGGAAAACAAACGACTGGATATAGAATTCAAAACCACGGTTATAAGACTTTTCAAGAATATCCTAGAAAAGGCCGATAAATATAACGAGACCCTCGAAGATATGAAAAAGGACCAACTAGAAATTAAACATACACTGACTGAAATAAAAAATATTATACAGAGACCCAGAAACAGAATAGAGGAACCCAAGAATCAAGTCAAAGAATTGAAATACAAAGAAGCAAAAAACACTCAACCGAAAAAGCAAAAAGCAAAAAAAAAAAATCCAAAAAGTTGAAGCTAATGTAAGAAGACTCTGGGACAACTTCAAGCGTACCAACATCAGAATTATGGGGGTGCCAGAAGAAGAGAGAGAGCAAGATACTGAAAACCTATTTGAAGAAATAATGACCGAAAACTTCCCCCACCTGGTGAAAGAAATAGACTTACAAGTCCAGGAAGCCCACAGAACCCCAAACAAAAGGAATCCAAAGAGGACCACACCAAGACACATCATAATTAAAATGCCAAGAGCAAAAGACAAAGAGAGAATATTAAAAGCAGCAAGAGAAAAACAGTTAATTACCTACAAGGGAGCACCCATACGACTGTCAGCTGACTTCTCAACAGAAACTATGCAGGCCAGACGGGAGTGGCAAGAAATTTTCAATGTGATGAATAGCAAGAACCTACAACCAAGATTACTCTACCCAGCAAAGCTATCATTCAGAATTGAAGGGCAGATAAAGAGCTTCACAGATAAGAAAAAGCTGAAGGAGTTCATCACCACCAAACCAGTATTATATGAAATGCTGAAAGGTATTCTTAAAGAAGAGGAAGAAGAAAAAAGTAAAGAGAAAAATTATGAACAACAAATACATATCTATCAACAAGCGAACCTAAAAATCAAGTGAATTAAAAACCTGAGGAACAGAATAATCTGGTGAATATAATAGAATCAGGGGCATAGAAAGGGAGTGGACTGATAATTCTCAGGGGGAAAGGGGTATGGGGGGTTCATGAAGAGAATGGACAAAAATCATACACCTATGGATGAGGACAGTGGGGGTAGGTAAGGGCAGAAGGTGGGGTGGGAAATGGGTGGAGGGGAGCTATGGGGGGAAAAAGGAGAAATAATTGTAATAATCTGAATAAAGATTTATTTTAAAAAAAAAATAAAAAGAGAAAAAAAAAAAAAAAAAAAAAGAACTTACTTCAGGCACTTGCCTAAGGTCTCAAAGTAGTAAATGGTGGGCCCAGGTAGTTCCGCTTCAGGGTCTGGTGTTATGAACACCATGTTGGACTGCTTCTCTAATATAAAAAGATGTTTAACTGTAATCAGGGAAAGTTTTTCCTCTCTCGGATAAAAAATGTGAAAGATTGAGAAATTTGATAATACAAGTGTTACTGAAGATAGGTGCAGTGGTGGAGGCCCTTTTCAAGTTAACAGTAATTATTAAGTCTCAAAATCATATAGATTCTTCAGTCTAGCAAACCCATTGATGATTATTTCTCCCCGAAGAGAGGCATGTACATGCATATACTAGTATTTCCATTATAACATTGTTTATAACAGCAAAAAATGGAAATCCCCTAGATCTGTGGTCGGCAAACTGCGGCTCGTGAGCCACATGCGGCTCTTTGGCCCCTTGAGTGTGGCTCTTCCACAAAATACCATGGCCTGGGCAAGTCTGTTTTGAAGAAGCGGCGTTAGAAGAAGTTTAAGTTTAAAAAATTTGGCTCTCAAAAGAAATTTCAATCGTTGTACTGTTGATATTTGGCTCTGTTGACTAATGAGTTTGCCGACCACTGCCCTAGATGTTCATCAAAAGAATGATGTTTAAATCAATATGTCTATACTATTGAATACTATATAACAAAAAAAAGGAATGAGTTGCTTTTAGAGATATTGACATGGAAAACTCTTACAGGCATACATTTTAAGGAGTAAAAGTAACTTGCCAAATTATATGTGTAGTATGATATTTATATTATGGGAAAATACACAAAACATAAAAATGTATAATTCAATAGCATTAAGTACATTCATGATGTGAAGCCATCACCACTATTTAGTTCTATAACTTTATCACCCTATATGGAAACCCTCTACCCATTAAGCAATTACTCCTCTTTACCTCTTCCATCCTGTCTCTGACAACCATAAATCTGTTTTCTACATGGACTTGCCTATTCTCAGTATTTAATATAAGTAAAATTGTGCCTGGCTTCTTTCACTCAATATAGTGTTTTCAAGGTTTATCAGTGTTGTAGCATGAATCAGTATTTCATTCCTTTTTTATGGCTGAATAGTATTCCATTGTTGGATATATCACATTTCGCTTATCCATTCATCTGTTGGTGGACCTTTGAGTTGTTTCCACCTTTTGGCTATTATGAATAGTGAGTGTTGCTATGAATATTTATGTACAAGTTTTGTTTGAACATCTGTTTTCAGATCTTTGGGGTATATACCTAGGAGTGGTGTTGCAGGATCATATGGTAACTCTGATTAGCTTGTTCAGAAACTACCAAACCATTTTCCACAATGGCTGCACCATTGTATGTTCTCAACAGCAATGTATAAGAGCTCCATTATCTCTGCTTCCTTGCCAACACCTAATTTTTGTTTGTTTGTTTTCTAAATAGCCATCTGGTTGGTATGAGGTGGTATCTTATTATGGTTTTGATTTGCATTTCCCTAATGACTAATAATCTCAAGCATCTTTTCAAATAAATTTAAAATACCAAATCTTAAAAACACACAAAAAATTTTAGCGTATAATTAAATGCTACCTTGTGTTACTCTGTTAATGCAAATTTATTTCCCTGAGTAATTTTATCTGATCTGCACCCTCAAAATGTTTTTTTAACAGTACTTTACCCAAGCTGTTGCTTGTTTCCCATCCTGTGATATGGTTCTTGATGGTTATAATTAGCAGATTTACATCCTACATTTAGACTTGAACTTTTTGAAGGCTATTGTTGTGGGGCAAAGAGTTGAGAACTGTGATTACAAGGCTCCAAATAAATAGTTTTTGAATTTGGGCATCCTCAGGTCACCTGACACTAGCTAACTGTATTATTTCAGGAAGTGATCTTGTAGCTAGGCTGACAAACAAAAACTTCTGAGAGCACACCTGTAGATCCTACTGTGAGTTAGAAAAATGATTTGGGAACTACAAATTAGGACCAATTTTTAATACATCAATTTCATTAACTGAGTAAAGGTACTTATTTATTAGAATTTTTCTGTATACTCCGTGTCTTACAAAGCAAATAGAAAACTTTACCTTGCGAGCTCAGTGTTCAAGAAGATGTCAGTCCATGTGAAAGGGGCCTTTAGCTGGGATCCTGGTATTTTAACATGTATCCTTAAAATGGTTTATAATTTTGTAAAGGTAAAAATAAAGGGTAACCTATGTTCTTTAAAATAATTTTAAAAAATGTTTATATTAAAACATTTTATTGGGGTGACATTGGTTAATAACATAAGTTTTACTTAAAATAATTCTTTAAAAAGTCTTGTCTTTGTATCAACATGTGTTTCCACTTTTTTCTCTTATAGTACCTGTTTGAAAATGGTAGAATAGATAACATTTTTACAGAGCCCTATTCCAGATTTATGATTGAACTTACCAAACTCTTGAAAATATGGGAACCTACAATACTTCCTAATGGTAGGATGATTAATTTTTATTTTGATTTTTTTCATGATACACTTTCTTAAATTGCTTAAGTTTTAAGATTATCTTTTTATAAATTGTTCATTTTCTATTTCTGTCCTGATTTGTAATGTATTTGAACTCCTGAGGAGAAAGTCTTGATTACTAGAGGCCCAGTGCATGAAATTTGTGCACTTGGGGAGGGGGCGTCCCTCAGCCCAGCCTGCACCCTTTCGCAGTCCGGGAGCCCTTGCGGGATGTCCAACTGCTGGCTTAGGTCCGCTCAGTCAGTAGGCCTAAGCCGTCAGTCGGACATCCTTAGCGCTGCCATGGAAGAGGGAGAGGCTTCCGCCACTGCCGCTGCGCTTGCCAGCCATGAGCTTGGCTTCTGGCTGAGCGGTGCTCCCCCTGTGGAAGCGCACTGACCACCAGGGAGCAGCTCCTGCATTGAGCATCTGCCCCTGGTGGTCAGTGCATGTCATAGTGACTGGTCGTTCTGTTGTTCAGTCGATTTGCATATTAGCTTTTTATTATATAGGATTTTAGTAAAACTATAGCTTCCAAACAGTGTGTGTATACATACTAACTGTTGAAAATTTTAAAAAAATTACTGAAGGTTCCATTTACAGTTGTAGAAACTGTTTTTGTTCTGGTAATGCTGGTATTGTTGCTTGCTGTAGTAGTAACTGCCACATATTCTACTTCCAGACTCTACCTGTTAGCAGTGGGCCTTCTTTAATTGTTTATAAAGTACCCTGAACTGGTTGTTGAGACTTATTGTCTTTGACCATAGGTCATGGGACAAACCCCTAATTCATGCCTGGTCTTAGGCTCCTCGGCTGGGAATGGAGAGTTGAATGTGATGCTCTGGAATTTGTCTCCCTTTCTGTTGGGCTACAGAGCGCCTTTGAAGAGCAGCATCCTGGTTTGATGCATTTAGCATTCAAAGAGGAGGCTTAGGGACATAGATAGATGGAAGTAATAATTCATGTTTGTGGATAGTCTTCTAAAAATAGAATGTAGAATCAGCAACAGAGAGGTTGGGTAGAGAACATGAGGAAAGGCCTGCACTTAAGGGGTATCCTGGGGAAGGTGCCTTTAAAGGTATACTTATTTTAGTTATTCTGCAAGACCTCTGCTTTTCAAGAAAAATCTCAAATAAGTCATCATAACTTTATCACTCAATATAAATTTAAAATATGAGGAGGATCACTTCTTGGCCTTTTGGCTAAAATCAAGAGTAAAATAAGAGGGCATGGGAAGAAGGGGGCCACTATCTGCCTTCTTATAATCTTACCTAAATAAAATTGAACCAGTTAACAGGAAGTGTATTGAATGGAACAGGAGTCTGCAATCTGTGGCCGACAGGCCAGATCTGGCCTGCTGCCTGTTTCTGGATGTGGTCCATCAGCTAAAAATGGTTTTTACATTTTAAATGGTTTTGGGGCAGGGGGACTCTAAGGAATAATAACATTGTGAGGCATGTGAAAATTATATGGAACTCAAATTTGTGTCTGTAAATAAACTTTATGGTATATTACAGCCATATCTATTTGTTTATGTTTTGTCTGCAGCTCCTTACCTTCTACAACAACAAAGTTGTTCAGAGCCTATATGGCCCAAAATGCTTAAAATATTTACCATCTGGCTCTTTACAGAAAGTTTGGCAGCTCCTGGTCTACAATAGCAGTAGGTTAAAGCTGTTTCAGGAGAATGCTCAGTGCGCAATCATCTGACCTTTTCCTTGTAGTGCCTTCTCTGTTTTTCTGTATAAGGAAGAGGGGGAAGGAGAGGAACAATCAGTCCCCCTCCCCCCGCCCCCATATCTTGTCTGAGAATTTGAGAAACTAGTCTTATTTATCAGGAGCTCAATGCTGTTTCTCCCCCAACCCCCCCTCCCCCTTCTTCGGTCCAGGTTACATGTTCTCTCGCATTGAAGAAGAACATTTGTGGGAGTGCAAACAGCTGGGCGCTTATTCACCAATTGTCCTCTTGAACACCCTTCTTTTCTTCAATACCAAATACTTTCAACTAAAGAATGTTGCTGAGCACTTGAAGCTTTCCTTTGCCCATGTGATGAGACGGACCAGAATTTTGAAGTACAGTACCAAGATGACATATCTGAGATTCTTTCCACCTTTACAGAAGCCAGAGTCAGAACCAGGTATGTGATGGAGTTTGGAAGATTTCTATTGAAGTCTCAGTATTCAAATAGAAACTCATTGCAGAGGGGTAATTGTGTAGCTTTTGTTTAACATTTAAATGCTTTATGTCATAGCTAGGTTCAAGGCTTTTTCTCAAAATAAGAGGAGTTGCTTACTTTCATTGGCCTTTAAGTTAGAAATTCCGATAGCATTGGTAGAGCCCAAATAATCCTTATTTTAAAACCTCCCGGGGAATTTAAATTTATAGCTAAGTTGAGAATCACTGATTTAGGGGCAACAGATGGGTCAATTACTAGTTAAAGGAATCTGTTTAACTTTTTTTTTTTTTTTAATATATTTCTTTATTGATTTCATAGAGGAAGGGAGAGGGAGAGAAAGAAAGAAACATCAATGATGAGAGAGAATCATTGATCGGTTGCCTCCTGCACGCCCCCTACTGGGGATATGCCCACAACCCCGGGCATGTGCCCTTGGCCGGAATCAAACCTGGGACCTTTTAGTCCGCAAGCCAATGCTCTATCCATTGAGCCAAACTGGCTAGGGCCTGTTTAACTTTTAAATTTCCTGTTTCTAAGTCTTTTTTTGACCAGAGCACCTCTCTTTAGTTGACAATAAGATGTCAAGTTTTGAAGAAACTTAAAAGCTGGCCTAGAGTGTACTGCTTTTATACACAGTAGAATAATAGCAGCAATGACAATTTTATTAGAAGGGTTATGGTTTTTTATTCCAGTAGTAGTCTATTAAATAATAGTTTGTCTTAAAGATTAAAAAAATCATTATTATTATTATGAAACTGGAATTTAAATTTATTGATTTTGATCAAAGTTGTAAGTTCTAAAATTCCAAAAATCCAGTTGTTACTTTCTTGGGATAAGAGTGAAATATATAGCCGTAACCGGTTTGGCTCAGTGGATAGAGTGTCGGCCTATGGACTCAATGGTCCCAGGTTCGATTCTGGTCAAGGGCATGTACCTTGGTTGCCAGCACATCCCCAGTGGAGGGTGTGCAGGAGGCGGCTGATTGATTTTTGTCTCTCATCGATGTTTCTAACTCTCTATCCCTCTCCTTTCCTCTCTGTAAAAAAATCAATAAAATATATATTTTTTGAAAAGAGTGAAATATATATTTTGAATGTGAGAATTTAAAATTACTCTAAGTAAAATCTTAAAGAATAATTCTGATGTTCATCTTTGTGTTAACTTTTTTCTCCTTTACTTTAGAACAGTGGTCGGCAAACTCATTAGTCAACAGAGCCGCAGTTTGCCGACCACTGCTTTAGAAAATACTAAGATTTATTTGCTTGTTCACCACGTGTCTGTCCTATTTCTTTCTATTTGTTCATATATGGCCCACTTTGTGTTCTTAATTGATATTAATTGGGGATGAGAGGCAGTCAGGTAACAGTTCCCTGTTTTCTGATCTTAGGTGCCTAATAAGATTCGTAACAAGTTCAGCTTCTTTTCTGAATGAGTAACTAAGAAAGTCTTCCTTATTTAGGTAGCCTCTAAGTAGAAAACTGGGGCGAATTATTGTTTAAATAATAATTAATGCAGGAAGCCGGGGAAAGTTGTGTGCTGGTAAGAGCAACTATAAGAAAAGAAAAAGAAAGCCTTTTTCCTCAGGTCCTCTGATTCACCAATTATTCTCTTGACGATTGAATGGGAAAGTGGAAAAGAAAGAGCCCACTTGCCATGTCTTCACCATTGGCCTCTGCAGTATTCCGTTAGGGGAAAAGGATTTGCTCTTTTCTTAGCAAATGCTCACTTTATTGAGAATTTCTTTTCCCAACAAAGGTTCCATTTCTCATAATACTATGACAAATAAATGAAACTTGAACAAATGCCCAGAGGGCACTGATGCCCCCTTGTGGAAATACTTATTTATTTTAATCCTCACTTGAGGACATGTTTTTATTTATTTGAGAAAGCGAGAGAGAGCAAGAGAGAGAAACAGAGAAACATCAGTGTGAGAGAGTAACATCCATCAGTTGCCTCCTTCCAATATGCACCTCAACCAGGGATGGAACCCACAACCTAGGTATGTGCCCTGATTGGGAATCAAACCCACAACCTTTTGATGTGTGGGGTGACGCTTCAGTCAACTGGGCCACCCGGCCAGGAGAGTATAAATATTTTTAGATAAAGAGGTGAAAACTTCTATCTTAATGTCTACCATAGGAGAAGAGCACCTGAAACCCTTAAGAACCCTGTGCCTATTAAAATCTCTTCAAGTCAGGCTCAGAAGGGAGACATACTCTCTTGCACGGTGCTTTTTACCATGTTCCCCCTACATTGGTGAGCAGGGGAACATAACTTTTACAGGGCAGGGACTTTGTTTTGTTCAATGCTATTAACCCTGAACTTAAAATTATATCTAGCACCTCCATAGGTGCTCAGTAAATATTTGTTGAATGAGTAAGGGAAAGGAAAGGGGAGGGAAGCAAAGCTTGTTGGGTGTCTTGATACTTGAAAAATATAATTTTATTATTTCCTGCCTCAAGATAAACTAACTGTTGGCAAGAGGAAACGAAATGAAGATGACGAGGTTCCAGTGGGTGTAGAAATGGCAGAGAATACAGACAACCCACTAAGATGCCCTGTCAGACTTTATGAGTTTTACCTGTCAAAATGGTAAGTGCTCTTGCCCTGAACTAGATATACTCTTCAAAAAGGAGTTAACATACTCTGAATTTCAGATGCTTGAATATCAGAAATGTAGCTCGCCTGTGACTACAGTCAAAGTCTAAAGATGGATTTACGTCCTATTTTTTTTTTTTTAAATCTATTTTATTGATATTTCACAGAGAGGAAAGGAGAGGGATAGAGAGTTAGAAACATCGATGAGAGAGAAACATCGATCAGCTGCCTCCTGCACACCTCCCACTGGGGATGTGGCCGCAACCAAGGTACATGCCCTTGACCGGAATCGAACCCGGGACCCTTCAGTCCGCAGTCCAACGCTCTATCCACTGAGCCAAACCGGTTTCGGCCGTCCTATTTCATTATTTCCCCATTCTTGTATCTGTCAGGATTTTGAACTAAGAAACAAATTATCTTTATCTTGATAATCTTTTTCCCCAAAACCTCTTCAAAAGCAAGAATAAGAATCCCTGCCATTGTTTGATCTTTGCAACTGTTATCTAAATTGCTGTGATTTTATTATTTATATAGAAAAGATATTTAGAGGAGCTTTTAAATTGCTAAAACTATAAGTACAAAAAAAATTTGTTTTTAAGGTCTTGGAAATTTTTGAGTGGTCTTTTTCTTACAGAAACTTTATGACTTTAGAGTTGTAAGATCACACCAATGCACTTTTCTCTCAAAGAAATACGATGACTGTGTTTGCCCTTTGATAACGTGTATTGAGTGCTCATAGGGGGTTCATTCCAGGATAGTGGGTGCTGAGGAAATGTGGTTCTCAGCCATAGTGTCACATGTGAGTTAAATTTGTTACTCCTAAAAATGTTATAAGTACTAAAGTCTGTGAAGGATTTACACTGTGACTTCTACTAACATTAGACTCACTTCCAAATCAATATGATTTATTGAGTGTGGGAGAAAAGATGTGGAGTTATAGGTTGCTCCTGGGGGGAAGTGTTTATAAACTGTGTGGGTACGTTGCTGATCTGTGATATAAGTCAGAGCAGAGCAAAGTTGAGAGCCATTACATTAAAGAGTAGTTTTGCATTACCTCTGCTCTCTGATCCCCAATTTTCTTTCTTTTTTCTCTTTTTCCTGTGGATAGTTCTGAAAGTGTGAAGCAGAGGAATGATGTGTTTTACCTTCAACCCGAGCGTTCCTGTGTCCCGAATAGCCCCATGTGGTACTCCACATTCCCGATAGACCCTGGGACCCTGGACACCATGTTAACACGTATTCTCATGGTGAGGGAGGTACACGAAGAACTTGCCAAAGCCAAATCTGAAGACTCTGATGTTGAATTGTCAGATTAAAGCAGAAGTGGGGTTCCTATTTTCATACACATTGGTATGCACCAAACTGTGAATGCATCCAAGCTTTGGAAAACGATGTATAAGTCCAAGTCCCCTTGACTTGATTATAACATAATGGAAAATAGATAACTCGTGAACCACAGTGTGGATGTACAAATGAAAATTGAAGGAAAGAATGTGAACTGAGAAATGTTCTTTGGCAGTGATATAGTTCTTAGACATCTTCAGAATGACTAACCAATTTCTCCGAGTGGTGCATAGTCTTATTTTGTTTGGGAATAACAAATTGTGGAATATTTTTAAGGAAAACAGTTATATAAAACTCTACCATAGTAACCTTAGACCTTAGAGAGGTAACTTTGGAGTGAAACCGTGGCTGCAATTTGCTACTTGGAGGAGCCCTATGTCAAAGTCGGGGGAGCAATAGTACAGAGCTAAGAGTGACATCAGATGAGGACTGTGGGACCCAGACTTGAAGACCCAATAAAAATACTGAACTTTCATTATAAGGTAGAGAGTGAAGGGGTCTTGATTTTGATTTTCACTGCCAAGCCAATTCTGTGAAGGATCGAAGCCTCTGTGCTTTGCCGTTGGCCCTCGCATCAGGAAGCAAGGCCTTCCCTGCTGTTCCCAGAATGCTGTGTCCTTTTACTTCCTGGGTCTAGCCATCTCAGCTATGGGTCGATGTGGGTAAATTAAGGTAAAGGGGTTGAAATTCTGCAGTCCAGTTACACACAGAGAAGTACTGTGGAGCCATTAGACCCCAGGTGTCTTGAAATGTTTCTAGAAAACCCACTAAAATGCCCACTTCTCTGGGTGTCAGCCTTTATTGCTGCTGTCTCATGGCATGAGCTATGGTGCACAGAAATGGGGATTCTCCTTTTGTTTTCATTTTATCCCCAAATGGCAGCTTTCCTTTCATTGTTTTATCTTCCTATTTCCTAAATAATTCCTCTTATTTTGTCTTTAGCACCAGTTTCTGGAGGCCTGTGTCATTGCAAAAAGGATAGTCTCTCTCCTAACTGTCAAACCTGTGGATGATTCCACAAAGACACAGTATTATTTAGCTATCAGAATTATGATAGAAAAGATCTTAGTATGTTCCTATACAAAGCATTTGGAAAATGACCTTGTCCTAAGGAACTTGAAAATGGGGCTAGGATACAAAGACATTGACTGTCTTTCATGGTCATAAGCAGGTCTTCTTATAGCATTATTCCAAACTCTAGCTGTTTTAGTGGTTTTCTGAGGATTGCAAGTCATAGTGTGTTTGACATATCGATCCATTTCTCTCATCTCCATTCTCAGTTTCTTCCCCACAAAATTTTGAATCAAAGCTTTTATGATGTTGGCTAATTACAAAACTTCTTTAGCAGAGATTAATTTGACCCTAATAGAAATGAGAGAAGTCCAAAGCCTCTTAGGAATTTTAACCTTGAAATTCTTTTCAATATGTCCCATTTTTTAGGTGGGAGTGGCAGGTTTTTGTTTTTTTTTAAATAAGTAAATGAAAGTCATTTTTACTACAATAAAAATTTAAAACTAGGCCTTTTGACATTGTGTACTTGATGGTTCTGTCCCTCGGCCTGTGACAAATTTCATTTTTGTTATGAGAACTGTGTAAAGAAGTAAATCTGCCCCAGTTCTGTATGATTTAATTCCATCTGTGTTTGTCATCTCTGATTGGAAGACTTCTTACTTCCAGACATTGTTTAATATGGAGGAAAAACAATTGAATTGTTTCATAAGTCTGCCAATAAACTGTCCAGAAACTTCAGGTGTAATAGTCCCCAATATATTCATTTTATGTTTTGTATAAACACTAACATTTCCCTTTCTGTAGTTGTATGAAAAACAAATATTCTTGGCACAGTAGAGAAATTGTTATAAAACACCAGAGAGGAAAAAAAATCTGTATTTTTTAACTGAGAACAGCCAATACCCCACGTAAATGACTATATTGGGAAAATTGCATATTAAATCACAGAGTTGTTCAGACCCTAAATTAATTCATACAAGAAAATATTGGTCATTCCTCATAAGCATAGCTGTTGATATGTGTCCAATTATTTGCTTTTAAAAATTATATTAAAATTATGTAAAATTACATTTTTTTCCAGGAGAAAAAAAAATCAAACACAGAGAAACAACTAAATTATCCTTTCTGTTCTTTTTTTTTAACTACTTTTGGGTTTTCCCCTTGCAGAAACCACAGAAATATTCCCTTAGAATAAAATAGTATATTTGTATTTGATGGGTGAGTTATTCTTTTTCTTTATAATTTTCTTGAAATAATTTTAAATATTTTTTTCTGTTTGACCATATTGGTATGACCAATAGATGGTATATAACAAAGAAAGCAGTTTTCATAAAATAAATTATTTGGTATTTACTCAGTCCAGTAAACATATTGTTTCATTACAGTCTTTTCGGTGGTTTTCTTTTTTGCATCAAAAGACTTGTTCCCGTTTTTAGTTAATTTATTAACTTACTAGAGGCCCGGTGCATGAAATTTGTGCACGGGGGTGGGGGGTGTCCCTTAGCCCAGCCTGCACCCTCTCCAATCTGGGACCCCTCGAGGGATGTCCGATTGCCCGTTGAGGCCCGATCCCAGTGGGATCGGGCCTCAACGGGCAGTCAGACATCCCTCTCATAATCCAGGACTTCTGGCTCCCAACTGCTCGCCTGCCTGCCTTCCTGATTGCCCCTAACCGCTTCTGATCACCCCCTAACCACTCCCCTGCCAGCCTGATTGATGTCTAACTGCTCCCCTGCCAGCCTGTTTGCCCCCAACTTCCCTCCCCTGCAGGCCTGGTCACCTCCAACTGCCCTCCCTTGCAGGCCTGGTCCCTCCCAACTGCCCTCCCCTGCTGGCCTGATCGCCCACAACTTACCTCCCTTGCAGGCCTGGTCCCTCCCAACTGCTGCCCTCCCTTGCAGGCCTGGTTCCTCCCAAGTGCCCTCCCCTGCTGGCTATCTTGTACTGGCCATCTTGTGTCCACATGGGGTCAGGATCTTTGACCACATGGGGGCAGCCATCTTATGTGTTGGAGTGATGGTCAATCTGCATATTACTCTTTTATTAGATAGGATAGAGGCCTGGTACATGGGTGGGGGCCAGCTGGTTTGCCCTGAAGGGTGTCCCGGATCAGGGTGGGGGTTTCCTTGGGGCGTGGGGCGGCCTGGGCGAGGGGCCTGTGGTGGTTTTCAGGCCAGCCACACCCCCTGGCGACCCAAGCGGAGGCCCCGATATCTGGGGTTTATTTATCTTCTACAATTAAACTTTGTAGCCTGGAGCGGAGCCAAGCCTTCTGCTCGCTCCGTGGCGGCAGCCATTTCTGTTGGGATTTATTCATCTTCTATAATTGAAACTTTGTAGCCTTAAGCGGAGGCCAAAGGAGGCCAGAGATGCAGAAGCTTGGCTTCCTCCATCGCCAGGGGCAGCCCTAGCCTCCTGCTCTCTCCAGCTCCGTGGCTGCCGCCATTTTTGTTGGAATTTATTTATCTTATATAATTGAAACTTTGTAGCCTTAAGCGGAGGCCTGGGCCGGCCAGGGTGTGCAGAAAGCTTGTCTTCCTCCATCGCTGGGGAAACCCAAGCCTCCCTCCTGCTCTCTCCGTGGCCGCAGCCATCTTGGTTGGGTTAATTTGCATACTTGCTCCTGATTGGGTGGTGGGCATGGCTTGTTGGTGCAGCAGAGTGATGGTTAATTTGCATATTACTCTTTTATTAGATAGGATATTGAAAACCCTGAAAGCTAGAAATATCAGGTATATTGTATATATTTCATTTCGGGCAAACTTTTTTGAGATTTACAAAGCTTGCATCCATTCAGCTTATACAATTTTGAAATTGTGGAATTAGAATAAAGAATATGTCCATTTTTAAGAATATTTACATATTTAATTTGGGAATGTGGGGCTAAATGGTATTTTCCTTAGATTTTAGAGCTATCTTTACAAATATACCTTCAATTCCATATACACTTTCTATCAAACTGCCCTTGTGGCATTACTAATTTTGTAAAATAGAACTTTTCTAAAAAGTTCAACGTAAAATGAATTTTTGCTAATGAATCCCAGTTTTCTGTTAAATTCAGAATTTAATTTTCCATGTTGGAAAGGTTCCCTATGGTACTGAGTTGAAATTTTAGGAAAGAATTAAGCAATAATACCCCAAATTCTTCCTGTCTATCATCATCATATGTTACTATCATTGAAAAAATATAGAGGTATTGTTATAGAATGGAAGATCCAAGGTTTTGGATGCTAGTCTTTTCACTTACTGGTTGTATAGCTTGTAAATTATTTAACCTCTCTGTGCCTCAGTTTTTCTCACAAAGTGGAATAATAATAACTTATCATTTATGCCTGGCTTTCAAATGTTAAGTAAAGATATATGTACCCCTGTATTCATTGCAGCATTATTCACAATAGCCAAGATATGGAAACAACCTAATTGTCTTTCAATGTACAATTAAAGCTGTGATACATTTATACAATGGAATACCACTTAGCCATATAAAAACGTAGAATGTGTTACCTTTTAAACAGAAGAAAATTATCCATTGCTACTCAGTGGAATGCAGCAGGGAGGTGGGGAGGGGAGTACAGTAAATAGAAATTGTAAAATAACAGCAGAAATAAGTTCTAAATTATAGTGAATGTAAACATCTTAAATTTAACTGAAGACAGATTCTTACCCTTGTTTTCCCATCTTTATTTACTTGCCCTTCTCTGCATAGAGACATTAGTGTTTGAGGAAGTAAAAGCATGGAGGAATTGGTGTGTGCTGGAGCCCATGGAAGCCCGCTGGTGAGAGGTGCCACAGTGAAGCAGCGCAGCATCAGAGCAAGTGAGGCAGTGAGTGGCTGGAATGGTTAGGAGACTGATTACATTGTGCAAATAAGTTAAATGATTGAGAAATAAGTATACATATATTGAGCATAATGGGAGCCAGATTTCTCACTGTTTGAGAAAGGATTTATGAACAAGGAAAGGGAGAAGGCTAGGAAGAACCCTGAGATGTTGAAATTGGAAGAGTTGGTATGACCTCATAGGTTTAGACAGATAGATATAGTTGTATATAGTGATATGAGTATCTATATATATAAAAGGCTAAGTGACCGTCTGACTGTCCGACCGGCTGGTAGGTATGACATGTACTGACCACCAGGGGGCAAATGCTCAATACAGGAGCTGCCGAGCTGCAGTGACTTGGCAGTGACGGTTCTTGGGTGACACACCCGAGAACCAGAGAAGAGGGAGCCCGATTCCTCACAGGGCTGCGTGATTCCACCTTTGGCCATAGGTTATGTTGTTGCTGGGGCACTGTCAGCCCCGAATCTGGTTTACTGCACACTTGTGTTTGCATTGCACACCCCGTATAACAGCAACTTTGCAGAGAGCCCTCTCGCACTATGGGACCCCTCCGGGGATATAGGAGAGCCAGTTTTGGCCCGGTCCCCTCAGGCCAGGCTGAGGGACCCCACCTGCTGGAGGGATCACACTCACTCCGCTGCTGTGCCACCTCAGGTGCAGCCAGCTGGGAAGGGACCACGGGAGATTGGATCCAGGGCATGTCTGGCCCATCTTGCCCAGGCCCAGTCCCGCCCCACGGGCCACCGTCTAATTAATTGCCTTTCAATGTGCACTAGTGTGTATGTGTATTTTATGGATTGATAGATTCTATCCACTGACATGGTATAGAAACAGTTTTACCTTGGTAGCAATGAGCATACCAAGAGCCTTGCATGAGGGCTCAATGACTGATTCCAAGACTGGGGAAAGAAAGATAATCCTGGAATCCCTTTTGAGTATGTAAATGCTAAAAAAAAGATAGGGACATGTCAGAAGGAACTAGGAGGCAGACAGAAGAGGCTTCCATTGGTTAAATCTAGGAAAATTTGTGTATCAGATTACAACCTAATGAATAAAATAGGAATTCATGAGTTGATATTGATATAAATGAGTAAAAAATTACAAGACTGGATAAATTTTAAAAAATCTAACAAGGGTAAAAGTGATGCAAAAACATTATTAGACAAATATTAAGAGATATCTGGGGAAGCAATATTCATAGTATTTGATAAAAAGGATTTAATGCAAAAAAAGGTGGATTACATACTGATAGAATTAATAAAAAATTATAAATATGGATATTACTGTACTTCATAAATAGTCTGAAAACTACCAATATTTTGGGTGAAAGGGAGGATGGATAACCCTTGGAATAAAAAGGGAAATGAGAAAATTATTATGTCTGAATCTGGGAACACAGCTGAAGCAGAACCGAGATGGAAAAATTAGATTTAAAATCATGTTTCCTTTACATGAAATCATTTTCAGGGAACAGAGATTATGAATGAATAAAGCAATCATTCAATTCAATAATTTAAAGAATGAACAACAGGGGAAAAAAGAAAATAGTAATAAAATCAGAAAAAAATGGAAAAGACGACTATCATATATGGCCTTTATTGTGTTGAGGCACTTTCCTTCTATACCATTTTATTGAGTGTTTGTTTTTTGTGTGTGTGTGTTTTCTTTAGGTAGCGAGGTAAGGGTTCTTTTCAGGTTTTGTTCTTTTTAATTTAATCTTTATTCAGATTATTACAATTGTTCCTCTTTTTTCCCCCCATAGCTCCCCTCCACCCGGTTCCCACCCCACCCTCTGCCCTTACCTCCCCCACACTGTCTTCCTTCATAGGTGTACGCTTTTTGTCCAGTCTCTTCCCACACCTCACACACCCCTTTCCCCCCGAGAATTGTCAGTCCACTCCCTTTCTATGGCCCTGATTCTATTATATTTACCAGATTATTCTGTTCATCAGATTTTTTATTCACTTGATTTTTAGATTCACTTGTTGATAGACATGTATTTGTTGTTCATAATTTTTATCTCTACCTTTTTCTTCTTCTTCCTCTTCTTAAAGAATACCTTTCAGCATTTCATATAATACTGGTTTGGCGGTGATGAACTCCTTTAGCTTTTTCTTATCTGTGAAGCTCTTTATCTGCCCTTCAATTCTGAATGATAGCTTTGCTGGGTAGAGTAATCTTGGTTGTAGGTTCTTGCTATTCATCACTTTGAAAATTTCTTGCCACTCCCGTCTGGCCTGCATAGTTTCTGTTGAGAAATCAGCTGACAGTCGTATGGGTGCTCCCTTGTAGGTAACTAACTGTTTTTCTCTTGCTGCTTTTAATATTCTCTCTTTGTCTTTTGCTCTTGGCATTTTAATTATGATGTGTCTTGGTGTGGTCCTCTTTGGATTCCTTTTGTTTGGGGTTCTGTGCGCTTCCTGGACTTGTAAGTCTATTTCTTTCACCAGGTGGGGGGAGTTTTCTGTCATTATTTCTTCAAATAGGTTTTCAGTATCTTGCTCTCTCTCTTCTTCTGGCACCTCCATAATTTGGATGTTGGTACGCTTGAGGTTGTCCCAGAGGCTCCTTACACATCTTCAAATTTTTGGATTCTTTTTTCTTTTCAGGCTGAGCGTTTTTTCCTTCTTTGTATTTCAACTCTTTGACTTGATTCTTGCAGTCCTGTGATCTGCTGTTAGGTCTCTGTATAATATTTTTTATTTCAGTCAGTGTATGTTTAATTTCTAGTTGGTCCTTTTTCATATCCTCGAGGGTCTCGCTAAATTTATCAGCCTTTTCTAGGAAATTCTTGAAAAACCTTGTAACCGTGGTTTTGAACTCTATATCTAGTTGTTTGTTTTCCTCCATTTCTTTCCTTTGTGATCTGTTTCTTTGTCTCCGCATTTTTGCTGCTTCCCTGAGTTGGTGGAGTGGTAGGTGAGCTTTGTGTGGTACATGTCCTCTAGGGCACAGTGGCTCAGCCTCCCCAGTTACCTGAGGTGGACACTCTTGCTGCACCCCTTTGTGGACTGTGTGCTCAGCCTTGTTATAGTTAAGTCTTGATTGTTGTTGGTATCACTGGGAGGAATTGACCTCCAGGCCAATTGGCTGTGAGGATCAGCTATGTCTACGCTGGGAGAACTTCTGTGCTGGAGACACTCTTTGAGACAAGACTTGCAAAATTGCAAAAACCTCTGTCCTCAACTTGGATGGGGTTTCCCGTCAGCCCTGCCCTATGAGGCCCCTGGGTCTCAGTGTCCCTCGGTAATTGCTGCAAGCACCTCTGAGAGAAAGCTGCCCTCGAGTTTTGCCCACTGCCAGACAGTCCAGTTTCTCCCCAAATGAGTCGTGGTTCTCAGAAACTTGCCCGGAACTGGAGTTCAGCACAGTCGGGAGCTTCCGTCTCCCTCCTGCTTTAGAAAGCCAGCCGCGCACTCAGCCTCCCCTGCATTCAGCAGTCAGTACTCTGCCCGCGTGCACCTCTGGACCTCTGCCTCCTTCCGCAGCTCCCAAGTAAGTGTGCTTTCTCTTTCCCTGACAGTCCAAACCCCCCCACCCCCCGCCAATGAATCTGGTTTCCCAGCGTCTTGCCCGGGACTGGAGTTCAGTGCAGTCAGGAGCTTCCGTCTTCCTCCCGCTTTAGAAAGCCAGCCGCGCACGCTGCCGCCCATGCACACAGCCACCCATCCTCTCCGTGTGCGAGTCTCCGTACCTCAGCCTTTTGCAGCTCCTCTGAGTCTCAATGTGCTTTCCTCTTTCCTTCTACTTGTAGAATTTCCACTCAGCCAGCTTTCCTGTGGTTCTGGATGGTGTCCGTTTTGTCTTTTAGTCGTAATTTTGATATTGTTGTGCAAGGCAGCAGTTTAGGTGTTTACATATGCCTCCATCTTGGTTTCTCCTCTTGAGTGTTTTTATCATAAATGGATGTTGTATCTTTTCAAATGCTTTTTTTTGCGTCTGTTGATATGATCATATAAGTTTTATTGTGTTAATGTGGTATATCACATTGATTTGTAGATGATGAATCATCTTTGCATCCTTGGGATGAACCCCACTTGATCATGATGTGTGATCCTTTTAATATATTGATTTGACTTGTTAGTATCTTATTTAGGATTTTTGCATCTTGTTCATCAAAGACACTGGCCTGTAACTTTTTTTTTTTTTTTTTTTTGTATTGTATTGCCTGGTGTTAGTATCTGGGTAATGTTGGCCTTCTAAAATGAGTTGGGAAGTATTCCTCCTCTTGAGTATTTTTAGAAGAGGTTGAGGAAGGGTGGTAAAATTGACCAGCGTTTTCGGGGAGGTTTTGATTATTCTATTTCCTTACTATAGTGATTGGTCTATGTAGGTTTTACAGTTCCTTATGATTCAGCCTAGAAAGTCGTATGCTTCTAAGAATTTGTCCATTTCTTCTAGGTTATAAAATTTGGTGCCATATAGACTTTCATAGTATTCTTGTATAGTCCTTTGGATTTCTGTGGTGTCTGTTGTAACTTCTCATTCTTTTATTGTTTATCTTTTCATAGAACCAGCTCTTTGTTTCATTAATTTTTTTCTATTGCCTTTTCAATCTCTATTTCATTTATTTCTACTCTAATATTTATTATTTCTTTCCTTCTATCTGCTATTTTAGAAAACAGAGATTTAGTAAGAATTGGTGGACCTTGAAAATGACTTCAGGTTTTCTCACTGTGCAGAATATAGACAAACACTGCTGAAATTAAATATTTTACCCTTTGTTCTCCCTGTGTGATCTACAATAATAATCTGCTTTGTGTTGATAGTTACTACTGTGTTGCTGACAATTACCTGAAAGAGAAGTTGGGGTGCTTCACTGGGCTGGAAAAACTTCAGCTAAATCAGAAAGCAGGTCTAATTAAGGAAGTTTATTCTATATCTATAAAAGGCTAAGTTGACTCGTACATGCGCGATACATATAAAGCTCTCACTGGCGCCAATCACACGTGTATTTTTTTTAAAATATATTTTATTGATTTTTTACAGAGAGGAAGGAAGAGGGATAGAGAGTTAGAAACATCGATGAGAGAGAAACATCGATCAGCCGCCTCCTGCACACCTCCTACTGGGGATGTGCCCGCAACCAAGTTACGTGCCATTGACCAGAATCGAACCTGGGACCCTTCAGTCCGCAGGCCGACTCTCTATCCACTGAGCCAAACCGGTTTTGGCAATCACATGTGTATTTCAATCTGTCATTGTTGATCATGAATTTGGTTAACACTTCTATTATAGAAAAAGGGTGAATAGCGATATTAAAATATTTCTTCTAGTTAAGTTTCTTTCAATGTGCATGAATCCATGCACTGGGACATTAGTGTACAGGCAGTCCTCGGGTTATGTCGGATATCTGTTCCTATGGCACAATGATTTTTGCTGTAAGTCAGAACCCACGTACATAACCACCTACGTCACTCACATGGAGCACATACACAGCAGTAATTAAGTGAAACAGTAAAAAAATTTTAAAAGAAAGATAAAAATTCCTAACTTTTACTTGTGGTAAATAAATAATAAAAAACATAAAGCACATATGTACATATATCAAAATGATGGAACTTTTTTTTTAATACTGTAAATGAGAGATGGCGACGTAACCATGAAACGACATAAGTCGAGTCTGACGTAACTCGAGGACTGCCTGTACATATAAACTTCCCTCTTAATACTACTTTTGCTGTGTCCCAAGACTTTTGGTATGTTGTATTTTTATCTGTCTCTGTGTATCTTTTCATCTCTTCTTTTATTTCTTCTTCGAATCTATAATTAGTTGTTCAGTAGCATGTTTAATCTCCACATAAGCAGGAGTACCGGTTAATAATGAGGATTTTTTTCACTAGATGGATTTACACATGTGTTGATATATATGCGATTTGATATGTATGCTGTTTGTTGTATTGACAGCAAGCTTCAAAACTTCATATGTCAATTTGCTGAAGGTATTAACATCATAGGTATTTTTACGCTTGAAAATGTTGAATTTCGTGCCAAAAACGAGCATTTGTGGGAAGTTTTAATTCATTATTTTGAAGAAGTTATCGTATACTTTGGGAAGCTTATGGTGAACATGCTCCATCTCAAGATACTTGTGAACACTGGTTAAACGCTTTAAAGGTGATGATTTCGATGGGAAAGACAAAGAACGTCCAGGTCAACCTAAAAAGTTTGAAAACCAACAATTACAAGTATTATGTGTATTCTGTCATTTTAGGCGGGAAAGTTGTAGAATATCAACTAAGTCTGTTTGGTCTAATGTGTCATTTAATGCTATTTTCTTATTGACTTTTTGTCAGGGTGATCTCTCATTGCGGTCAATGGGGTATTAAGGTCCCCTGCTAGAATTGTAGTTTTATCCGTTTTCTTTTTCTTTTAGGTCTGCTGGTAAATTATTCCATGTATTTTGGTGCTCTCATCAGGTTGGGTCCAAATATATATTTGTTATGTCTTCTTGATGAGTTGTCCCCTTTATCATTATAAAATAGCCATCTTTGTCTCTTAACTTTTTTATCTTGAAATATTTTGTTTGATATAAGTACTGCTACACCTACTTTTCTGTGGATGCCATTTGCTTGAAGTATCATCTTCCATCCCTTCACTTTGAGCCTGTGTTTGTCTTTGTAGTGGTCTCTCACGGCCAACATTATAGTTGGGATTTGTTTTTTAATCTGTCCCACTATTTTATGCCTTTTGATTGATGTTTAGTTCATTTACATTTAGGGGATTATTGATGTATTAAACTTACTATAGATAATTTATCTTTTCTTGCTACTTTTGTATCTCTCTTTTCCCCCCCTTGTGATTCTGTCTGCTATTTTAGTTTGGTAGTTTTCTATGTTATTTTTTTCTCCATTTCCTCTTTATTTTTGGAATCTCAGCTCTGGATATTTGTTTTGTGGTTAGCATAAGGTTTATGTAAAATGTTTCATACATATGGTAGTCCTTGTTCTTCTGATTCAGTCTTCCTTCACCTGTACCTACTCAAGTCACTTTCCACCCCACTTTTATGATTTTGTGGTCACAAATTCTCCCTTTTTATGATATTACCACATTGCAGTAGCATCTCTTCACTGCCCCCCCCATTGACCTTTGTTATAACTGTTTAATATCATATTCTGAAGTAGATTTCCAGTTTCCTGTTTCTGTTAGTCATCTTACTCAGTTTTATATACCTTTGTCTTTTTGTTTCCAATAAAAGAGCTACTTTCAACAATCCTTGCAATGCAGGTCTTGTGGTGATAAATTCTCAGCTTTTGTCTGGGAAAGCTTTCATTTCTCCTTCATATCTATAGACTAACGTGCTAGATATGTTACCCTTGGCTGATGGTTCTTTCAATATTTTGAATATTTCCTTCCATTACTCCTGTATTGTTATGTTCTACTATGAAATCTGATCATCTAATGGGGTTTCCTTTGTAGGTTAGTCTTTTTTTCTCCCTGACTTCCTTGGGAATTGTCATTGATTTTTGACAGTTTGAATAAAATGTGTCATGGAGAAGGTCTTTTTGCATTGATATAATTAGGTGTTATGTTCACTTCCTCTATTATAAAGTCCAGTTCTTTCCATGGGGTTTGGAAAGGTTCTCTTCAATTATTTGAGTAGGCTCTCTGTTCCTTTTTCTTCTGGTATACCTGTTATCCGTATATTGCTCTTTCTAGTTGGATAGTTTTCAGAGTTCTTTTTGTTTGTTTCTTTGTTAATCCTCACCCAAGGATATTTCTTCCATTGATTTTTAGAGTGGAAGAGAGAAAGGGAGGTGAACAAACATTGATGTGACAGACATACATTGATTGGTTGCCTCCTGCACATGCCCCAGCTAGGGCACGGATCAAACCTGCAACCTAAGTATGTGCCCTTGACTGGGAATCAAACCCGAGACCCTTCAGCGCATGGGCTAATGCTCTAACCACTGACATAGGCCAGGACATAGAGTACTTTCATTTTAAACTCTCAGTTCTCTTCTCCCTCCTGGGTCATTTCTAGATTTCCATCTTTCAGCTGTTTCTCTCTTCCATTTGATCTGCTCTATTTTCATTGCTCTTTAATGCATTCCTCAGCTCATTTATTGAGTTCTTCAGCTCCAGAATTTGATTCTTTTTATAGTTCCAGTCTCTTTAGTCAAGTACTCCTTTTGTTCATTAGCTCATTGAACTGCCCTTCTGAGTTTTCTTGTATATCATTGAAGTTTCTTGATAGCTGCAATCTTGAATTCTGACATTTAAATCACCATCTTCCATGACTTTGAGTTTGGTTTCTGGACATTTCATTTTGTGTGCTCCCAAGTTACCTTGGTTGGTCATGTTATTTGATGGATTCTCTATCTGTGCATTTGAGGTAGTGAACTTTGTTTACTGTTTTGCTTTCAACAATTCAGCATGTTGATAGGTAGGGCACTTTATTTTCCACTAGATGGTGGTATAGCACAAGTTTTTGTTTTCTTTCTTACCTGCAGTATTTGAGCCTCTATAATCACAAAGAGCAGCAGTGCTTTTGTTAAGAAAAATGCCATGTACCTACATGAGTTAAGGGGCACCCCTAGGAATATGGTGGATGGTAGAGAACTGATTTTCTGAGCTCCCAGAATTCCCTACTTTTCACTAATGGCTGCTGTCACAGCTGGGTGTTTTTTTGGGGGGGTGGGTGGGGAGGGAAGGGTGTCTCAACTGCCTCTACTAGTCTGTGCTCGGATGTGTGGAGCAATGGAGGCAGGTTTGGAATTTCACGGTTCTACCCCTGCCTGCAGTGGCTGTTGGTACTGCTATGCCGTGTAGGGCAGCATAAATCTGTTGTGGCAGCCTGAGCTGAGGCATCATTGTCAACCCTAGTAAGTACTTGGGCCCAGGGAGACCTGTGACAGAAGCGAGCCTAGACCCATAATCTTTTTATTTTTATTCTTTATTTTTTGTTAATCCTCACCCAATGATATTTTTCCATTGATCTTTTTAGAGAGAGTGGAAGAGAGAGGGAAATACAAAGAACAAAGAGAAACATCGATGTGAGAGAAACACATCAATTGGTTGCCTCCTGCATGCACCCCGAGCAGAGCCCAGGCGCGGAGGAGCCTGCAACCAACGTATGTGCCCTTGACTGGAATCAAACCCGGGACTCTTTGGGACCGCAGGCCGACTCTCTATCCACTGAACCAAACTGGTAGGTTTACCAGCCGTGGGCAAACTATGGCCCGCAGGCCGGATCCGGCCCGTTCGGCTGTTCTATCCAGCCCGCGGAGCCGGAAGAGCGGAGGGTTCTCTTGCTCTCCCCTCCGCTCCTTTACTTTGAATTTATATTAGTTCACACAAACACTCATCCATGCTTTTGTTCCAGCCCTCTGGTCCAGTTTAAGAACCCATTGTGGCCCTCGAGTCAAAAAGTTTGCCCACCCCTGCTTTAGACACATAATCTTAACATGAGTTTTTTTAAATATATTTTTATTTCTCAACAATCCAAAGGCCATTCTGGTAGGGCAGCTCTCTTCCAGATGGTGGTTCAGGAAGAAGGTTCCCCAAGTGCGCCTCTGCTCTGGCCAGCAGATAGAGGAAGGGAGCGGGAGTCACAGAAAACTTGAATGGGCCAGGGCTGAAGATGGAATTCTCTTCTGCTCATATTGTGCAGAAGTCTGGAAATGTAGATGAGCTGTGTGTCCTGGGAAAGGACCTTGGTTTGGTGAACAGTTGATCTCTGCCACACCCAATTTCAGGGGCCTCTCCCTGCAGTGGTTAAGAGGTACTGGGTGTCTGGGTACTTTACCTCTTTGTCTACCAAACCCAACTGGCTATTTCCCCCTAGTCCAGGACTTGGTATGGCTTCACAAATTATAGGAGGACTTAATAAAAGTTCAGTTAAATATTCAAAAGTCAAAACCTCCTGTGTGTGGGTTCCAGGTATTAGTGTGGTTTAAAAGGTGCTCAGGTGATTCTAATAGGCAGTCAGCATAGGATCCACAGCTATTGTTGCCAGAATGTGATTAGCTTAGAAGTGAGAAGGGGTAAGGGAGGGTCAGGGTTAGGCTAGGGCAGTGGTCGGCAAACTCATTAGTCAACAGAGCCAAATATCAACAGTACAACGATTGAAATTTCTTTTGAGAGCCAAATTTTTTAAACTTCTTCTAACGCCACTTCTTCAAAATAGACTCGCCCAGGCTGTGGTATTTTGTGGAAGAGCCACACTCAAGGGGCTCTCGAGCCGCATGTGGCTCTCGAGCCGCAGTTTGCCGACCACGGGACTAGGGCAAATTTGAATCTGCACTGAGAATTGGATAGAAAACTGGCCAAAGGACAGGTCTTGGTCAAGACCTGTCCTTTGCATGAGAGGTAAATACCCTTCAATGTCAAACCTGAGCAACTCTTTCCAGCGGGAGGCACAACGGTAGACAGCCACAGCTCCAATGCTGGAAATACTGGAAACTAGGTAGCAACACCAACCCCACCCCCAAACTGAGGGGTAATAGTTGGAAGGGGTTATAATCATGGTCTGGGCATAACGCAAGAATGTATAGGCCCCTTAAACCCATCAACACAGATTCCACAAAAGTCAAGGGCCTCATCCATGCTCCTGAAACTCTTTTTTCCAGGGACTGATGGCCCGACTGCATGCACCTTCTTTCCATCCTATTTTCAGAGAGTAACCCTCAATGTATGTGACCACTTCTTCAGCTCCTTCCATTTATCAGATGGGCCAAAGGGAAGTTGTAAGGACAAAGATCAGTCTCCCCCAAGCAGGAAGGCCAAGGCTGCAGCCTTCCAGCCCTAGGAGTTTTCTTTGAGTTTTGCTTTCTGGTAAGTTTCCTCTATGTACCTAGTGGGGTTCCAGAAATGCAAGGATGCCTTATATTTGGCATTCCTTGGCGACAGGCCCTGGGGTAAGGGGAAGCTGTGGGTATTGAACGAAGGACAGAAAACTCCCCTCCCTAAAAGCCAGGGCATCTGGCCAGCAGGGGCCAGGAGGGATGCACTCCTCCACCAGCAGCCAGGCACAACCCCAGCACCATTGGCCACAGCGTTGATGCCAGTCCCACGACTTCCCTGCTAGAGGCCATCACCTCTCAGGGATGTACCGGTGGCTGGACCTATGGTACAGGTCAGTGATGGAGCACAGTAGCACAGTCCGTGGGCACATGTACAATTAAATAGCATGTTTAATCATCTCACAACAGACAGTAGTATAAACTGTAAGCTTTTTAAAAAGTCACCCCCCCGCCCCCAAAAGCTCCCATTCCTCAATACCCAGACACCATAGGAAGTCTCTCTTCCAAGGAGCTGAAAGTCTTTCCAGGTCAGGGTCGCCTTGTGAGTAGCCAATGCGCGCACACACACACGCACCAGTGCACACAGACACACACATACACGGGACACAAAGAAGAACATGGTGGGACAATCGCACACATGCGCTCTCATGCCATAACATTCCAGTCAGCTGTGGCTCTCTGCTCTCGGCCAGCACTGGTCAGGAGGAGATGGGGATGCAGTCTGTGTCCAGCCTCACTGCTCTGACACAATTGCCAGCTCTTCCTTACCCTTGGGCCAGACACCATGTCTCACCACCAGCCCAGCATCTGTGGTGAGGAGAACGCGGTGCTACATCCTCTGGACCCAGTGATCCCAAAGAAGAGAAGAATACAGGGCAGGCTCTTGTAGACTGGTAGTGCTTGGTTCTGTACCCAGGCGTGGGGGGCACAGCCAGTCCTCGCTGTGCAGGTGCTCTGGGAGTGCAACACTGCCAACAGGGAGCTGGCTGTGTCTACCCTCAGAGCAGGGGAGGGGTTTGCAAAAAAGGAGGCCCTGAGGTGAGGATATACGGGGGAAAGAGGAGGTAAGAGGGGAAGGGAAACTACCAGATGGTTTAAAGAGGAAACCTCTTCATTCACAGCTTTGTTCAGGGTTCCTGGAGAATGTCTCTGGATCCAGGTATCAGCAGCTCTGGTTGTGGATATGGGGAGAGTTGACCAGCGAATGCTGGCAGAACAGCTGCCCACTGAAATGGGAGGTTTGAGAACCAGCCTGGCAATGCTGTGGACCCCAGCACTGCCAACCTCTACCCTGAGGAGACAGACCAGGTGGCTGGCTATAAGAGCTCCTCCCGTGGGCTCCTGGCCTTAAGTGGGGTCTGTCCGTTGGGCACGGAGCCATTCTGACCGTGCAAGAGTTTGCCCTTCTCTCTGTCTGGCCACGTGAAGATGGCATCATCGCTGTCCAGCTCCGACTCAGAGTGCATCAGGCTGCTGCTCAGCATTGGGCCTTTCTGTTTGATGCCTGCAAGGGAGATAAGGGACTTCCGCATCAGGAGCACCAACCTTCCCCAGCTTGAGCCACACCCTCCTCCCAGCCTGAAGAGCAGGGGGACAGGGAGTCATGGTCCCCTCTTCCTGCTGGGAGGGGCAGGTTGGAAGGAGGCGGCTTCCTGAGTCTTCCCAGTGCTGGCTAGCTGGAACAGCCCTATGAGGGAAGTCAGAGTAAATGAGACCAACAGTTCCAATGCTGATTATCTCCAGTAGTTTTGGTTAGTGCCACCCAATGACATTCTCTTTCTCTTAAATGCGCAATGTTTTATCTCCCTTTATGAATAGGATGGAGTTCTTGGGAGGCAGGAAAGCAAGCTCTAACACGTTCTCCGTGTTCTGGCTCAGCACGGGTGTGAAGTGCTCGCCAGTTTCTGACACTGAGTCAGCCTGGACTTCACTCTACAGAGATGTTTGCACTGGCTTCACTGAGCGGGACCAGAGGTGGGAGAGCAGGCACCTGGCTCGGGAAGGCTCTCCTGCTGGGAGAGCCTGACTAAATAGGGACCCTGAGACAGTTTTCCAAGCCATCAGCTCATCAGAATATGCAAATAAGGACCTATAAGAAGCACCCGAGGTAAGAAAATATGTCTGAGATTCACCAAGCCATGGAGGAGGTCACGTTTACTACTGTCCCTGTGGCTGCAGAGAGGCCACACTGTACAGTGTGGTCTGGCCAGGGCTTTAGGGCAGATCCTGTCCAACAGCAAGATGGCTTGGGCTCTGACTGGTGCAAATAACATTCCAGAGAAAGCAAAAGGTAGGCTGAGACAGGAGACAGCACAGCAGGATTAGAAATGGGACTTGTTTCCAACAATGAGAATCCAGCGTGGCAGTGCTCTGAGTCCTGACACTGCCCACACCCAAGAGCTAACCTATCTCCTTTCCTAAAAAGGTGACTAGTCAGATGAGGTATTCGAACCCTCATCATCCAACAATCACTTTCCCTCCCCAGGTCCCACTCAGATCCCCAGATGATTCAGAGCCATTGTGCCTCTTCCCCGCCAGACATTCCTGAAGTCTGTGAATGCTGAGGGCAACCAGACTCTGACTGCATCTGGGCACCATCTCGAGTACAGTTCTGGGACATAACTGCAGAGCAGCAGGGCCAAAGAAGAACCCTCAGCATCTTGGGCTTCTCCAATGTGGTGGGGGATTACCCAACTTAAGAACCATGCCCGGGTGAGGCTCAAGGTCCTCAATACCCCTGCTTTGCCCCTGTAGATGAAATATCCCTGCCTCTCTGTGCCCTCTGGGGGCTTTCCCCAACCAGTCCCCACTCGAAGCTTCCCTTCTTCCCCACAGCCCTCCCAGTCCATAGCTGAAGAGGACAGAAGCCTGAGGGGGAGACAAATGCTCCTGGCTCCACAATACATAGCACTACACAGGGCCCTCCCATTGTGGGCTTCTGCTCTGCTTGAAGAAGTGAGTGACCTTTGAGAGAAACCAAGATGGAGGCATAGGTAAGCACCTAAACTGCTGCCTCGCACAACAATTTCAAAACTACAACTAAGAGACAGAACAGACACCATCCAGAACCACAGGAAAGCTGGCTGAGTGGAAATTCTACAACTAGAAGGAAAGAGAAAAGCTCACAGAGAATTGGAGGTATGGCAAAGGGTCTTTGTGTGCGCAGAGAGGTAGGGCGGCTGAGGGCCTGGCTGACTTTCTCTGGCGGGAGGGGGAAGGAAGCCACTGACTGCACTGAACCCCAGTTCCGGGCGAAACCCCATGGACCCAGGCTCATACAGGGGGAGTCGGGACTGTCAGAGAGAAAGGCACCCGGAGACTTGGAGACCCAGGGGAGCCCCGGTGGGCAGGGGTCTGAAGGCACGCACACCAGTGTGCACAAAGACGGCAGAGGTTGCCACAGGCTTTCCCTAGCAGAAGGGAGTCAGAAGCTCCTGACTGCACTGAACCCCAGTTCTGACTGCACTGAACCCCAGTTCCAGGCGAGCCCCTGGGGACCCAAGCTCTTGCATGGGGAAATCTGGACTCTCGGGCGGAGACTCGGGAGCCGGGGAAGGCAGAGGTCTGGAGGCGCGCGAGCGCGCGCAAGGACAAGGCTGACTGGAAGCCAAGACTGTCTGCTCCACCCCATCCAAGCTGAGCACAGAGGCTTTTACAATTTGGCAAGTCTAATCCTATAAGGCTGTCTCCAGCACTGAACTTCTCCCAGCGTAGACACAGCTGATCCTCACAGCCAACTGGCCTGGAGGTCAATTCCTCCCAGTGATACCAACAACAATCAAGACTTAACTACAACAAGGCTGTACACACAGTCCACAAAGGGGTGCACCAAGAGTATCCACCTCAGGTTAACTGGGGAGGCTGAACCACTGGCCCATATAGGAAACCTAGCACAAAAAGCGACCCTACCAACTCAGGGAAGCAGTGAAAATGCGGCGACAAATAAACAGATCACAAACGAAAGAAATGAAGGAAAACAAACGACTGGATATAGAATTCAAAACCACGGTTATAATGCTTTTCAAGAATATCCTAGAAAAGGCCAATAAATATAACGAGAGCCTCGAAAATATGAAAAAGGACCAACTAGAAATTAAACATACACTGACTGAAATAAAAAATATTATACAGAGACCCAACAACAGACTAGAGGAACACAAGAATCAAGTCAAAGAATTGAAATACAAAGAAGCAAAAAACACTCAACCGAAATAGCAAAAAGAAAAAAAAAAAAAATCCAAAAAGTTGAAGATAGTGTAAGAAGCCTCTGGGACAACTTCAAGCATACCAACATCAGAATTATGGGGGTGCCAGAAGAAGAGAGAGAGCAAGATACTGAAAACCTATTTGAAGAAATGACTGAAAACTTCCCCCACCTGGTGAAAGCAATACACTTACAAGTCCAGGTAGCGCACAGAACCCCAAACAAAAGGAATCCAAAGAGGACCACACCAAGACATGTCATAATTAAAATGCCAAGAGCAAAAGACAGAGAATATTAAAAGCAGCAAGAGAAAAACAGTTAATTACCTACAAGGGAGCACCCATACGACTGTCAGCTGATTTCTCAACAGAAACTATGCAGGCCAGACGGGAGTGGCAAGAAATTTTCAAAGTGATGAATAGCAAGAACCTACAACCAAGATTACTCTACCCAGCAAAGCTATCATTCAGAATTGAAGGGCAGATAAAGAGCTTCACAGATAAGAAAAAGCTAAAGGAGTTCATCACCACCAAACCAGTATTATATGAAATGCTGAAAGGTATTCTTAAAGAAGAGGAAGAAGAAAAAAGTAAAGATAAAAATTATGCACAACAAATACATATCCATCAACAAGTGAACCTAAAAATCAAGTGAATTAAAAACCCGAGGAACAGAATAATCTGGTGAATATAATAGAATCAGGGGCATAGAAAGGGAGTGGACTGATAATTCTCAGGGGGAAAGGGGTATGGGGGGGTTCATGAAGAGACTGGACAAAAATCATACACCTATGGATGAGGACAGTGGGGGGGAAGTAAGGGCAGAAGGTGGGGTAGGAACCGGGTGGAGTGGAGCTATGGGGGGGAAAAGGAGAAACAATTGTAATAATCTGAATATTTAATTATATGTATAAAAAAGTGAGCAACCTTTGCTCACTACACAGTACAAGCTGGGAAACTGGTAACATCAATGGGAGGTGAACAGACATTTATGACTCAGCAATTCCATTCGTAGAGCTATACCTAACAGAAACCCATACATATGTCCACTGAGGACATGGCAGAGGAACATCTATAATGCCACTCCTCATAACAGCCAAAAATAGAAAGAAAGCAATTGCCAATTAACAGTATTCCTGACGAATATTCAAACCGGAAATTATCCTATATAATAAAAGCCTAATATGCAAATTGACCAAACAGTAGAACGACCGGTTGCTATGACACACACTGACCACTAGGGGGCTGACACTCAACGCAGGAGCTGCCTGTAGGCTAGGCTGGCTAAGGTGGGTGCCAGCAAGGGGGAGGGGGTCCGCCCTGCTGGTTTCCCCACAGATTGGCCCTGATCACTGGCCAGGCATAGGGAACCTATGTGTGCACAAATTTCGTGCACCAGGCCTCCAGTACAGCAATAAGAATGAATGAACTATTGCCCTGCCTAATAATATGGGTGAACATGATAAATAGAATGTTGAGTGAAAGGAGCCAAATACACTGATTTCATTTATATCAAACTCCCAAGATATTAGAAGTTAGGGGAGGTGGGGACAGTGGCTGGAGAGAAGCACAAAGGAGGCACTTCTGGGGGGCTGATTACCTGTGCCTGTTCAGTTGTGAAAACCCATTGAACTGTGTTGAACCACAAAAATGCCATTTTTAGAAGCTAAATAGTAATTTCACATGGTTCAACCTAATATACTTCAATAAAATGTGTTTTTTTTAAAAATGATAGAATAGCATAACAAAATCCAAAAGAACAGCTGCTAAATGTGAATCCCATCTTCGGAGGGGGCACGCCCCATGCTCCACCTGGCGGCCTTTGTCCCCAAGAGTTCCCTCAGGTGGAACCATTCTGTCTCCAGTCACCCCTCACCCAGGCTTACCCTGGCTCCCAGCAAACATGTCTTCCTCCACAACATGCCCCACTAATTCCCTTCTTCAAGCTGAACTTCAAGTCCATACTTCGTACAATATAGTCTTGAATTCCATTCCCTCATCCTACTAGTGAACCTGCTCTAGGCTGCTCCTGCTAATCCACAGAGCCCAAAACAAGGGCCAGGGCTTGTGGCCTGGTCAGCCACCCCAAATCCAAGGGCATTCTCACCGCCCCCTTAGTTAGACACTGCCCTTAAGAGAAGGGCCTGCTGAGCCTCACCTAGTCTCAGTGTAGTTACATAGATGCGATTGGTCACGCTGGCCTCTCGGGCTCTTCCTCACCACCCTCCCCTTTCACAAGAAGCCTGCCATACTGCAGTCCACCCTCCCATTTTGCCTTTTCAACCCAGCACTTAGTGCGGCCAGCCAGCTTTTCCTCCCTTCCTCAGAAGAGGTGTTGTAGTTTCATTTATACTCCTCTCTCCTTTTTGCCCTACTCCCTCCATCCTTCTCAGGAACCGCACCTGTACCATCTACATCTCGTGAACCCCATTTGAGGAAACTTTGCCTTCGAAGCCCTGTCCTGCTGCTTCTCCACTTTTCATTGCTCAGCTTCTACGAGGACTTTCAAATAGCTAGGGCCTGCAATTCCACACCACCTACTTCCTAAGTAACATGTACTTTCGCCCTAGCTAGTATTGCTCAGTGGATAGAGCACTGGCCTGCAGAACAAAGGGTCCTAGGTTCGATTCTGGTCAAGAGCATGTACCTTGGTTGCAGGCTCCTCCTTGGTTGGGGTTCATGCAGGAGGCAACCAATCAATGTATTTCTCTCACATCAATGTTTCTGTCTTTCTTTCTCTCTTCCACTCTCCCTAAAAATCAATGGGAAAATATCCTCGGGCAAATATTAACCAAAAAAACCAAAAACCTGCACTTTCTGCTGTCATCCACCACTACTCTAGCTTTTTTTTTTTTATTGTTTAAGTATTACATATGTCTCCTTTTTCTCCCGATTGACCCCCCACCACCACGCCAACCCCCCAGGACAAGCCCCCACCACCCCAGTGTCCGTGTCCATTGGTTATGCTAATATGCATGCATACAAGTCCTTTGGTTGATATCTTACCCCCACTACTCTAGCTCTTTAGGTGACCAGAAACTACTCTGTGTTGTCATCCTTCTCAATTCTCTTCCTGCAGCGGCAAGTACTGTTGACCACTCTTTTCATGATGCCCCTCTTCCTTTCCTGATGACCATCCTTAGACTGCTCAGCCCTGGGCTCTTCTCTTATCCCTCAACATTCTCCCCAGAGGGATCTGACCCACGTATGTGGTGCTGACTGGTACCACCAGCATATAGAAGATCCCTATATATTGACACTTCTCCTAACTGTTCTGTTGACTTCAATGTAACTCATCTTCTCTCATCCAAACCCATCACTGCACTAGATGTCCATATTCTGTCAACAGTGCTATCATTCTCTGTCAGGTCAGAAGCCAACCCTGGCCTTTCCTGCTGTCTCTCCCCTTCAATCGATGAAATGTTATCATTAGACTAATTTTCCCAAAGCCAGCACTTTGAAGATGTCACTTCTCATCACATCAAAATAAATGCTTAATTCCTTAGGCTGACGTACAAATCTTTTCACAGTTTGATCCTTGTCAATCTTCCAGCCTCATTTCCTCATCCCAATCCATAACTGTCCTGAAACAAACACTTCATCTCCATTTCTTCCAGGCATCCTCACCTCGAGCAGTAACATCACCCAACCCAGAGATGCTCAAAGCAGCAGCTTGGTGGGAGGACCATCCTCTCTCACACCCCTCTGACAACATACCACGGACCTCATTAAGTCCCCCCCTAAGTGTATTTGCCTCTGTCTCATCATCTCTACCATGAAGACATTCTAGCGAATCTCCTTTCACTTACTCTTGCCCCTCTCCAATTCCTTCACACAGTAGCCTTCTTAAAATGTCTATCATATTGCACCATTCAAGGCTTAAAAACTATATGTGGCTCCCTATGCTCTTAGAAGGAACCTACAGCAAGTTCCCCACTCGTCCAGCCTCATGCCACTTGCCCCATGATCATCATGTCGCCTCCTTCCACTTCCTCAAATGTCCTCTGCTCTTTCCAGCAAATGACCTTCACTGACTACTCTTTGCCTGAAATGCTATTTCCCAGGCTTTACATGACTAACTTCTACTTGTCCCTCAGGACTCGGCTTGACTGTTAATCTTTATAAAGACCTTTCATTATCACCTTTGTGTGTATTTATGAGTTTGTCTGGTTTGCTATAATACAAGTGGTGTCTGGCACAGGGCCTGGTACACAGTGGTCTCAATCCATGTTCACAGATGAGTAAGATAGATGTTGCCTGTCCTGTGGCATTCATGATGGATGGAAACCACCCATGACAGCCCAGCGAGGAAGAGAGGCCCTCTGCAGTCCTGACTCTCCCAGCCCCACCCCTGGAACCAGCTGGGAACCTGCCCTCCTCTGGTTCTAAGACAAGGACAGAGGCTATGGATCTACCTGTAAACACTGGAGAGAAGTGAAAGGAGGTCAGCTGGCAGACATCCCTTTAATCGCATCGCTGCCTCACCTTGTTGTCTGCACAGAAAGGAGAGCCACAGTCCCTGAGCCTGACTACACAGGGCAGCTTGAAGAGCGAAACCCCAGGGAATAAGCAGGCAAAGGAGAGCAGGAGGCCTCGCCTGTCTGCAAAGTGAAAGGACTGCTGAGAGAGCCTTGGCATCAGAGCTGGTCCAGCAGGCAGCTTCTGCCAGCACAGGGCCAAGCCCACCCTCGGCCTTCATCAGTCAGGACACAAAATGCTTTTCCAGCACAAACAGCTGTGAGTGACAGTGGCTCCTCACAGGGAGAGTGCACAAACAGACGCCCCAGCCCCAGCTCCCAGGGCTACTACCTGCTCGGGAGGTTGGCTTCAGCTCCAGGCTTTCCTGATCCGTGGCATCCAGGATTTTGTACTTGCTTTTTCTCTTGGGTTTTCCTTTTTGCCTGAAAAACGCAATCCCCTCCCCTGCTTAGGAAGGAGGCTGTGTGTGAGGTTCAGGTTGACCCCACAGGATGCCAGCCATGCCCGTGCTAGTGGGAGAGCTGTTTCTCCTGCCTTTCAGCCAGGAAAGTTGGCAACTATAATTTATTCAAATAATCCTCACCAATTCCAGGAAAGGGCAAGGGAGACGTGAATATCTTAGCGTGGACTCACCAGTCCACAGTGATACCCAGGGGCAGATTAGTTAAAAATGTAAAGAAAATGAAAACTGTATGCTAAAAGTTCTTTTAATTTTCTGTCTTATACTGCAGGTTGAATCTCAGCTCTGCCACTTATTTACTGTGTGTCCATGGACAGGTGACGTCTATAAGACGAGGAAAGGTTGTCATGTGCATTAAAACAGCTATTATCTATACAATTTATCATGGTGCTTGACACACAGTAAATGTAGAAATCATACTTACAGTGAAAAACATAATAAGCATTACTATTAAGTATTATAAGACTAGATAGGAAGACCAAATGAAAAAACCCATTACCCTTAACCATGACTAACCTAAGTCTGTAACTATGTGAAAACTTGTATACATGTGAATCCCAACGAGTGAGGAAGGCCGAATATAAAATGATCTAAGGTCGTGCGGATGAGGTATGGAGTGTTAAAAGACATACGTCCTAGAGATGTGATCGAGTTCCATACCCAGGCCCTCCCACTCCCACCCTAGCCACCCTTCCCAGGATGCGTATCACTGCGCTGACAGCACTGGCTGAAGGATGTGGGCCAGAGCACTGGAACACTGACAGGAAGGGAGGAGCCCAGGACTCAGTGCCTTCCGTGTGGAAAGGGCCAGATACCTCTCTGATGAGTGACTACAGTGACTAGAAGCCTGAATGAATTTCCAAAGATAATCCAACTTACCTCTTACAACAACAGATCACAGTCCAGGACAGGGTTCCGAAGGCAACGACAATGACAAAGCAAGCAATGATAACATATAACACGCTCCACTCTGCCAAGAAAAACAAAATGGTCAGAGTTGTAGAGAGAGAGAGGCTAGAGGGAGGTCTGGGCTGCCCCCACCTGAGCGAGAGATGGCTTCACTCTGTAGATAATAATGACCCAGGGCTCCCCAGGGAAGGTGAGACATCAGAGTTGAAGGCAGCTCAAGTTTTAAACCTTCAGAATTGTCCCGCTTTCCAGTCCCTTCTCTGAGACCCTGGGACAGTGGGCAGCTGTAAGGAGCTATAACAGAGGGACGGGGGAGCAGAAAGACAGGCCTTGCGGCTGGTTTGATGTAGGCTGCAGTTAGCAGTTGCAGTGAGCAGTTGGTGTGATTTCAGCGTGATTCTTACACAACTGCTTCAGAGCTTTCCTCTAACCTTGAGCAAGTGCAGAGGAAAGAAGTAAAAATCCTCTGCAAACAGAAAATACACAAAGTTCTCCTCGCTTGCTCATCTGCCTCAGAAACACCAACACCCACCCACTCACAACTCAGAACCAGTCAGTGCTAAACCAGCTGGCACAATGCCAAGCAGAAAACTCACCACAGTTGCTGTCTCCATCTCTCAGCTGCACCTTGATGAAATTCTCCATCCAAAAAGGGTCACAGATGCAGCGTTTGGTAAAAGAATCACAGTGGCCATGGTCAGAACAGTTCAACTGGCATGCTGAAAGTAGCAGAAAAGGGAGAAAAGACAACAGGAGTCAGAGCTGGGGGACAGTCAGCGTCCAGTGCCTGTGAAAGCAGGAAGGCACCCCATTCAGTGGCCTGGGAGACGTTTCTTGAAGACCTGCTCCAAGAGCTTCTACACACATTGCCTGTAATTATCATCACAGCTGGATTCAACTGGAGCAGTTAAAAAGGCCACTGGAACATGGTTCCAAACTGTTCGTTTTTGATATTTTGAGAGAGGAAGGGAGACAGGAGGGAGAAAGAGAGATTGATGTGAGAGAAAAATCAATCGGTTGCCTCCCACACTCGCCCCTACCGGGGATTGAACTCCTAACCTGGGTTTGTGCCCTGACCAGAAATGGAACCCACCACCAACCAATTGAGCCACACAGGCCAGGGCGGTTCCAGATTGGTTTTACTTGTTTCTGTATATCAGCAGTTCTTAATATTTCATGTCCTGCAGACCCCCCCTTCTCTGAATAATTTAATTGGCAAAATAAAATGCACAGTATTATAAAGGAAAGCAATTACATTGAATGTGTTTTTAAAATATCTAAGAATATAATTTTTAAAAATAATATATGTGCTTTTATCAAAAAATGAAGTAGCAAGATCTAGAAGCGAGTCTCACAACTGATAACTTTGAAATAGTGATGAGTAAAAATATGTCATCATGCTGTGTGATAGAAATTACCTCTGATTGCTATTGCCTCAAAGTCATGGGTTCTATTAACAGTGTAGTTTGTTGCCTACCTTCATAACTGAGGGAAATAATAAATTTCAGTTAGAGGTTAATGAAAAGAAAGATGTAATTTTTTCCAAAATGTACAGCCCTCTGAACACTCTCAGGGGCCCACAGACCCCTGGTTAAGAACCTCTATGAATCGGGACCCTCATGGTAACAGTAGTGGAGGGAAGAAATTATCTCCATGTTCCTGGAGAACAGGTAATGAGGCCCAAGGACAGTGGGGACTGACAGGTGAGAGGGGGCACTGGGTAGGGTCTTGTTCCCAACACCCCAGAATTACTCACTGACAGTGTAGACTTCCAGGGCTCTGAATACTAGAAAGTCTGCCTTTTGTTTCCGCAGCTCATTCTTGAGCTTCGCTGCCACCTCATGGCCTTTGAAGATCTGGTGCGGAGGCTCGTTTTGAACAAAAAATACCATCTTGGTGCTGCAGAGACAGGCAATGGTATATATGAAAAAGCTGAAGCTGTCAACAACAGCAGCAGCAGCTACCATTTGCCAAGCACCTCTGCTTGTGCCAGAGCCTGTGCTAAGTATTACATGCATTCTCTTACAGCAAGCCAGGGAGAAAGGCCTTATCGGTGTCAGCTCCATTTTACAAAGGACAACACGGGCTCAGAGGGGTTAAGTAACTTGTCCAAGGTCACACAGTTAATTCCGACAGAGCCAGATACCAACCCTGATATGTCTGATCCCAAAGCCTATGCTTTAGAGATGCCCTAAGCTGCCCCAGCTAACAAGAGGACCCATACCAAACAGGTAACCAGAGGCCAGGAAAATGGGGATTTGGTTATGACCACGTCCCTGCTGTCAGCCTTTTAACAGCTAAGACTGTGGTGCTGTTGGATTTGTGCCTGCGTTACTTGTATGACAAACCACAATGCTTTGTGAAATGTAAATTATCAGACGACATCCAATAATTATCCACAGGCCAAAACGATCATTACTACGACAGTAATGACTACACGATGGTGTGGCTAGAACGAGATTCTGTTACTCCAGGCCCAGAATCTGTTTGCTTTCTGACTGTCAATTTCTGTCCAAGGCAGACCATGTTTGAACTCACACCTGGGTGGCACCAAATCTGTTCTCTATGGCTTGGCCTCCACTTTTGGTAGCCTGCCTTTTTACTTCATGTTAGTCTCACAGACCGAACCTTCTCAAGCAGTGAGCCACAGGTTTATAGGTGTGCCCAAGATACTGATGCCCTCCGCACACAGCATAGCTGGGTGGCACCAGCTGCTTACAGTGTAACTCTGTTTACCCCAAAGTGCCATGTAAATTGCATAATTTCCTGTGTGGTATGACATAAAAGTTTGGGAAGCACTGGCATAAAAGTCTTTCTAAAAGCTTGCTGTACAAAAAGGCTAACAATGGATAACATAAATTCTAGAATCAAGAAACAAATCTTTACCATAAAAGATCTGTGGTCCTCTTCTCATTTTCTTATAGTGACCTAATCCATGGGTAATTTCAATTTCTGTCTATATACCAGTAACTCTCACATCTTTAACTCCTTTCCCCGTCTCTCCTGAGTGACCAAATCTTTATCTTTAAATGCTTGCTAGAATATCTGTCCTAGATGTTCCACAGGCACCTTGAATCCAACATGTCTCAAAATAAACTTAGAACAACCATTAATAGGGCACTTACTGTGCATTACGGACTATACAAACATTACCTTATTGGATCCTCAATAACAAGCCTATAAAATGGGTACTGGTTGCCCTGACCGGTTTGGATCAGTGGATAGAGCATCGGCCTGCGGACTCAAGGGTCGCAGGTTCGATTCCGGTCAAGGGCATGTACCTTGGTTGCGGGCACATCCCCAGTAGGGGGTGTGCAGGAGGCAGCTGATCGGTGTTTCTCTCTCATTGATGTTTCCAACTCTCTCTCCCTCTCCCTTCCTCTCTGTAAAGAATCAATAAAATATATATATATTTTAAATGGGTACTGGCATTTTTACTGCTAGAACAGGTTTGGAGAGGGGTGGTAACCTGTCTGGTGGAAGGACCATGCTCTTTCCCACTATATTAACTATCTCCCTCCCAGTATCCAATCCCTCCAACATTCCTCAACTAAGCCAACCAAACCCGAGCCAGAAACCCAGCCACTGTGATGCTCCTCTCTTCTTTCACACTTGATGCGGGGGCAGCAAGTCTGCGAGCAAACCCTTCCACAGTGCTCTGACCAGCACTCACACTGCTTCCACTGCCTGTATCCAGCCAACAGCACCAGCTAGATGGATCCCTGCCTGCTCCCAGGCTGCTGAGCAGAGCTTACAAACCAAGTCCTAAATCACTATGCTGTCTCTGACCCAGTGAACCCTGGCCGCATGTTAGGTTCACCTGGGGAGCTTTCAGACTTTAGGTGCCCAAACCTCACTCTAGACCAGTGGTTCCCAACCTTTTTTGGCTATGCCTCACCTAAGCATCTCTAAAATCCTGATGCTCCCCTGCCATGACATGTAATTCTTATTATTCAAAAAGTGAACTCCTATTCACGTAGAGGAAGCCTAAAAGGCCATTAACTTGGTCTAAACAAGCTTCCAAGAACATGGCATCCATGAAAGAGAAAAATAAAAGAACGAAAGGGCAGTTGAAGTACTGAGGAAGAAATCACTAAGAAATTGTTAACAATAAGAATATGAAGAGAAAGGGGTCCTCTCGAGAAACCAAGATGGCGGCATAGGTAAGCACCTAAACTGCTGCCTCGCACAACAATTTCAAAACTACAACTAAAAGACAGAACGGACACCATCCAGAACCACAGGAAAGCTGGCTGAGTGAAAATTCTACAACTAGAAGGAAAGAGGAAAGCTCACAGAGAATTGGAGGTACGGCAAAGGGGCTTTGTGCGCGCAGAGGAAGGGCGGCTGAGAGCCTGGCTGACTTTCTCTGGCGGAAGGGGGAGGAAGCCCCCGACCACACTGAACCCCAGTTCTGACTGCACTGAACCCCAGTCCCGGGCGAAACCCCATGGACCCAGGCTCATACAGGGGGAGTCTGGACTGTCAGGTAGAGAGAAAGGCACCCGGAGACTCAGAGACCCGGGGCAGACCCGGGGGAGCCCCGGCAGGCAGAGTTCTGGAGGCGCGCACCAGTGTGCACAAAGGCTGCGGAGGTTGCCACAGGCTTTCTCTAGCAGAAGGGAGTCAGAAGCTCCTGACTGCACTGAACCCCAGTTCCAGGTGAGCCCCTGGGGACCCGTGCTCTTACGGGGAGAATCTGGACTCTCGGGCAGAGACTCGGGAACCGGGGAAGGCAGAGGTCTGCAGGCGCGCGCATGCCAGTGCGCACAAAGGCTGCGGAGGTTGCCACAGGCTTTCCCTAGTGGAAGGGAGTCAGAAGCTCCTGACTGCACTGAGCCCCAGTTCTGACTGCATTGAACCCCAGTTCCAGGCGAGCCCCTGGGGACCCAAGCTCTTGCGGGGGGAATCTGGACTCTCGGGCAGAGACTCAGGAGCCGGGGAAGGCAGAGGTCTGCAGGCGCGCACGCGCGCAAGGGCAAGGCTGACTGGAAGCCAAGACTGTCTGCTCCGCCCTCAGACTCCACCCCATCCAAGCTGAGCACAGAGGCTATTGCAATTTGGCAAGTCTAATCCTATAAGGCTGTCTCCAGCACCGAACTTCTCCCAGCGTAGACACAGCTGATCCTTACAGCCAACTGGCCTGGAGGTCAATTTCTACCAGTGATACCAACAACAATCAAGACTTAACTACAACAAGGCTGTACACACAGTCCACAAAGGGGTGCACCAAGAGTGTCCACCTCAGGTTAACTGGGGAGGCCGACCCACTGGGCCATATAGGAAACCTAGCACACAAATCTACCCTACCAACTCAGGGAAGCAGTGAAAATGCGGCGTCAAAGAAACAGATCACAAACGAAAGAAATAGAGGAAAACAAACGACTGGATATAGAATTCAAAACCACGGTTATAAGGCTTTTCAAGAATATCCTAGAAAAGGCCGATAAATATAACGAGACCCTCGAAGATATGAAAAAGGACCAACTAGAAATTAAACATACACTGACTGAAATAAAAAATATTATACAGAGACCCAACAACAGACTAGAGGAACACAAGAATCAAGTCAAAGAATTGAAATACAAAGAAGCAAAAAACACTCAACCGAAAAAGCAAAAAGAAAAAAAAATCCAAAAAGTTGAAGATAGTGTAAGAAGACTCTGGGACAACTTCAAGCGTACCAACATCAGAATTATGGGGGTGCCAGAAGAAGAGAGAGAGCAAGATACTGAAAACCTATTTGAAGAAATAATGGCTGAAAACTTCCCCCACCTGGTGAAAGCAATAGACTTACAAGTCCAGGAAGCGCACAGAACCCCAAACAAAAGGAATCCAAAGAGGACCATACCAAGACACATCATAATTAAAATGCCAAGAGCAAGACAAAGAGAGAATATTAAAAGCAGCAAGAGAAAAACAGTTAATTACCTACAAGGGAGCACCCATACGATTGTCAGCTGATTTCTCAACAGAAACTATGCAGGCCAGACGGGAGTGGCAAGAAATATTCAAAGTGATGAATAGCAAGAACCTACAATCAAGATTACTCTACCCAGCAAAGCTATCATTCAGAATTGAAGGGCAGATAAAGAGCTTCACAGATAAGAAAAAGCTAAAGGAGTTCATCACCACCAAACCAGTATTATATGAAATGCTGAAAGGTATTCTTAAAGAAGAGGAAGAAGAAAAAAAGTAAAGAGAAAAATTATGAACAACAAATACATATCTACCAACAAGTGAACCTAAAAATCAAGTGAATTAAAAACCTGAGGAACAGAATAAACTGGTGAATATAATAGAATCAGGGGCATAGAAAGGGAGTGGACTGATAATTCTCAGGGGGAAAGGGGTATGGGGGGTTCAGGAAGAGACTGGACAAAAATCATACACCCATGGATGAGGACAGTGTGGGGGAGGTAAGCGAAGAGGGTGGGGTGGGAACCGGGTGGAGGGGAGCTATGGGGGGAAAAAGGAGAAACAATTGTAATAATCTGAATAAATATTTATTTAAAAAAAAAAAGAATAAGAAGAGATATGAAAAAATAGCAAATAAAGTTTCAAAACATATAATAGAGAAGTGAAATGCATAAATATGCCACAATATATATTTATATACTGTATTTGAGGCCCCTAGAACCATAAGAAATGCAGTAACTTCACTGTTAATAACTCATTCTCGAACTGTCCCCCTTAAAAGTCAAACTGCCCCCCTTGGGGCGTGTGCCCCACCCCCACTGGGAACCATTGCTCTAGACCAGTGGTCGGCAAACTCATTAGTCAACAGAGCGGCAAACCGCGGCTCTAGACCAGCGGTCGCCCACCTTTCGGACCTCACAGACCACCGCTGCTCCAGACCAAGTGAAATCATCTGTGGGTGAGGCTCAGGTAATGATGTTCATCAAAACCCCATGTGATTCTGGGAACCACTGCTCTCATCGGTCTCTCATCTTGGCTGAGACACCAACATTGCTCAAGACAGCACCCATTCCTGGAGCTGCTACCCCCAACCTTTAGCACTTTCCTCATGCTGCCCATCTCATTCCCACCTGCTCAAGCAGAAGGCCTTGTCTTGTTTCAGAGATGAAACACAGGGTGTTGGCACCAATGGTCTCAAGCTTCATCCTCTCTACCTATAAATTCACCCTAAAATCACATCTTCCCTCCTTTCCTCTATCTCCAGAGTGGTGCTCCTGCTCGATGAGGGCCGGTCCCCAAGACCTACGTCCCTTTATAACCCTCTAAACGCCCCGGTCTCCTTTTCCTGCGCCTGCTCCTCAGTCTTTAAGAATATTCAAGTATTTCCTGTCTTTAAAGGTGTTCTTTTGATCTTATCCCCCATGTTATTTTCAGCATCAACCTCTTCAAAGAGGTGTTATACTTCCCATCTCTGTATCCTCAAACCATAAAATGAATTTGTCCTCTGTCCCCCAACATCTGAGTAAAATGTGTTCTTACCACACCTGCGTCTCTGTAAGCATCTGAATCCTTTGGCAGCCCCCCCTTCCCCTCCCTCCTTAACTTACAGCAGACCAGCCCCACCTGGTTTTCCTCCCACCCCTCTGACTGCTATTTCTTACTTTCCTCGTTAAATATGGGTTCTCCAGAGCTCTGTCCTCAGCCCTCTTGACACTCCCCGGTGTGTCTCATCTGTCCTCATGGCTTTGACTCCTGCTCGGATGCAGACTCCCTCTCTCTGGCTATTCCTCCACCCCAGGTTCCTGCCTATACTTGCTACTATCTGATGAAACATCTTCCCATGCAACCCATAGACACACCAAGTTAAACAGTCAAAACTGAACTCGTTATCTTTTCTTTGAAACTGATTCTTTCTGTATCCCTGATCTCAATTAATGGCATTCACATCTATTCAGGCATTCAAACCCAAAGCCTCATGTTTGATACCTCACAGGGTCTCCAAGTCCTGTTGATTTACCCCTGAATTTCTTCTTAGTTTCTTCTCCTCTTCTGCTGTTTCCATTGCAACTACCTTAATTCAGGTTTTATTACCTTTTTACTAGACTACTCCAAAGTTTCCTGCTTGGTCTCCCAGTCTTTGGTCTCCCTATTTCAGTCTAGCCTTCACACTACTGAATTCCCTTATAAAACAACCACCAATCTCCTTGCTTTAATAAAACAAAAACTTCAGGTACATAAAACAAACTAACTTGAGTCCTCCAGCCCAAAATATAATCTTCTTGACTTGCATATGACTATTCTCAGTCTACACAGCAGTCCTACCTTCCACCACATTCTGGGGCCCAGTAAGCTCTCTGAACCTGTGATTTCTTCTAGAGGGATCATTGTGCTTTCACACCGTAGGACCTGCTCATGCTGTTCCTCCATTCTGAATTTCCTCCTGATTTCCCTAAGCTTGATCAATGCAAGTTTTACTTTGGGAAGAATCTCTGGACTATCGCCTACCCCAACCTCTGGAAGAATTAATTACCCTTGCCTCTGTGCCTCCGTGATACCACACACTCTGTCAAACCCACCCTGTACTGACGTTTACTTGATTATTTCCCTACTAGATTGGCCTTCAAACATAATGGACCTCTTCTGACCTGGTGCCCTGGCCCCTTGCAGCAGTGTCTAGTACAGAGCATGTGACACATATCAGAAGAGAGGAGCTCATTAAAGAAACGGACACCATGAGTGGTTCCTGGTCAGAGAGCCCACTCTTCTCTATCTACCCACACTATTTCTTGGCTCAGTCACAAAGCCCAGGGGGTAGGGGGAGGCGTTGGTCTTTCTTTTCTCCCCCAATTCATTGCCCAGCTACCTCTGTTCCGTGTACGGCTGAATCTTTTGCACAATGATGTCGGAATCCAGCACCCCCAGGAGGACCCCAATCTGGCGGATGAACATCCCCTTCAGCCTCTCAGTCAGCTGACTGACGTTGACATCCAAGATGATCTCCACTAGATTGTTTTTCCTGGGATCTGGAAAGCATGTGGATTAGTCATGGCTTTAGAAGCAGGAGAGGTAACACAGACCCACCACTGTGCATGTGCTTTGGCACAGGAGAGGAAGGAATGAGAGCATACAGAAATGGTGCTGGAGTTTCGAAAGGACTCCTGGTCCCTATGTCAACCTGAGAATTACCACCATGTGCTGGGGGGTGGGGTGGGGGGGTTGTCAGGGAGGCAACAGGGTTTAGTGAAGGGAGTGGGAGAGAGAAACATGCTTTGAAAACCTCTCCTCAACTGGCTTTGCTGAACTCTCTAGGGTGGGTAGGTTTATCTAGCAAACTCTCCTGATCCACATCTGATTTTCAGGGACTGGTGTACTTTGTCTACAACAATGGGAGGGAAAATGCCCATCTCAACCTTCTTATCAATAATGGGAATGCATCTGCCCTGTAGGTTTGAAACAGTCAACACAAAAGAAATCAGGCACAAGGATCCCAGAATCAAGGATTTCCTTGGAGTCACCTCACACAGCTACATGGTGTTTTTACAACTTAGAACTGGGAAACCATTGTGCTTTACTTTTGATTATGTCCTAAAGACTGTTCTACACTTAGAAGTTCAGTGATTATTCAGAATACTTTATTCACACACTTGAATGCAACATTTGCCTGTTCTGATGTATAATTTACACAATTAGTGGACAATGTGATCTGATTTTAAACACAGAAGAGACTTTTGTTTGTTTTAATCCTCACCCGAGGATATTTTTCCATTGATCTTTTAGAGAGATTGGAGCAGAAAGGGAAAGACAGAGAGAAATATCAATGTGAGAGAAACACATTGATTGGTTGCCTCCTGCGTGCGCCCTGACCAGGGCCCTGGCCAGGGAGGAGACTACAACCAAGATATGTGCCCCCAACCAGAATCGAACCCAGGACCCTTTGGTCTCCAGGCCAATACTCTATCCACTGAGTCAAACCAGCTAGGGCCACAGAAGAGACTTTATAGTGACTTGGGTGCTGTCCTTCAGAGAGATGGGACAAGGACTGGAACATCTGCCAAGATCCTTCCCATCTCAGATACGGATACACAGGTTTGGCCTAGATAATAAAGAGCAGGTTTAAAGTTAATCCCTCCTCATCAGATGCTCAGAAATTTATCAAGCTCTATCCCACTCCACACTCACTTCCTCTCTAAAACCAAATTAGCCTCAAAGCAAAATAAAAACATGGTTCTATTTAAGAAAGAAATTTTATTTCTGCAAATCTGAAAAATGTAAAGGACACCAGTTACTTTACCTTCCCTGGATTGTCAGAAAAAGCCTGAGGCTCAACTTATAAAAATAAATGTTTTCTGCATTTGGGTGCTGATGAGACATCACGACTCAAGTTATTCCTGTGCTCAGATCCCCAGGGTACCCTCTCCCGTCACATGTAGAGCAGGAAGTGCTGGACTTGGGCACAAAGGCCCGGCTCTGAGACAACCATCCTGAGTTTCTGTTTCTTCATCTGAGATGAGGAGGAGGAGGTCCATATTCTTGTGTGGGTAGGAGAGGTAATGTTGGAACAGACAGACTCTAAGGGTTTTTCAGCTTGGGGTTTCTGGATTTTTTAAAAAATCTGGCTCTGTCCATGCTGGGGAGAAGGTGTCTCAGGATGGAGGCCCTGCTTGGCTTATCCAGCAATTCCACTCAGTCTCATCACTAAATGAACTCACCAGGTTTCACCTCCACAGTGGTCTGGTCTGTGTTACTCTCACCCTTCGCATCAGTCACTTTCAGATGAAATGTGTAGGTTCCCTCGACCAGGTTGGAAAGAAAGAGGATAGGGTGGTGGTCAGAGTGATTTAACACCTCCTGTGGGGTTGGATAACATGGCTATGTTTGCAAAACAAAACAAACTCCTTCCATGGACTCAGTTGCTGCTGTTACCACTAGGCCCCTCTGAGCTGGACTGCTTCACCTCCAGCAGCTTCTGCTCTGGAACAGCACTGCAGCCCATGGCTGCTCGCGTTAGGGAAGAGAAACTTACCCTGTGCCACGCTAGCTTGCAGAGTGGCCCTATGCAAGTCATTTAACCTCCCTGGATTTCAGAGAGCAATCCAGGTTTGATACAAGAAACCACTTGGTTAGAACAGTAGACCATCTGGCTCAGCCCCCTCTCCCCATCTCACCCCTTGGAACATGTGTTGCTCTCCAGCTCCTGGCACACTTACCCCTGCCGCTGGGCTCCCCTCATCTCGAGTCCAGAGGTAGCTGACTATTCCCTTGTCATCTGAGGACTTGGAGCCATCCAGCTCGGCTGTGTCCGTGGGCAAGGTTATCACCACATTCCCAGTTATCTTGGCTATAGGTGGTTTGTTGGTTTCTAAGCAAAGAGAAATCATTGAAATCATATAATATTCTAGGGGGAAAAAGGAAGTGCTTCTTCATGTTTATGGGAAATTAAATGGAGAACTGTTTTAAGAGTCTATCCATGCAAGCAACTAACAGCATCGATTTTTTATTTTTTTTAAATCCTCACCCAAGGATATTTTTCCAGTGATTTTTAGAGAGTAAAAGGGAGGGATAGAGACAGAGAGAGAAACATCGATGTGAGAGACACACCGGTTGGTTGCCTCCCACACGCATCCTGAACAGAGCCAGGGATCGAGCCTGCAACTGAGGTGTGTGTCCTTGACAGGAATTGAACCCATGCCCCTTCAGTCCACAGGCTGACACTAACCACCGAGCAAACCGACCAGGGCTAAAGGTCCTGAGGCTCCAGTCCCATGGAGAGAGAAATACTCTCTGACCCATACAACAGAGGGGATAAGTGTAGTTTCCTCCTATATTCCCACAGCAGCCTCCCCGAAAGGAACCCATTTATGTCCTTTGGAGGTATATGATAATTGGAAACGAAACCCCACAATTGGATTAAAGCCTTGGAGTTTAGGTTTCATCTATCTGATACCACAAGTTCTCTTTAAAATATGGGTAATATGGATAATATCTGATGGTTTTTCCTACTGTCAGCTTGGAGCCCTCTCTCGAGGCCATTACTGATCATGAGCCTGCAAACCAGAGCAAGGCCAATCAACTCTTGTCTCACGTTGGCTTCGGCGTGCAAGTTCACAGGAAAAGCACAGAAAGCTACAGTGCAGGACAGTCATTCTGAAGTCTGACAGCAGGTGTCACTGTAGCTAGTGGGAGAGTCACAGAAACCCCAGGTCTTAGCAGCACAGAGGCAAAATAAAAATGCAAAGGAAAAAAAAACTTAATTCTTTCCCTATTCAATAGAGAACGAAGGAAAGGAGAAAGGGAGAGAGGGGAATGCAAGAAATGAAAAATCACCTTACAATCACTCTCAATGAAGATTGTTTTAGAAAAGCAAGTATCAGCTGCCCTTACCCCAACTTTCTTCCCCACACCCTGTCTCTAAATCGATTTCTGCAGCCAAACAAGAGATGATGAATTCCTCAGTTATCTAACCCTGAGGCTGCTGTAACAACCTGAGGCAGGGAGGTACCTTCTTTGACAATGACATTCACAGAGCTCTGGCTTTGCAGGTTCCTCTCATCTTTGACAGTCAAGGTGAACACGTAGGTTCCCACTTGCAGCCCAGTCACAGTGGCGACACTGCTGTTAGCCTTCTCGAGCTGCACCCCATCAGGTCCCCTGGACAAAGAGAGAAACCAGAGGCTGGAGTTGTACCTGTTTGCTGCTCTCCTGTCCCTGACTCAGCAGGTGCAGACAATTATTGCCTCAGATGAGACATGAACTACTGTTTCCCAGACCTTGAGAGGACAAGTTTTAAAATATTCCATTTGGACAGCGTGTCATTTGGCCCCACAATACAGGCTACCTGCTGATCAGAAAATTCCATTCACCAGTTTTCAAACAGATCTAGCCTTATCCTTTATATGAGCTTCTAGAACATTCAAACCCTTTGCTGTTCCAGTTTGTAAAAGGAAGAAAGTGTTCTAAGCAGGTCTCTGATCAAAAGAATGATTTCGTAGCGATGTTTCTGAAAAGTATTTCTGGCCCAGTAGTTGGTCCAGCTCTTGCCAGCAAAGAAGCAAAACACATTTCTTAATCATATGACAAACTCACTCTTGCTGAAAAGTCAGAGAAAGGAAATGGGCCAAAGCTGCAGAGGAATTCTCAGGGCAAAACCATCCTCTTCCTAGTGGCTCTGGAAGCAAAGCTCCCGCCAGCTCCCAGACAGGGACCATAGGGGACCAGGCACACTGGGCACCCTTCCTTCTCCCCTGGGGCCTCACTCAGCAGTCTGCAGCAGGCGAGTGAGCTGTGTACTGACACCCAGACACAACACTGCACACACTCTTGAGTCCTTCTGCTCAAGAGTCAAAATGCCCCAGAGCTTTCCTTAAAACTACAGGACAACCAGAGAAATCTATAGACTTTTCTGTTTTGTTTTGCTATTGAAACTTATGACCTCTGGCCCTATTAGCCCCTCCTGAAACAGATTCTCCCCAATGAAGCTTGCTAATAAGCATTATTTCTGCTGTAAACACTAATAAAACTCAACCAAAAGATTCATCACTAGTATCTTCAGTACTTATAATTAAAACACACGGGGCTGAAGAAGAAAGAATAGGTTCTCCAAAAGATAGAAACAAGAGCTGAGAAAAATAATTTCTAGAATCCAACTCACCAATAGTAAGGTAAGTAGTTTCTGTAATCCAATTACAGCCCTTTCCCATCCACCTCTAATGCCCCTGACCAAAAACAAAAACAAAACACCCAGTCTATTCTATGATTGCTACCTTTGGAAACAGAGAAATTTAGCTCCTTTTTAACTTTTAACTCTTCCTTGGAATTCTTTCACTACTTTTGAGTTCCAGTTGTTATGGTTTAAAGGAGCTGAAAGAAACTGTGAGAGCCAGGAATGGTTCAAATTTTAATTAGTATTATTTGGTAGCTGCCTTTCGCCTCTGGCTAATGTAGTTGGTAAGTGTGGTCTTCAAGGATATAGTAATAGAGCAATGCTTTCATTTTGTAGGTGAATTTTCAATTCTCCTTGATAGCTGCTCTGTCCCATCCCCCTGCCAGCCTTACCCAGTTAATTTTGAGCAACAGTATTTTTCTGCTCCATTACCCCTTCCATCTTGGCTCTCAAGTGTAATTAAACTATGCATTTCAGCAGATGGATCACACCTGTAAAAGCACCAGGACTGCAAAATACTACCTGGGGACTAGCTCAGTGGTCGCCAAACCGCGGCTCGCGAGCCACATGCGGCTTGCAAGCCGTGGTTTGCCGCTCTGTTGACTAATGAGTTTGCCGACCACTGGACTAGCTGGTGGTAAGCATTCTTTATTTCTTACAAAAATTAACTTATATAATTTTCTTAGCGTTGAAGTTTGGCATTGCAAACCTTTCTTTCTCAGTTACAGCCCCCTTGAATAAGCCAACAAGAGCAAGTAAGCACTTAAAAAATTTTTGTAATCCTTGCCCGAGAATATTTTAACTGATTTTTAAATTTGTTTATTTATTTCTATTGATTTTTAGAGACTGAAGAAGGGAGGGAGGAAGTGAGAGGGTGGGGGAGAGAAACATCGACCAGTTACCTCCTATACATGCCCCAACTGGGGATCAAACCTGCAACCTTTTGGTGTATGGGATGATGCTACAACCAATTGAGCCACCCAATCAGGGCACAGCAAGTACACTAAAAAAATAAGTAAAACCTTGCTCTGCAAATGTCTGGAGCCTTTGCATAAGTAAGGCTTTGTGTCAGTACTCACTGTGTTTTTTCCCAGAGATACGAGATAATTTTCTGATCATCTGAGCTTTTGCTACCATCCAAGGTTGTGCTATCCATGGGAAGTGTCAGCTCTTTATCTGGGCCTGCATCTGCCCGTGGCGGCTTGTTGTTTTCTAGAAGACAGAGGCATACAGATCAAAAGCAGGCAGTCAGCTGGGAAAGGAGAGGATCCAATTGGGACATATATTCTGGAAGCCATGAGGACTCTGCCTCTCTGCCCAGAGATGGTCAGATACTGTGGGACAGATATGTACTGGGGTGTGATCAGGAAACTCACAATGCAGAATAGAAGACTGAAACATAGAACACTTCTGAAAGAACATGGCAGAAGTTACAATGCCATGCTAAATGGGAAATATAATGCTCTAGGAGTTCAAAGGAAAGGGTATGAGTGATACGACAGGGCTTTCTTAAGGAAGTAGGCTTGAAGCTGGTCCTTAAAAGACACATGATAGGATTTGGGATGGCAGAGACTCTACCTGTTATGTCTCCTTGAAGGCACATTAGCCCAGGGCAAGGGATAAGTTGAGGCTAGGGGAATGGACAACAGAAGTTACAAGGACAATAGAAGCTGCCAGGGGCTCAGTGGATTGGCGCCTCCTACTGCTCACTCATACAGCTCTGAACCCAAACCCTCTTCTCCTCAAGGTTAAAGGAACCAGCCAATAGAAGAGCCTGCACCTCAAGGTTGGACTTACCAGGCTGCACAATAACAGTCACTTGAGCGGTGGCCTGCTGTCCTATTGTGTCAGTCACTGTTAGCTGGTAAGTGTAGTCTCCTTCTTGCATGGCAGAGAGCTGCAGGATTGGTGTTCTAACACCCTGGATATAGAAATACAGACCATGGAAAAGCAGCCTCCAAGAGTCACAACATCATACGCTAAGTCCTGCTTGGGTCTAAGAGACTTACCCAGTTTTCTAAACCTATTTGGTACTAGGCTACTACCTCCTAGAGTTCAGCAAAATTAGTGAATGCTGGATCAGACGCTGTGGGACATCTTGTTAAAAAGTTTCCCCCCTAAAGAGAACAACCCTCCCTGATACAGCAGCAGTTTCAAATAAAATCAGAGCTCTCACAAGGGAGGGGAATACAGGAAAATGTACAAAGATAAATAAGATCAGCCTCTAAGACCAAAGGCAGAAAGAAGACCATGGATATATAATAACACAATTTTTTAAAAGTGTTCTTCCTACGAAGGTTACACAGTGATCCTAATGAAGTGCTCAGTAAAACATGGCAGCAATTCCAGATGCTATGTCACGCTATGATGTTCCCTTACAGATTTGTGCAGATTCTGCAGCAGCAGAGAAACCCAACACAATACTTAAACTAAACCCAGGTGAAACGTGAGCTTTAAGTCATGCCTTAAATCTAGAAACATAGACTCCTGAGTGTCACAAGGAACATTACATATCTTAGGACAAACTCCAATGCAGGAACTTTACAACAGTGGGAAAACCTGACAGCCTCTTGCAGACAGTTTGTTGTGCCTATATGTCTTAAAAGTTGTAAACTTTCACATAAAGGTCTGTATTTCCTGATAATAATGGGACTGTACTTCCATCTGGCCACAACCAGCTGGGCCTGAGGAGCAGCTGGCCCCTTTAGTCAGGGCTTAGGTTCTCTGGTTCACCACAGCCCCATCCAGTTTTCTTTACTTACTTATGTTACCTGTATGGTGACAGATCTAGTCTCTTATTAAATATCTGCAGAGAAGAGCTCACCGCCTAGTTGGGCAATCTACTCCAATTTGTAAGATTCACACCCATGCAGCTTCTAAATAGTTTGACTCTCTGGAATCATCCTAGAGCAGCTACCATTTCTCATCCAGTCTTTTCTTCTGATACTAAACATTTAAGATATAGGTTTTTGATAGTATGTTAATTAAAGGCTCCTTAAACTTTGTGGATTTTTAAAAAAAATTCAAATATTCTATGCACAAATCTGACTTCGGTAATTAAAATACAGCAAAAACAAGCCTTGGGTGGGCGATCCGGTCCAGTAGCTCTAATTCGCCTGGGCAAGAAAAGACAGAAACTCTTCCCTCCTACCTGCATCTCCACCACTTTCCCTTTGCTGCTGGGGCTGAGTGACCACTCATAGCTGGTGATGCCATGGTCATCAGTGCTCTGGTTCCCAAAGAGCGTGATGGAGTTTTGGGGCAGGGTGATCACTTGGTTGGGGCCTGCATTGGCCACAGGGGGGTAATCCACAGCTTTGTTCACTGTCAGGCTTGCAGTGGTCGAGTTGGTAGCTCCATCAGAGTCTACTACAGTCAAGCTATCAGGGCAGAGAGGAGTGCAATCAGGGATGGTTTTCAGTAAAGAAGAAGAAACATAAGAGGACTGAAAATCAAGAATAAGAAATACCAGAGTGGAAGGGTTACTAATTAGTAACCAATTCTTACCATTCCTCTTAGAAAGGTAGAGTAATACTAGAAGCTAACTCTATAACTGAGGGCTCACTGTGTACCAGGCACTGTTCCAAGTGGTTTAGAACACAATAAACAACAGCTCTATAAAGTCCTATCTTCATTCTACTCCCTACACATATGAGGGTCTAAGGCAGAGAGAGGTCAAGTAACTCGCCCAAACTTGAAAGTAGTGGAGTTAGGACCTAAGCCCAGGCAGTGTGTCTCCAGCGCTGTTTTGCTCTGATGCCTGCATGTACCCGTGTGCTGGGACCGGTACAAGCACTGTCTGACCTAGCCCTCACAGCAATCATCAATCTCAATTTATGAGTGGCTAAGAGAGGCTAAGTAACCTGCCCAGCACCCCATTGTGAGCCAAGATGCAAGCCCAGTTCTCTGACTCCCAAGCCTAGAAACCAAGTCTTAAGAGAGAGTCCCTGGTCCCTATTCCTATGGGGTACAGAGACGCTACATTAACTAGTGCTCTGACTGCAACAGGCTCTTCTCCCCACCATCCTTTTCGGCTATGTACACTCACAGGAATGGACATCCTGAGCAGACAGCCTCTGGGATGGACTAGTAGGGCTGGCTGTGGTAAGACAGGAGCCCGAGATGGAAATGAATTCTCCTATGCAACAGTCTCACAGTTTGTGCCAGTGTGAAACAGGATTTGAAAGAGAAAAATAATGTTCATTTATAAGAACAGGGCAGTTACCTAAATGATGCCATCCAGCTGAACAGCCTAAAGCTGCTCTTGCCACCTCAAAATGTGAGCATAAGCAAGCAAGGAGGTTTGGGCTCCTTCCATTTTGCTGACAGAAAGATAAAAAGCATAAAAAAGACATGTCATTTATTTAAATCTTACCACCAGCCACAGACAGGACCAGGCATCTGTGGGGTTTTACCCCACAGCCTCACCTTTTCCTATGGTCTGAAGAGGATTTTTGGTATTACAGCCTTGAGAAAAAGAGCACAAGAACATCCGATACATAGACATGCAAATCAAACATCAGAAGAAAAATCCACAGAAGTTTTCTTCATTTTCCAGTTTGCCTGTTGTTTTCAATTTTTTGTTTTTTATATACTATTTGTCTCCTCTTTCAGAATAAAAGCAAGTTATAGATAGGTGGCAAAATGGAAGCTGCCCATTACCGGCTTTCACCTCGGTCCCTAGCTTACACGCAAGAATGCTGGAAACAAACACCAGCTGACCGCAGGGCTGGGGAAAAAGGATACTGCCATGTAAAAGCAGGGTAGAGGAAAAATGAGTGGAATAGACTGGATCTTAATGTTAATCAAACTCAACCCCGTCAGTTCACAGATTGAGGCTTAGAAAAAAAGAATAGATCCCTAATACCCTATCCATCTGAAACCCTGTTTTTAACCTTGGTTAAACGCTCAGACTGCTTTTGTGACCTTGGGCAAGTTACTTAACCTCTTGGTACATAAATTTTCTAATCTATAAAATAAGAGTAATTATAATATTTGTTGTAAGGTTTAAATGGCCTTCTGCTTGCAAAGAGCTCAGAACAGTACTAAACACATAGCAAATGTTCAAAAACCAGCAGTTATTTTTCAAAACATCAACCTAGCCCAGGTTAAATTCCATAAATGTTAAAATTCCTATATTAGAAATCTAAGAAAATCAATTCACTTTTCCATTTAAAGCCAATAAAAAGGCTTCAACCTTGTTAAATGGCAACTACCTTTCATTCTCCTGAAGTCTTGAGTCAGTGACAGTGCTGCTAAGTCAGAACCTGCATATGTATTTATTTTTATTATTATTTTTTAAAATATATTTTAATGATTTTTTTACAGAGAGGAAGGGAGAGGGATAGAGAGATAGAAACATCGATGGGAGAGAAACATAGATCAGCTGCCTCCTGTACACCTCCTACTGGGGATGTGCCTGCAACCAAGGTACATGCACCTGACCGGAATCGAACCCGGGACCCTTCAGTCCCCAGGCCGACGCTCTATCCACTGAGCCAAACTGGCTAGGGCTGCATATGTATTTATATGGTAGGTGTGGTGCTACGACATTCATCACTGTGTCTCTGGTAGTGTCTAAAACTTGATTAATATCAGAGGGACGGATAGAAGATGGCGGCATAGGTAAGAACCTAAACTGCTGCCTCGCACAACAATTTCAAAACTACAACTAAAAGACAGAACGGACACCATCCAGAACCACAGGAAAGCTGGCTGAGCGGAAATTCTACAACTAGAAGGAAAGAGAAAAGCTCACAGAGAATTGGAGGTACGGCAAAGGGTCTTTGTGCGCGCAGAGAGGAAGGGCGGCTGAGAGCCTGGCTGACTTTCTCTGGTGGGAGGGGGAAAGAAGCCCCCGACTGCACTGAACCCCAGTTCTGGGCGAAACCCCGTGGACCCAGGCTCATACAGGGGGAGTCTGGACTGTCAGGTAGAGAGAAAGGCACCTGGAGACTCGGAGACCCGGGGGAGACCCGTGGGAGCCCTGGCGGACAGGGGCCTGGAGGCGCGCATGCCAGTGTGCACAAAGACTGCGGAGGTTGCCACAGGCTTTCCTTAGCAGAAGGGAGTCGGAAGCTCCTGACTGCACTGAGCCCCAGTTCTGATTGCACCGAGCCCCAGTTCTGACTGCACTGAACCCCAGTTCCAGGCGAGCCCCTGGGGACCCACGCTCTTGCGGGGGGAATCTGGACTCTTGGGCGGAGACTCGGGAGCCGGGGAAGGCAGAGGTCTGCAGGCGCGTGCATGCAAGGGCAAGGCTGACGGGAAGCCAAGACTGTCTGCTCCGCCCTCAGACTCCACCCCATCCAAGCTGAGCACAGAGGCTATTGCAATTTGGCAAGTCTAATCCTATAAGGCTGTCTCCAGCACCGAACTTCTCCCAGCGTAGACACAGCTGATCCTCACAGCCAACTGGCCTGGAGGTCAATTCCTCCCAGTGATACCAACAACAATCAAGACTTAACTAAAACAAGGCTGTACACACAATACACAAAGGGGTGCACCAAGAGTATCCACCTCAGGTTAACTGGGGAGGCCGACCCACTGGGCCATATAGGAAACCCAGCACACAAAGTGACCCTACCAACTCAGGGAAGCAGTGAAAATGCGGCGTCAAAGAAACAGATCACAAACGAAAGAAATGGAGGAAAACAAACGACTGGATATAGAATTCAAAACCACGGTTATAAGGCTTTTCAAGAATATCCTAGAAAAGGCCAATAAATATAATGAGACCCTCGAAGATATGAAAATAAGGACCAACTAGAAATTAAACATACACTGACTGAAATAAAAAATATTATACAGAGACCCAACAACAGACTAGAGGAACACAAGAATCAAGTCAAAGAATTGAAATACAAAGAAGCAAAAAATACTCAACCGAAAAAGCAAAAAGAAAAAAAAAATCCAAAAAGTTGAAGATAGTGTAAGAAGCCTCTGGGACAACTTCAAGCATACCAACATCAGAATTATGGGGGTGCCAGAAGAAGAGAGAGAGCAAGATACTGAAAACCTATTTGAAGAAATGACTGAAAACTTCCCCCACCTGGTGAAAGCAATAGACTTACAAGTCCAGGAAGCGCACAGAACCCCAAACAAAAGGAATCCAAAGAGGACCACACCAAGACACATCATAATTAAAATGCCAAGAGCAAAAGACAAAGAATCTTAAAAGCAGCAAGAGAAAAACAGTTAATTACCTACAAGGGAGCACCCATACGATTGTCAGCTGATTTCTCAACAGAAACTATGCAGGCCAGACGGGAGTGGCAAGAAATTTTCAAAGTGATGAATAGCAAGAACCTACAACCAAGATTACTCTACCCAGCAAAGCTATCATTCAGAATTGAAGGGCAGATAAAGAGCTTCACAGATAAGAAAAAGCTAAAGGAGTTCATCACCACCAAACCAGTATTATATGAAATGCTGAAAGGTATTCTTAAAGAAGAGGAAGAAGAAAAAAGTAAAGAGAAAAATTATGAACAACAAATACATATCTATCAACAAGCCAACCTAAAAATCAAGTGAATTAAAAACCTGAGGAACAGAATAAACTGGTGAATATAATAGAATCAGGGGCATAGAAAGGGAGTGGACTGATAATTCTCAGGGGGAAAGGGGAATGGGGGGGTTCAGGAAGAGACTGGACAAAAATCATACACCTATGGATGAGGACAGTGGGGGGGAGGTAAGGGCAGAAGGTGGGGTGGGAACCGGGTGGAGGAGAGCTACGGGGGAAAAAAGGAGAAACAATTGTAATAATCTGAATAAAGATTTATTAAAAAAATAAAATTAAAAATAATAAAACTTGATTAATATCAGATCTGGTGGGGAACACAAACACCCAAGAATAAGCTGTTGCACCGTGGTAGGTGCCACATAAGGGCACTGAGTGCAACCTTCTCTCCTCTCTGGAGGGATCTAAGACAGCCTCAAAGAAAACTGTAGGTCCCTATGGACAGGCAGAACTCCAACAGACTGAGAAGAACACTCTAGGAAGCAAACAAAATACATATGGGTCAAGTCAAGGAACAGAGTAGAATGAGCCCTGACATGAGGGTTAGAAAATCTGCAATTCAGTGCAGTTTAGTAAATACACTGAGCCTCATTTTTCTCAGATATAAAATGAGGACAGTATCATGTACATATGGTATTTGGATGATACAGTACTTTGTAACAAGGAATTATACAAATGTAAGGAGGATTACTCTAGAGTCAGCCTCACACTCTTATTAATCATATTCTAGAATGTTGGCTCTAGTTCCCAAAAGGACTGTCTTGAAATAAAATTCTCCAAAAAGCCTTCTTTCTCATTTGAATATCAGAAAGATCCTACAACTCATATTCAAATAAACCATGTGTCAAAAGTATTGACCTATTAACCAGGAGGTCACGGTTCAATTCCCGGTCAGGGACCATGCTCAGGTTGCAGGCTCCATCCCCAGTGTGGGGCCTGCAGGAGGCAGTCAATCAATGATCCTCTCACATCATTGATGTTTCTATCTCCCTCGCCCTTCCTCTCTGAAATCAATAAAAATATATTTTTTTAAAAAGTAAAGGTTTTGAGATATTAAGTTAAAGAAGCATTTCTCATAGGGAAGAGACAAGATGGTAGTAGGTTCATGCTAGATTATTCCTGAGAAAAGGCAAAGAAAGATGGGTCCTTTCACTTAATGACAGAAATCCTAAAAATGTCTGGAGAACTGCCAGGTAAGACTTTGAAAAAGACTAACTGTGGTGGATCCTAATCAATCATGCAAGGGCTTTTGCCCTAAAAAGTTATTTGTGTTGTGATCACAATTACTGTAGGGCTCAAAGAACCAATGGAACCACAGGCTATATTTTCAGCCACTCTACAATTAAATTGGTATCTGTCAGTTACTCCTGTAAGAATGCAGAACCCATAAGGAAAATAAAGGCCAATGGTAAACTTGAAGGATCCTGAATTTACCTGAAAGTGTAGTTCCCAGGGACGAGCTTACTTAGTTTTAATATGGCCGTATCTTCAGAAATCTTTTCTTCTCTCAGAGGTCCCTTTAGTTCTTCCCAATGGTACCTGACGATTTTATCATCATCAGTGCTTTCTTGATCATAAAGAAACATCGGTTACAACATGAGAGCGCCTGGTCTCAGCACTTACTCAGTTTACACAAATGAGGGCAACTACCTATAGAGATTTGAGGCTAGGGAAACTTCATGAAATTACAGGCTATCTCTCCAGATTATTTCTTCCCTACGAATATTGGGTCATTCTGCCTCTCTATGACTATTCCACTGCATAGTTTTCCAAGGACTCCAACACAGGCAACTCTGGTTAAAAAGTTACTGCATAAAAAAAGGAAAATAAAAAATTCTTAAATGCATGAAAAGATACTCAACTTCACTTAAAAGAAATGCAAATTTAAATTTCACTTGAGATACCATTTTTACACCTATCAGATTGGTAAAGACCAAAGCTTCATGACACATAAATGGGTAAAGGTGTGGAGAAAGAGGAACTTTCTTAAGTCATGGTGGAAGCATAAATTGATACAACTACTGTAAAGAGCAATTTGGCAAAATTTACTTTTGTCCCTGCAATTCCTCTTCTAGGAATTTATCCTACAGATTTCCTTACATATGTGTTCATCATCATACTTACAAGATTATTCACAGTAACATTATTTGTAATAGTGAAAGACCAAAAATAATCTATATGGTCATCAATAGAGATTGACTGAAAACAAGTATATATTCAAACAATGAAATTGTACATCCATATAATGGAAGGCTATGTAATCGTTAAAAGGAAAAAAGAATGAAGTATTTCATATATTGATTCAGAAAAATTATCCAACATATAGAAACAGGCATTGTACATACTGTTTTATCATAAAGACTGTATATGTATCTCTTTATCTATGCATAAGATAACTTTGGAAAGATACATAAAATAATACCATTGCTTGTCTGCAGAAAAACTGGATAGATGGGAGACAGGAATGATAGAGCTTCTTTTTGCCCTGTACCTTTACATATTATTTAACTTTGACCTATTCAAAAATATAAAATGAAATGGTACTATATGAACCTTTTCTACCACTCTCACAAGTGCCTCTTCCTGTCCTATCTTTTACCTCTTAGCCTGCTATTCTTCTAGCCTCCTCTTGTCAGAACTAGCTACGTGAAATGTCTAACACTGCTGGAGATTCCTCTGCTAAAGCAGTGGCTACCTCTGCCAAAAACTCTGCCAAGATATTCAGGGTAACAGGGCCTTAATGGGTCTCAAGAGAAGCCAAGCAAATATTGGTGAGATGATAGGCCCGAAACCTTCTGCACACACATAGCCAGGATCAATGGCAAAGACCCAGAGATCCTCTCCTGTCCTCTGAAGGGACAATGTTAGTGAGCCAAACAGGGTTGTGGAGCACATTCTGTGAGCCTCTCCAGCAGAAGGCTGACAATCTTGTTAGGCAGTGATGGCTGGATGAGAGCTCCTCAGTTAAGACTCTCAGTTACTCATCTTGCCATGATAGGAAAGAGCTTTATTTCCATAACTGAGAATGGCAACTCCATCTAAAAAAATTTGAAAACCAGCAAGTTCCAACTAAAATAATGCTAAATGCATGCATAATCTCACTTTCTTACCATCTCAGAATAGAAATGTTACTTCAAACAAGCCACATGGGGGTTTTAAATAGGGGTCTGGTTTTTACTTCCTAATCAGTTGCTTCAAGTGGTTGGTCTTCCCATAATGTGGTCAAGAAGCCTAAGCATAATGCTGGTCCAAATCTTTGACCAGAATACCCAGTGAATGCTGTTCTAAAACATTGTGCCCAGTAAGTACTCACGGCTGCCATCAATGACTGTAGAAGTGGTTGGCAGAGAAATCTCCTGGAACTGTGGTGACACAATGGCAACAGGAGGCTGATTTTTACGGGGCTCTGTAAGAAAATGACCCAGAAGAAATTAAAAGAGGGGCTTTGTAATTTATAAGAGGAGCAGACCACCTCTGGGTGGATTATAAATGTTTCCATTACCTAACCTGTGTCTGAAGCATCGTCAAATGTGTAAGTCACAAGACCAGGTTGGCATTCTAACATAAGACATCTAGGAGTGTTTAAGTCTCTTGCAAACCTGACTATTCTTAAGACCACACCCCGTGCATTCTTTCAATGCTCATGTGCTATCTAGTTTGTGAAAAGTACTAAAGTAGCAAGTGACTGCTTTCAGGCAAGCGACCAGAGGTGGACAACAAATAAAATGTGTGCAATAAAGGCGTTGGAAAGCAAACTATCCCTTGCCACAACTGTGCCGAAAAGATGAGTAATTTCTCAACCACCTGGGAGCTGACTATGTGGAAGGTGACTAGGCCGAGTGTTGGAAAGGTCACAAACCACTCACTCTAGTCCACCTCAATGACTGCGAGCCCAGTGGCCTTTTCATTGAGAAATGATCAAATGGTCTTTATGCTAAACACATTTTTAAGAAAGAGAAAGTATTACCTTGGCTACAAAATTAAAGGAATTAAAAGAAAATCTATTACTAACAAAGACAGAATAGTATTAAGAATTTGTGCCAATATATGGGCCACTTGCCAATTTCCCCCAAATATCTCTGAAAATACAAAACAAGATACCTTGCTATCATACTGTAATCTACTGATCACTTAAAAAGAATAAAGGAATTTGGTGTTCAATGTGAAGGAGGAACGGCAGGGGTTCTGTGAGGAAGTCTGTGTACAAAGACCCACATTTCTGGAATGAGATCAGAAAGGGCCAGCCACTTGGCTGGTTCTCCTACATACTTTTCCTAGGCTCCTGGCTTTCTTGTATCTCTTAATTACAACACATGGTCCTCTCTCAGCATGATCCACTGGAGAAGTAGTTCTCAGGCAGACAGGCTATCGCTCAGTGCCATACTGCACTGTAGGTCAGCAAAGTGTTCCAACTAGAACCAAAGTATATACTTTGCCACCCTATACCTTTTTCTACATTGAATTAGGAATTGCCCAATAAATGTATTTTTAAAAAAGAATGGAAATTAAAAACCCCTAAAATCAAATCTCCCTCCTTGGAATCCTCAGAGGGAGCAATGGAGGCACAGCCAGGGCTGAGAAACATACCTGGCTTTACCGTCACGTTCACACAGCCTTCCCCATGGGAATTCTGACCATCTACAATCACTTTGAATTCATACAGGCCTTGAGTGAGCTGCAAAAAGGACAGAAAATCTTATAGTCAACCATAAAGAGGAGCAATTATACTTAAAATCACACATCTGTGAACTTTCCCCTGGTGATTCTTGCACTCTCTTCTTGCACTGTTTTCAAAATGGAGAAAGCAAACTAACCAAAGAGATGAAACAATGAATTATAAACTAAAAAACCATAGCTTTTAATGTGAATCTTATTACTAGCTGACTCTGGAACAACAGAAGGGATTTCAATATCTCTGTACTCCCATTTTCTTTTAAGAAAAACATTAAGGGCCCTACCATCCTACTTCTCAGCATTATGAAATTAAAACAATCATCTCTGCAAAGAAAAACATTTTGTAAAAATACCAAATAGCTCCCAAATATCTGACTATTTTTCCCTACTGACTTTCGCTAACTGTATAAACTTAATATAAAAGAAAAAATAATCATCCAAAATCCCACTGTCCTAACACATCAATTAATCCTATATCTCTTATTTCCTCCCAATCCTTAACCACACAAAACAATAGTTTTAAACAGTTCATCCAATTCAACAAACATTTATTGAGAACCAATTATGTACCAGTTATTGTACAAGTCCTGGGATTTGGAGATAAATAAGATAAGATCCCTGCCTTCAAGGAGCTTGTATGTCAATGGTATTCAGAGTATAGCTAAAAATCAAAGTGTGAGTCAAATTTTTTATTATTCTTTCTTCCATTCATTTAGCATCAACACTTTTCCCATTATAATAGTCTTTTTAATAGTCACTTTAATGGCTGCAGAAAAGTATATGAATAAATGTGTGATAATTCACATAAGCATTCCACATTGCTGGCTATTTGAATTGTTTCCAAATTTTTACTATTATAACCTATTACTGTGACATCCTTTGGGCAAATAGGTTTTCTTTCTTTTGAATTACCTTCTTTGGGTAAATGCTAACTGACTGCATATAGCGTTTTTAACCACTTCCTTCTTTTTGTAATGCTCTCCCTTCCTTGGCTTTCACTTCCCTGCCCACTCCTCATTTTCTTCAATTTCCTCTTTCCCTTAATGACAGTGTTCCCCAACAATCCAATCACAGACCATTTATTTCTTCATTATACACTCTCTGGATGATCTCATCTATTACCATGGCTTCAATTGCCATCTATTTGAAGTTGGTGTGTAAATTTATCTCTCTAGCCCAGATCTCCAATCCATTACCCTTTATTGAACACCTGCACTCAAACGTTTCACAGGTATCTCAAACTCACTCTATCCAAAAATGAATTAATCATCTACAAACTTCCTCTAAACCTACTCCACTTTATTTAAAATAAACCACTTTATTTTTCCAATTTTTCATTTTAACATTTATAAAACATATATTAATATCTAGATCTTGGGGGTGTTATAAAGATTAAATAAAATAATTGCATAAAAGTACTGTTTCTAGCATATGGTATAAGCTCAATAGTTGGTTTTAAATTTTTATTTATTTAGTGTTTTTTTACTCAGCTATCATCATCTCACACCTACATTTGTCAACAGATTCCTCATTGGTCTCCCTGGTTTGAGTCTTATCTCCTCCAATCTGTGGTCAGAGTGATCTTTCTAAACTGAAAATATGAACATGTCTTTCTCTTGCCTGAAACCTTTCAAAGGCTCCATGTTCCCTCTGGATAAAGTTCAAAGTCCTTACAAAGGCTCTGTGCAATCTGCCCTCTGTAACTCCCCAACTTACTTGTGCCACTGCTCTTTTCATACTACAGGGTTGCTGAACCACATATAATTCTTTTTCCCACATTTCCTGTCTAATATTTGGCCCAGTGGACATATTACCTCCCCTGTTTATAGTATTATCACTCTACCCTTTATCCAGTTAAGTTAGTAACTTTTCATGACCCAACTAGACAAACTCTAAAAAATCTACTCTGACTCTCCAAGGTTTCAACATCCTCTGCACTGACCTAGTGAATCCCACGTTATAATTATTTGTTTTCAGTCAGTATCTCTGGTAAATTAACTCACTGGTAACAATACCTGCCACATAACTAGTGTACAATAAATAGTTGTTAAGGAAGGGAGGAAGGAAGAAAGAAAAGGGGGTGAATGAGGAAGGAAGAAAGGAAGGAAGGAAGGAAGGAAGGAAAGAAGGAAGGTAGGAAAGAAGGAAGTTAATTGCTTGACTAAAGAATATGTAAATTTTTATGGCTCTTAATAACTACAGTGAGTCAAAAAAAAAAAAAAAGACTGCACCAATTTACAGTCATGTGGCCACAAATAGTCTACCTTATTTCCCAAATTCTAAAATTCTGATGTTACCCTTAAAAGCAGCTAAGCATATATTTGCACTCAAAAGCTATCACCACCATGCTTATACAGTCTTTTCATCATAAATGAAAATTTGAGAATCACATACTAACAAATACTGGATGTCAGCCAGTCAAGATTTTTGAAGGATTCGCTTCTGAAACATTATTTCCGACTTAAGTGTTGACAGAAAATTCTATGTTATAAACTGTTTTAAATGGTCAACACCTCTAACCCGGTCCTGCAAATGACAGGATACGAATTCACCTTGGATAGTTTGAGGATCTGGGAATGTTTCCCTTCCATTTCTCCACTGTAGTCTTTAGGATGAGTAATCAGCTGCCAGTCGTAGGTGTAGGTTTCTCCTATGGAAGGACAGTTACAAAAATCATCAAAACACACACCTACACACAAAGAGGGCAGCCACACAGCCTGCCAATAACAAATCTCTTCTAAATCTTGACAAGGCCTTAGTTTTTAAGATTTCACTCCAAAACCTATAGGGAAACCAAACATTCTGTTGAAAGAAAGGGTATGTTCTGCTAACTCAGCTATAGTCAGGGTTTCTTCCACTTTCTCCCAGCAATGTTCAATCCTGCCTCATACCCACCCTACTCAGGACCAACCCTCCCTCAAAATACCAGGTTTCTCCTGGTGTGGCATGCCAAAGAAAATGCATGCCCTACCAGCCACTATAGATGAACTCATTGGAAACAAAGGCCATTTTCTTGTAAAATTTCTTTTGCAACAAAGAAAAGCAATAACTTCTAAATAACATGGTTCAAAAATAGCTTTTTATAGAATGCGAACAATGCTCCACTCACTGAGGTCATCACACCCTGGTGAGTTAAAAGAGCTGCTTCATTCCAGCTGAGCGAAATAACACTGCAGAAGATGGCAGAGGATGGCCCACTTAAACAGGCCCCACTGAAGTTAATTAAGATCAAATGAAGCATTAAATGGTCCTCATTTGTAGCTCAGACTATATGACTGGGTGAGGCAAAGACAGAATGCCATTTTCTAAATGGAATCCATTCCCAGTTAAAGTAGTCTTTTTTTTTTTTTAAATATATTTTATTGATATTTCACAGAGAGGAAGGGAGAGAGATAGAGAGCTAGAAACATCGATGAGAGAGAAACATCGATCAGCTGCCTCCTGCACACTTCCCACCGGGGATGTGCCCGCAACCAAGGTACATGCCCCTGACCGGAATCGAACCCAGGACCCTTCAGTCCGCAGGCCGACGCTCTATCCACTGAGCCAAACCAGTTTCGGCCCAGTTAAAGTAGTCTTAAACTTGGGGGAACAAAATGCACGTCTGGCTAGGAAAGAGTGGGATTTGGTAGGAAAGTTTAGTTTAAGTTACACCCAAAGTAAAAAATAAAAGGAAACATAAGAAATCTCAAATGCTTAGCAGAGAATGCTCATCTTTTTCTTATTTCACAAGTTCAAAAGTTAAAGTTAACACATAGAACCTAATTCTAAGATAGCCTTCATCTTAAGACCAGATATTCTTTTATAAGCCTGAGATACAAGATCTATTACTCCACCTTCTTCTCCAAAACACTAGTTTTCTTTTGGCTCACACAAATGTGCATGGAGAAGCTGGGCTAGATAAGGAGCAGGGAAGAAGCAGTAGAAGTAGAATTGGTGTAAGAGATGACATTTCTTCCAACTGTAGTTAAACATATTTTTCCACACAGAAAATAGACCCACACTAGTTTGGGAACTAACAATCCTATATAATAAAAGACTAATATGCTAAGTGCCCAGTCATCCGGTCAGCCATTCAATCAATCAAAGCATAATATGCTAATGATATGCTAAGGCCACTCAACTGCTCGCTATGATGTGCATTGATCACCAGGGGGCATACGCTCTGACCGGTAGGTTAGCTTGCTGCTTGGGGTCGGTCTGATCAGAACTGAGCAAGACGGGCCCGACATGCTCTGGATCCCTCCCACAAGCCCTTCCTGGCAGGCCAACCTCCTCTAAGGAATATAAATAATATTCAGCTACTGCCTGAATTTTGTTCCTCCTCCCCAGCCCTGATCATGCACTGGTGGGGTCCCTTGGCCTGGCCTGCACCCTCTTGCAATCCGGGACCCCTCAGGGGATGTTGGAGAGCTGGTTTTGGCCCGATCCCACAGGCCAGGCTAAGGGGCCCCACCCATGCACGAATTTGTATACCAGGCCTCTAGTTTTATAATATATGAGGCTAACAACACAAATTTCCAAAAAGGACAATAATCCTAGGACAGAAAAACTCAGGGGATGAATTATGCCTTACAGCCAAAAATTTATCCAAGGATAGAAATGACTAAGTATAGGTCTGTTAGACAGATTGCTGGTTTTAATAATTTAGGGCAGTGGTTTTCAAAAATGTGCCTCCAAACCCTGGAGGGATCCTTAGAGTTGCGTCAGGGGCTGCCACAGAAGAGGATGAAGAGCAGGCGTAGCTGGTCCTACCCTCACTGTCCCCACCCTTTGAAAGTTTGAAACATCCACTTTATGTATTTGATTAAAGTCTGAAGAACCTGGGGAATGGAGAGTTGAAAAGGATCTGTTTCTGAACTGATGTGCTTTAGAATACTGAAATACAAGGCAATATTAACCCACAGAAATGTACATGCAAAGAGAGGTTAGAAAAGAAAACACGGTACAGCCCAGCCTATCTTTCACCAAAGAGTAAAAGCAATGGCAGCTCAAGGCAGTTCTTTCCTTACCACCACCTTCAAAGACCATCAAACCCATTCATCTTAGCACCAGAGGAGGAAAGAAAAAAGCTTCTTTACCCTGGCTGGTGTGGCTCATTTGGTTGGAGCATGATCCTGTACACTGAAAAGTTGTGGGTTTGAACCCCAGTTGGGGCATGTATGGAAGGCAACCGATAGATGTTCACACTCACATTGATGTTTCTCTTTCTCCTCCTCCCTCCCTCCTTTCCCTTCTCTCTAAAGTCAGTAAGTATATCCTTGGGTGAGGATTGGGAAAAAAAATACTTCCCTAGAGGAAGGTGGAATGAATTGACAAGGAAAACTCAATTTGAGGACAGAAATATAGAACAGAGTGGGAGGGCATTTAGGTTCTGGAAAGTACCTTTTGCATAAATGTACTATTTGATATGAGGCCCAGAAAGTAGAAATACTGTACTGGAAATGTGTATACCTAAAATGGAAGTACCCCTTCCTGAATCGAGTATGGCATTCTACTTAACTAACCTTATAAATGACAGTAATATAGACCCAATGCAATCATTTTCCATCACAGTATGTTCACTTCATGTCATAGACAGTCTTAAGAGAATATTTATGTGTTTATAAGTCAAACCTTGGTATATTAATGTATATTTCAAAGGTGAAAGGGATGTTCATATTATAAAAGTTTTCTTAAACAATGAATTAATCATCCCTTAATTTATATATTTATAAATTTGAGTTTTGTATATTGTATTGGACCTGTCTTTTTTTTTCCAAGTAACAAATTACAGTAGCAGTAGTCTTGAATAACTTCTCTGTAAGTTTTGTACCTGCTATTTTCTAGTTGTTTGGCCAAAATAAAGAGATCAACCTAAGCTTCAGTTTCTTCTTTTGGTATAATACAACCTTTAATGAGCATCAGCTATATGCTAGGCACTGAAGTGGATGTCTTGTATACCATTTAATTTTGCCCTTAAAGTAACCTAATGATGTAGAAATCATCTGATTTTACTGAGAAATAGAAACTTAGAGAAACTAAATAACTTGCTTAAAATCATTCAGCTAATGACCGGCTGAGTTGGGATTTGAATCCAGGCTTGACATTATTAAAGCCTATGATCTCAAACATTATGTTATATCGCCTCGCATATCACATATATTGTATATTTGTGCACGTGCATGCTATATCCTATTCTCACAGGACTGATGCAGTGAGTAAATGAGTTAAGATACGTAGATTATAAATTAAAACATTATAAATTAAATTATAAATTAAAACATTTCATTATAAATTAAAACATTATCCAAATTTAAGGGGATGTTTTACTACCTTTAAGTGGTTCTTGGAGAACATATGCATTTAACTGGACTGCATTCTTAGGCAGGGTCACCTGGACATTCTCTCCAGCAGATATGACCAGCTTCTTTATAACTGTAAACAAAGAAAATATACAAGAGATAAGAAATTAGACTCGCCCTAACCGGTTTGGCTCAGTGGATAGAGCATCCGCCTACGGACTGAAGGGTCCCAGGTTCAATTCCGGTCAAGGGCATGTACCTTGGTTGCGGGCACATCCCCAATGGGGGGTGTGCAAGAGGCAGCTGATTGATGTTTCTCTCTCATCAATGTTTCTATCTCTCTATCCCTCTCCTTTCCTCTCTGTAAAAAAATCAATAAAATATATTTTTTTAAAAAAGAAAAGAAATTAGACTCGCCCAGCCAGTGTGGCTCAGTGGTTGAGCATCGACCTATGAACCAGGAGGTCACGGTTCGATTCCCGGTCAGGGCACATGCCCGGGTTACCGGCTTGATCCCCAGTGGGAGGAGTGCAGGAGGCAGCCAATCAATGATTCTCTCTTATCTCCCTCTCCCTCTCCTTTCCTCTCTGAAATCAATAAAAATATATATTTAAAAAAAATTAGACCCAAACTATCTCATTTCTATCCTTCCTTTTGTGGCCAAATTTCTTTGATAAACAATATTCAGCTACTGCCTTCATATCCTCATTATTTATCCACTCTAATCGCCTGAAATTTGATTCTGCCTCCACTTTTCACTGAACAGGATCTTCTGAGGCCATTAACAAACTGCTTCTTGGCAGATCAAACAGCTGTTTCTCCACCCTCATCCTTCACTTCTGTGGCATCTAATACTGCTGACTGCCTCTATATATTAAAACTTTGCTATCATGACACCATATTATTCTACTTTTCTTCTTTTCTCTAAGTTTTCTACACTGTATTTTAACTGTGGTTTACCTTTAAGCTCTGTTTGTATAGAGCTCAATAAACAGCTTACCTGTTTCAAGGATCATCTTCATGCTGATAAATAATTTTCTAAATAAAATACACATATGAAGGCCCTGGCCAGGTAGCTCAGTTGGTTGGAGCATCATCCTGATACTCCAAGCTTGTGGGTTCAATCCCCGGTCAGGGCACATGCAAGAATCAATCAATGAGTGAATAAGTGGGACAACAAATCAATATTTCTCTCTCTCAAGTCAATTAAAAAATATATATGAAGTTTCTAGAAGAAAAGCATGTGTCAATCACAAAGCCAGCCTTAATTTATTTCCATTCCAACTGTTATAACCATAGGCTTAGATTATTCCAAGAATCTTCACTATTCTTCCTTCTGTTAGCTCTCCCCACTCTAATCCATTCTGTTTTCCTAAAATACCCACCACCATTAGTTTTTCTAAAATACTCCCCCACCATGTTACTCAAGATGCCCACCCCACCATGTTTAAGGCCAAATTCATAACCTGATACTAGAGAATCATTATCCTCTAATCATACCATCTCATGCTTTCTACCCAATTCTGTCTCTAGTTATATTCATTTTCCGTCTCGTGTTCCCATTGAAGTCTATTCTTTTTTTTAAAAAAATGTATGTATGTATTTATTTTAGAGAGAGAGAAAGGGTGAAGGAGAGGGAGAGAAACATCAATGTCAGAGAGAAACATGGATTGGTTGCACCCCAACTGGGATTGAACCCACAACCTGGGTATGTGCCCCGAACAGGAATCAAACTAGTGACCTTTCCATGCACGGGACAACAGTCACACAACTGAGCCACACAGTCAGGGTATTGAAGTATACTCTTTGGGAATTCAACGGGGGTGTGAGTTTTCTTTATTCTAAATACAGTACTTTGCTTTTAGCTCAAAGCCACTCTTCTCTCCAAGAAATCTTCCCAGACCATTTCAGTTCAAACTGATCTACTTCTTGAACTACTTTAGCATTTTTGGAATACCACATCAGTTAATAGCTATATATTGTCTTTTATACTATTCACCAGCTATTTCATACATGTTAGGATTTCTCAACTTTGACACTTTGGACCAGGTAATTCTTTGTTGTGGGGAAAATTGTGTCCTGTGTATTCTAAGATGTTTAACAGGATCTCTGGCCTCTACCCACCAGATGTTAGCAGCACCCCCTTCTCCATAGTTGTAACAGCCAAAAATATTTACAGGCTGTTGAGAAACACTGATTATATTAATCTTATTTCTCGGACAATAATTGTTCATTTGGTATGGGACCTCAGAACTAGAGAGCTTAAATCAAATAACTGGCTAGTCCACCTACATTTCAAGACTGGACGTGAGAAAGCTTCCTAGACAAATATGAAATCTGAAATTTATCTGTCTGCTTGGGAACACTGCATGCATTGGGGAGAAATAAAACCATCCATTATGGAAGCTTCACCATTTAGACACCCCAGGAGGTGGAATAAGAATTCTCTGAAGTGACTCTCAAAAAAAGAAAAGAAAGAAATAAATCACTATGCTTAGAGAAAGTATAATGGACAAAAATGAAATACAGCCCAAACCTTTCACAATTACACCAAAATTTACAGGCATTTTGTCTGAGTAAAAAGTTACTTTAGTGCCACAGGATTTATACCCATAATTTTACATTGTTTACAATTTAAAAAGACCATTAGAAATTAAAAATTGGCAAAGAATTATTTTTACTGGCTTTGCTTCACCCTTTTGACTTTTTTGGGAGTTGAAGATCAACTTGGTTTCCTTGATTAACCATTTCCTGCTAATACCTTAGAGCAGCACTAATGAAGCACAGACTTGTTCAGGCAATATTCTAAGTATAAATCTTCCTATGGGTTGCTTTAAAAAAATAAAGATGCTGTCAAAATCAGAGAGATAAATATCTGGCCTACACTCAGCTGTACAGAAGGCAAATAGGTGCACAGATCCAACTGTTTCTTCCCAGTGGCCTTTGCTTGCTTGATTCCTTGAACATTCTTAATTGAATTTTATGCCTTTAAGTCCCAAGCACAGTGCAATCTGGTTCTGAGAAAATGAGCTTCATAAACTCCCATAGGTTGGGGCCTGTTGAGAAAAGGACCCAGAGCCCCCAATCCTATGATTACAGGAATACTTACAGGATTTTTCTTTAACCTACATAATTAAAAAGCATGCTTCCCTCCTTTCTTTCCACTAAAAGGGAAAATTTGATCAAATGTTCTACTTTCCCATCCTATCTCCATGGACAGAAGCAAAGGGCCTCACCTGGAAATGGTGCAGAGGTGCTCTGGAAAGAGGTGTGTGGGGTAGGGGTGGCATAACTGTAGGAGGGAGTCACTGGCAGAGGGGTAGCAATCTGGGTTATCCCAGAGTTTTTCACTTGCTGAGTGCTAGACGTAGTACCCAGATCCTCTGACGTCTCAAGTTGGACTGATACAGTCTTTGACCAAACAGGAATCTCCCCAGCCAGATCTGTGGTTAGGGGATTGGAAATTGTAACTGTCTTGTGGACCTAAAGAAATGCAAAAATTCAGTTGAGTAGGCAATGTTATACAGCCTGTTTTTTAGGTTACGTCTCATAAAATAATTGCACATTAAATGTTTTTAATGCAAAACTGTCAAAAATATTAAAGAAACTAATCTCACCACCCGAACTAAAGTGTTAAAATAATGATATAAATTTTCCTAGTCTTTTTTTCTATGGAAAGAGTTTTGCTTAAAACAAAATAGTAATAATTATACTATGTATAGTACTTTTATCTTCTTTTCTCACTTAACATTTATACTCAATCTTTCTAAAAATACTTATTAAGCACCTATATGAAACAGACCTTCTGGATCCAAAATATAAATATAACATAATCACTGTAGTCAAAAGTGCACAATCTAGTGGAGGAGAGAGAACTTAAAAGATAGTAAGCCAAAATTATAAATATATTTATAAAAGTTATGATAAGCCAAAGAAACATAATCTGAGAGTATTTAACTCTGAAAGGGAACATGTAAAGAAGGATGTTTAAAATAAAGGCTCTCTGGCTCAGCCGGTGGTGCTCAGTGGTTGAGCAATGACCTAAGAACCAGGAGGTCACAATTCAATTATCCAGTCAGGACACATGCCCAGATTGAGGGCTCGATCCCCAGTGTGGGACATGCAGGAGGCAGCTGATCAATGATTCTTTCTCACCAATGATGTTTCTCTTTCTCCCACTCCCTTCCTCTCTGAAATCAATAAAATAAATAAATAAATAAATGCTATCTGTAGGGGGACAGTCCTGAGCTGAGTTTTAAAGGATAAAACTAGACAAAAAGCTAACATCAGAGATGAGTACAGGCACAAAAAATGAGGTTAACATGGTGTGTATTGGGAACTGAGAATCATAAGCAAAAAGAAAGGCAGGAAGTAATGGAAAATGAGCCAAAAAGATAGTCAAGGGCCAGACTAAAGAAGACAGAATATGCTACTTTAATGAGCCAAATAAGGGTGAGCAATTAAAGGGTTGTATGCAGGGAAGTGACAAGTTCAGCTTTGTTTTAAATGGATCATTCGGGTTGCTGCCTAGTATATGGGTCTGAAGAAGACAACTGCAGGAATACCGCTTAGGGGAGTACTGTGTTCATCCAAATGAGAAATGATAAGTGCCTAAACAAAGGTGGTGGTATGGATTTTTTTAAAAAATCAACTTAATTGAAGTATAATTTACATAAAATTAACAGCACACATTGAAAGTGTATAGGTCAATGAGTTTTGAAAAGTGTATACATCCATGTAACTGTAATCAAGAGAGAACATTTCTATCAGCCCCAAAAGTTGGTTTTTGCCCCTCTGCAGCAAATTCCTGCCTCAATCCTTAGGCTCAGGCAGCCACCGATTTGTTTTCTGTCACCTTTTACTAGTTTGGCTTTCTTATATTTCATATTTAAAAAAAACTTATAAATACTATTTTTGTTTTTGGCTGTTTTCATGCAACATGTTTTAAAGATTCAGCAATGATTGTGCATATCAGTAGTTCATTCCTTTTTATTACTAATATACCATTATAGAGATATCAAAATGTACTTATCCATTCCCTATTGATAGATTTAAGTTGTTTTCAGTTCTTATAAACAAAGGTGTTATTAATATTTCAATACAAATGTTTCTGTAAACATGTTTTGATTTATTTTGGGTAGATATTTAGAAGTATGTATTGCTAGTTACACATAAGTGTTATGTTTAACTTTATAAGAAATGGTGAACTGTTATCCAAAGTGGCTGTACCATTTTGTATTTCCACCCAAAAATGTATGAGAGTTCCAGTTACTCTACAACTTCACCAATATTTGGTGTTCATCTTTTTATTTTTTGTCACTCTAAAGGTATCTCACTATGATTTATCTTGCACTTTCCTAGTGACTAATGAGGTTGAACATATTTTCATGTGTTTATTAGCCAGTCATATATTTTCTTTGGTTACGTTTATTTAAATCTTTGTTCAATTTTTTACAACTTTAGTAAGGTATAACTCAAACACAATACACTGAACATATTTAAAGTCTACAATTAGGTAAAATTTGACATGTGTGTACACCTATGAGGCCATCACCACAATAGGATAATGAACATATCCATCACATCCAAAGATTCCTTATGTTCCTTTGTAACCCCTTCTCTTTCCTCCCTCTTCCCCACCCAACCACTGATCAGCTTCCTGTCACTATAGATTAGTTTGCATTTCCTAGATTTTTATATAAATGGAATCACACAGTATGGCTTCTCACTCAGCAAAATTATTTTGCTCTTTACCCATGTTGCTATGTGTATTAATAATTCTTTTCTTATGACCGCTGAGTAGCATTCTGTCTGATTCATTCACCAACAGATGAACAATGGATTTGATTCCAGTGTTTGGCTACTACAAATTGAGCTACTATAAATATTCCTCTACAAGCCTTTGTGTGACCATATCCTTTATTTTCTCTTGGAAAAATATCTATGAGTAGAATGCCTGATCATATGAAAGATGCACCTTTAGATTTTAAAAAAACTGCCAATTTTCCAAAGTTTTATATCATTATATAGTCCTGCCACGAGTGTGAGCATTCCAGTTTTCTACAACCTTGCCAAAATTTGGTGTAGGAAGTCTTTTGTCTTTTTAAAATTGTAATCCTCACCAGAGGACATGCTTAGAAAGAGGAAGAGAGAAACAATGTGAGAGAGAAACACCTATCGGCTGCCCTCTGCATGTACCCTGACCGGGGATCAAATCCACAACCCAGGCACATGCCCTGATCGGGAATAGAACTGGCAACCCCTTGGTTCACAGGACAATGCTCCACCAACCTAGCCACTCAGCTGGGCAGGAAGTCTTTTTAATGTTAGCCACTATTGAGGTATATAGTAGCATCTTACTGTGGTTTTAATTTGCATTTTCCTAATGATTAATGATGTTGAGCATCTTTTTATGTATTTGTTGGACATCTGTATAACTTCTTTGGACAATCTGTTCATATTATTAGTTTTCTAACTGAGTTATAAAGAACTCTTTATATATTCCACAAATAAGTCCTTTGTTAGGCATTTAATTTGTAAATATATTTTCCCAGATTGTAGCTTGACTTTTCATATATCTTGATAGCATCTTTTAAATAACAAAAGTTTGTAATCTTGATGAGCTCCAGTTTATCATTTTTTCTTTTTTGTTTCGTGCTTTTAGTGACTCATTCATTCATTCAAGATCACAAAAATGTTCTCCTGTGTTTTCTTCTACAAGTTTTATGGTTTTAGCTCTTAAATTTAGGTCTATGTTCCATTTTGAGCTAATTTTTTATGTGTGATGTGAGGTAAGGGTCAAGGTTCATGTTTTTCCTTACCATTATCCAATACCATATATTCTTTCCCCACTGAATTGCCTTGGCACATCAACTGACCTTATTTGAGTGAGTCTATTTCTGAATTCTATTCTGTTTCATTGATTTAGTTTATACCAACACCACTGCTTTTATAACTGTAGCTTTATAGTAAGTCTTAATGTTAGATAATTCAAGCCCTCCAATTTTATTGTTCATTTTCAAATAATTTTAATTATTATAAGTCCCAATCCATGAGCATGATTGTATTAGTTTCCTAGGGCTGCCAGAACAAGTTACCACAAATTTGGTGAGTTCAAACAACAGAAATTTATTCTCTCATACTTGTAAAGGCCAGAAGTACAAAATCAAGGCATTGGCATGGCCACATTCCCTCTGAAATCTCCCTTTGTGCCTCTTCCAGCTCCCAGAGGCTCTTAGCATTCTTTAGCTTCTGGCAACATAATTCCAATCTCTGTCTCCATTTTCACCTGGCCTTCTTTCTTGTGTCTCTGTGTCCAAATTTCTCTCTCCTTTTTCTGCCAGTCACTGGATTTAGGGCGCACTCTAAATACAGGATGATTTCATCTCAAAATCCTTAACAAATCATACCTGTAAAGACCCTAGTTCCTGCCCTAGCCTGTTTGGCTCAGTGGATAGAGCGTCAGCCTGCAGACTAAAGGGTCTCAGGTTCGAGTCTGGCCAAAGGCACATGCCCAGGTTGTGGGCTCGATCCCCAATGGGGGGCGTGCAGGAGGCAGCCGATCAATGATTCTCTCTCATCGATGTTTCTATCTCTCTATCCCTCTCCCTTCCTCTCTGAAATCAATAAAGAAATATATTTAAAAAAAAAAAAAGACCCTAGTTCCAAATAAAGTCATATACTGAGGTTCCAGGTGTACATGATTTTGGGAGGAACACTTTTAACCCATTACAATGGTATATCTCTCTCCTTTAATTATTTTCTCTCAGCAATGTTTTATAGTTTTCTATAAAACTATTTCATGTTTTTTGGATGTTATAATCATTTTAAAACTTTAATTCCCAATTATGCATTGCTAATATATAAATACAATTGATTTTTGTCTATTGATCTTATATTCCTGCAAGCTTGCCAAATTCACTTAATTCCAGTAGCTTTTATGTACATCCATTGGAATTTTTCTAGGTACATGTTTATTTCATCTGTGAATAAAGACAGTTCTGTTTCTTCATTTCCAAATTGTATTTCTTTCACTTTCTTGCATTATCACATTGGCTAGGACCTCCAGTACAATGCTGAATAAAAGTGGTTAGAAAAAAAAAGTGGTTAGAGCCATTCTTTGTTATGTAATTATTATCTCATTTTCCTTAAAACTTTGAACACAGATTCTTTTAATTTTGAAACATATTTAAAAATTCCTTTGAAGTGTTTGCTAAATCTAACAGGTGAGTCCACTCTGAATTCATTTATGTTGATTATTATTTTTCCCCTGAGCATGGGCCACACTTGGCTGATACTTTTTTGCATGTCTTATAACACCTGGTTAAAAACTGGAAATATTAGATAACATATTGTAGCAACTCTGGATTCTGTTTTATTTTTCTGAAGGGTTGTTATTTTTAGTAACTTCCCTGTACTTAAACTAAAGAATCTCTCCCTCCCCCCGCCTCTCTCTCTCTCTCTCTCTCTCTCTCTCTCTCTCTCTCACACACACACACACACACACACACACACACACACACACACACAGTATGATGCCACTGATGTCTCTGCTCAGTTTTCTTTTTAATTCTTATTTTTACTTTAGCCTGGGTTTCTAGGTATCACCCTAAGTATCTGCATAGTTTAGCAGTCAGAGGTCAAACACCTGAAACTCATAAAGCTTCACCCTCTACTAATCCATCTGTGTATTGCTAGAGGCATGTATTCAAAATTTCAGCTAATTCTTAAATCTCCCTTGATTTTTACTTTTTACCAGGCTCTCTTGGGTCTCTCTTAAACATGCAGATAGTTTCTCAGTCAGCTAGTGATATGTAGAGAGCTTACCTTAGCCCTTCTGTGACTCTCTCTCTCTCTCTTTAAATATATTTTTAAATTTATTTCAGAAAAGAAGGGAGAGGATCGAGCCTGAAACCCAGGCATGTGCCCTGACCAGGAATTGAACCAGGACCTCCTGGTTCATGGGTCGACGCTCAACCACTGAGCCACACCGGCCACGCTGGCTCTCTTATTTTCAGGATCTTCTCCATAAAGCAAGTTTCTGGCAGGTCCTCCACTCACCTCAATGGGCATTGCAATCTCAGCCTAGCAAAGCTGGGGATTTTCTACATTTATTCTCAACCAAGTTTGCCAATTTTAATTGACAAAACTGCAAGTCTTCACCCTCTACCCCAAATAAAGTCCACCCCATCTTGCAGAAGAGTTGCAAGTTTTCATGTCCAGCTACACACTGGTAGAACTACAGGTTTAAAAAAAAAAAATCACAAATTAAATCATTAATTTGTCACCATTAAATGTCCAAATTTTAAACAGATTCTTGGACCTGGGGCTCACATCCATCAGCTCATTCAACTTTAGCAACTGTCGCATCCTCAGTAGCTTTTCTAGAACTGCTACCTTCATCATGAAGTTCCATGAGTTTTCCCAATTCAAAGTTGGACTTCTTCAGCATTTTGACTTTTCTTTTTAAAAAAATATATTTATTTTATTGCTTTCAAAGAGGGGGGGGGGGGGAGAGAGAGAGAGAGAGAAACTCAATGATGAGAGTCATTACTTGGCTGCCTTCTGCATACCCCCTACTGGGGCTCGAGCCTGCTACCTGGGCATATGCCCTGTCTGGGAATTGAACCATGACCTCCTGGTTCATGGGTTGTTGCTCAACCACTGAGCCACACCAACTGAGCAGCATTTTTAAAAAAAATACACACACACACACACACACACACACACACACACACACACTAGAGGCCCAGTGCACAAAAATTTGTGCACTGGGCGGGGGGGGGGGGGGGGAGCGGTCCCTCAGCCCAGCCTGAGCCCTCTCACAATCCGGGAGTCCTCAGGGGATGTCCTACTGATGGCTTAGGCCTCCCACTGCAGGAGGCAACTGGATGGGCCGATCAGGAGACGGTGCCAGCCCCATCACCCCTCCACTGCCACTGGTTGCCGCCCCCACCCCCCATCGTCGTTCCCTCCCTCTGCCCACTTGGCTGGCCTGGCGCCACCTGCTCGCCAGACCCACCTCCCTGCCAACTGGTCGTTTTGTCGTTCGGCCAATTTGCATATTACGCTTTTATTATATAGGATTTTTAAATTGATTTCAGAGAGGAAGGGAGAGGGAGAGAGATAGAAACATCAATGATGAGAGAGAATCATTGATGAGCTGCCTTCTGCATGCCCCCTACTGGGGATCGAGCCCACAACTTGGGCATGTACTCTTGACTAGAATCGAACCCAGGACCCTTCAGTCCACAGGCCAGCTCTCTATCCACTGAGCCAAACCAGCTAGGGCCCAGCCCAATCAGGAAGAAGTACTCATGCTAGTGGTTGTAGGGCAGGTATTTCAGCTTCTTCTTGTCATACTCAGTGGGCTGCCATTCACCCAGGACGAACATGTGCCGCATGTTCACATCTGGATCCTTCGGAAAAACATTGGGTTTTGCGTGATGCTGGAAGTAGTGATGGTTTCACCAGTTGGGAGAGGCACCCTCTAAGTGGCCAATGATGAACTTATGGATGATGTGGTTCTACATGGACTTCTTGCAGACAGAGAGGTGGCTGTAATCCGAGTTGCAGCCAGCCAGCTTAGGCCTGAGCAGTAGCAAGGACAAAGGGTGTGATGATGGTTGGGATCCAGCCATTGCCAAAGTAAAAGATGGTGAACCAAGCGATGCTCTCCATGACGATGATGTGGGCCAGGAGGAGGAGGAAGAAAAGGTGGTTTCTCCTGAACAGGTCATGTCCTCAGCAGTCTTCTTCAGGGCCCAGAAGTCCTCGGTGATCTGGGAGTTCTTGCCCCAGTCCTGGCTGGGTTCCTCTGGGGCCAGCTCACCGATCAGCAGGGGCTTCATGAACTTGCACACAAAATCAAGGTCACAGTGAAGGTGCGGAAGGCATCTGTACCATCTTCCCCTGTGTAGTGCTCAATGACCTGGTGGCCTCCCCAGGTGCCAGCTGGACCATTTGGTGATGTTGTAGACCTTGTAGTCGATGATGAGCCACTTGGTGTACAAGGTTGTGCTTCTGAATTTCCTCCCAGCTGACAGTGGGCATCAGTGACTTGTGCTTGGTGGCCCCCTCGCCCTTGTTCCTCTCCTTCCCCATGTTGCTTATTGACCAGGATCCCCATGTACTGCGGCCTCGGTTGCCCAAGTTCCTAATTTTTCTAACAAAAACATCACGGAACAGATAATTAGATTGGCAAGTGCTTTCTATGTCTTTTCCAGTACTATCTAGAATCAATTTATTGACCACTTCTTTCAAAGTCCTTTGTCTGCACCTCTTGGGTCATGATTTCCATCATCTTCTAGATTTGATGGACCTACTGATGCTGAGCACAGGAGGTCTTCCAAATCTGATTGTTGCTTTATTTAGTAAAATTCACACAGAACAGAAGAAGGAAATAACCATCGTTAGTCTTGACATAAATATGAGCTTCAATCATAGTCTGCCATTTTTTGCCCAAGAAGCAAGTATATTTTGTCACAGGTAAGATCCATGCCACAGGAAATTAGGCAGTTTTTGCCGTGAACATCCTTAGTAATTAGCTTGAGTTTTCTAAATGCAACTTCATCATTCTGCAGATCAGGTAGGCTCACTTCAAAAACACAATCCATGAGCCCTAGCCAGTTTTGCTCAGTGGATAGAGCGTCGGCCTGTGGACTGAAGGGTCCCGGGTTCGATTCTGGTCAAGGGCACATACCCGGGTTACGGGTTCGATCCCCAGTAGGGGGCGTGCAGGAGGCAGCCAATCAATGATTCTCTTTCATCATTGATGTTTCTCTCTCTCCCCCTCTCTCTTCCTCTCTGAAATGAATAAAAATATATTTTAAAAAATTGTTTACATTTATTTCTATTGAAATTCCTTAACTGTTAACACACTAAAACCATTCTCCCTCTTTTTTGGGGGGTTAATCCTCACCTGAGGATATTTTTCCCATTGCTTTTCAAAGAGAGTGGAAGGGAGGGAGGATGGGGGAGAGAAAGGGAGAAGAGAGAGAGAGAGAGAGAGAGAGAGAGAAAGAAAAATCAATGTGAGATAGACACATGGATTGGTTGCCTCCTGTCAGGGCGGGGAACAAACTGCAACCCAGGTATGTGCCCTTGACTGGAAATCAAACCCACCCTTGATACTCAGGCCGACACTAACCACTGAGCAACACCATCCAGGGCAAAACCATTTTTCTTTAATTTCCTTTAGTTCTCTGAACATACTTTGAAGTCTTTGACAACTAACTTGAACATCTGAACAACTTAGAGTCCATTTCTATTGACTGCTTCTCCCCCCCACCACCACCCTGAATACAAGTCACTTTTCCTGTTCCTTTGCATGTCTGATAATTTTTTGAATATTTTGGACATTCTATCGCATACATGTACTGACTTCTAGATTCCACTTGTTTTTCCTTGGGATTGGGGTATTTTTTTTTTCCTAGTAGATAAGTAACTTATCTGGAATTAAACTGTAGACTTTGCTTCCCCTGCAATGTGCAGCAACTGATACACTGTGGAATTCTTTCAGCTCCTTTATTAGCCTGGTTCCCTGCAGGTCTTCTCGAGTAATCTGATGACTGGCCAAAAATTTGGCCATAGATTGTCTCAGATTTGGTGGGGCCTGCTCTCACTGTGCTTTCTTTATTCTGGAGATTACTCCCTAATTTTTCAGTCTTAGACTCTGTCTTCTCACACCTCGATAACCCCAAAAGATAGATCTATTTTTATAAGACTTCAGATTTCTGCCATCTGAGCTACACATGATTGGGAAATGCACTGTTAAAAAAGCAGCAAGGGAGACAAAATGGCGGCAGAATAGACTGACGTGTCCTGAGCCTTGTCCCGGAGCAAATAGAGGGAGCAGCTGAAATGAGTGAAGTCCAGCCCGAATTGGCGAAGGAGGCGCAGCTGGTGAGACAGTTTGCAGCCGGGAAGGGCAGAGATCCCCCTGATAAAGTTTATATAAAGTTACAAAAAGAAATTGACAGCCAGTTTGAAATTGAATTGCCATGGCCTAGAGCAGGGGTGGGCAAACTTTTTTGACTCGAGGGCCACAATGGGTTCTTAAACTGGACCTGAGTGCAGGAACAAAAGTATGGATGGAGTGTTTGTGTGAACTAATATAAATTCAAAGTAAAGGAGGAGCGGAGGGGATCCGGCCCATGGGCCGTAGTTTGCCCACGGCTGGCCTAGAGCAAAGAATATCCTTACATGATATTATTCTACAATGTCATTATAATTTTAGATATTTTACAACAGCATATTGTACAATTATCCCAAACAAACTTACAAACTAATTCTTTGAATGTTTGGCAGCAATTTAAAAAAAAGGACATGAAAGGATTTAATCCCTTTCAGAAGGAATTAAGGCACTGGGAAGGCACTTGAGCATTCTATATTGGCCCCTCTTGCTTTTTGTGCCAAGAGGGACCCTCTTCTCACAATCCAACTGCCTTAAGCTGTTGCCTGAGCTATCAGTTCATGCTGAGCTGGAAGCCTCGTGGTGGCTGGTACCATGGATCTGTCTCTCGCCCAATCGTGTGAGTTGGGCCCTCCCTGGAGAAGAAATCTGAGTTACCCGAGATATGTGATCAGTGCTGGGGCCCCGCCAGCAGGCCAGGGGATCCCAAGGCAGGTGCTGGGCGTGGAGGCCACGGGGGCACAGGCTACCAAGGAGACAGAACTGAACCTCACATCACCCTGCTTGGCCCCAGAGGATGACTGGTTAGCCAGAGACGGGTAAGATTCCTCAGGGAAGGAACAACCTAAGACAGGCACAGTTGCAGAGGGGCAATCAGAAGAGAACTTGGGGGTCAACAGAGGTGGGCACAGACCCTCACCCCCGCAACCTTGCAGGGGCCTGAACCCTCACCCCATCTGAGGGAGGTCTCCTGCCGCCATGGCTGCTTTGCTTCCCACGCCCAGCTCAGATCGGGACACAGGTGACAGACAGTGACTTGGCCCAGCTCATATTGGGTCCCAGGTAACAGACAGAGACTTGGCCGACAGCAGCTGCCCTATATCTAAATCCAGCCTAGCACCAGGAATGCTCAGGGCCTACTCAAGAATGCAAATAATCCTTTCCACTAATATTTACAGGGTAAACTAAGATTGTTGGTAGAGTATTAAATTTGACAGTAAAATAATAATCAAGTTTTCAGATTAATTTAAATAGGCTAATTGAAATAAGTGAATATTCAAGAAAATTTAATTGTACTGGACAAAAAGCTGTTCCTAAAGTGGTAACTAAAATTTCTATTGGTAGTTCATCTCATGGTAAAATTCCTGAACATACAATGAAACTAAAGCAATCATATTTTTGTGCAAAAAATTAAAATTTAAAGTTATCAAGACTGCATTATAAAATTTACAAAAGCCTCCATTAATCAAAAAAAGGGGGATAGTAGGGTAATATCATGTAAGGAAAAATATCCTATAAGTAAATTACATCTAGAAAATTTTTACTTTACAAAATTAATTTTCATTTGTAATGCTAACAGCAAGACACCCATGAAAAACACACATGGTGCCGAAACCGGTTTGACTCAGTTGATAGAGCGTTGGCCTGCAGACTGAAAGGTCCCAGGTTCAATTCCGGTCAAGGGCACATACCTTGGTTGCGGGCACATCCCCAGTGGGGGGTGTGCAGGAGGCAGCTGATTGATGTTTCTCTCTCATCCATGTTTCTAATTCTCTGTCCCTCTCCCTTCCTCTCTGTAAAAAAATCAATAAAATATATTTAAAAAAAAACAAAAAACACATGGTGTCTAAATAAGACAAAGGAAAATCGTTTGGGAAAATAAAAAGGATCCCAAATCAATTATATAGAAAAGATTCCTTTATTAACTTTTGGTCGAGAATATGTTTGTATATTTTCAGAAAACAACTCCAAGACCATGTGGATTCCTGCAACAGAGAGGAATTGACAGGTCTGCTCCAACCACGAAGACAAGAGGAGAAACAGTCCAGAGATGGAAGACGCTGACGACGCCTTGCCACGCTAGTAGTCAGCAGCTGTGCGTCGCAGCAGGTTGCCTAGGACCAAACCAGAGAGGGTCGGACCTGCATTGCCACCATGTGCCCACCATCCAGATATCATTGCCGACATGTACACATAAGGAACTGTTTGACATTGAAACGGGGACTCAGAACTGTTGGACATTGAAATTGGGACTCAAACATTTTTTGTTATTATGTTTATTTCTAGTCTCAGAGGCAAGATTTTTTAAAGGAAAGAAATGGGGGAAAAAATAGATACAGAGGCAAAGAAGCATTGAACAGACTGTGAAACTACAGCGGAAGGCAGGGGAGGTTGCGGGGGGCGGGCTATAAGAGATCAACAGAAGGACTTGTATGCATGCATATAAGCATAACCAATGGATACAAGACACTGGTGGGGGGGACAGGTAAAGGCATGTACTGGGGGGTAGGGGAGGCTGGGGGGGAGGTCAATGGGGAAAAAAAAGGAGACATATGTACTACTATTTGTAATACTTCAAACAATAAAACAATATTTTGTTAAAAAAAAAAAAAGCAGCAAACTCACAGAGCTTACCTGGTGTAGATTCAGTCTTTCAAAGACAGAATTCTGCCTCTCTGATTTCTGCCTGCTTTTTCACCAGGACATCTGGAATCTTCCCACGTTTAGAGGTTTCCCCAGGGCTTTTAGTAGTGTTTATAGTCAGGTTATGGCTTTCACCCTCTTCTATGGTTTTACTTACTTTCAAGGATACCTTCCCTGATATTTCCAGGTAATTTTTCTACCCTGAACTCTGTTCTTTGCCACCATAAGAAAGTAAGACTGAAGTTTTCCACTGCCACTTTCCTCTGCTGTAGGGGTTTGTAAATGCCCTTGGGCAAAAACTTAAAAAGCTGCAAACAGATAATACTTATCATTTCCAATTACTACTTTTTTAAAAGCTAGAGATTTATTATTTTGTGATTAATAACTGTCAAATTGGTTATGACACTATCCCACACTGTATACCACTATTCGCCAGTACAAGTTTTTAAACCAGACTGAGGCATAAGGCAGAGAGAGCAAAGACACATGAGTAATCCTGAACAACTTTCTCTAGCCATGCCTTCACCTTGACCTTCATACAAGTTTTCCTCCTGGGGAAAGTGTCAGAACAGAGCATGGCTGTTGACCCTTTTGAATAGCAAGCAACTTATAGAAGTAATGCAATTCAACTCGTATTTCCTTTGATTTTATTGGTCTGAACTCATTTTAGGTAACTTTAACATTTTAATTTCCTGTACATGAGACTATAAAGACCTAAGAGAATACTGAACCAGAGTCAGCCAAATATATTACTGACCTAAAGTTATGTTTAATTGGTCCTAAAGGAATGTACCACACCAACAATTTGAGAGTTAGGCAAACAGAACTTCTCTGAGGAGGAAAGAAAAAGGCTGTAGAACAGCCAAATGTACTCAACATTGTTAAAACGGCTCTTGTTTATCACCCCTGAATGATACCTGTTTACTACATTATATGCACAGAAATCCCAACAGAACCTTGGGTACCAGTATTATTTAGGCTGGCCCATTCCAGGATAGATCCCTCCCCCTCCCCCAAGTTCCCCTCTCTGAGGCTCTGAAAAGCACAATATTTACCTATTTCTTAATAAACTACCGAAACACTTCAGAAACAAGTAGCTCACAAATCATTTTAAATTCATGTATTGCCTGTGCATGAGAAATCTGATAAACCCAAAAGATAGATCTATTTTTATATGACGATTAAAAATAACTGAAACATCAAGACACTTTCAATGAAAGCAACATTTCAATTACAAACTGTAATGCCTGTTAAACTATCTATGGGAGAAGCTGAAAAGTCCTAGACAAATGCACTTTTGTGTTATATTACCGTGCTCCTTCAGTCTGCACAAAAATTAAGGTAATTTACAATTAATCAGTGAATGTTGAGACACTGTTACATTATGTTGTCTGTACAAGTAAATGTTCTTAAAGAGATAACCATAATCAGCTTTTTCTGACTAACTGGCACTTTTGCTGAAAGATGTTTATCAAAGATGCTGTAAGATTCTACACAATTAGGAGTACTTAACTTGAAAGTATTTCCTTATCTTTACTTTTTTAGTTATGTGTTTTGCTCATAATCTACTGCAGTATGTTTCTAGAAATGCATTCCCAAATGTGCATAATATATTGTATACAAATAAAGTAAAACTGTCAGTAGTATAAATCTTACAGCATTTTGTTTGCAAAAATACATGCCAAAGTCACAATAAGCAATACTATAACCACAAATTATAGTGTGCAAATGATTTGCTTCTTTTAATACTTTTATTCTACATAAATTACCACCATAGGCTAATGTTTAAAAAGCAAATAAATTGGACAGATACAGTACAAAAATCTGTTCACCCACTAAAAAAGGTGATGTTTTTTTAAAAAAATTACAATAAATGCAGAAGTGTTTGATGCATGCAGTGGCCTTAAATGAAAAAGCATTGATTCCCATTGTTCCACAAGGAAAAAAAAACACACACACACACAGAAACTCACATTATCTTACTGTACTCCACCTTAAAATGCATCATTCTGGGTTTGTTTATAACAGCACAGAATTCCAAAAGTCAAAATGAAATATAGCAGGTATTTTAAAGATTTAAGAGCCGTTATAAAAAATAAATTACATTTTTCAAGATACAGAAATGCTGCTATGATGGCTGGGAGCCCAGTAATCTTTCAATAGCCGTACTGATATCACCTCCCATTGCTATCAGTGCTTGTAAGTTTGCTTCACAGTTCAAAAACCCCATTGCACAGAGTTGTTCCAATTGTTGCTGAAATCTGACTTCTGGACTCTGTAACTGAGGATTTACTGCAGCAAGCCCTCGAGCATTTGTTGGATAAACTGCTGGTGTCCAGGTTCCGTGGTTCCTTCTGTGGGTCTTGGGTTTTCCCTAAGGGCAGTGCTAGAGCCATTGGTTCCTGAAGAGCCTCCAGTGCTTCCTAATGTCTCCAAGCCAGGAGTAAAGCCTGGGATGAGGCCGGGTGCTTCCATTGCTAATGTCTGCAAACCCTGCTGAATCTTTAACAAGGCCTGCAATGCTCTAGCAGTGGTCGGCAAACCGCGGCTCGCGAGCCACATGAGGCTCTTTGGCCCCTTGAGTGTGGCTCTTCCACAAAATACCACGGCCTGGGCGAGTCTATTTTGAAGAAGTGGCATTAGAAGAAGTTTAAGTTTAAAAAATTTGGCTCTCAAAAGAAATTTAAATCGTTGTACTGTTGATATTTGGCTCTGTTGACTAATGAGTTTGCCGACCACTGCCTCTAGGGTTTGACTTTGCCGATAATGTATCAGGATTCTGCATTTGTTGGAGGAAAATTGGGAGCTGTTGTCTCATTTGTTCTTGAAGTTGAGGATTTCCAGCAAATATGGGATTATTCAGCATCATCTGTGCACCAAGGTCAGGATTCTGGCTTAGTGACTGCATCATGCTTCTCATGTAGGGGGCAGACAATATGTTTTGCATAAGTTGTGGGTTTTCAGTTATTTGTTGCAACAAGCTCTGCATTCCTGGTGTGTTGAACATACTAGCTCCTACTCCAGGCCCCAAACTTGATGCAGAACTCTGCCCAGCTCTGCTCACAGTACTACTACCAGTGCCCCCCCCCCCCCCCCACAGCGTTGGTGGTGCCACTGGAAGCTGATGAACTCTGAGAAGCCATGGATTGTGTAATGGATCTCTATTTTCTGTACGGGAAGGTTGACTACCTTCACCTGAGGATGTATTGCTCACTAAGGAAGCAAATGGATTACCACCAAACTGTTCTTGCGCAGCACTCAGCATTGGCTCCTAAATATCTGTGTACATGTGCCGTAAAGCATTGTGTCCCCCTGGAATGCTTTCCAGATTACTCAAGGCTCGGTCCTGGTTTCTCATGATTTCCTGCATCATTGCCAGATTCCTGGCAAGTTCCAATGTTTGTCTCATAATATCTGGGTTATTCAGCATATGACTAATTTCTGGATTTCTCTGTATCAACTGCTGCATTTGTGGATTGGCCATAATTAATTGCCTCATCAGGTCAGGATCTGAAAGCATGTTCTGGACAAAGGGATTCTCCATGATCTGGACCGTCATTTCAGGATTGGACATTAGTTGCCGCTGCATCTGGCTTTGTAGTTCAGAGAAGTTGGTAGAATTCAAACCCAAGCTACTTAGACAGGCAAGTCCTCCAAGAACACCTAAACCAAAAGTGTTGCTAGGGGCAGAACCAGATGTAGAGCTACTATTAGGAGCTGAAGATGTGGTAGCATTATTTCCACTAGTATTTATTTGCTGGGCTGAATGATCCTGAGGCCTGTTTTGTGTTTTGATGATAAGGTGAACAATAAGTCTATCATGAATTCCATGCTGACTCAATGTATCTTGATCTTTTAAAATTTTTTCCAGCAAATATCAACATAAGTTGGTCGGTATGTGATTTGAACCGTTTAGAGATTTATTCCTTGAACTGCTGGACAGAGCTATCCTCTGGCACAGAGAACTCCTCCTTCTCCTTCGGGGTCTTCACAGTGACCTTCATGATCTTGGGTTCCACGGAAGCAGCGGCCGTGGGGGCACCTGGTCCCTTTCACTGCTTTCACCACTCTAGGCCATGGTGGCAGCAGTGACTCAGGAAGGAGCAGGCAAGCGATGGGGAGACAGCAGACACCAGAGCCAGCTGGCCCAGACAACGGAGAACGCAGGACCCAATTACTGTTTTTCAAAAGTAAACTCCTCCTCTAGCTTCTGTCTGCTTCTGGACCATTTCCAGTTTCTTTAAATACAATTTTTACATATTTTATAATTATTATATGTGGGAGGGTTCAGGAGACCACTTTACTCTGCCATCATTACTGAAAATTCACCCTGAGGGATGGAGATTTTAAAATATTAAGTTTCTATATTTGTGAAACTGAAATGCACAGTTTGGTGAAAAAAATTTAAGATGACTTCCATGTTTCTAGCTTGAGTGAGGGACTAACTATAGCAGTGTCAAAAACTAAGATAGACTAGCTCTAAGAAAATAACAGGCAGGTTATATTTTAGACATACTGAATCTGAAGTACCTCTGGAAAATTCAAACAGAGATCCCAGAGTTGGAATCAAGTTCCCAACGATAGTAGCTAAAGCCATGGGAATAAATGCACTTTCCCAAGAAGAACATGTAAGTAAAGGAAACAGGATCAAAAATAGAATATGTGGGAATACCAATGTTTAGATGTGAGCACACGAAATGACCTACAAAACTGACTAAAAAGGAATAACTGGAGAGAAGGAAAAAAAACAGGAAATAGTTATAACAAGAAAAAAGGGACAACTGCAACCTATATGAAACAATGCAGGGAGATTCAATCAGATAAGGACTTAAAATAATACACTTGGCAATTGTGAAGTTACCAGTGACCCCAGCAAGAGCAGCTTGAAAACCAAATTCTACAGGGCTGAGGATTAAATACAATCAAATGAAGAAGGGAAAGCAAGTGTAGACTATCCTTCAAAATTTTAAATGAAAAGAGAGAACAATGTAAGAGTAACTCAAGATGCAAGGGGACAAGATCAAGGATATATTTGGAAGGACTGAATCTGAACAATAAGGGCCATGTTCTCAGACTGAAAAGACAATGATAGAGTTTGGGCTATCGCACATTTAGGAGAGCATATGAGCCCGATTTGGGAAAGTGTGTATCAGAGAAGGCTTCCTAGAAGAAGTAAAGCCTGGGGTGAGTCTTGAAGAATGAATAGTAGTTATCAGGTGAATACCGCCCCCCAAAATAAATAAAGACAGTATGATGCACCTGAAACCTATATAATTTTATTAACCAACATCACCCCAATGAATATGATAAAAAATAAATAAACTTTAAAAAGACAAAAAATAGAATTCTGCTTCTAATCAATTCTGTTATGGAGTAACAGCCCAGCCCAGTAGTTGAGCATCAACCTATGAACCAGGAGATCACAGTTGATTCCCGGTCAGGGCACATCCCCAGGTTGCAGGCTCGATCATATTAAAAAATAAAAAAGATGGAGTAACTGAGATTAGATTTATCATCCCATCTGCAACATTCGAAAGCCAGACAAAATATATCAAACAATAGCAGTCAAGACACTGCCATTAATCAATGAAAAGCAATTCCTAAGAAATGAAAATAGTGGGGAGTAATTAACCTGGGAATTTATATGCACATATGCATAGCCCATGGACACAGACAATAGTGTGGTGAAGGCCTGGGAGGGGTGGGTGCGGGGTACAGGGGGTCAATGGGGAAAAAAAACAAAGGGGACACCTGTAATACATCCAACAATAAAGATAAATAAAATAAAATAAATGAACATAAATAAATAAATAAGACGAGTCCTATGAGTGTCCCAGAAAACTGTAGAAATAATTTCTAGGCCACAGCACAGAAAGAGGAAATCCAGAGAGAAACTGGCAGTCTTCCTGAATTGAAGAGGTATAGCTGGAAGTCTGGGAGAGCAGAGAACTACAAAGAGACAGAACTCTAAAAATCTGAAGAGGATCCCCCTAAAGTATTCAACTTAGTATTGATCATCCCATATGTCTGTCAAAACGACAAAGTCCAGAGAAAGAAATACCCAAAATGATTACAGGGCACAGTATACAGAGTTTACATGGACTAGGAATAATACCTATTCCAAAAAGTCAGAATAAAAATTTCATAATTCACGGGGCATCAGTTAGAACACTAATAACCACACAAATGTATCATCTTACAGTTCTAAAGAACAGAAATCCAACACAGATTTCACTGGGCTAAAATGAAGGGGTTGGCAGGGTTGTTCTTATCTGGAGGCTTTAAGAGAGAACTGGTTTCCTTTCTTTTTCAGTTTCTAGGAGCTACCCAGCGACTTGGTTCAAGATTGCTTTCCTCCATTTTCAAAGCAAGCAATGTTACATCTTTCTGTGTTTTTCCATAGTTATAACTTCCTCTTCCACTTTTAAGAATGCTTGTGATTCAATTGGACCAACATAATCTCCTTATTTTAAGCTCAGCTATTTAATAATCTTAATTCCATCTGCAACCCTAATTCCTCTTTACCATGTAACAACATATTCACAGGTTCCTGGATTAGGACATTGGCATCCTTGGGGGAAGGGGTATTATTCTGCTTACCACAACTAGGAAATCAACAAAAGGTAAACTGGAATAAAAAATATACTCCATTAATTCAAAAGGAAGCATAAAAATAGAGACAAAATAAACAAAGCACATATGGGACAAATAGAAAATAAATACTAAGTTGGTAGATTTGAATCCAATAATGTTAATAATCACTCCAGTTAATCAGCAGAGATTGTCAAACTGAATAAAAAGTAATACCCAACTATATGCAATCTGTAAGAAATCTACTTAAAACATAAAGACACAAATAGGTTAAAGGTTAACAGGATGGAAAAAAATATATTATGCTAAGATTAACCAAAAGAAAGCCTGAATGGCTATGTTAATATCAGACAAAAGAGATTTTGGAGTAAAGAATATCACCAGAGATACCGAGGGTAATTTTGTGATGATAAAGAGTCAATTCATCAAGAGGACATAATAATCCTAAACATGTATACATCCCAACTAATAAAGAGGGAATATGCTAATTGACCCTCATAACATCGCAAAAATGGCGGCACCCACAGCCAATAAAGAGGGAATATGCTGACTGTCACGCTCTCAAAGATGGCGGCGCCCACAGCCAATAAGGGACCTCCCTCCAGTGCATGAATATGCTAATTGACTGCCCCACCCTCAAAGATGGCGGTGCCCACAGCCAATAAGGAGGAAATATGCTAATTGACTGCCCACCCTCAAAGATGGTCGCACCCACAGCCACTAGATGGCGGCACCCAGTCCCCTCAGCCCCGCTGGGGCGGAAGGGGAACCCAGCCACTCTGCGCACCTGCCTCTGGAGTCCCCCAGTCCCCTCAGCCCCCCAGACGCCCAGGGCCATCCTGAGGCTCAGGGAACAAGGGCCGGCTAAGGCTTGCGCTGCTGGCAGTGGCAGCAGCAGAGGTGTGATGGGGAGTTGCCTTCCCCTGATCACTGGGTCGCCTCCCGCCCCTGAGGGCTCCCAGACTGTGAGAGGGGGCAGGCCGGGCTGAGGGACCACCCCCCTCCAGTGCATGAATTTTCATGCACAGGGCCTCTAGTCTAATAATAGGACTTCAAAGACCATGAAGCAAAAGCTGATCTAACAGTAAGGAGAAACATATATATCTACAAATACAGGGTGATTATTTCATTCTCTCTCTGATAACTCATAGAAATTAATAAAAAAGAAGTAAGGATATAGAAACTCTGAACAACACTAACCAATGTGACCTAATTGACATTTATAGAACATGTGCTCAACAAATAGCAGGGTACATATTCCTTTCAACTGTACATGAAATATTTAACAGGATAAACCATATTCTGAGCCATAAAACAGGTCTCGATAAATTTAAAAGGATTCAAGCCATACAATGTTCACTGGCTACAATGGCATTAAATTATCAATCAATAATACAATAATATCTAGAAAGTCCCCTCCAATAGTTTAAAACTACATAACATACTTCTAAGCAACTCAAGGGTTAAAGGAGTAGTAACAAGGGAAAATTTAAAGCGTTCTGAACTGAATGAAACTGTAAACAAAAAATATCAAAATTTGTAGGATGTGGCTAAAGCAGTATTTAGAGGGAAATTTATAGCACTAAAATGCCTATGTTAGGAAAGAAGGCAGTCTCAAATCAATTACCTCAGATTATAACTTAAGAAACTAGAAAAGAGCAAATGAAATCCAAATTAAGCAGAAGAAATAAAATATTAAAGATTAGAGCATAAATCAATGAAATAAAAAATAGAAAAGCAATAGAGAAAAATGGATGAAACCAGAGATTGTTTTGGAGAAAAACAAGCTAGTCTGATCAGGAGGAGAGAGGAGAGCGAAGGAAAAGGGAGGACACAAATTACTAATATCAGGAATAGGAGAGGTAACATATTAAAAGGGCAATAAGAGAATATTGTTAACAATTTTATGCCAATAAATTTGACTACTGGGATAAAATGCATAAATTTCTTGAAAGACACAATCTGTCAAAGCTCACTCAAAAAGGGCTATTATCGATAATCAAAATAGTTATATAGCTATTACATAAATTGAATTTGGAGTTTAAAATGTTCCTACAAAGAACTCCAGGCCCAGATGACTTCACTAGAAAATTATATTGAACACTTAAGTAATAAATAGTACCAATTCTACACAAACCCTTCCAGAAAATTAAAGCACAGTGAAAATTGCTCAACTCATTCTATAAGGCCAGCATTACTCTGATACTAAAACCCAACAAAGACATTACAAGAAAACTACTAGTACATATCCCTCATGAACACAGATGCAAAAATTAACAAAATTTTATTAAATAAAATATGACACTTTATACAAAGGATAATAGACCATGACTAAATGGAATTTATCCCAGGAATGCAAGGTTGGATTAACATTCAAATCAATCAAGTTATTCACCATCATTAACACACTAAAACCAAGAAAACTATATAAATCTCAATAGATGGAGAAAAACTATTTGACAAAATCCAACATTTATTTCTGATTCAAATGGACATAAAACTAGGAATAAAAAGGAACTTCCTCTAACAAGTAAAAGACATCTTTAAAAAACCTACCGCTAATATCATACTTAATGGTAAAGACTGAATAATTTCTACTAAAATCAAGAACATGGCAAGTATGTACACTTTCATAACTTCTATTAAACATATATTGAAGATTCTAGCCAATGTGATAGGCAAGAAAAAGAAAAGGCATCCAGATTGGAAAATAAGTAAAATGGTCTTTATTCATAGACAACATGAAACATGATTACACATATAGAAAATCCTATAGAATCTACAAAAAAAGTTACCAGAATGAATTAAGTTAGTTTTGCAAGGTTTCAGGATACAAAATCAATATACTAAAATATAATTATATTTCTGTAAACTAGCAATAAATGGAAACTAAATTTTTTAAAATACCAATTATAATACATAAAAAATATGAAATACTTAGGGATAAATCCAACAAAAGAGAGATCTGCTCCCTAAAAACTACAACACATCGCTGACAGAAATTAGAGATGACTCAAATAAAAGAGAAAATATACTGTGTTCATGGATCAGCAGACTCACTATTATTATTAGGCTATCAATTCTTTCCCAATTGATTTACAGCCCTATATAATCCTAATCAAAATCCTAGAGGGCTTTTAAAAAAGAAAATGAAACAGATTGACGAATCTCAGAGGGAAGGCAGGGGTAGGTGGGTGGGTGGGAAGAGATCAACCAAAGAACTTGTATGCATATATGCTAACCCATGGACAAAGTTAATGGGGAGGGGTGAATGCCTGGGCTGGGGAGGCGGGGGCAGGTTAGAAGGGGTCAACAAGGGAAAAGAGGACATACTAAATACTTTCAACAATAAAGATTTAAAATAAATATAAAAAGAAATTGATGATTCTATAATTTATATGAAAATAGAAAGGACCTAGAATAGTCAAAACATTTTTTATAACAAAATACAAAATTGTAAGATTTACATTATCCGATTTATTTATTTTTCTTTTTTTTTTCTTTTATTTTTTTTTAAATAAATCTTTATTCAGATTATTACAATTGTTTCTCCTTTTCCCCCCCATAGCTCCCCTCCACCCGGTTCCCACCCCACCTTCTGCCCTTACCTCCCCCCGCACTGTCCTCATCCATAGGTGTATGATTTTTGTCCAGTCTCTTCCTGAACCCCCCCATACCCCTTTCCCCCTGAGAATTATCAGTCCACTCCCTTTCTATGCCCCTGATTCTATTATATTCACCAGATTATTCTGTTCCTCAGGTTTTTAATTCACTTGATTTTTAGGTTCACTTGTTGATAGATATGTATTTGTTGTGCATAATTTTTATCTTTACTTTTTTCTTCTTCCTCTTCTTTAAGAATACCTTTCAGCATTTCATATAATACTGGTTTGGTGGTGATGAACTCCTTTAGCTTTTTCTTATCTGTGAAGCTCTTTATCTGCCCTTCAATTCTGAATGATAGCTTTGCTGGGTAGAGTAATCTTGGTTGTAGGTTCTTGCTATTCATCACATTGAAAATTTCTTGCCACTCCCGTCTGGCCTGCATATTTCTGTTGAGAAATCAGCTGACAGTCGTATGGGTGCTCCCTTGTAGGTAATTAACTGTTTTTCTCTTGCTGCTTTTAATATTCTCTCTTTGTCTTTTGCTCTTGGCATTTTAATTATGATGTGTCTTGGTGTGGTCCTCTTTGGATTCCTTTTGTTTGGGGTTCTGTGCACTTCCTGGACTTGTAAGTCTATTTCTTTCACCAGGTGGGGGAAGTTTTCAGTCATTATTTCTTCAAATAGGTTTTCAGTATCTTGCTCTCTCTCTTCTTCTGGCACCCCCGTAATTCTGATGTTGGTATGCTTGAAGTTGTCCCAGAGTCTTCTTACACTATCTTCAACTTTTTGGATTTTTTTATTTTCTTTTTGCTTTTTTGGTTGAGTGTTTTTTGCTTCTTTGACTTGATTCTTGCGTTTCTCTAGTCTGTTTTTGGGTCTCTGTATAATATTTTTTATTTCAGTCAGTGTATGTTTAATTTCTAGTTGGTCCTTTTTCATATCTTCGAGGGTCTCGTTATATTTATCGGCCTTTTCTAGGATATTCTTGAAAAGCCTTATAACCGTGGTTTTGAATTCTATATCCAGTCGTTTGTTTTCCTCCATTTCTTTCATTTGTGATCTGTTTCTTTGACGCCGCATTTTCACTGCTTCCCTGAGTTGGTAGGGTAAATTTGTGTGCTAGGTTTCCTATATGGCCCAGTGGGTCGGCCTCCCCAGTTAACCTGAGGTGGACACTCTTGGTGCACCCCTTTGTGGACTATGTGTACAGCCTTGTTGTAATGAAGTCTTGATTGTTGTTGTTGGTATCACTGGGAGGAATTGACCTCCAGGCCAGTTAGCTGTAAGGATCAGCTGTGTCTATGCTGGGAGAAGTTCGGTGCTGGAGACAGCCTTATAGGATTAGACTTGCCAAATTGCAAAAGCCTCTGTGCTCAGCTTGGATGGGGTGGAGTCTCAGGGCGGAGCAGACAGTCTTGGCTTCCCCTTAGCCTTGCCCTTGCGCGCACTCATAGACCTCTGCCTTCCCAGCTCCCGAGTCTCTGCCTGAGAGTCCAGACTCCCCCCACAAGAGCGTGGGTCCCCAGGGGCTCACCTGGAACCGGGGTTCAGTGCAGTCAGAACTGGGGCTCAGTGCAGTCAGGAGCCTCTGACTCCCTTCCACTAGGGAAAGCCTGTGGCAACCTCCGCTGCCTTTGTGCGCACTGGCACGCGCGCGTCTTCAGACCTCTGCCTTCCCCAGCTCCTGAGTCTCCGCCCGACAGTCCAGACTCCCCCCCCGTAAGAGCGTGGGTCCCCAGAGGCTCGCCCGGAACTGGGGTTCAGTGCAGTCAGAACTGAGGTTCAGTGCGGTTGGGGGCTTCCTTCCCCCTTCCGCCAGAGAAAGTCAGCCAGGCTCTCAGCCGCCCTTCCTCTCTGCGCGCACAAAGACCCTTTGCAGTACCTCCAATTCTCTGTGAGCTTTTCTCTTTCCTTCTAGTTGTAGAATTTTCACTCAGCCAGCTTTCCTGTGGTTCTGGATGGTGTCCGTTCTGTCTTTTAGTTGTAGTTTTGAAATTGTTGTGCGAGGCAGCAGTTTAGGTGCTTACCTATGCCGCCATCTTGGTTTCTCTCTACATTATCCGATTTAAAGGCTTATTACAAAGCTATCAAGACAGTGTGGTATTGCCCTGGCCAGTGTTGCTCAGTGTTTAGAGTGTAGGCCCAGACACCAAAGGGTCGCAGATTTGATTCTTGGTCAGGGTCACATACCTGTGTGGCAGGTTCATCCCAGCCTCTGTGGGGATGAGTGCATGAGGCAACCAATTGATGTGTCTCTCTCACATCAGTGTCTCTGTCTCTGTCTTTCTCTTGCTCTGTCTCTCTCTCTCTCAACCCCCCCTTCCCTTTCACTCTCTCTAAAAAAACCAATGGGAAAAAATATCCTCAGGTGAGAATTAACAACAACAACAACAAAGACAGTGTGGTGTTGATGCTAGTATAAACAAGTAAATTGATGGAACCAAAGAGAATCCAGAAATAGATTAATAAATATATGGCTAACCAGTTTTCAATAAAGATGAAAAGCAATTCAATGGAGAAATGACGGGAAAAAATTATGATGCTTAGCACAACTGAATTTTCATACGCTAACAAACAAAACACAGCAAAACCCTTCCACCCATAACTCCCACCATGTACAAAAATATTCTAGACCTAAATTTAAAATCTGAAACTAAAAAACTTAACCAAAGAACTTATATGCTTTTATACATAGCCCATGGACACGGACAATAGGGTAGTGAAGACCTGGTGGGGGTGGAGGGGTGGTAGGGAGTTGGGAGGAGGGAGTAAGTAAGAGGGAGAAAATAGGAGATATCTGTAATACTATCAACAATAAAAAAAAATACATTTAAAAGTAAAAAAATAAAACTTTTAGAAGAAAACTTAAGAGAAAATCTTTCTTAGATATAATATCAAAAGCGTGATCCATTAAAAAAGCTGATAAACTGGACATCAACAAAATTTATATCTGCTCTTCGAAAGATACTGCTAAGAGAATGAAAAGACAAGACAGACTGAGAGAGAATATTTGTAAATCACATATCTGATAAATGACTTATATGCATAAGATATATGTAAGAAAACGACCCAATTTTTTAAAGTCAGGGGAAATATGAACAAACACTTTACCCAAAAAATATGAACAGAAATTAAGCACATGAAAAGATATTCAACATCATCAGTCATTAAGGAAATGCAAATTAAAACCACCATGTGATCTTATTACACATCTATTACAATGTCTAAAATGAAAAAGACTCACCATACCAAGTGGTGGTGAGAATGTAGAGCAAATGGAACTTTCATATATTACTAATGGGATGTAAAATGGTACAACTGTTTGGAAAAGAGTTTGGCAGTTTCTTAAAATAGTAAATACATACTTACAATATGATCCAGCCATTCCACCACCAGGCATATATCCAAGAGAAATTAAAACATATGCCCATACAAAGACTGGTACATAAATGTTCCTAGCAGCTTTATCTGTAGCCAAAATATGGAAACAATCCAAAAATCCATCAACAAGTGAGTAGATAAACAAATATGAGATGTCCATACAATGAAATACCATCCAGCAATTAAAAGGAACCAACTACTGACACATTGTCTCTCTCACATCAATGTCTCTGTCTCTGTCTTTCTCTATATAATAAAAGGCTAATATGCAAATCCAACAACGGTAGAAGGACCGATCGCTATGATGCACACTGACCACCAGGGGGCAGACACTCAATGCAGGAACTGCCCCCTGGCAGTCAGTACGCTCCCACAGGGGAGTGCCACTCAGTCCGAAGCCCCGAGCCAGGATCACGGCTGGCGAGCGCAGTGGCAGTGGCAGGAGCCTCTCCTGCCTCCGCAGCAGCACCGAGGATGTCTGACTGACACCTTAGGCCCGCCCCCTGGGGAGCAGGCCTAAGCTGTCAGTCGGACATCCCCCAAGGGCTCCCGGACAGTGAGATGGCACAGGCTGGGCTGAGGGCCATCCCCCACCCCCCGCCAAGTATATGAATTCCATGCACCAGGCCTCTAGTAATACAAGAATGAACATCAGAACTGTATGTTAAGTGAAAGAAGCCAGAGACAAAAAGACTACATAGTATATTGTTTCATTTATAAAAAGTCCAGAAAAGGCAAATTTATAGAGACATCAAATTAGTGGATGCCTGGGACTTGGGGTAGGAGTGGGGATGGCACAAGGGAACTTTTTTTTTAATATGTTTTTATTGATTTTAGAGAGAGAGGAAGAGAGAGGGATAGAGAGATAGGAACACTGGTGAGAGAGACACATTGATCGACTGCTTCCTGCACACCCTGCACTGGGGATCATACCCACAACCAGGGCATGTGCCTTGACTGGGAATCAAACTGGGGACCTCTTGGTGCATGGGTCAATGCTCACCTACTAAGCCACACCAGCTGGGCATGAGAACTTTTAAGCAAACTAGCACAAGGGAAGTTTTTGGAGTGATAGAAATGTTAATAAACTGGATTATAGTAATGATTGATAAAATCATTGCACTGTATGCTTAAAAGGAGTGAGTTTTGGATGTAAATTGTTCCTCAATAATGCTGTTAAAAAGAAGAGTACAGCCCTAACCATTTTGGCTCAGTGGATAGAGCGTCGGCCTGCAGACTGAAAGGTCCCAGGTTCGATTCCAGTCAAGGGCATATACCTTGGTTGTGGGCACATCCCGAGTAGGGGGTGTGCAGGAGGCAGCTCATCGATGTTTCTAACTCTCTATCCCTCTCTCTTCCTCTCTGTAAAAAATCAATAAAATATATTTTTTAAAGAAGAGTACATAATGTACAATTCCATTTATTTTTAAATTCTAGAAAATCTATGATAATCTAAAGCATATCAGTGGTTGTCTAGGGATAAGGACAAATTACAAAGGGACAAGAGGAAACTTTTGGGATAATGAGTATCTTTTTTTGTGGTATGGTTTTATGGATATATACATATATAAAAGTTAATCAAATTGTATACTATAAACATGAGCTGTTTATATGTCTATTATACTTTAATAAAACTTTTTTAAAAGTATGGTGTCCACAGAAGAGCAAACATTCAAGTACGGCTGGAGTGAAAAGTAGAAGAGAGACCTAGCCAGTTTGGCTCAGTGGATAGAGTGTTGGCCTGCGGACTGAAAGGTCCCATGTTCGATTCCTGTCAAGGGCACATGCCCGGGTTGCGGGCTCGATCCCCAGTAGACAGCATGCGGGAATTCTCTCTCATCATTGATGTTTCTATCTCTCTCTGCCTCTCCCTTCCCTTCCTCTCTGAAATCAATAAAAATCTATATATATAAAAACCTAATATGCAAAGTGTCCACTTGGGAGTTTGACTGACTGGGAGTTAGATTGCTCGCTATAATGTGCACTGACCACCAGGGGGTGGCGCGGAACAAAGGAAGGCCCTGGCTGACAGCCGGCAGCCAGGGAAGGGAGGCCCTGACCAGCAGCCAGCAGCCACTAGGGACCCTACCTGTGCATGAATTTTGTGCACTAGGCTTCTAAAATATATATATCCTAGCTAATAAAAGAGTAATATGCATATTGACCGTCACTCCAACACACAAGATGGCTGCCCCCATGTGGTCAAAGATGGCTGCCCCCATGTGGACAAAAGATGGCTGCCACAAGATGGCCGGCAGGGGAGGGCAGTTGTGGGCAATCAGGCCAGCAGGGGAGGGCAGTTGTGGGGGACCAGGCCTGCAGGGGAGGGCAGTTGGGGGGGACCAGGCCAGCAGGGGAGGGAAGTTGGGGGGGACAGGCCTGCAGGGGAGGGCAGTTGGGGGGGACCAGGCCAGCAGGGGAGGGCAGTTAGGGGCAATCAGGCCAACAGGGGAGCAGTTAGACATCAATCAGGCTGGCAGGGGAGTGGTTAGGGGGTGATCAGGCTGACAAGCAGAAGCTGTTAGGGGCAATCAGGCAGGCAGGCAAGTGGTTGGGAACCAGCAGTCCTGGATTGTGAGAGGGATGTCGGACTGCCCGTTCCCACCAGGATCGGGCCTAAACGGGCAGTCGGACATCCCTTGAGGGGTACCTGAAAAGATGGCAGCAGCCCCGCACCCCAGCCACTCTGGGCCTGTGGGAGTCGGAGAAGTCGGGTGCCAGCGCCTGAGGCTGGCTGCAGCCCAGGAGACGAAGAAGCCGCCTGCCCCATGATGTCAGGCCTCAGACAATAGCAGAAGCCTTAGAAGCCTTATGTCCGCCTGCCCCACATCCTGGGGGAGACAGAGAAACCGGGCCCCAGCGCCTGAGGCTGGCTGCAGCCCGGGAGACAAAGAAGCCATCTGCCCCATGACCTCAGGCTGCAGACAGCAGCAGAAGCTGCCCACCCCACGTCCGCCCACCCCACGTCCACCCGCTCCACGTCCTGTGGGAGACGGAGAAACCGGGTCCCAGCGCCTGAGGCTGTGTGTGGCCCGGGAGACGAAGAAGCCACCTGCCCCATGATCCCAGGCTGCAGCCAGCCAGAGAAGTCGCCCACACTGCATCCCAGGAAAGACGGAGAAGCTGCCCACCTGCGGTCCAGGCGCCAGCACCTGCGGCTGGCTACAGCCTGGTAGACAGAGAAGCCGCCCATCCCGGTGTCCCAGGCACCAGTACCTGCGGCTGGCTGTGGCCCGGGAGTTGGAGAAGCCGCCCACCCCACAGTCCTAGGCGCCAGCACTTGCAGTTGCAGCCCAGGCGAAGCCACCTGCCCACCATCCCCTGTGGCTACAGCCGGCCTGGGCGCCTATGGCTAACCAGAGGGAGGGAAGCTCGGATCCCGGGTGCCTGTGGTCAGCTGGAGGAGGGAATCCTGGGTCCTGGATGTGGGGCCGAGGCAGAGGTGGTTAGGGGCAATCAAGCCAGCAGGGGCGCAGTTAGGGACAATCAGGTTGGCAGGCAGAAGCAGTTAGGGGCAATCTGGCAGGGAGGCGAGCGGTTGAGAGCCAGTAGTTCTGGATTGTGAGAGGGATGTCCGACTGCCGGTTATCCCCTGAGGGGTCCCAGATTGGAGAAAGTGCAGGCCGGGCTGAGGGACACCCTTCCCCCCAATCCCACCGCCATGCACGAATTTCGTGCACCGGGCCACTAGTATATGTATAAAGTAGAAGAGAGTAACATAAAAGCCATTCATACAACCTGATATACATTTTTTTAAATATATTTTATTGATATTTTACAGAGAGGAAGGGAGAGGGATAGAGAGTTAGAAACATCGATGAGAGAGAAACATCGATCAGCTGCCTCCTGCACACCTCCCACTGGGGATGTGCCCGCAACCAAGGTACGTGCCCTTGACCGGAATCGAACCTGGGACCCTTCAGTCCGCAGGCCGACGCTCCATCCACTGAGCCAAATCGGTTTCGGCCTGATATACATTTTTAATGGCTGCACAATGTACACTTTCTAGTCAGCTTCTACTTTATTAAATAAACAGCATCTCATCATTGCTTTATTTAGAAATTACTGCTTTAGAATAGATTCCTAGAAGTAGAAGTATGAATATTTTTAAGACAGAGTTTTATTTTTAAAGAAACAGCTTTATTATTAACTAGGGGCGCAGTGCACAAATTTGTGCACCTTGAAAGGAACTGTGGGCCACGAGGCTGCAGTAGGCACAGGGGTGGGTCTCGGCCCATCCTCCGTATCCTCGCCCAGCCCCTCCCCCCATGGCCCCGCTCCCGCCACCGCCGCTCCCACATGCTGACGGTGCAGTGTCAGCAGCGGTGCGAATGGGGCCGGTGCTGTCAGCCAGTGCGAGCAGCGGCTGCTGCCCCAATTGCCCCTCAGGAGCAGGGGGAGGTGGAGAAGCCCTCAGGGTGATCAGGGCCGGCAGCCGCCGCTCACACCCACTGATGGTGCTGAGTGATCGGGACCGGCACCAGGCATGGGCAGCGGGTGCGAGCGGAGGCTCTGGCACCAGCTGTGGGTGCAAGCGGGGCTAATGCTAGCAGCAGATGCGAGCAGGGCTGGCGCCGGCAGCAGGTACGAGTGCCGGGCGGGACCACGGTGCGCAGGAGCAAAGAATTTTCAGTAACCACCAGAGGCTCACCCCGATGACAGCGACCGGTGCCTTGGTCTGGCGCCCCCACTCACCTGCTCCACCCTCCTGCCACAGCCAATGCCCACCATGTTCCTCACATGCCCCCTGGTGGTCAGCGCACATCATAGCTACCGTTTGTTCGGCTGTTCTACCGTTCGGTGTATTTGCATATTAGCCTTTTATTATATAGGATTATGATTTTTAAAGAAACAGGAAAAGGAGATATGAAGCAAATTATTTTACTTCAGAAACTCTGAAATAATAGTGACATTTTAGGGGATGATATAGGATTGGGACACTTGGATGAAATTTTCTTAGGCAATTTTTTTCTGGCACTTGACAGAAATCATAAAAACTAACCCAATTCCGAACAAACTCTAAGTCATATAATAATGCCCCAGGAGTACATCTATTTCTTCTTCAAAGAAGCTTTATTCAGAATGATGAAAGGTTTTTATTCATGTTCCCTTTCTCCATCTCTCATTTCTCTTCCTCTTTTTCCCTCTTGCTCCTTCCTCCTTTCTCCTCACCTCAGTCTGGGAGCTACCCTCTCCAAATCAAGCAAGCCAGCCCCACTGGTTATGATTAATACCATAATTCAAGATGACCAAAAAACAAAAACCTCCATCATGAGTTATTCTGTTTTGAGTAATAGACTTCAGGGTACACACAGGATGCTGATACTTATCTGGGTCATAACTTCACAGTCCAGGTAGAGACCCTCCTTGGTAAGATACATGCTACCCTGGTGTTTACTTAATATTAAAGAACTACAGGCCTGGTGCATGAATTTGTGCCTGGGTGGAGTCTTTCGGGGTGGCCTGTGGGGATCGGGCCCCAGTTCATGCCCTTAGGCTTGCAGCCCCAAGCTCGCACCCCCAGCCTTGCAGCCCTGCCTGGCACCCCACCATGGCCTGGTGCCAACCCCCTCACCTACTTCCCCATCCTGCCTGCGGGGCAATCTATCAGGTCCAGGCCCATGCCTGGTTCCCTCAGCTCGTGGGAGCCGGGCAGCGGCTCCACACCCCGCTGCTGCCACTGGTTGCCATCTGTGGGTCTGGCTCCTGCTTGTACCTGCCTTGGCCTGGCACCGCCCGCTCACCTGCTCCACTATCCTGCCACAGTCCCGCTGTCATCCGGGCCGGCAGCGCCTCCACTGACACCCGCTGCCAGCTCCGTGTCGCCGATGCCTGCCACGTTCCGCGCCACCCCCTGGTGGTCAGCGCACATCATAGGGAGTGGTCGAACTCCTAGTCGAACAATTTGCATATTAGGCTTTTATTATATAGGATGATTTGCAAAAATTCAGCTTTTAAAACATTTTGATTTGAGACACAACTGTATTAAAATAAAAACTACCATTGTCACAAACAAAAATCCTACTAGATGAAAGACAGTGTCGTCCTACACTAGCAAAGCCAGTGGGGAATGAAAGACATAACCCAAGCCAATTCTTAGCAACTAAAGATGAGGCTGATATGGCAGGGTTTAAGTTTGTAGTAGTTTGTTCAAAGTTATGTCTTCTCAGATCTCCCTGGAGAAACTAAGACCATCACAGAAAGGAGAAATGGGGAGGGATGTTTTGTTAACTAAGTCTTAGCAGCTTTTGAGACTTTTTTACTGTGGCTCAAGTTTGGCCAATTAGCAAGGATCTGTTAATAAATTCACACCAAAATCAACTCTTGCCTTATTAATTAACTTACAAAGCAGCCAACAAAAACATGTCAAATTCATTTCACATAGTAAAATTAGATAAGCAGATTAAAGAACCAGAATACTAAGAGAGAAAGTAAACAACTGTTGTGAGAAAAAACAAAGAAAGGGCATTATAGTTCAGGCACTAATACTAGGAATTTCTGCACACCCCCACACAAGGAAATGAGCTGCCCAGGTTTTCTCTTCATGCAATAAGCTACTCATGTAAGATTAGAAGGGTGGGGAGGTGGGATTGGGGAAGTGTTTAGTGAATATATGCACACAGACAGTATTGGAAAAGCCTATGTCACTCAGGGGTTAGAAACCCATACAAATTACACAGGCAAAGAGCTGAGGGGGGCCTAGGGCTAAAAAAAATTTTGGTGTCTGCTGCTCAGATAACTAAGAATGAGAATTTGGGAAAAACTAGGTCCTGAGGGATTCCAATTTTGTCAGGAAATAATGGTCAGAATAATAAATGAAACCTTGGCAAAAATTTTACAAGCCCAAAGGATTAAAGGAAAGATTTAAAAACAAAAACCAAAAGAAAGCAACCAAGCAAAAAAAAAACACCCCAATAGACAAACCAAAACAAAACAAAAGCAAGAAGGAAGGGAAGAAAGAGAACTGCTGGGGCTTCTGTCCTTGGATATGAGAGGCTCTTTTGTGTCACTGCCCACAGTCAACACCTCTATCTCCTGGTAAGAGGTATGCTCTGGACAAGAGTTTTCCTCGGTGAAAAAAAAGGCAGCAGAGAGGTGTCCAAGGGCTTGGCTCATTTACCCACTCAGTCATTTGTTCCTCAGAAAACCCTTGGTTTGCAGGGGTTGAAATGCTGTGATTATTGACTGGAAACAGGGAGATGGATGGTAGAGAGAGGAGGATCTCAGTCTCCTAAAGTCAAACCTTATGTGTAGGGATAACCTAATAGGATCTGCATTTCCTGGGCTCAAAGAGAACGCTCCCTTCTTCTTTCACAAAGGCAGCAATTAATTGCCAGAAACTGAAATGCTTATACTGCAAATGTTCCAGTACCAAATCAACAAACCTGCAGGCTCCTCTTGCTAGCAATTCAGAGGTTCATGGCATAGAGCCAACGCGGTAATTAAACCAAGCATTATCAGCTTCTCCTTCTTTAAGTTGAGAGAGGGAAATAAATTGGTGATATTCCTTTGCACTTTGGGAATTGCAAAAGATCCACAATACCTGCTCTTCGATACAATATATGTATGTTTCCAAAAGAATGAAAAATGCTACTGACAACACAGGGCCTCTAGAGCTCTGCAGACATTTCAGGCAAGACAAGAACAATTTATGATACAATTTCTTCCCATTTTGGATGCAGAGTTGCTTGACCTACCTTAGTGAAAACAGTACAAACTAGAAACTAGTGCTGCTAGCCAGTCATCCCTAATTAGAAGGAGAAGATCTGCCGTGTATACATTTCTCTTCCATTCCCTAGTAGTGCATAAACAGAAGTTTGAACACTAAGTCCTCTCCTAAAAGAAATGCCTACCAGTTAACGGTTCTGAATGTACAAGGAAGGTGACCTCACCACCCTTCCAAAGCTATCCATGGCCTTCCTAAGCATAGTATATAAGGTCAAACATAACTTGTCTGGATCTGAAGATTTCACTTGGCCCCATTTTTTAACAATGCTTGCAGTTCTCAAAAGATGCCAAATTCTATGCTGCCTCTGTGCACAAAGGCTCACTCCCACCTTTGGGGCTCATAATCCAAATTCAATATTCCTCCCCCCACACCCATTTTCCATGTTAGACCATTAAACTTGAGATTCTGTTCACTGGCAGCAATTTATTGCCACTGCCCACAGCTGGTGAACAAGAAGAAAAATACAGGATCTTCCTTCAAGCATACAGATGAAGCCTATTAGGACTGAGTTTGAGCTTTCACCATCTTCCAGGAGATTATCAGGTCTAAATCTACCATATTTTCATTTTACTGGTCTACTTCTGTGGGGAAGCACGGGACTTGGTTGGAATGTCTATAAGGAGGAATCTCTGAAAGGTCAGGGCCTCTGAGGGGACCTTGCCGAAGGCGGCAGCCCCTACCTTGACTTTTCCAAACAAGTCCGATCCCCAGGGGTGTTTTGCTAGAATCTCTATGTTTAGTCTTTAAAGGCCCGACCTTGTAGAAGCATATACTTTCTCAAGGACATTTACCCCACTACTTGTATCTACAGGTTATGATAATAAAAACCTAAGGAGGCAGGTGAATGGGACTACTTGGTGACAATAGTCAAGTAGTGCCTTAGCCCTTCTCTTTCACAAAAACGTGTTTTAGAGTAATCATTCATCCATTGTTCAGGGTCTGCCGGTCAGCCACAGCACACTTCTAATTTTATTGATCACAATTATCCTGCAGTGTGCTGACTGTACCCATCTCTCTTAACTCTGTGTTCAGTGAGTTCATGTTGGTAGCTTGAAATTGGTTATGGTGATAGTATTTACACTATGAAATTGACAAAATCTACAATTCAGGGCTTGTTTTTGTTTTCTAGGAAAACCCAGCTGTTAAACATTTACCAGACTAAACTGTTACCCCTATAATCATCCATACTTCCTCTCCTGTGAGACCCAACCTCCTTTTCTTTCACCCAAATATTCCATTGAATTGTCTTGGAATTACTACTCCATGATTAATAAGTCACTTGTATGCTCAGTCGTTTCATCTTTTGTTCCCTATACCTCCTGCAGGACAGGCTACATAATTTGCAGGATCTGGTACAAAATGAAAATGCAGGATCCTTTGTTCAAAATCTATTAAAATTATTAAGAATTTTAAGACAACAACAACAGTAGAGCATTAAACCAAAAACAGGGCCTTTCTAAGAGTGGAGATTTGTATAACCACACAGGTCAAGTGCCCATAAACTAGTGACCACCTATTCTTAACTGTAAGCCTGACCTCCCTTGAGGATACTGTTTCCATGTATGATAGCTACCTATTCTCCCATACTTTAGGATTGAAGGTGGGTTGCTATGTTATTGACTCCCCTTCCCAATTCTCTTTGCAAACAATTACTCTTCTATCTTCTTTGTAAAAACCTCTTCTCCTCTGCCATCTTGCTGCACTACACTTCAACTCTCATCATAGCTGTCATCTCCCAACATACTAGTTACTCCTCCTACTTTACTGATGGCTTTGGTATCTGGCTCTCAAAATTCCTCTTCAACCCAAGTCCATGCCTAATTAAGAGAACAGACTCTGGATAGAAGCAGAGTGCCTGGGTTCAAGTCTTAATACTACCATATATTAGCTATGTTGCCTTGGCCATGCTTTTTTTATTTTTAATATATTTTATTGATTTTTTTTACAGAGAGGAAGGGAGAGGGATGGAGAGCTAGAAACAGCGATGAGAGAGAAACATCGATCAGCTGCCTCCTGCACACTCCCTACTGGGGATGTACCTGCAACCAAGGTACATGCCCCTGACCGGAATCAAACCTGGGACCCTTCAGTCCCCAGGCTGACGCTCTATTCACTGAGCCAAACCGGCTAGGGCTGCCATGCTTCTTAACCTTTTTTTTCTTGAGCTTCCTCATTTATAAACTAGAGATGATATTACTACTTCATAGGATTTGTTGTATGGATTAAAAGAGTTAATACATGTAAAGGGTACAGAATGGTATCTGGCACATATTAAGTGCTCACTCATTAAACATTAGCTATTGCTATTATCATCATCATGGTAAAGTCTATTTCAATGTCTACATGGATAGCTCATTTAGTATGTTCTTTTGAGCTCCCTGTCAATAAATTTCTTCTCCACTCTACCCCAGCAACCTTCTTCCACAGCTACACCCTAGATCCTGTAGGCACTTCTCCACCTCCTAAATCTTAACTTCAAATATCCCTGACTACTACCTCATATCCTTGCAGGACAAACATTTACCTATGCTCCTCCCCGCCCCCCATATGTCTGCTTTCTATCAGCAAACCTATGAATATCAGGTATATCTCTTCTATCATATCTCTGCTATCTTCTGACACTCTCTTTCATCCTCTCTCTTGACAATAACCTCAATTTCCATGCCCCAGTTTCCTTTTACACAAGACTGGCAAAGTTCCAATCTTGGATGAATCAAACTGTCAGTACCACTCTTATAAATTCATGGTCTCCTTCAATGCTGCCCAGCAATCCTTCTATTTCCTTACCTATTCTGCCATCTCCTATACTTCACAATGGCTATTTCAGACCTTTACTGCTCTCTCTGAACTTCTGATATTCCTGCCTCTACCCACCTATCCCCACTCCAGCTATCTTCGCTTCTGCTCTCAGTAACTATCCCACTTCTGAAAAAAACAGGAACAAGATTAAAATTACCACAATGTTCTCTACCAAACCTCAAAATCCACCTTAGCTGCCCTTATATCCATGCATTTCTTCCTTCCTATCACAATGAAGGGGATGTCTCTTCTCCTGCTTAAAGCTAATCTTGTGTTCCATTCTCTGGATTCTAACCCCCCTGTCCTAGAAGGCAATGGTTCCTGAAATATGGTTCTGAGACCAGTAGTTTCAGCATTCTCCAGCATTTTACAAATGCAAATTCTCAGGCCTCGCTCTAGACCTACTAAATCACAAACTCTCAAGTTGGGGCCCAGCAATGTTTAACAAGCCTTCAGGTGATTCTGATGCACGCTAAAGTTTGAGGACCATAGCTCTGAGGGATTATTTTTTATCCCCTTTCCTGTATCTTCAACCTCCTTTTTTAGTTCAATGGTTCCCTTGCTTGAAGAGCCTCCTATTTGAGTGCTCCATGTACATTCTTGCCTTTCTCCAGTCTATTCACCACACAGAAACCTATCTGATCATGCCATTCCCTCCTTAAATAAAGACCAATATTTTAAGACCTTAAGGCTCTGCACACCTCTCAAGTCTTTTCTTGCACCACTCGCTCTCTTGCTCTGTTTGACAAACAAGACCAGTGTCTCTCAACTTCTTGATCTTGCCACGTGACAAACTTTGAATTTGTTATCCCCTCTGCTTGAAATATCCTTGGCTTGTTTCTTTCCCTAGCTCCTACTTCTACTTCAAGTCTCAGATTAAACTTTCCTTTCTTAAAGTAGCCTAACTTACCCCTTAGTCTTGATTAGGTCCCTACTAGATGCTCTTAAAGAATCTGCATTTATCCTTTCATAACCTGCATCAAACTTATAATTATCTAATTATTATAAATGTAATATCTGTCTTCCTTGCCAGAGTGTAAGCTCTATTCGGGCAGAAATCATGTATATCTTATTTACTATAATATTCCTAGTGTCTAGCCTAGTATAGTACCCTGTTCTAATAAATGTGCAATAAATATTTGCTGATAGACTGAGCCTTGCATACATGGTGCCTCTGTCCAGAATACTTATAATATCTTTAATCCCTTAGTGAAAGCCTACTTTCCTTTGAGAAATAAGTTAAACATCTCTATAAAGTGTTCCCTGAACATACACATCACCTCCCTGCTCAAGTGGATCACGACCTCTTTTGTGATCCTATTGTATTGTGTATATAACTCTAATAATGCAATAATTATACACTATTGTAAATATCTATTTTCATGTCTGAGTCTCCAATAGACTGTAAACTTCCTGAGGGAACAGATTATATCTTGCTTACCTATGTATCTCCAGTGCTTAGAAAAGTGCCTGACCTTGATAATAGGTGTCTATAAATGTTTATGGGCATATTAAGCCTAAGTCTATAATCTCTAATAATGGACTGAAAGTTCTTTTCTTAATATTAAATCTGGGTTTCAATTCTAGGTTTGCTATTCATTAGCTGCATGATCAAACTGTTTTAACTTTAGGCCTCAGTTTCCACACCTGACAAACTTTGAAACAGTAAAGCAGGGTTAGTAACACCTATTTGGAAATATTGCTATGAAAATTAAATAAAATGACATGGCAAAATGATCAGCACACACAGTGCCAGGCATGCAGTACTGCCTCCCCACTCTGGCTTCAACTTGATAGAGATAACTAGGACAAAACAAATACAAAAATAAGTCACGGGAATCAAGGGAGACTGAGCATGGAGTGAGTCATTCCTTTTAATAATTTGCCCAGGAAGATCAACAGTGAAGAAACATAATAAGCGGAATAAACTCTACTGGTGGTATCTCCTTTGGTATACAAAGCTTGTGAGAATTCACTGTAGAAACCTCTTGGCTAACGGCCACATCCAGCTCCCTAGCCCAGCAGGTCAGGTCTTAGTCTGCACTACCAGCCCTGGTTACTTCAGACTGGAATAGAAATGACCTCATAAGGAATATGTCTACAGGCAGGAGATAGGGGAAAAGGAGGAGGAGAACTTGACTGCAACCACATCAATCAAGTGTTTTGCAATCTGGCAGAAGTCACTGCAGAATTGTTGGTGGAGACTAACACCCACACAATGGCACTTACCTGCAGCCAACAACCAGTTTAGACTAGATAATGAGCAACTTTCTGCTTTTATCAAAATAATGTCAGATTTGCATGGAGTGAATATCTCTAAGGTCATATTACCCTTGTTCATCTGGGAAGCACCCACAAAGATGACACTAAGCAGCTTTATACATACACTCCTCAGCCTAGGAGCACTGGCCACAAGCACAGCCTCATTACCTATGTGTGCCAAATGTAAAAACAGATTTAACAGATTCTCTGCTCCTTATTCATAATATGCTTACCTCTTCGGAGCCATTGGTTTTCAGATCACCTAGTTCCTTGGAGTCATTCACTTCAGAATGCTGTGTCACTATAGGTATAACTTCTTCACTGGGACTCTCTCTCTTCTGAAGTCTCCTGATTAAGTTCTGTTGGTCACTGGAAGATACAGCAGGTCGGAGTGGAGCTCTGGGAAGGCTCTGTCTCCTCCGAGATGCCCTGCTCCAACCTAGCCCCAGAATATGAGGTGCAACATCTTCAGGTAGAAAGCCCAAGTCATTTGCAGTTTGGAATTTCTTAAAAAACACCAGCATGGAATTGGAAGAGTCTGTCCTAAAAGTCCAGCAGCTCTGGGGACTGTTGCAGTCTGCCTGAATGCACATCCCTTCTAACCACCAAAGGGCATGACATGCAGAGTCCTGGCAGCAGGCAGCCCAACATGCCTGGAGAGAAGGGGTTCCTTCAAGAAGCCGGAGGTAATTTTCTCCCCCAGATCTCAAGCCAACTCCAAACTGTGTCTTCACCTGCTTGCACCTGCTCTCACTGGCATCTAAAAACAAAGAATGAAAATATTTAAAGATGAAATAAAAACAGACTACTACTCTGTAAAGAATCCTGAACACCAACATTTGAGGTTATTGTGAAAACTGGTTTTTAAGGGAGTGGGAACGCTATCTAGTAAGAGGAACAGAAGGTGCAAAATAGAGTGTTTTTGGCTCAGGATTATTTAGCTTGTAGAGTACTGCTCCACATTCATTGCTGGTTCCTCTCTAAATAATTCCCTTCCAAGTAGACCTTTTACAGAGAATTCCATCCAGTTTATAAAACAGAAAAAAAAAATCAAAAGAGCTATTCTGGTGGCAGTGTATGGAGGAAGGGGGTGGGGGATGGAGGGGGGGGTGCACGTGCACACCAAGATGTTTCTCAGGAACAGTGTGAAGACTAAGAGACCAGAAGAGCAGATAGCTAAACCAGATGGAATATGTCTCCCACTGAACTGGCAGCAATACAAACAGATGCTTGACCTTTTGCAGGTTACAGGTTTATCATGTTCTAACCAATTGTTTGCCAGAGTCAGGTGGTTTTGCATATCATGGTATCAGCCAGACCAGTAGTCAAGCTTAACAAAATTTTAATCATGACAAGCTATGTCATGATAGGTAAAACAATGTCCTACTGTGGTTAACCTTGATAAATGGTCCGAAATTCTGGCTAATGCTGCTTATGGAGGAATTTTGGGCTGCTGAATTACTTAAGGCATAGCATTGATTTTCACTTCTGTATTCTTAGATGAAGTAAAGTCAGAGCATTCTCTAAATGAAAGTTGTTATACAGAGTTCATTTTAAGGTACTGTTATATAGGTCTCTATAACCAACTGTGGTCAGGGTGATATAGGGCCAGAACCAGGATAAGGCAAGAGAGGTGCCTGGGGCCCAAAATTTAAGGAGGCGCTTACTCTCAGAGTCATTCAAGTGCAAGGTTGGCTTACCCAACCCTTGAGTGAGTGTCTCCTTAAATTTTATGTCCTATGTGCCTCTTTCTTCACCCTAGCCCTGGCCCTGTGATTATAACATAAAGTATATTTTAGAAGTAATACAGAAAATATGCAGAAGAATCAAAGTATTAAAGATATAGATAATCATATGTCTGCATGTACACATAACTGAAAAAGGGCTATAACTAGCTAAAGCAACAAACTGATAATCATCCAAAGCCAACCTAACTCTCAGAAAATACCTACTAAATGTCCAAGAGACTAAATGTGGACACCAGGCGACTGAGACAATAAAGGCAGGCTTCTGGATCACTGAGTTAAGCAAGTGCTAGGAAAGCCAACTTGCCATTGTTCTTCACAAGAATAGAGAGATACATTAGCACCACCCTAACACTAAACCAGGCAATTTGGAAGGCCATAAAAAAGACAGGACTTCCTTAAGAAAATGAAGAAATAGCTCAGCTGGCATGGCTCGGTGGTTAAGCATCAAACTATGAACCAAGAGGTCACCGTTCGATTCCTGGTCAGGGCACATGCCTGGGTTGTGGATCCCCAGAGTGGAGCATGCAGGAGTCAGCCGATCAATGATTCTCTCTCATCACTGATGTTTCTATCTCTCTCTCCCTCTCCATTCCTCTCTAAAAATCAATACAAAAATATTTTTTAAATAATGAAGAAATAGCAACTATGAAAAAAAAAACCAAAGTTACCAAGAGCTACAGAAATACCCATTTCCTCATTCATCTTCCCACAAAGTAACCAATGGTAACAGCTGAGTGTACAGACTTGGTTGAAATCAAAATATTGATCAGTAACTAGTTACCTTTATATCAATTTTTCATCATTCTTCTCAGAATAATTCTGTCATGTTTAACACTGAAGAGGTCCACACAGATGAAAATAAATTGTACTTTTCTGCAAGCTACTATTTTATATTTTGAAAAATGTACTGTGACCGCCCCCCCCCCCCTCTGCCACTTCTGCCCTTAAGGAAGAAATTGCCATAGTACTTGCCCTCCCACCATGAGAAGCTAGAAAACCAGACAAAATATATGAAACAACTGTTTTTAGATATTGAACAACAGATAGTTCAGGGCTGTGATCTCAAAAAAAAGAGGAAACAAACAAGGTATGACCACCTTGGCTTTCCATATAGAAGCAAGCTCAAAATTGTGGTACAGGGTAAGAGATCCAAAGCAAAACAGAGAGGTCTTGCTGAGGAAAGAGAGTTCAGAGTGACTGTGATAGAATTTTAGAGCAAACTACCAGAAAGGAAAAAGCTCCACAGAGAAAGAGCTCCAGACATCTGGATAATGGTCCCCTTTAATCTTTGAACACTAATTTATGCCAAGTGTAAGTTGAAACTACATGAGAGAAATTAGAAAATATTTGAATGAAAATTAAAACAAAACATATCAAATTTTGTGGGATGTAGTTAAAGCAATGTTTAGAGGGACATTTATAGGTTTAAATGCTTATTTCATCAAAGTCTAAAATCAATGATCTAGAGAGACAAACAAGGAGAAGGCCATGTGACAACAGAGGCAGAGATTGGAGTGAATCAGCTGCAAGCCACAGAATGCTAAGTATTGACAGTGACCACCAAATGCCAGGAAGAGTCAAGGAAGCATTCCACCTAAAGTCTCAGAACATCAACCCTGCCAACACCTTAATTTTGGACTTCCAGCACCAAGAACTATTGGTTTATGCAAGATTCTCTGCCCTTGCCTGGGAGAACAGTTCAGGAGACAGATGGCTCCAAGACTACCAAGTACCTAGATGCAGGGATCACTTGACATTTGAGGATGTGGCTATGCCCTTTACTCAGATTGAATGGAGATGCCTGGATGCTATTCAGTGGACATGTATAGGGATGTGATGCTAGAAAACTATGGGAATTTGGTGTCTGTGGAGATTCTCTCTTCCAACCAAAATTAACTGCCCAACTGGAGCAAGAGGCACAGCCCTGAATGAAGGTAGGAGAAGTTCTGCAGTCCAGGAGTACTTGTTTGAAACAAAGATGTCAGCCCTAAAGCAAAATACTTCTGAAGGACCTGCTCTGGAAGAGTGAACAAAGTGTTATTGACTGATATTGGTCTGGACTGGGAGGACAGAAGCTCCATAGAGAAGTAGTACTATAATGTGGGAAAGTCTTCAAATCTAATTCCTCCTTTATTAGCCATGAGAGAAATCATACTGGTGAGAAATCCTATAAAGGTAAAGAATGTGGGATAGCCTATACGAAAATCTCATTTCTTTTAAATCATCATAAAATTCTCATAAGCAACCTTATAGATGTATTGAATGTGGAAATTTTCTCTTAAGAAACACTTAACAATTATTAATCATCGCAGAATTCACTATGGGGAGAAACCCCACTCAATGAATGGACAAACACTTTCAGAAAGAACGGTATCTTTTTAAGTAACCAGAGAACTCATAACCGTCAGACATGCTACAAATGTAGACTGTGAGAAAGCCTTTGCTCAGAAGGTAGCCCTTACTCTTTATGGGAGAAAACAGTGGAGAAAAGCCTTTTAAATGTATAAATTTGGAAAAGCTTTCAGGGATGATTCAACTATGTTGGAACACCAGAAAATCCATACTGGTGAGAAACCATATTAATATAATAAATGTGGAAAAGGCTTTAGGAAGAGAGCTCAACTTTTTTTTTTTTTTTTAAGATAGCATGGGTTTAATCAGTCTTTCAGTGTTAAATTACATCAAAAGTGTATGTATGTATGTATGTATGTATGTATGTATTTATTTATTTATTTGAAGCCAGCTGGCTTCTAATGGCACTGAAAATATAAGAAAAGCAATTTATAAATTGTGAGGAATGGGCTAAGGGTGTAGCACTAATATACAGGAGCTCAGACCTCAAGATTCTGATACAGCCCTAACCGGTTTGGCTCAGTGGATATAGCGTCGGCCTGCGGACTCAAGGGTCCCAGGTTCGATTCTGGTCAAGGGCATGTACCTTGGTTGCAGGCACATACCCGGTGGGGAGTGTGCAGGAGGCAGCTGATCGATGTTTCTCTCTCATCGATGTTTCTAACTCTCTATCCCTCTCCCTTCCTCTCTGTAAAAAATCAATAAAATATATTTAAAAAAAAAAAAAAAGATTCTGATACAGATGCTCCTGAGGAAAAAATATGTGATTAATGGGATACAAGCCAAAAGAGGCAGGACTGATTCAAAATATCACAACTTACACACCCAAAACAACAGGTAGGCAGGAGGGAGAGGTGGAGGCAGGAGTACTTTCATCAGGCCTCTTAGCAAGAGCTCCTGATAGCAACTCTTAATAGGCACTAAAGAATGCATACATGAAAGAAACCCTATCACTGTAATCAATGTGGAAAATCTTTCAGGTATACATCCTTTGCTGAACATCAGAAAACTCATGGTGGAAATAAACCTTGTTGGTGTAATGAAAGCCTTTACGAAGAACTCAATTCTTATTAGACATCAGAGAATTCATACTAGACAAAAACCCTATCACTGTAAAAAATGTGGGAAAGTCTTCAGTTATAGCTCAAGCCTTGTTGAACATCAAAGAATCCACGAATGTCATTTATGTAGGAAGACTTTTCCCCAAAGTTTGGCCCTTAGGTTTGATTCCCAGTCAAGGTACATGCCCAGGTTGCAGGATCCACCCCAGTAAGGGATGTGCAGGAGACAGTCAACTGATGTTATGTTCCCACATAGATGTTTCTCTCTTCTCTCCTCTTTCTCTCTAAAATTCAATTTAAAAAAAAAAAATCTTTTAAAGTATTTACTCCTTTAAAAAAATAAAATCTGTTTACCTCTATTCTGGGGAACTTCTCAGTTGTTAGGATTTCACTGTAGTATAGTCCATACTCGTGAGATATTTGAAGACTCTAAATGTGTATCAATATGGAAGTAGTTACTAAAGAATATAGTGTGTATAGTGTGCTACAATGTGTTGGGGGGGGGAGAACATAATGTTTATGTATATTATGCATAGATTATTTTTGGAAGAATATTATGTGCAGCCCTCGTTGGTTTGACTCAGTGGAAAGAGCATCGGCCTGTGGACTGAAGGGTTCCAGGTTTGATTCTGATCAAGGGCATGTACCTCGATTGCAGGCTCCTCCCCTGCCCAGGCCCTGGCTGGGGCATGTGCAGAAGACAACCAATCGATGTGTTTCTCTCACATCGATATTTCTCTCTGTCCCTCTCTCTTCCACTCTCTCAAAAAATCAATGGAAAAATATCATTGGGTAAGGATTAAAAAAAAAAAAAAAGAATATTATTGCAATTAAAAACAATGAGGTAGAGTCCTAGCCGGGTAGCTCAGTTGGTTAGAGTGTTGTCCCGATATGACAAGGTTGTGGGTTTGAGCTCTGATCAGGACACATACAGTACAAGAATCAACCAATGAATGCATAAATAAGTGGAATAACAAATTGATGTCTCTCCCTCTCTCCCTAAAAATCAATCAATCAATCAATCAATCAATAATTTTTAAAAATAAAAACAGTAAGGTAGAGTTTTATATTCAGGATGGGGCAAAAGTAGGTTTCAGTTGTGAGTACGCAAAACAGAGTTTATTCTTGTATTATCATTTATTAATTATTATATTATTTTCCATACAAACAACTGTAAACCTACTTTTGCACCACCCTGTGCAGCCATAGAAACAACCCCACAATACCTTGTTAAGTTAAAAAAGCAAGTTGCAGAAAATCTATATATTATGATCTTACTTACATTTTTAAAGGAAGCTTTTTTGTTTCTACATATCCTAGCTAATAAAAGAGTAATATGCAAATTGACTGTACCTCCGCTACACCCACAAGCCACGCCCACCAGCCAATCAGGAGTGAGTATGCAAATTAACCCAACCAAGATGGCTGTGGCCACGGAGCGAGAAGGAGGCTTGGGTTTCCCCAGCGATGGAGGAAGCCAAGCTCCCGCAGCCCTGGCCTCTGCTCAAGGCTACAAAGTTTCAATTTTAGAAGATAAATAAATCCCAACAAAAAATGGCAGCAGCCACGGAGCTAGAGAGAGCAGGAGGCTTGAGTTGCCCCCAGCAATGGAGGAAGCCAAGCTCCCGCAACCCTGGCCTCTGCTCAAGGCTACAAAGTTTCACTTGTAGAAGATAAATAAATCCCAGATACAAGGGCCTCCGCTTGGGTCACCTGGGGGCGTGGTCGGCCTGCAAACCACCACAGGCTCCTCGCCCAGGCCGCCCCAGGCCCCAAGGGAACCCCCATCCTGATCCAGGACACCCTTCAGGGCAAACCAGCTGGCCTCCACCCATGCACCAGACCTCTATCCTATCTAATAAAAGAGTAATATGCAAAATGACCATCACTCCAATACACAAGATGGCTGCCCCCATGTGGAGACAAGATGGCCGCCACAAGATGGCCAGCAGGGGCCGGCAGTTTGGAGGAACCAGGTCTGCAAGGGAGGGCAGTTGTGGGTGATCAGGCCAGCAGGGGAGGGCAGTTGGGAGGGACCAGGCCTGCAAGGGAGGGCAGTTGGGGGCGATCAAGCCTGCAGGGGAGGGCAGTTAGGGGTGACCAGGCTGGCAGAGGAGGGAAGTTGGGGGCAACCAGGCCTGCAGGGAAGGGCAGTTGGGGGGGGACCCAGGCCTGCAGGGGAGAGCAGTTGGGGGGTACCAGGCCTGCAGGGGAGGGAAGTTAGGGGTGACCAGGCCTGCAGGGGAGGGCAGTTAGGGGCAATCAGGTTGGCAGGGGAGCAGTGAGGCATCAATCAGGCTGGCAGGGGAGTGGTTAGGGGGTGATCAGGCTGGCAGGCAGAAGCGGTTAGGGGCAATCAGGAAGGCAGGCAGGCAAGCAGTTGGGAGCCAGCAGTCCTGGATTGTGAGTGGGATGTCCTGCTGCCCGTTTAGGCCCGATCCTACAGGATCGGGCCTAAACGGGCAGCAGGACATCCCTCAAGGGGTCCCAGATTGGAGAGGGTGCAGGCTGGGCTGAGGGACACCCCCCATGCACGAATTTCGTGCACCGGGCCTCTAGTTTATATATATAAAAGGCAAGTGTCCGTCCATCCGACCAGTAGCTATGACGCGCACTGACCACCAGGAGGTAGACGCTCAATGCAGGAGCAGCCATGATGCGCACTTGCCATCTGTATTATAAAAAGCCTGTGGCCGTAATGTCGTGACACTGTAACAACCAAACGAGCAGTGGCTCCTGTGGCAGGCGGGGCAGGGCATCAAGCTACTAGTGGCGGAAAGCTACGAGTGGCGGAGGGCTATGAGTGGCAGAGAGCTATGAGAGGCGGAGGGCGGGGCACGAGCTACAAGTGGTTATAGGCGGGGCGGCCAGCTGAGGCAAGCAGAAGCAACCAAACAACTGGTCACCAGGAGGTGCATAGAGTGTCTCTCGGTCCTTCCCCCCCTCCCCTGCAGCCCGTGAGCCGCTTGTGGTGGCAGGGCAGGGCCCACGGCTCATGTGGTGTGGTGGCTCACGGTGGCCAGCTACTCACGCACGATTTTGTGCACACCAGGCCTCTAGTTTAAAAAAAAATAAACAGCACCACAGACCTGGTGCCGACAAACCAACACTCAGCTTCCACCAAGTGGGACACAGGTCCCACCACCACCCAGAGTGACACCCCACCAAATCGCAGCCCATGCTGCCAAGACCCCATGGAGCAGCCCAGCCCAGAAACGGTCACTGTGGGCGCCAGGTAATGACATCACATAGCAACGGCCGGCTTCCTTTCCCTAGTGACTAGCCTCTTTATAGTTTCTTCAGCCCAGGAACACGACTTGCTTTATAGCCAGGTGCAAACATTTCACACTTTAACCAAATGTTTGTGAAGTGTTTTCCCATGCCTCATCTCATTTGATCCTCACGGAAGTCCTAGAGTAGATAGATAGGAGACTCGGTAAAATCCTATTTTTTTTTTCATTAGCCAGAAAACAGAGATTTAGGAAGCTTAGTAACTTGACCCGACTGAAAAGAAGTAAGAAATGGTGGACCTTGAAAATGACTTCAGGTTTTCTCACTGCACAGAATATAGTCAAACACTGCTACAGTTAAATATTTTACCCTTTGTTCTCCCTGCATGATCTACAATAATAATCTGCTTCATGTTGATATTTACAGCTGTGCTGGTGACAATTACCTGAAAGAGAAGTTGGGGTGCTTCACTGGGCTGAAAAAAGTTTAGCCAAATCAGAAAGCAGGTCTAACTAGGCACATTTATTCTACATATACTAGAGGCCCAGTGCACGAATTCGTGCATGGGTGGGGTCCCCCGGGTTGGCCTGCGGGGATCGGGCCCCAGCTCACAAGCCCCAGCTCGAGCCCCCAGTCTTGCAGCCACGCAGCCACGCAGCCCCGTCTGGCACCCCGCTATGGCCTGGCACCTCCCCCACACCTGCTCCACCATCCCACCTGCAGGCGATTGATCTGGGCTGGGCCCCCCACCTGGCTCCCTCAGCACCTGGAAGCCGGGTGGTGGCCCTGCCCCCAACCGCCGCCACTGGTCCCTGTCTGCAGGGTGATCAGTGGGAAAATCAGGCTCCCACTGGCACCCACCTTGGCCTGGTGTCACCCGCTCATCTGCTCCCACCATCCCGCCACAGTCCCCCTCTCGTTGGAGCCCATTGGGGCTGGCAGCGCCTCCACTGCACCCGCTGCCAGTGCCGCATTGCCAACGCCTGCCATGTTCTGTGCTGCCCCCTGGTGGTCAGTGCACGTCATAGCGAGCAGTTGAACTCCCAGTCAAACAATTTTCATATCGGGCTTTTATTATATAGGATGAAAGGCTAAGTTGACTGGCACAAGTGCGATACATATAAAGCTCTCACTGGTGCCAATTGCATGCATGATCTGTCATTGTCGATTGTGAATTTGGTTGACAGTTCTATTATAGAGAAAGGGCGAATAGTGATATTAAAATATTTCTTCTAATTAATTTCCTTTCAATGTGCACGAATCTGTGCACCGAGACACTGGTATATTATATGCATTCAAAAAGATTTAGAAAAATAAAAACTAAATTTTAACAGTAAAAATAAAAAAAAAAACAATGATCTATGCTTTCATTATAAAAGCTAGAAAAGGAAAAGTAAACTATACCCAAAAAAGTAGAGAAAGAAAATGACAGAGATAAGAGTAACTAATGAAACAGAAAGCAAACAAAAAACAATGCAGAAAATGAAAGAAACCAAAAGCTGGTTGTTTGAAAGATCGCTAAAACTGACAAAAGTTCTAGTCAGACTGATGACAGAAAAAAAGAGAGTACTGACAAATTAACTGTATCAGGAATGAAAAAAGAAATATCCTATTCATTCAGTAAACCAAGGGCAGCAAAACTATGGCCCAAGGGTCAACTCCAGATGCTGCCTACTATTGTAAATGAAGTTTTATTGGAACATTGTCACACTAATTTATTTATGTCTTGTCTGTGGCTGTTTTTACTCTAAGATAGCAGAGTTAAGTAACTGTAACAGAGTAATCCTAAGTCTGGCAAAGCCTAAAATATTTACTATCTGACCCTTTTAAAAAAGTTTGCCAACCCCTGTCTAAGAAAATGTACTTTTATTTGACTTACTATTTACTATTGAGTAGAGCCTCAATTTATATGTTAACTTATAGAAAATGGATACATTGCAAATTTGATTTTTATAGAAGTGCAAATTATTTCTTACTGGTATAAAAGACAACCTCTAAGGTTTAATTAATAAGGTGTCCTTATATCCCACCTAGATATTATCCTTATCTCCTTATTCATTCAGCCATTCAACAAATATTACTAAGCATCTGTTTCATGCTAGGCATTGCTTTAATGGAGCTCATTACTTGGAAAAGGGAGACAGAAATTAAATAGACATAATAATAAATGTAGGACTGCAAACTAATGGAAGTGCTCTGAAGGAAAGAAATTCGGCCTTATAGAATAAAGGTAGCTAAATTTGGAATTTATTGAACAGTTATGGTATCACACATAATATCAAAGATATTCACTGTATGTTGTTTGAGACCAAAAAATATTGGGAATAACTTATCCATCAATAGAGAACTGGTTAAATAAATTAAGGAAGATCCACATAGTTACTGGAATGAATAAGACCACTCTATATCATCTTGATATGGAATGATATCCAGGATACACTATGATGAGAAAGAAAGGTGCAGCATGGTATGTATAGTGTGCTACAATTTGTGTTGGGAGGAAAAAGAACATAATGTTTATGTATATTATGCACAGACTATTTTTGGAAGAATATTCAAGGAATTGGCATTGCTGTCTTTAGGAGGGGAAAGTAGGAAGCTGAGAGCACCAAAATGAGCGCAAAATATGTTTTCTAAAGAAGAATCCTGGTAAATTGAACTTATTGAGGTACTTCATTTCTAGTAATGTTTTTGCCTTCAACTTTACCGCACATTACTATAAAATTATTTATGTTTGCATAATACATGTTTGGGCAAACTAGGTTTCAAGTTGTTCACATGGAAAATAATATACAATTAAATAATAATGCAAGCGTAAAAACAAGCAACAAAAAAGACCAGAAGAGCAGTTTTGAAAAATACATAGCCAGAGAAGGTGATCCAAACCAGCTGTAGAAGAAAAAGCTGATGCTATTGATTCAGAATAAATTTCCCAGTTTACTTAAAGGTCCAAGCATCCTAGAGAACCTCTTTCAAGAATTGGACAAGATATGGAGACAGAAAAGTTAGTTTCAAAGAATTCCAGAGGTTACTGAAAAAAATATCCATCAGAGAAAAGGCAAAATGACATAATTCTGCTAAGAGAAGAGCACCTGGGAAGTGGCCATATTCTGTTTGCAGTCCTCAATATCTCCATTTAATTCTTTCAAATTATAATGATCTCACAGTGATACCCAATTATTGCTAATTAATACAATAACAATAACAACAAAAAGAATGGTCAGGAAACCAGGTGGCCAGGTATCACATAGGTCATACTGAAGACATCCAGACTGATGACAAGACTTTAACAAGAGATGAGCCCCATTTGCCACAATAAATCAAAGGGATGAATGATTGTTAGTAGATGAGTAATGATTAGCGGTAGGAAGTGGTATAAACCTCAAAGAGCAGGAGTTTTTACATGAAAAGTGGAGGCGTAACATTCAAGAAGTGACAGTGAGGAATGATAAGGACATCAGATCCACCTCCAAACTCATAGGTACATGGAATATGGGAGAATGAGTAACCACTGCCTGCAGGCAAGAGGGAAAACAGTAACTTTCTCCAAGAAAAAGCCAGGTCTCAGAACATTCCCCTTCTCTCTTATCTTTTTTTTTAAAAAAGTGTATATTTTTATTGATTTTAGAGAGGAAGGGAGAGGGAGAGAGAGAAACATCAATGATGAGAGAGAATCATTGATCAGCTGACTCCTGCATGCCCCACACTGGGGATCAAGCCCACAACCCAGGCACGTGCCCTGATCAGGAATTGAACCGTGACCTCCTGGTTCATAATTCGATGCTCAACCACTAAGCCAAACCAGCAAGGCCTTCTCTCATGTCTTAACTAACAAGTCTTAGTATAAAGGGGATTTAATAACTCAATAGATTCCTGTCACAGTGAAAACGTTGGGAAGGGAGAGGTGATAAGTATGAGTGAGTTGAAAAGCACAAAGTTATACAGGAATATCAAATCTGACTCACACAAATCATAATGGTTAAGGCACTTCATAGCGAGAAAAAAAGAAAGGATGGAAAAATATGATGAGGAACTGATGACATGATTGCTGCCTATCTATCTTTGGTATAAAATGGTGAAAGCTTTGAGGCAAATCATGGTGGATGTCTTAACAATGGAATTTCGGGGAAACAGATTTGCAATCAGGGAAAATGGTCAATGGGATTATGAGGATTTCCCATCAAAGGGTAGATAGCAAAAAATTGTAATTCCATGGCTGTTGCTAACAGCTCTGGTTAAATCCTGATCTTTGAAAGAGAAGGAGATAAAAGCAGGGTTGGGGAAAGCTACAAGATTGGTTTGTCCTGGAAAAGCCTTCTTTTGCTTCCATGGCTCCCTGAAGAATGTCACATAAGCTATATAAATATCTGGTAATATAAAAGAAATGTTTCATAAACCAAACACTCCCTGCTTTATAAGGTGGCCTGGAAGCCTCAGTTAGAGATCTCATCCATTACTCTGGCTGGAGGGAACACGTTCAATGAGGGAAAGGAAACCTGGGGTACATACACGATGTTCCAGACTCCCTACTTCACTTGTACCTTTTGTTTTTCTTTTTTTCTCACTTGTACCTTTTGATTGTTGTATTGTTAAAATTATTACTAAAGTTTAATTATGGTAAGCTCTCCAATTCATGTGAATCTTATCTGACAATTTGATCCTTTGTCTTAGCTCAAGGAAATAAGAGTCCAAGAGAGGACAAATGGTCAGAAGCACTTAGTGACCAGGAGTAAAAGAAATGAGGACTGGGGAGGTTAGATAGCTACAGTGTTGCTAAGAAAATTAATCCCAATAGTTCCCAATAAGGGAAGGAGGTACTATGAATTCTTGGCTTCCCATGTTTAGTGGGATTTGGCTGAGTTATTTTTTTAAACTATATTTTTATTGATTTCAGAGAGGAAGGGAGAGGGGGAGAGAGATAGAAATACCAATGATGAGAGAGAATCATTGATCGGCTGCCTCTTGCACCCTCTACTGGGGATTGAGCCTGCAACCGGGGCATGTGCCTTTGGCCAGAATCGAACCTGGCACCCTTCAGTCTGCAGACTGACGCTCTATCCACTGAGCCAAACTGGCTAGGGCTTGACTGAGTTATTTTTTATTTAATGTTGTTCCACTATATGTTCAATAATAAAACTATAGGGGATAAACAATTCTTTTTCATCCATTCAGTGGATAATTCTTCCTTTTAGATGATTAAAAGATGGTTAACCACCTTAAATGGTTAAAAGGCACAGGTTGTGGTTTCAGCTCTAGGTCCATCATTTACTAGTAATTTAATCTTTTTTTAAAAAATATATTTTATTGATTTTTTACAGAGAGGAAGGGAGAGGGATAGAGAGTTAGAAACATCGATGAGAGCGAAACATCAATCAGCTGCTTCCTGCACACCCCCTACTGGGGATGTGCCTGCAACCAAGGTACATGCCTTTGACCGGAATCAAACCTGGGACCCTTGAGTCCGCAGGCCGATGCTCTATCCACTGAGCCAAACCGATTAGGGCTACTAGTAATTTAATCTTTGAAAAACAATTTACCCTCTCCAAGATTCAATTTTCATTGTTGTTACTCTCAAGAAAGAGTTCACCAGAGGAGGAAGCAGGGAATCATTTGTAGAGTCAATATTGGATTCTAGATGTAACATGGATAAAAGGTAAGATGAAAATAAGCTCCAATTTTAGATCCCTGCCCACGCCTCCATAGCCTGGCTCTGCTCCCAGGGCCTAAGCAAAAGCAATACTAAATCCTTATCTTAAAAAAAGGGGGGGGTGGGGGTCCTGGCTTACAATAGGTGGAACCTTAGACTAAAAAACACTTTGGGAAAGTCTGGAACTCACTGCTGGTAGGAGCATGTAGAAAGTTTACCAAGTTGAGAACAGTGGGCAGAGCCGATCCTTTTCTTTTCAAAACCATAGCAAAGCAGAGACTGTAGGACTCCCATATGCATTACTTGGAGGATTCCCAAAACAGAAGGCTGTGGAACTAGCAATGCTTACTTATTACTTCTCAAGACAGAATTCTAATAAATCTGGCACAAAGTCCAGACCAGGTTTCCTAATTCCAAATCCCAGGGTGGAAAAGTCTATAGAATATATGAATTATTGCCATTAGAAAATTCACCAAATATTTTTAGGAAGCTGTGAAAAACTGGAATTATTTAGAGATAGTGCTGTTGCCTCTAGCATTCTTATATCTCAGGTAACAAGCTTGACTTCTCCAGCTAACTTGGAAACTGTGCTGGCTGGCAACCAAGAGGAAAGCAGAGACAGAATGTCCCCTATTTTAGGAGCGATATTGTTAAGGTCCTTGAGAATTCACGCTTTAACCAAATTCATCAAATTGCATCCCAATGGAAGGGCTGAGATGGTGGGAATGAGCAGCAAGGGGAACCAAGTTGCTGTGGTAAACAGTACATAGTTAGGACATTTTATAGGTAAAAGGTATACTTACTTTGAACTTTCATTGGAACTAAAATTCTTTTCTTGAACTCTCACAATTTTAAAATATGGTCAAGAATACATTCAAAGCTTTCCTTAAATAAACTGTTATCAAACAGTAGAACAGAAGCCTTAAATTTGGTGAAGTCGGTGACTGAACTATGGCTCCATATAATCTGCCTTCCTGTAGTTATCATCAAAAGTATGCAATGGTGATGGAAAAATTAAAGTAAAATAAAGTATGCATTCTCTCAGAAGCAGCAGGTCTCAGCCAAGAAGGCTGCTATATGAAAATGAGATAAGCAGGCATATTATTAATCTCAAAAACAACTCATAGGAACTGTTCAAAAACAAACCACCCCAGGGGGCACCCTCCACCTTCCTTTTGACTGTCAGTGTGTCTGTCACCTGCACACCCACTAATAAACAAATACAAAAATGGTTTCACATTACTCTCCAACACTAGTTCTCTCCTGCAGGAGTTAGCATATTCAGAAAGCCAGGCATAAGAGGTAATTAAATCCTTTAAAATGCACAATCAGGTATTTATGAAGTTTAGAAAAAAACAGGGTAATAATAACCACTGCCCTCTCTCCTTTTCAAAAGGAGAACACTTTTTTCCTCAACTCTACACAAGTTAGATTGAAAGGTGGCAGTAGCCTCACAAAAGCAGTCCTTTGAAAAGAAAGTAATTACTACTCATTGCCTTTGCTATGTGCCTAGCTTTAAGAGCACAGTTTGTTAAATGTTATGGTGTAAGTAACGGGAGAAACCAAGATGGCGGCATAGGTAAACACCTAAACTGCTGCCTCGCACAACAATTTCAAAACTACAACTAAAAGACAGAACGGACACCATCCAGAACCACAGGAAAGCAGGCTGAGTGAAAATTCTACAACTAGAAGGAAGGAGAAAAGCTCACAGAGAATTGGAGGTACGGCAAAGGGGCTTTGTGCGCGCAGAGAGGAAGGGCGGCTGAGAGCTTGGCTGACTTCCTCTGGCGGAAGGGGGAAGGAAGCCTCGGACCGCGAGCTGGGAAAGGCAGAAGTCTGAAGGCGCACACGGGCCAGTGCGCACAAAGGCTGCGGAGGTAGCCATAGACTTTCCCTAGTGAAAGGGAGTCAGAGGATCCTGACTGAGCCCCAGTTCTGACTGCAGTGAACCCCGGTTCCAGGCGAGCCCCTGGGGACCCACGCTCTTGTAGGGGGAGTCTGGACTCTCGGGCGGAGACTCAGGAGCCGGGGAAGGCGGAGGACTGAAAGTGCGCACACGCGCCGCGCCGGTGCGCACAAAGGCTGCGGGGGTTGCCACAGGCTTTCCCTAGTGGAGGGGAGTCAGAGGATTCTGACTGCACCGAGCCCCAGTTCTGACTGCAGTGAACCCCAGTTCCAGGCGAGCCCCTGGGGACCCACGCTCTTGTGGGGGGAGTCTGGACTCTCAGGCGGAGACTCGAGCTGGGGAAGGCGGAGGACTGAAAGCGCACATGCGCGCAGGGGCGGGGCTGACAGGAAGCCAAGACTGAGACTCCACCCCATCCAAGCTGAGCACAGAGGCTATTGCAATTTGGCAAGTCTAATCCTATAAGGCTGTCTCCAGCACCGGGCTTCTCCCAGCATAGACACAGCTGATCCTTACAGCCAACTGGCCCGGAGGTCAATTCTTCCCAGTGATACCAACAACAATAAAGACTTAATTACAACAAGGCTGTACACACAGTCCACAAAGGGGTGCACCAAGAGTGTCCACCTCAGGTTAACTGGGGAAGCAGACCCACTGGGCCATATTGGAAACCTAGCACAAATATCTACCTTACCAACTCAGGGATTCAGTGAAAATGCGGGGTCAAAGAATCAGATCACAAACGAAAGAAATGGAGGAAAACAAACGACTGGATATAGAATTCAAAACCACCGTTATAAGACTTTTTAAGAATATCCTAGAAAAGGCCGATAAATATAACGAGACCCTCGAAGATATGAAAAAAGACCAACTAGAAATTAAACATACACTGACTGAAATAAAAAATATTATACAGAGACCCAGAAACAGAATAGAGGAACACAAGAATCAAGTCAAAGAATTGAAATACAAAGAAGCAAAAAACACTCAACCGAAAAAGCAAAAAGCAAAAAAAAAAATCCAAAAAGTTGAAGATAATGTAAGAAGACTCTGGGACAACTTCAAGCGTACCAACATCAGAATTATGGGGGTGCCAGAAGAAGAGAGAGAGCAAGATACTGAAAACCTATTTGAAGAAATAATGACCGAAAACTTCCCCCACCTGGTGAAAGAAATAGACTTACAAGTCCAGGAAGCCCACAGAACCCCAAACAAAAGGAATCCAAAGAGGACCACACCAAGACACATCATAATTAAAATGCCAAGAGCAAAAGACAAAGAGAGAATATTAAAAGCAGCAAGAGAAAAACAGTTAATTACCTACAAGGGAGCACCCATATGACTGTCAGCTGATTTCTCAACAGAAACTATGCAGGCCAGACGGGAGTGGCAAGAAATTTTCAATGTGATGAATAGCAAGAACCTACAACCAAGATTACTCTACCCAGCAAAGCTATCATTCAGAATTGAAGGGCAGATAAAGAGCTTCACAGATAAGAAAAAGCTGAAGGAGTTCATCACCACCAAACCAGTACTATATGAAATGCTGAAAGGTATTCTTAAAGAAGAGGAAGAAGAAAAAAGTAAAGAGAAAAAATTATGAACAACAAATACATATCTATCAACAAGCCAACCTAAAAATCAAGTGAATTAAAAACCTGAGGAGCAGAATAATCTGGTGAATATAATAGAATCAGGGGCATAGAAAGGGAGTGGGCTGATAATTCTCAGGGGGAAAGGGGTATGGGGGGGTTCATGAAGAGAATGGACAAAAATCATACACCTATGGATGAGGACAGTGGGGGGGAGGTAAGGGCAGAAGGTGGGGTGGGAAAGGGGTGGAGGGGAGCTATGGGGGGAAAAAGGAGAAATAATTGTAATAATCTGAATAAAGATTTATTTAAAAAAAAAAAATAAATAAAATAAATGTTATGGTGTAAGTAAGTGATTTGCTGTAACTAAACTAACTGCTAAATAAGAATGAGTAGGCTTTGTATCCATAGTCTGACTCCCTTCCCTTTACTGTAATGTTTCCATTTTTCCCAAAGACCGTTCTGATCAGACACACTCCCTATTGAACTAGCTGCCCAACAGATACCTCTCAGAAACTCTTCACATTAACTCTCATCTGTTAAATGGGGGGGAAAATGGCTTCCAACGACTGATGACAAAACCTGGGCCTTGCAGCACTTCTCTAGTTAAGAACACTTAGAAGATTAAGTCCTCTCCTATAAGACTGTCGCTCAAGACACCTCAAAGGTACTGAATGAACTGTGGCAAATTACCAAAGAGAAAAATAGTATATAACATCTCCTTAAAAGAGGGTCAGCCTGGCCGACGTGGTTCAGTGGTTGAGCATCGACCTATGAACCAGGAGGTCATGGTTCGATTCCCGGTCAGGGCACATGCTTGGGTTGCGGGCTCAATCCCCAGTGTGGGACGTGCAAGAGGCATCCAATCAATGATTCTCCCTCATCATTGATGTTTCTATCTCTCTCTTCCTCTCCCTTCCTCTCTGAAATCAATAAAAATATATTTATAAAAAAGGAAAGAGGTAGGGGAAATAAGAGATCAACTGAAGGACTTGTATGCATGCATATAAGAGTAACCAACGGATGCAAAACATTGGGGGGTGAGGGCAGGTATGGGAGTGGGGTGGGGGGGGGGGCAATGGTAAGATATGTACACATATAATACCTTAATAAAATTTTTGAAAAAAAAAAAAAAAAAAGGAAAGAGGGCCAAATTTACAGGGTAAAGAGGAGAGAAACGTTATCTACCTACTTAAGGCAGAATAACTATACTTTTCAGATTAAAAGAACTATGAAAACAACACTCATTTAACCTTGGTTTAATGAAAAAATATATCCAGTCTCCAAGTTGAGAGTCATAGAGAACCCTCAGAAGACTGAGCTTAAAATTTTGTTTCAAAAGAAATCCCATATGACAAACAATACCATGATTCCATCTCACTCTATCTTCTAGCCTCCACCCCACAAGTCTGGTTAAGGCTTTGGCCCCTGAAGTAAGACTGCCTCGATTTGAATCCCAATCCAGTCAACTTACTATATCATCTTGGGTCAAAATTCCAGGTTTCTTCATGTGTAAAAAAAAAAAAAAAAAAAAAAAAAAAAGAAAAGAAAAGAAAGAAATGATAACAATACCTAACTCATAGGGTTATTATAGATATTAAAGGAGATAAGCCATGCAAAGTAGTAACACAATGCCTGGCATGTAGTAAAAGCTCAGTAAATATTGGCTGCTATTACTTTTGTTGTTATTACACTTCATTTCAGCTCAGGCACCACTTCTTCCAGAAAGTTTTCCTTGATGAAACCTTCATCCCACTTCTCTTCTGCATATTTTACATATACTTCTATCATAGTATTTCTCTCACTGGGTCATATTTGTTTGTCGACCTCACACACTCTGTCCTCATTAAATGCTGAGGTTTTATCTTGCATCTCTGTATTTGTAGGCCCAGCAAAACACCTGGCACATAGCAGGCATACAAAGAATTATTTGTTAATTTTAAATTTCTCCAATATTTAAATAAATTTATGTTATTTTTTTAAACTAACAAAATCTAGCAAAAGATGTCAGTTCCAATATGGAGTTACTTGAATTTTAGTCATTTGAGTCAGATCCTTAATGTTAATTAATTTCTTTGAATAAAAGAAGAGACACAGGAGAACAAAGCAAAAGTTCCCAGTTCACTAAAAAATTAGAAAGAGTTCTTCTTTCCTTTTTTAAAAAATGTTTTTATTGACTTTTTAGAGAGATAAAGGGAGAAAAAGAAACATGGATGAGAAACATCCATGGGCTGTCTCCTGCATGCCCCCTACTGGGGATTGAGCACAAAACCCAGGCATGTGCTCTGACCAGGAATAGAACCGACCACTTCTTGGTGCATGGGACAATGCTCAACCAACTGAGCCATACTGGCCGGGCTAGAAAGAGCTTTTCACATTAAATTGGGGAGAGCAATGAAAAGGAGGTATGATGAGAAATGTGCAAAGAGAGAAACTGAAGATAATCTAAGTGGGTTAAAAAAAGATAACTGGATCTAACATAACCAGCTAGGAAACAGCCTTTCCTCCCTAAACACTAAACTGAAAAATCCTTTCAAATCTCAAAGCAATCTTTCCTCAGGAAAGGATGAACCAAATTTCAGTTCCCTGAGCTATCTATTTCAGACCACTCCATTTCACTCACAATCAAGATGGGCTTTCATCATGGAACACAGCAACAATGGAGAATGGCTTCCCAGTTCATCTAAGCAAAGAACCATCCATTACTGATGACATCTAGATACATTTAATTTCCCTTCTCCTGAGTAATAATGAGAAGGGAAAGGGGGGGGGGGGAAACCCCACACAAAACCCCTCAAAGTTCTAGTCACCTAATTGACAAAATGGAAACCAGTCTATCATAATTTTAATGCCTTAGTGTCTACCTGATTGATACTTTACTAATCAAAAGTTTGCATTAACTGGATACAGTTGCTATTAAGTTTCAAAAGACCTATCTGTTAAGGTTAGTCCAAAGCCATTTTCACAACCAAGTTATAAGTAAGAGTATTAATACAAACACTGGGCCCTAACCGGTTTGGCTCAGTGGATAGAGTGTCCGCCTGCAGACTGAAAGGTCCCAGGTTCGATTCTGGTCAAGGGCATGTACCTTGGTTGCGGGCACATCCCAGTGGGAGGTGTGCAGGAGGCAGCTGATCAATGTTTCTCTCTCATCAATGTTTGTAACTCTCTATCCCTCTCCCTTCCTCTTTGTAAAAAATCAATAAAATATATATATTTTTAAAAACACACTGGTATAGCTGAAAATAACTCTCCTACCATAAAGTCATCTGCTCAGAAATTATCCAGTCATCAAGGGCATTATAAAAGCAGATTGAAGGCAAATGACTTAACCATGTACTTAAAAAACAACAACAAAAAACTAAATAGGGGGTTACATTGCTACATGTGACATACTCAGAATTTCCTGCTTCTTTATTTCTCCCACCACCTTATGACTAAAAGACTTTGGAGAATGCTGTCAGCAAGGAGAGCACGCCTCCAAGCCACAGCGTGATGGAACCCACACCTCTCTGTGTAATCGTCATTGTACTTTAAAAATCACAGGTATCAAATGATAACAGATAAATTTTGGCCTGTACATAGAAATGGTTCTAAAAAGAAAGAAAATGTTTTTTCTAAAGAGAAAAGTACTTAGATATGCTGTCAAGGATCTAGCAGTTACCTGTACAGCCCACTGTAGATGTGATTGTTATAAACCTGCAGTTGATTGCTATCTCCCACTGCAGGGCTAATAAATTGCTTGCATTCACCACAATCATACCAACCTTCTTTTGAAACCCACACAGTGAACCTTGAATCAGAGCACTTTTGTTTATGGGAAGGCCTTTCTTTTCTTTTTTTGTGCTGACTGGTTTTGTTGTTTCTAAAGAGAAGGCCATTTAGAGCAGCAGTCGCCAACCTTTTGGACCTCGCGGACCACCGGTTGGTGACCGCTGGTTTAGAGGGTTGTGGCAGAGATATGTAAATTAAATAAAATAGCAGTAAGCTTGGGAGGAAATAATACAGCAAACCATGATGTGTTATTTTAGCAAATATGGCCAATAGAGGAGAAGTTTATGTCGATTTATCCATTAAAAAATCTCTGGTTTTGGAACATTATGTAAGTGTAAAAAAAAAAAAACTGCAGTGGGCTGAACTGGGACATGTAAAGACTCAATACAACCAAGCTTCGAATACTTAAATATCTCAAACCACTTTTTGCTTATTGCAAATAAAACGCAGAGCTACAGATGCTTTCTCATCTGTGTGTAAATGAAAGCAAAATTATGTGAGTAGTTAGTATTCTTAGAAATTTTGGGAGCCGGTTTATTTAAATGAAATCAAAGCCAATCTGTGTCTGTACAGAAATAATTTTCTTAGGGCTCTTATTCTCTAGACTTTACAGACCTGTACATACTCTTCCCTCCTTCTGAAATAAAGAAGTAAAAAGAGCTCTGCAGGTTAAAAAACACTTCAAATAAATCTGGTAGAACTAAGTTCAAAGGGATTAGAATATCACTTGTCTCAGAAAGCTGCTGCAGAACAGGGTTCAGATCATCCTTGTCCCACTCTTTGTGCTCCCTTAGTGCATCTTGGAATTTATCATGCTACTTTAAGTTTCTATATCTATCTCTGCTTCCATAGTGTGAATTCTCTGATGACAGGAACTGGGTTTTATTTTGATGGGGACAGTATTTGTGGACCTAAACTGAATATATGTACAGTGTGCACATAACACACAGATATTATCATTGATCTGAATTAAGCATCCTAAAGAAGGTATTAAAATTCTGTATGCATATCTTAAGGCACTGAATGTAGGAAAACACATATAAAGAATCAGGGATCACAAATATTAGAAATGTATAATCAAGTTAAAGTCATCAATATAATGCAGGCCTGGCCAGTGTGGCTCAGTTGGTTGAGCATCATCCTATAAAACAAGAGGTCATCAGTTCAATTCCAGGTCAGGGAATACACCTGGGTTGTGGGCTTGATCCCCATTAGGGGGTATGCAGGAGGAAACTGATTAATGATCCATATTTCTTTTTCTCTCATCAGTGTTTCTCTCTCTCTCTCCCTTGCTCTCTCTGTCAAATCAATAAAAACATATATTAAAAAACTAGAGGCCCAGTGCACAGATTCATGCACCAGTGGGGTCCCTCAGCCTGGCCTGCGGGGATTGGGCCGAAACCAGCTCTCTGACATCCCCCAAGGGGTCCCGGATTGCGAGAGGGCATAGGCCAGGCCAAGGGACCCCACCAGTGCATGAGTCCGTGCACTGGGCCTCCAGTATGCATATAAGATCTTTGGTTAATCTTTTCCCGCCTTCCCCCCTTCCCTCTGAGATTCATCAATCTGTTCCATGTTTCCATGCCTGTGGTTTCCACTCCTGCGTTGAGCATCTACCCCCTCGTGGTCAGTGCATGTCATAGCTACCAGACAGACGGTCGGCTGGTCACTTAGGCTTATCTATATACACTGAGTGGCCAGATCATTATGATCTCCGAACGCCTAATAATCTGGCCACTAGAGGACCGGTGCATGAATTCGTGCATGGGTGGGGTCCAACCAGCCTGGCCAGGGGGAGGGGACATGGGCAGTTGGCCGGCCAGCCTGCCTGCTGGTCAAACTCCTGGTCAAGGGAACAATTTGCATATTAGCCTTTTATTAGATAGGATATATATATACACTGAGTGGCCAGATTATTATGCATTCAGAGATCATAATAATCTGGCCACTCAGTGTATATAAAAGCCTAAGTGACCATCGCAACCGAACGGACAACTGAACAGGCCGCGTGGGGCGACCTGGCCAGCAGGGGGTTAGCAAGGGGTGATCAAATGACTGAGCAGCAGGCTGTATGGGGTGACCAGGCCCACAGGTGGGGCAGTTGGGGGCGACCAGGCCGGCGGGGGAGGAGGGGCCAGTGAGGGGCGACCAGGCCGGCGGGGGGAGGGGGGCAGTAAGGGGTGACCAGGCTGGTGGGGGGGGGTGGCAGTTGGGGGCCACCAGGCTGCCGAGGGGGGGGGGGAAGTTGGGGGTGACCAGACCAGTGGGGGGGGGGGAGTTGGGGGCAACTAGGCCAGCAGGGGGGGCAGTTGGGGGTGACCAGGCCAGCAGGGGGAGCAGTTAGGGGCGATCAGGCAGGCAGGTGAGCAGTTAGGAGCCAGTGGTCCTGGATTGTGAGGGATGTCCGACTGCCAGATTGGGCCTAAACCAGCAGTCGGACATCCCTTGAGGGGTCCCGGATTGGAGAGGGTGCAGGCTGGGCTGAGGGCCCCCCCACCGTGCATGAATTTCATGCACCAGGCCTCCAGCACATATATATATATAGTGCAGCCCTACCAGTTTTCTCAGTGGTTAGAGTGTTGGCCCCCAGACTGAAGGGTTTCAGGTTCAATTCCAGTCAAGGGCATGTACTTCAGTTACAGGCTCAATCCGCGGCCCCATGTACGGGAGGCAACCAATCAATGTGTCTCTCTCACATGGATGCTTCTCTCTCTATCTGTCTCCCCCTCCCTTTCACTCCCTCTAAAAAAAAAAAATCAATGGAAAAAACATCCTTGGGTGAGGATTAATAACAACAACAAAAATAATAATAATGTAGTACTGCCCTGACCGGTTTGGCTCGGTGGATAGAGCGTCGGCCTGCGGACTGAAGGGTCCCAGGTTCGATTCCGGTCAAGGGCATGTACCTTGGTTGCGGGCACATCCCCAGTGGGAGGTGTGCAGGAGGCAGCTGATCGATGTTTCTCTCTCATCGATGTTTCTAACTCTCTATCCCTCTCCCTTCCTCTCTGTAAAAAAGCAATAAAATATTTAAAAAAATAATAATAATAATAATGTAGTACTAACATTCAGATAATTAGATATTTTTGATTTATTTACTGCAAATGTGTGGCTTTTAATATACTTCATTTTTATGACAGGTATCTATATGTATCTTCCTCTTATAGCTCCATTTTCAAGTTGATTGTAAGTCACACATTCTACTGACAGGAATAAAAATTTGGGCAAATGGTCAATACTTCTGACTATCAAATTACCTAGCATGGACTCTTTCTAACCACAGAGAAACTGGTTTTTCTTTATCCTCATCTATAAAATGGCAATATTCCTCTACTGCTTCAAAAGTGACATTAATTCTAGGCAGAACATAAAGCCTTATGGCTATCCAAATGTGTCTTGGATAACCTTATATTCTGCCCAGAACACACACACACACACACACACACACACACACACACACCCCATAAGCACACAGGAAAAACCCCTGAAAACACATCAGTGCACAGAGGGCCTTTATTCTTTACCTCTTCCTCCCCACTGACAGAAGCAGCCATGCTGCCAAGACAGCAACCCCCACATGAAATATGAGAGTGGAGGCGAAACAGCTCAATCGAAACAGCTCAATCAAAACAGCTTGGGAAAGGAAAGGAGGGTATGCTTGGCAGTGAAAGTCTCCATGAAAAGGCCAGAGAACTTTTGATTCTGCCTTGACATCCTGGGCAAATAATCCTGCTCAAGGTCTGCTTACCTGAGCTTAGAGGCCAAACACCAACCTTTAACCTTTCACAGAGAGGTAATATGAAAATGCGCCGTTTTTTGAAAAGTGCCCTGTGAGCAATGTCAGGGTTCAGCTTAGAAGCATACTCTGGAGCAGAGCTGAGAGCGATTTTGAAATCAAGCTGTTAAGAGACTGATGAGGTGGAATGCACAGGTAGAAGAAAAGCTTGCACTGCTTCAGCACAGGGGGCTGTTTTGCTTCAGGCCAAAAGCCACAGACTGACCCAGTAGGATACAGATTACTCAGCTTTCTGAAATGGAATATGACTCTTCAGCTTCTCTCTACAAGGCTGCTTCATTTGATCTGATTAAGACTCACTCATTCTACCAGGCCTACTTCCATAAGCCTCCAGATGACTCAGGTTGCCCTCAGTTAAGGACAATAAACATTGTTATCAAAAAGAGAAAAGGCAGGGAGGGCATTTCTTAACACTCAGAATGGCAGTTCTTTAAGATTTTAAGCTTGAATCTCAAATTAGAGCTACAGAAGTAAAACTTCCCCATCTCCCAGGTATGATAATGCTAGTCATTCCCTTTATTACCTAAAAGAGAGAATCCATGAGCACATATTTATTTCAAACTCAAATGTGCTACTTGGTTTAGAATCGAAGCATAAAGTTAAGCCAGTTGGAAGAAAAAGAGCATTCTTTAAAATCCTGTAATTTGCTGGGAGAGTGTAAAAGGGGCATTGGAGTGAGTCACACTGGGCACTTATCTTTAGGGGCAGAATCTATAGTTGGAGTTTCAGAGAGGCCTTGGCCAGCATTCTTCTCCGCTTTTGTTTCTCCTAGCCAGCCTCTCTGATGGTTAATGCACCATCTGGGACATTATAATTCCTTCTTATCTTAGGGTATTTTACAATTTCCTTTCGTGACTGACCAGAGAAGTTCAGGATTTATATAATTTGGTGTTTGCCAGATGCTAAGCATTGGAACTGTTCACCTGAGGGCCTGAGTAACAAACCTGATGCCAAAAAGGTAGGAGCACCCTGATGCAAAGAAGATTTTAAAGAGCTGACTGGCTGAATACATCTAATACCCATGAAATCAACAGAGAACACATACTTCCACACTGGGGATAAAGACTACAGCTGTAGCACTTTTTCTAAATCTCCAGATAGCCACCCTCACTGTTTATTCAGGAATGTGGGTTATCAGTAGTGGAGAGGATGGGCTGGATTGAAAGCTGGAGACCTACTATACTGTAGATAGGGGCTTCACCTACATAAATCTTAGCAGAAGGTTATTCTATTGAGACCAGCTTGGGATATCGATTGCTTAGTCTCTTACATTCCTAGGATTCTGCAAAGAATGGGTCTCTGTCACTGAATTACCTTGGGACCCTAGGAAGGCCTCAGCCTTTTTGGAGGAAATCTTGATACCAGTAACATCTACCCTCTCAAAAAGAATTTCTGCTCCCTAGAAATGACAAAGGAATCAAAAGACTGCCAGTTCCATGAGTACAGAGACCATGTCTGTCATTTCACTGCATTTCTAATGCCTAAGATTGTAAGCTCCCAGTAAATACATTTTGAAGGAAGGGACTAACTCTGCAAGCTACTTCTGAAACAAAAATCCAAAAGTGCTATTGAATCAGCTCCAGTCAAAACACTGTTCTGACCAAAAGACAGAGCTAACCTGGCCTAGCATGAGGCATTGCTAAGCATAGGCACATCATCAGTGCTGCAGGAAATAAACTAGGGCTGAGGGCCATGTGGTGTCATGGCAGCAGAAGAGTCCTCTTCCAGAGGGAACGCATCCTTGGCTGAAGGAGGAAATAAGTAGCCAGCCATGCTCCTTAGTGGCATGTTACAATTATGAAAAATGCACAATACAGCTCACCCTGTCATGGGCTTCAACCAACCTCAGACCTGTAAAGCTGTATGAATGGAAGTCTACTTTTCCTGACAATGAAGAAAGGCCAGAGGAGAACCTAGATGGCAGTGTAGGTAAATACCTGTACTCGCCACCTCCCACAACCACATCAAAATTACAACTAAGCCCTGGCTGGTTTGGCTCAGTGGATAGAATGTTGGCCTGTGGACTGAAGGGTCCCAGGTTTGATTCCAGTGAAGGGCATATGCTCAGGTTGCGGGCTGGATCCCCAGTAGGAGGCATTCAGGAGAAGCCGAGCAATGATTCCCTATCATCATTGATGTTTCTATCTCTCTCTCCCTCTCCTTTCCTCTCTGAAATTAATAAAAATATATTTTAAAAATATTACAACTAAAATACAGAACAATCATCATCCAGAACTGCCTGAAAGCTAGATGAATGGAAGTCCTACAACTAGAGAAGTAAAGAAGAAAGCACGGTGAGACGGGTAGGAGGGGCAGAGGCATGGCATGGGCTGGACCAGCACCCACGTGTGCTGCTTTTTAATTCGGGAGGGAGATTGTCTCTGCAGAGGGCCCCGTGAGGAGCAAAGGGTCCCAGCCTCACACCAGACCCCCAGCCCAGACTTCTAGAGCTGGGAAAAGAAGTCCCCATAACTAAGGGCTGTAAAAACCAGAGAGGATTGGGGCTCAGTGACATGGAGGCTGCCAGAGACCCAGCTGTTCCTCTTAAAGAGCGGGCACATGAACTGAACTTACAAGATCCTGCTTCCTCTAAGCTCCAGCACCAGGGACACATACGAGGAGGAACTGGATTGTCTGGCATCAGGGCAGGAACTCGGGGGCAGCTTTCTTCCAGATGGAGGTGCTGGCAGGGGTCATTGTTCCTGTTCTGGGACCTCCCAGGTCACAGGGCTGACTGGCAGCGATTTCTGTTTGCTCTCCTCTGGTTATTCCCTGAGTCCCCACTGGATCCAATTTGCAGCCCCACCCAACCTGTGTGCAGTGACTTTTGCATATGAATGGCCTGTCCTTGCTCCTGCATCAGACTTTGCTAAATGTCTCAAACAAGCAGCAGCTGGGTCAGGATGCCCCAAACCTATCAATAAAAGGCCCAAGACCTGGCACTAGCACCAGTCTTCCTTGCTTCACATCTGGGCCTTGCCTAGGCATTTACAAACACAATACAAATAGGAGAAATCTGAAGACCTCTCTGTAGCTCCTGCAGAGTGGCCCCAGGAGTGGCAGAGTTTGCACCTCCCTGGAGATCCAAGAGCCAGTGCACCCAGTGGACAGCATCAGACCATACCAGATTACAACTCCACACATCCATAAGCACACTCAAGTGACAGACTCAGTGAGCACCAAAGCCCCACTGAAGCAAGTCCTGCTCCATCAGGGTGTCTCCTGCACAGCAGCTCTTCCGCTGTAGCCGCAGCTGGTCCTCACAGCCAATTGGCCTACAGGTTAATTCCTCCCAGTGACACCAACAGAAATCAATTCTCAACTACAACAAGACTGTGCAAACAGCCCACAAAGGGGCACACCTAGAGTGCCTGGCTTAGGTGACTAGGGAGGCTAAGCCACTGGGCTCTATAGGACAACTATTATATAAGATCACTCTACCAACTCCAGGAGATATAGCAGCTCTACCCAATACATAGAAACAAACACAGGGCAGCAGCCAAAATGCGAGACAAAGAAACATATCACAAACGAAAGAAATGGAAGAAAGCAAGCCACTGGATACAGAGTTCAAAAACACAGTTATAAGGTTACTCAAGAATCTTCAAGAGACCTGAAAGTAACTTAGTGAGATTTTCAAGGATCTTAGTGAGAAAGCCAAACACTAAGAGAATGGAAAAGGACCAGTCAGAAATTAAGCATACACTGACTGAAATGAAGAATAATATATAGGGATTCAACAGTAGAGGATTCTGAGAATCAAATCAATGATTTGAAATATGAGGAAGAAAAAAACACCCAATCAGAAGAGCAAAAAGAAAACAAAAATATGAAGGTAGTGTAAGGAGCCTCTGGGACAACTTCAAGCACACAAACATTAACATTATGGGGGTGCCAGAAAAAGAGAGAGCCAGATATTGAAAACCTATTTGAAGAAATAATGACAGAAAACTTGCCCTACCTGGTGAAAGAAATAGACTTATAAGTCTAAGAAGCACAGAGTCCCAAACAAGAGGAACCCAAAGAGGACCACACCAAGACACATCATAATTAAAATGCCAAGGGCTAAAGACAGAAAGAGAATCTTTTTTTAAAGTTTTTTGAAAAGATATTTCTTTATTGATTTCAGAAAGGAAGGAAGAGGGAGAGAGATATAGAAACAACAATGATGAGAGAGGATCATTGATCAGCTGCCTCCTCCATGCCCCCTACTGGGGATCGAGCCCGCAACCCAGACATGTGCTCTTGGCCAGAATCAAACCTGGGACCCTTCAGTCCACAGGCTGATGCTCTATCCACTGAGCCAAACTGGCTAGGGCAAAACGAGAATCTGAAAAGCATCAAGAGAAAAGCAGTTAGTTACCTCCAAGGGAGCACCCATACAACTGTCAGCTGATTTCACAACAGAAACTATGCAGGACAGAAGGGAGTGGAAAGAAATATTCAAAGTGATGAATAGCAAGGACCTACAATCTAGAGCTTCCTTTAAAAAAAGCCCATGTGGATAACATCCTTTAGACTGCTGATTTCTCTACCCAGCAAGCTATCATTTAAAAATGAAGGTCAGATAAAGAGCTTCACAGACAAGAAAAAGCTAGGAGCTTATCACCACCAAACCAGCATTACATGAAATGTTGAAGGGTATTCTTTAAGAAGAGGAAGAAAAAAAGATAAAGATAAAAACATGAATAATAAAATGGCAATAAATACATATCTATCAACAATTTAATCTAAAAATCAAAATAAACTAATAAGGAATCTAATGAACAGACTAAATGGGTGAATAAAATAGAATCAGAGACATGAAAATGGAACAGACTGGTGATTCCCAGAGGGAAGGGTGGGGCGGGAAGAGATCAAACAAAGACCTTATATGCATATATGCATTACCTATGGACACAGACAATAGGGTGGTAAAGGCCTGGAGCAGGACAGGAAGGAACTGAGTGGAGGGAGGTAATGCAGGGAAAAAAGAGGGACATCTGTAATACTCTCAACAATAAGGATTAAAAAAAGAAAGAAAGAAAGAAAGGCTAGGTCTCCTACATTATACTTAAAAAATGTAGGGACTGAGATCCCACTAGAAAAAGGTTTAAAGAAGCCAGCTGCCCACTTGGTCATCCTGGAATTAGACAAGAGTTTAACCAAACAGGATTTTGTGTTATCACTAGTGGCCTGGTGCACGAATCTGTGCACAATGAAAGGAAATTAATTAGAAGAAATATTTTAATATCTCTATTCGCCCTTTCTCTATAATAGAAGTGTCAACCAAATTCACAATCGACAATGACAGATCGAAACAAACACATGCAATTGGCGCCAGCGAGAGCTTTATATGTATCATGCATGTGCGAGTCAACTTAGCCTTTTATATATATAGAATAAACTTGCTTAATTAGATCTGCTTTCTGACTTAGCTAAACTTTTTCCAGCCCAGTGAAGCACCCCAACTTCTCTTTCAGGTAACTGTCAGCAACACAGCAGTAAATATCAACACGAAGCAGATTATCATTGTAGTTCACACAGGGAGAACAAAGGGTAAAATATTTAACTGTAGCAGTGTTTGACTATATTCTGCGCATTGAGAAAACCTGAAGTCATTTTCAAGGTCCACCATTTCTTTTTTTTTTTTTTTTTTTTTTTTTAAATATATTTTATTGATTTTTTGCAGAGAGGAAGGGAGAGGGATAGAGAGTTAGAAACATCGATGAGAGAGAAACATCGATCAGTTGCCTCCTGCACACCTCCCACTGGGGATGTGCCTGCAACCAAGGTACATGCCCTTGACCGGAATCGAACCTGGGACCTTCCAGTCTGCAGGCCGACGCTCTGTCCACTGAGCCAAACCAGCTAGGGCAAGGTCCACCATTTCTTACTTCTTTTCAGTCGGGTCAAGTTTCCAAGCTTTCTAAATCTCCGTTTTCCAGCTAATGAAAAGAAAATAGGATTCTACCGAGTCTCCTATCTACCTACTCCAGGACTTCTGCGAGGATCAAATGAGATGAAGCACGGGAAAACGCTTCACAGACATTTGGTTAAAGTGTGAAATGTTTGCACCTGGCTATAAAGCAAGTCATGTTCCTGGGCTGAAGAAACTGCAAGGAGGCTAGTCGCTAGGGAGAGGAAACCGGGTATTGCTATGTGACGTCATTACCCTGACAGTCAGACACTTAGCATATCAGCCTTATATATATATAGATATAGATATTATAATGACTCTGCTAACATTTCCTGAATTTCTATTTATGCACCTGGAAGTAGATTAAGCACTTGCATGAACATTTTATTTAATCCTCACAACAATTCTATGAGAGGCAGTGTCATTCCCATTTTGTAGATAAGGAAACTGATGAAAGGTGGGTTTCAGAAACACTAACCAGTATCTACACTAATAAAAGAGAAATATGCAAATTGACCATACCTCCGTGATGCCCACAAGCCAATCAGGAGTATGCAAATTAACCCAACAAAGATGGTGGGTTCATTTGCATACACAGGCACAGAGTGGCTGGGTGGGGCAGGACGCCTGCTTTGAGGGGGAGGGCGGAGGGAGCTTCAGGAGCGGCGCTCCGGCCAGAGCAGAGAAGACTGAAGGCTCCAGCTGGAGCGAAGATGGAAGGCAGTGGCCAGAGCGAAGGCCTGGGTCCTGGGTGCCAGAGGAAAACCGGTGCTGGCAGCTAGGGAAAGGAAGGCCTATTGCACAAATCTTTGTGCAACGGGCCTCTAGTATAACAGGACTCACATTCAGGCTTGTCTGACTCCTGAGTGCCTTCTGTCTCTTGCTTAGTTGATGAATAGGTAGGTGATCAAGATCAATTCTTAACTTCTCTCTAAAACTAATCCAGTACTGTCAGGAACCAAAAGTGTCTAAAGGATACTAACCACATGGGCTGACTTTTTTAAAGGAAGCTCTTGGACAAAGGATCAGAAAGAAAGTTCAAAATACAGGCCCTTAAACCAAAAACTATGCATTTTGACCCAATTTCTTCAATACTACTCAGCTGAGAAAAAAATGTCCAAACACTAACCAGACACACAGTTCTTGGTCATGTTCCGGCCAATTCCACATAATAATGCCTTGAATTGGAAGCTGTTCCAGTTAGTAAGATTTTTATACAATCTCCAAAATAAGCCAAAAGGCCTTGCTTTGGCCCTGCAATTGTTATTTTGATGTTATAAGCTCCTCCACTATATTATTATTTCTCCCTTGAGGACTTGCTGAGGAAAGTCAACTTAAGGAAATTTTTAAGTTTAATTGGATTTACTGGCCAATTATGTCATTTTCTTATCCCTCTTCACTTTGTTAGGAAATGTATTTGCATGTTTCTAAAAGGCAAAAAGAACCCACCAAAACTACAGTTTTTCAAGATAGAGAGAAGGACTTAAGATGATTATCTTTTACTAAAAAGTATTCAAACAAGAGACAATTACTTCATTTCATTGGGAGAGAGGCTAACTTTAGAGGATTCTGACTGGTCTTACTTAGCACAATTAAATTGTGATATAACAAGATACCAATGACTTACTCAATGCTAGCTGACTTTTAGAATAAAAAAGCTTGCATACTTTGTGTTAACAACCAGAACACTCTACCTTCCCCCAGCTGCCATGTACTCAAGTCATTATCCTACAATCTGAGGAGACAGATTTAGGATTAATAATTTATTACCTCCCTATACTGCAATGTAGTTAAGAATATAGGACAGTTTGGCAGGAGAAAGTTCCTGCTGAAGGCTCATTGCTGTGAGACATATTCCATTAGTCATTCACCTTAAATTAGGTGCCCAGCAGATACAAGAAGAGCAGGGATATAATGCCACCTAAAAAGTCTCCTGAAAATGCTTTTCTCTTGAAGATAAGACCAATGCATGTTCAAAATATATTATTCTCTTAAAAGAAAATGATACCACTTGGTCTGACTGGTACAACAGGGGCTACAGCCCTCAGAGAACAATCAAAGGGCAGGTACATCGAAGGTGCCTTCTTTCTGCCAGGGGCAGTTATGAGATCAAAACGAGAATTAGTGGGGAAAAGACCTCTTGCCCAACCAGGAGCTGTTTTTGTCCCATCTGTAGTTTCTATGGGGTTTGAGGGTGATAATTATTCTCTTCCACCCAGAGATTGGGACTAATTAAAAAGTAAAACATGGCAGTAAGAGGTAGACAGAGATCAAAATATCATCATTATAAGAAGCGATAAGGTGACTGGAGAACATAGCTTAGATGTACAATCACAATGGGCTTTCTAATACTTTCCTATGCAGAATGAAATTTAACCAATTGGACAAATGCAGGCTGTCCTATCATGGACAAACCAGTTAGAACATGGCAAGGAGAGAACACATACAAATCCTGAAGACTGGTCATTTCATACAACAGGATTCTTTTCCAAATTCACCAATCAGGAAAATGAGTCTTACATTCATGACGACAGCCAGAGAAAGGGTAGGAAAAAGAAGACTTTCCTTCCAAATATTATTCCCTCCTGGGAAGTGAAGTGTCCTTAATTAATGGGCTAAGACTGAAAACCAGAATAGGAAAGAATGATTCTTCTTAACATGTGTATTCCAACATGGTGCTATTTCCAGCATTATCTTTAAGCTAAACCAGCAAACCTTTATTGTTATCTATGTGCCAGATGCTTGGTATGTTTCATGAATAAGACAGTTTCATGAAGCAGATACATAAGCAGGTAATCACAGTAGACTTCTACTCACAGCAATGACCGAGTAACTAGTATGAGACTCACCATCTATTATAAAACTGGGCAGAATATACAAGACAACTGTTTTCAGGAGATAAGAGGCAGGGCAAGGCAATAACCCTCGAAATAAGGGACACTTGAAGTGAGCCCTACAATTGCCCATTTCTCTGTGGGGGACAACTTCCCAACCAGGGCACAGAAAGCTGGAACCCAAACAGAGCAGGGGCTTCACTGAGACCAAGAAGCAGACATCTGAGTTTGCCTAGAATCTGAGTGGTAAGACAATGAAGAGGAAGGAACTGTGAAAAGAGGGGGCAGGGCCCCAGAAGTCCATTTGGAGGGTCCACTACCAGGCTGAGGGGTGGGATGTAAAGGCAGAGGGCAAGACCACTGAGGTTTATTAGATGTAGATGGTACAGGGCTGAGGGGGAAACAGAATCACCAGAAGTCATGCAGTGCTGGGGGAAGAAGGCAGAAGCATTTTGGAATTCCAGCTCTGCAAGAGCAAAGAAATCCCATTAACACTGCAGATCAGCAAACACCAGGAAGGCTTCACCTTAGAGAAGCTCACACTCCAGAGCAAGACCTACTCAGACCTCTCTTCAAAAGTCTAAAACCCCACAGTATAATGTGGCAGAGATGTACAGACACTATATGAGAACATTAAAGAACAGTTCAACTGAGGGTTCCCAGGGAAAGCATTACAAAGGAGCTTATGTTTACCTGAATCAGAGTACATCAGGCAGAATGATAACAGCACATGCAGAGGAATGGAACACTCTGCCTAGAAACGTGAGATGGTACTCCTCAAACAGTGATTTGAATGTGGAGGAGAGAAAAGGGTATAGAATGATTCAGGGATTTATACCTCAGAATATGAGTGAAGGTGATCTTTTCATGGTTGTAGGGGACAAAAAAGGAGGAAGAGGGCTAAAAGATCATGGGTTCAGTTTTTATATATTAAGTTAGAGGTGCCCAGTCGGTGTGGCTCAGTGGTTGAACGTTGACCTATGAACTAGGAGGTCACATTGTTCAATTCCAAGTCAGGGCACATGCCTGGGTTGTGGGCTTGATCCCCAGCAGGAGGCATGCAGGAGGCAGCCAATTAATGATTCTCTCTCAGCATTGATGTTTCTATCTCCCTCTCCCTTCCTTTCTGAAATCAGTAAAAATAAAAATCTTTTTTAAAAATATTTTTTATTGATTTTTTACAGAGAGGAAGAGAGAGGGACAGAGAGTCAGAAACATCGATAAGAGGGAAACATCGAGTCTCCAGCACCGAACTTCTCCCAGCATAGACGCAGCTGATCCTTACAGCCAACTGGCCTGGAGGTCAATTCCTCCCAGTGATACCAACAACAATCAAGACTTAACTACAACAAGGCTGTACACACAGTCCACAAAGGGGTGCACCAAGAGTGTCCACCTCAGGTTAACTGGGGAGGCAGACCCACTGGGCCATATAGGAAACCTAGCACACAAATTTACCCTACCAACTCAGGGAAGCAGTGAAAATGCGGTGTCAAAGAAACAGATCACAAACGAAAGAATTGGAGGAAAACAAAAGACTGGATATAGAATTCAAAACCACAGTTATAAGGCTTTTCAAGAATATCCTAGAAAAGGCCGATAAATATAACGAGACCCTCGAAGATATGAAAAAGGACCAACTAGAAATTAAACATACACTGACTGAAATAAAAAATATTATACAGAGACCCAAAAACAGACTAAAGGAACACAAGAATCAAGTCAAAGAATTGAAATACAAAGAAGCAAAAAACACTCAACCGAAAAAGCAAAAAGAAAATAAAAAAATCCAAAAAGTTGAAGATAGTGTAAGAAGCCTCTGGGACAACTTTAAGCGTACCAACATCAAAATTATGGGGGTGCCAGAAGAAGAGAGAGAGCAAGATACTGAAAACCTATTTGAAGAAATAATGACCGAAAACTTCCCCCACCTGGTGAAAGCAATAGACTTACAAGTCCAGGAAGCGCACAGAACCCCAAACAAAAGGAATCCAAAGAGGACCACACCAAGACACATCATAATTAAAATGCCAAGAGCAAAAGACAAAGAGAGAATATTAAAAGCAGCAAGAGAAAAACAGTTACCTACAAGGGAGCACCCATACGACTGTCAGCTGATTTCTCAACAGAAACTATGCAGGCCAGACGGGAGTGGCAAGAAATTTTCAAAGTGATGAATAGCAAGAACCTACAACCAAGATTACTCTACCCAGCAAAGCTATCATTCAGAATTGAAGGGCAGATAAAGAGCTTCACAGATAAGAAAAAGCTAAAGGAGTTCATCACCACCAAACCAGTATTATATGAAATGCTGAAAGGTATTCTTTTTTTTATATATATATTTTATTGATTTTTTACAGAGAGGAAGGGAGAAGGATAGAGAGTTAGAAACATCGATGAGAGAGAGACTTCGATCAGCTGCCTCCTGCACACCTCCTACTGGGGATGTGCCCGCAACCAAGGTACATGCCCTTGACCGGAATCGAACCCGGGACCCTTCAGTCCGCAGGCCGACGCTCTATCCACTGAGCCAAACCGGTCAGGGCTGAAAGGTATTCTTAAAGAAGAGGAAGAAGAAAAAAGTAAAGATAAAAATTATGAACAACAAATACATATCTATCAACAAGTGAACCTAAAAATCAAGTGAATTAAAAACCTGAGGAACAGAATAATCCGGTGAATATAATAGAATCAGGGGCATAGAAAGGGAGTGGACTGATAATTCTCAGGGGGAAAGGGGTATGGGGGGTTCAGGAAGAGACTGGACAAAAATCATACACCTATGGATGAGGACAGTGGGGGGGAGGTAAGGGCAGAAGGTGGGGTGGGAACTGGGTGGAGGGGAGCTACAGGGGAAAAAAGGAGAAACAATTGTAATAATCTGAATAAAGATTTATTAAAATTAAAAAATAAAAATAAAAAAATAAAAAAGAGGGAAACATCGATCAGCAGCCTCCTACACACCTCCCACTGGGGATGTGCCCGCAACCAAGGTACATGCCCTTGACTGGAATCGAACCTGGGACCTTTCAGTCCACAGGCCGATGCTCTATCCACTGAGCCAAACCAGTCAGGGCAAAAATAAAAATCTTAAAAAAAAAAAGTTAGAGGTAGCTGAAACATCCAATTGCAGATGTATAACATAGAAGTGGCTATATGGTTTGTAACCCAGACAGAAGTGAATGAACAGTTATAGATATTGGAGTAGTGGGCACATAGGTTATAATTATGGGGGGAAATGAGATTGCCCAGAGAGAGCACACAAGAATGAGACAAAAAAAGGGTAGAAACAGAACCACGAAGAACAAAACATTTAAGGGACAAGCTAAGAAGGGAATGAGGGAAGAATAATTAGAAAGCTTAATGCATCAGCAGGAAGGAGAACAAAGTAAAGTCTGGTGTAACTTAAGGTAACCAAGGAAAGTCACAAGAAAGAAGTATGCAATGCAGCAGAGATGTTAACTACAATAAAAACTAAAGGTCTGCCCAGCCGCGTGGCTCAGTGGTTGAGTGTTGACCTATGAACCAGGAGATCACGGTTTGATTCCCGGTCAGGGCACATGCCTGGGTTGTGGGCTCAATCCCAAGTGGGGGGCGTGCAGGAGGCAGCTGATTGATGACTCATCATCAATGTTTCTATTTCTCTCTCTCCCTCTCTAAAATCAATAAAAATGTATATATTAAAAAAAAAAAAACAACCTAAAGTTCTCCAACTAGAAGGTCACTGGTTACTTTGGCAAAAACCAAGGTTTGAGTAGAAGCCAGACCTCACTAGATGTCTGGTGTGGTCTATCCGCATTCAGAAAGCTTCACTGCCTGGGAAGAAAGACTAAGTCAGGGAACTGGCTAGAGATTCCTCACAAAGAACAGGTCTAGCTCAATAAATATTTGTTGAATGAATATGTAACTTTAAAAAAGTGAACAAAAGAATAATCTGTACCCATCTGGTTATTTTACCAGTCCTTGTTTCTTACTGTGACTGTTTGTCTATCTGCAAATTGGATATGTATTATGCATAAGCCAAGTTCTATTTCCTCCATGAAGCCCTCCCTGATTTTTCTAAACGTCAGTAACATCCTGTACTATAATAAAAAAGACAGACAATAACAAGTGTTAGTGGGGACAGAGGGAAACTGGAACCCTCATATATTGCTGGTGTAAATGTAAAATGGTGCAGGTGCTGTAGAAAACAAAAAGTTAAAGAATTCCCATATGATCCAGCAATTCCACTCCTAGGTTTATAAACAGAATGTGGTATATTATTCAGCCATGAAAAGGGATGAGGTACTGATACATGCTACAACATGAATGAACCTTGAAAACATCATGCTAAGTGAAAGAAGCCAGACATAAAAGATCACAAAGTGTATGAATTCATTTATATGAAATATCCAGAATAGGCAAATCCAGAGTCAGAAAATAGATTAGTGGTTTCCAGAAGCTAGGGAGAGGGAGGAATAGAAAGTGACTGCTAATTAGTACTGGGTTTCTTTTAGCGGAGGGAGGTTTAAAGAAATGTTCTGGAATTATATCTCTATATATATATATATATATATATATATATATATATATATATATATATATATATATATCTCCTCCTCTAATTTCTTACTAAAGAACTCCTAAATTCTACCCATCTATTTAGCACTACTTCATATTGAGTGAAATTACTCTCTTCAGTGAGAAATTTCTTAAAAAAAAACCTCATCAATTTTCTCCTGGACTACTTCATTCACTTCCTAATAGATATCCTACTCTAGTCCTGACATCCCTCCCCTTTTCATCTTATTTCAAGCCCCACTATTATCATTCTTCTATATCCCAGCAAAATGATCTAGAAATTTACCAGTATTATTCTTCTGCTTAAATTTTTCAATAGCTCCTAATTCCTTAAAGCAATGATCTCTAAGGTAGAATGCTTGCTTACAAGAGGTGCACAAGACAAATCACTGGAATATGAAAATATTAGTGCTATTTATATGTTTTTTAGTTGATCCCTTTAAATTTTTGTTTTTGCCAGTACAATGGTATTTGTTATAACATATGAACAAACACATATTGGGGTACATCCTTAACTTTTTTATGGATTAGAGTACATAATCAAGAAAATTTGCTGAAACCGGTTTGGCTCAGTGGATAGAGCGTCGGCCTGTGGACTGAAGGGTCCCGGGTTCAATTCCGGTCAAGGGCATGTACCTTGGTTGCGGGCACATCTCCAGTGGGAGGTGTGCAGGAGGCAGCTGATCGATGTTTCTCTCTCATCGATGTTTCTAGCTCTCTATCCCTCTCCCTTCCTCTCTGTAAAAAATCAATAAAAAATATATTTAAGCCAAAACTGGTTTGGCTCAGTGGATAGAGCGTCGGCCTGCGGACTGAAGGGTCCCGGGTTCGATTCCGGTCAAGGGCATGTACCTTGGTTGCGGGCACATCCCCAGTGGGAGGTGTGCAGGAGGCAGCTGATCGATGTTTCTCTCTCATCGATGTTTCTAGCTCTCTATCCCTCTCCCTTCCTCTCTGTGAAATATCAATAAAAAAAATATATTAAAAAAAAATATATATATATATATATATATTTAAAAAAAAAAAAAAGAAAATTTGTAGACCACCTACCTAAAAAGATTAAAATCAAAGCTTCTTTGCATGGCATACAAGATCCTTCGTGACCTGGCCACCATCTACCGGTTCAGGAGCTGCCATTCCAGCTAGCTCTTTATATACCAGCAACACTAAACTGCTTATACTAGTAGAATTCCCACTATATACCAGGCTGTTTCACACTTTTGTGTCTTTGTTCTTGCATTCCCATTGCCAGGGAATACAACTGCCCAACCATCACAACTTTCAATTGTAGGGAAGTTATACAATGTTATGCAACACAGAATAAGTGGGTGTTGATGAATGTTCTCCTTCTAAATGTGTCCTTGGGATAAATTCCTAGAAGGGGAATTACTAAGTCAAAGAACATAAAACTTTTGAAGATCTTGATATTTATGCCAAAAAATTCTCTGTTCAAATTCCCAAGCACAATATAAGGGCAACCACATCACCCCTTGGCAGCACTAGATATTTTTACATTCATTTTCATCAATATGATGGATTAAAAATTATGTCACTTTAATCTGTGGTTCTTTAGTTAGTAATGAGAATGAACATTCTTTAAATGTTTATAAATCATTTTAATTTCTTACTTATGTTACTCTCTGTTTATGTCCTTTATTCAGTTTTTTCTACTAGGATATTGGTTTTTTTTAAAAAAAAATTATGAGAAAGAGATCTGATAAATTAAAATATATAACAAATTTGTCATGTGTTGCTTACATGTTCACTCAGTTTGAACACACCTGATTCTTGGTTCTTTCATGGTAAAAGTTCCAAACTTTTCTAAAACACAAGTAGTACAATCTAATCCCCACTAGAACCACTCCTAACAATACCAACTTTGTACCTCAATACTCAATCTGCTCTCTAGGATGCTGTTTTTAAGCACCCAGCTCAGGAATATTAAGACTAACCCAAGGAGCCCACAGTACAATGTCTAACCAAGTATTAGCCCAAAAAATACAGAAAAACGAGGAAATGCTTCTTCCTCCTCTGTACTTGGAATCCCTCAAATATCATGGTTCAGGGTAAAAAAATTGTCTTTGGTCCTCCAAAAGATCACCTGTAGTTAAAAGGTACAGTAGCATCGAAAAAGAACATGAGTTTTAGAGCGGACAAACCTGGGTTTAGAATCCTGGCTTTATCATGTTCTTGCTATGTGATCCTACTCAAGTCAATTGGCCTCAATTTCCTTATCTATAAAATGAGAATAAAACTATTGGTTTTAGGCTTATCCTGAGAATTAAATGAGATAAGATATGTAAGGTTTGTAACCAGGGGTTTTGAATACTGTAGGTGCATTCCAAAAAAACGTGGTTTTCCCACTCTGATTGTGCCAAATCAGTAACTTATTTAATTCAAATGATCTTACATAAAATGTTAGCCTGAAATAGCTGTCCCAGCAAAGCATCATCCAGGTAAAAAACATTTAGGTCAGCTTTCTGTCAACTGCAATTTCCAGTGCTATAATTATGCAATCATCAACCACCTCTGCAAGACAACAAAAACCCCAAAGTTGATGTTACTGAAATTGCTAAATACAGCAATTACTTGAGTCTCAAGATCATGACCACCAATTCCTTTAGGAAAGCAATAGAAACCTTTGTAATTATAGGAGCAAAAGGCTGATTAGTTATCCCAGACAGTGGTCTCTACAACAGAAGCCTTTTTTGGTCACTACCCAGAATGGCAGCATACTCAGAAGTCTTTCTCAAATTGCTATTTTCTCACATTTCATACTCTGAAAGAAACAATGTAAACAAATGAACTGAAGGGGAAGGAAAGAAAAAAAAGAAAGGATATCCTTTGAAATCTAGCTTTCTTGGCACTCTTTTCTGGCAAGACACTCTAAGCTGGTGAAATAATCTCTAGGAGGAAAACATACTTTATGAAATCTATCAGCATAACCCCTTTCTATGGGAAAAGCAAGGAACACATTCTCCCTGTAACATTGATCTTTTAGGAAAGGAAGCAAAGTATCATTTACTAAGCACCTATGTTCAGATGCTGTACCATACTATTTAATTATGTTATCTCTCAAATCAAACTATGAGGTAGGTCTTACCTTCCTTATAGACAACAAGTAATTTGCTCAAAGTTTTATTATTATTAAGTGGAAATATCCAGCTCCAAGTCCAGGTGTCAGGTCTGTCCAACTTTGAAACTTTTCTCTTTTTATTACACCTCAACAAATCTCCAAATGACTGTGCCAATTCTCTCATATCAGAAAGAACCCAATTTAATTGTTAGTACCAAAACAAAACAAAACAAATAATTCCAACTAAGTGTCCACCAATAGCCTGTTTCTGTCAATTAGCCCACTGCTTTTCTGCCTCCTTCTGTTTTACCAAATTCCCTATATAGTCTTTAAAATGAACTGAAGGACTCACACAAAATGCCCTTTTTTAAAAACTTTAATAAATCTATAAAGAAAATGGTACCTGTTGACAAGCACAGCACACTGAAGCAGAAGCAAATATAAAACAGATGCAGGCTTCTCAACCACTTCACAGATGTCTGCCAACAAAATCCTGATAAAATCCAGGAAGCAGAACTTGGCTTGACTCCCAGCTTCTTCTCCATTGCCTTCCAGATAGGCAGAACCAGTCCACTAGAAAGAAAGAGAAGAAATAATATGCCAAGTAATTAATAATTGATTCCTAGAAATGTGGCATGCTAGATAGAGAACATGATAAATTAGGGGGAAGAAAAATTTCAAGTTTGTCTTTCACTGCTCATCTCTGCCCATAAATTTTAAACCTAAGCTTTGACATAGCCTATAATTATCAGGATAAAAAGATAGCAAGGGATGTGAAAATGAATCCACTGTAAAACGGAAACACCTTATATTCCATTATTTTCTAGTCTAACAGTAAATCAACTATGTGGAAGAATGGAAAGAATACCAGCCTGAAAAAAAGATCTGAGTTTCAGTACCAGTTCTGCTAACAGGTTTGTGGCTTTGACCAATACACTTTCTTATCTATGAAAAGATGAGGTTGGACCTGAAGGTTTTATGTAGCCATGTTTGTTTGTTTGTTTTTTAATTTAATGTGATGGCCTTTAGGCAGGACATATACTCTTCAGTTTGCTACTGTCCCCACCACTATTATCTTAAAATTTTACCCAATGTGTACTTCAATGTCACCTCCCTAACCCCTAGAATCATTTGCAATTCCTGACTTGAATTCATACATTAAACAAATATTTACTGAGCCCTTACTGTGTGCTAGATATTGCGCTGGCTACTCTAGAATCTAGGGGCTATTGGACTTATGTCCCTTTCAGGAGGAAAACGTGATTTTCCATTGGTTTCTTCTGTATTATACAACTTCCCTATATCATATAATTATATAAATCCTGTCAACATTATTAGAGTTGATCAAGTTCTGAAGAAGCCAATCAAAAACTTCCTGTCCTGCCGAAACCGTTTTGGCTCAGTGGTAGAGCGTCAGCCTGCGGACTGAAGGGTCCCAGGTTGAATTCCGGTCAAGGGCATGTACCTTGGTTGCGGGCATGTCCCCAGTGGGGGGTGTGCAGGAGGTAGCTGATCGATGTTTCTAACTCTCTATTCCTCTCTGTAAAAAAATCAATAAAATATATTTAAAAAAAAACAACAACTTCCTGTCCAAGCCCTGGCCTATATAGCTCAGTTGGTTGGAGAGTCATCCCCTACGCCAGAAGTTGGTGTTTGATTCCCGGTCAGGGCACATACCCAGGATTCAGGTTTGATCCCATCAGGGCATGTTTGGGAGGCAACCATAAAATGTTTCTCTCCTACATCCATGTTCCTCTCCCTCTCCGCCTCCTTCCCTCTATCTCCCTCCTTTCCTTTCTCTTAGTGTTAGGGTTTGGACCAAGTCACACCTCTTAGATCAATTTAAAAAAAAAATCTTTTGTCTTAAATGTGTACCTGTCATCTACAGCCAACATACGGGAGAATGGCATTGCATGGGTTGGATGTGAATACTAATATCAGGAAACACACACACACACACACACACACACACACACGCACGCACGCACGCACGCGCGCGCGCGGCTACAAAAGTAAGATACAGCCCAACCAAGAAAAGGCTCTCACTGAGCCTTAAACATACGAAGGACTTCATCTTTCTCACTCACTTCCATCCATTCCTGTTTCTAGTTGTTTTGTAATTGTATGTTAGGGGAAAGGGGGCAGAAAGGTGTGTGCACCAGAGACATGCTCAAGAGATTAATAAAGCCTAAGTTAAAAGTACTATTATATCCAGCAACTTCTCTAGCCTCCTAAGATGTAATGGGAGGGAGGAGGGAGGGAGGGAGGGAGAGTGGGAGGGGGAGGGGGGGGGAGAGAGAGAGAGAGAGAGAGAATGAATCTTAAACAACAATTTCTGTCTACCACAAAAGGATTTTAAACTGAAGGTGACTCAGCACCTGTTATCAATAATAGCGTGACAGGTGGGCGATAGAAGCATTAAATGAATAGGTTTTGAAAATGGGAGTAATAAACACTATTGAATTAGCAAGCTGATTTAAAAGTACAATGTCTTACAAATCATGCATAAGAGAGAGGCAGAGCTATCCTATGAAATCCCAACCAGTCATTCCTATGAAACCTACAATTGCCAAAGGGCACAAATCACTGCTGGGTCTAGTGGAAGGCTTGCTGACCAGGGCAGGAACAACACATCACCAAGATCCAAATGGTTGGTTATAGAATCAACGGTAACAGCCCAGGGAGACAACGCACACCCCCACAATACTTGACAAATGAAAATCTAGAAAAGCTTGCAACAGTTCTGGCATTTGGGGCGTTACAAGTACACGCGAAATAAAAGCACTCTGTTGCAGCAGCTGTTCAGACAGAGCAGGGGGTAATGTTTACTTAATACTTCAGGTTGATGGGGAATGTATCATAGTTCAGTCTGTCAGCTACATACGTGGAACTCCATTTATGTACACAGCGATAAGATATGTTTGAACAGCCTATTCAGTTGGTGTGAGTAATCAAGAATAAAGCTTCTTTTAAGAAAAAAAAAAGTCTCAGATATTTGAGAAAGTTACAGAACAGACTGCCATGAATAAATAGCTTTGCTTATATTTGCAGACATTGTTTTCCAAATAGCTGGGGAAATGAACAGATTGTTGGGGGGGGGGGGTCGTCTATCCAATTTGCTCCTAGCTTCCAGTCTGTTAATCAATCATATAAGAAAGCACACGAGTCAGCTAATTCTCTTCACCTGCTGCATCTAATGTCGGTTGGGCACAACCACCATGAGGTGAGAGAAGGCAAAGCTTTCCTGGAATCCTGCCTGGTTCTCTTCTGATTTCCTTCATTTCACCTTTGCGCTCCCTGCAGCCCCCACGGGACCCCTCCGTGGGGCATAATTTTCCAAGTCTTGGATAAGGCAGGTTTCCGCAGAGTGATTTACACCTCGTGCTCAGCCCCGCCCTCCTTAATCTGCATCAACTTTCTATCTAGGTGGAAACACCAAACACCTGAGACAGCAGCTAAGGGCGAGGCTGCAGAAGTCGAGGGGGCTGAGACCGCTGTGCCCCGAGCCGGTCAGTCCTTCAGGGGATGGAGGGAGCTGCAAGGCCAGGCCCGGCCTGAGAAGAGGAGTGCAGCCTGGGACCCGACCTCCGCATCTATAAAGCCAGCAGCTGGCAGTCCTAGCCGGGCCAGAAGCGCCACCTCCGGGTCCCATCAACCCGCAGCGCACCCCAGAAATAGCCCGTTCCGTTTGTCCCTTCCCTGAACTCGTGGTCCTCGGCCGGGCAGCCAGCCTCCTCGGGCCACCTACCAGGGCTCAGAGCCACACAGCGGGGCCCCGGCTATTGGGCGCCTCCGCCTCCTCCCGGTCCATGGGGTCGGGACCCCACCTCCGCTCCCCTCACCCGGAGGGGGAGGAAGAGGAAGAAGGTAGCACGGGCTTCCCACCCAGCAGCTCCCTTTCGCCTCAGCCTTCCCGGACAGCGACGGCGGCCGGAAACGCTGCCTCCTCCCACCTCCGGGCACAACCCGGAAATACACTCTTCATGCTTAGCTAGCCCTCCCACTCTACCCCCCAGGAAACTCAATTCCACCCGCGAGACGGACGGGAGGAGGGGCAGGTCTGGGAGGTAGAACTACCTACGGGCTGAGGAACCCGAGCCTCCAGGCCGTCGCCTCCCGCACTCCAGAGGCGGTCTGCACCTTCGCCTGCCCTGCGCGCGCCCGGGCCCCAGTCTCGGGCAATACCCACAAGCAAAATGGCGGCAGCGGCAGCACCTTCGACGGCTTAGCGCCCCTCCGTGCTATTGGCCAGGGCCTGGAGTGAAGACGCCTCTGATTGGTCGAGAGCGCTGCGGGGGTGGGGGTGGAGCTACAGCCGCCGGGCGCTGGGAGTGGGCAACGCGGTGTGAGCAGCAGCCCCAGGCTCCTGGAGCATCGCGCTCGCTCCGAGAGGACTTCGCCGCTCGGGGCCGCAGCCTGGTGAGCTCAGCCCCCTTCAGGCCCTCCCCTGCATCCCAGCCGGGGCCTCTCCGAGCCGGCGCTGATCGACGCCGACACACCCCGGAGACCCTATCGTGACTCCATCGCGCCATATCGCGACATCATCGTGCCCTGTCGAGACTCCATTTTGTCACAGCTCTTTTCAATATATAGCTTTTTTTTTTTAATTTGCCCTCTCATCTTTGGGGGCTGTCCCTTGTGATTTTGCCGTGATCTCCGTGACATCACCGCACCATCGTGAAGTGTGATCTCATCGCCGCCCTGTCGTGACTTCATCAATGTCGTGTTGTGACCTGGCTGCGGCCGGACAGGTGGTGACTGCCAGGAACCCTTCTCCCCTTCTCATCTCCCCATCTCAGCAGCCCTTCTTCGATTATCCGGCTTTTGGATTCTCCGTTGTCCTGGGAGCTCTACCCGGGACCCTTTCTTGCTTCTCCAGCCCCTGCCAGCATCCGCGGCTGGTAGCGAGGCGGGGAGGGCGAGGAGAGGGAGAGCAAGGGGTTAATTCTGCTGCTGCTGCTGTTGCTGCTGCTGCTGCTGCTGCAGCAGCCCGAGGGAGGGAAAGGAGAGAAGGCAAGGAGCCTGCGGGGGCGACCCTGGCTGGAGGGGTGGGGTCCCCAGAGGGGCCTCCAAGCCTTTGGTATTCTGCTCCCTGCATCCTCACTTCAGCTGAGGCTTGTCCTGCCTCTTTTGAAGAAGGGAGGGGAAAGGAAACGTAGGGTGCCCTTTTCCCTCATGTCAGTCTGAGTACGGATAATCGAACTTCACTCTTATATGTCTCCATTCCTACCTGTCTGTCCTCACCACTCCCTCCCTGTGTGCCTTAGTGGAGTGAGATAAAACTAGGCTTCTGGTGCTAGGGGACAGCTGAACTGTGGGGCCAGCTCCCTCCCACTCCCAGGAGATTGGTGAGGAGAGCTGTCGAACTGAGCAGCAGGATGCATGGTCCTTTCATTCCCGCTTTCTGGAGGTGACCTTGGACCAGGGTCCCTTCATCCCTAAAGATTTGAAGGTCCAGCCCCTTAAAGGGAGGTCACTCCTGAGGAGCCCATCCCTCCCACTGTGCTAATCCCTCCTTCCATCTTCCACTCCCACCCCTGCCCCCGCCCCCGCCCCTCCTCTGCAGAGGGATGCTCAGTCCCTCTTGTGTTCACAGTTGGGCAAGACGGGCATCATGGCCTCGGATTGTGAGCCAGCTCTGAACCAGGCAGAGGGCCGAAACCCCACCCTGGAGCGCTACCTAGGAGCCCTCCGTGAGGCCAAGAATGACAGCGAGCAGTTTGCAGCCCTGCTGCTAGTAAGGAGCTAACTGAAAATTGGGAGGTGGGAAGGGCCGGGTGATTGGGCCCCCTAGGAATGGGGTCAGCAAATCCCCAAGGATATATAGGTGGTGCTGGCAACCCTGGAGTCACCAAAGTAGACTCAAGATGCCTCTTTGGACTGAATAGAGGGGCAAAGGGGAGAATGGGGGTGAATAATGCTTGTGGCCCTAGGAGCTTTGGAGGAGGCTGCCTAGGTCTGCTCTCTGGGGTGTCCCAGAGCAGATGGGAGCTGACTCATAGGGTAACAGCAGCAGGTAGTAACTATTGCAGAGTACTTGATTGCTGGGGATGGTTGTTCTGGGGGTGGAAAGAATAGCAGGACTGGAAGTGACTGGGAAGGGGTCCCAGGGGGATGGCCAGGATGGCAGTAGGGAAGTTGAGGATAAGGGAACTGGCTCTGGGCTTAACCCTGTTGGAGAAACCCAAGCTGGGGACAGCAGAGCAGAAGCTGCAGTGCTGGGAAGAGGGGGGTTGGTGTGTGGGGAGTGAAGGGAGGAGGGAGTACAGCCCGCTGCTTGTTTGCCATGGCAACAAGGAGAAGGCTCTGGAGTCAAGGGCTCACACTGCAGCAGAGGAGGTGTTTAGGTGAAATGTAAGGGGAAATGTTTTGACAGGCAGAGTGGCGAGACACAGGAGCCATTTCCCCTGAGAATGTGGCGGGAATGGATCAGAGACGTTACTGGAGGGAGCAATTAGGAAGGGACTCTAAATCCTTGGAGGATTTTAAATACTGAGTTCTAAGCCCCTTCCAATTCGGGTTGTAGGCATCTAGATTAGACATCAGGAAGAACTTCCTAACTGACTAGGTGATGAAATGGCAGAACAGTTAGTTGAAGAGGCTTGGACCTCCCTTCCACGGAGATAATCATAGATGAGGGATCCTAGAAGTCACACTTGTCTGTCTCCAGGGAGAAGGAAGGAGCTGGATGAAATGATCTCTGGGAGGCTTCCTGATCCCAGAGTGAGTCCCATTACTAAACCTAATCCTGCTAGAGTACAAGGGGACAGTCTTTGCCACCTCTTTCATCCTGCTGATAGTACATACTCCCCCTTCAGGTGACCAAGGCAGTCAAAGCAGGTGACATCGATGCCAAAACTCGGCGGCGGATTTTTGATGCCGTGGGCTTCACCTTCCCCAATCGTCTCCTGACCACCAAGGAGGCACCGGATGGCTGCCCTGACCACGTTCTCCGAGCCCTGGGTGTGGCCCTGCTGGCCTGCTTTTGCAGTGATCCTGAACTGGCCGCCCATCCCCAGGTCCTAAACAAAATCCCCATCCTTGGCACCTTCCTCACAGCTAGGGGGGACCCTGATGATGCTGCCCGCCGTTCCATGATCGATGACACCTACCAATGCCTGACAGCTGTGGCAGGTACACCCCGTGGGCCCCGGCACCTCATTGCTGGTGGCACTGTGTCTGCCCTGTGTCAGGCATACCTGGGGCATGGCTATGGCTTTGACCAAGCCCTGGCACTTCTGGTGGGGCTGCTGGCTGCTGCTGAGACACAGTGCTGGAAGGAGGCGGAGCCTGACCTGCTGGCGGTGTTGCGGGGCCTCAGTGAAGATTTCCAGAAAGCCGAAGATGCCAGCAAGTTTGAGCTCTGCCAACTGCTGCCTCTCTTTCTGCCCCCGACAACCGTGCCCTCTGAATGCCTCCGGGATCTGCAGGCCGGGCTGGCACGCATCCTCGGCAGCAAGCTGAGCTCCTGGCAGCGCAACCCTGCACTAAAGCTGGCAGCCCGTCTGGCGCACGCCTGTGGCTCCACTTGGATCCCGGCGGGCAGCTCCGGGAGCAAGTTCCTGGCCCTGCTGGTGAATCTAGCATGTGTGGAGGTACGGCTGGCACTGGAGGAGACAGGCACAGAGGTAAAAGAGGATGTGGTGACTGCCTGCTATGCCCTCATGGAGTTGGGGATCCAGGAATGCACCCGCTGTGAGCAGTCACTGCTTAAGGAGCCACAGAAAGTGCAGCTTGTGAGCATCATGAAGGAGGCCATCGGGGCTGTCATCCACTACCTGCAGCAGGTGAGGGTGCAGTGACCCAGAGGGAACCCACTGTGGGGGGAGCCAGTAGGCATGAGGAAGGGGAAAGTAAAACTCCTGCCCCTCCATGTGATGGGGAGACAGTGAAGATGCTCTTACCGAGGGCTGATCCTGCAGCACTCCTGGATGTAGTGTGTGACCGAGCCTTCCTCTCTCTCCCTCCTTGTGCCTCCACACAAGCACCATACCACACACCATATGTGCACTCACATCACAGTACACACACGCGCACATAACACAGTAACCTCCCACTCCCAACTCTCCCCCCAGTACACACACACACAATTGAAGCAGTCTGTTCTGCTCAATCTGTAGCATTGTTTTACACACATGCACATACAAACTTGAAACCCTGTAGGGAAAAGGAGCGAGGCTGCCTGGTTCCTGCTCTCTGTAGAAGTTCAGCTAACTCCTCCCAGTTCAGAGCTGCTGTAGAGGCAGTGTTTACTTAGCTCTGGACCTCCAAGTTTCCTTCTAGCCCTGAGGTACTTCAGAGGTGTCAGGACAAGGGGAATACTAGTTGAGTCCCAGCAAGTACAAGGGCATGACATCTAGAATCCAGTTGGCTCAGCAGACATGCCTTGAGGGCCTGCCTTTGAGGGCCCAGGCTAGAATTCCCTTCTAGTTGTTATTCCAGAGCTGGCTGGCATGCTGTCCAGGCAGGGATCCTGCTCCATCTCAAGGGGGTCCTGTGGCTACAGGTGGGGCCGGAGAAGCAGAAGGAGCCCTTTGTGTTTGCTTCGGTGCGGATCCTGGGTGCCTGGCTGGCCGAGGAGACCTCATCCCTGCGCAAGGAGGTCTGCCAACTGCTGCCCTTCCTCGTTCGCTATGCCAAGACCCTCTATGAGGAGGCTGAGGAAGCCAATGACCTCTCTCAGCAGGTGGCCACCCTGGCCATCTCCCCCACCACTCCAGGGCCCACCTGGCCAGGGGATGCTCTCCGGTGAGTTTGTAGTTGCAGTTTGTCCAGCCAGACTGTTTTAAAGAAAAGTGTAACACATAGACACCTCCTCTCCAGTCATCACTTCCTGACTGGAGATGGCCTTGAGGATTGTTTCTGTTTGTCTGAGAAGGCTTGTTTCCACAGGACTCCTGGACTGCCAAGTCTCACTTGTCAGATTGCTCTATTAGGAGAGAACTCTTGCTTATTGAATATCATGCCAGACATTTTTCTATACCCTTTACCAAAAAAATGATCTCATTACATCCACAGAGCAAATCTGTGACATCAGTCTCATCTGCATCTTCAGGATGAGAAAAGTGAGACTCAAGGAGGTTAAAGTCACTGCTCACACTCACACCATGTGGCAGAGCCCAAGTCTGAGCCTAGGCCTGTGCATCTCCAAAGCTTGTACTTGTGCGGTATCTATGAGGATGCATCCTCCTCCCCTACTTCCATTTCTCTTGAGTGGGGTGCCCCCAAAAAGGGAATCTCTCCCCACTCCTCACACATCTGTCCCTTTCATATCCCCAGGCTCCTTCTGCCCGGCTGGTGCCACCTGACAGTTGAAGATGGGCCACGGGAGATCCTGATCAAGGAGGGGGCACCCTCACTTCTGTGCAAGTATTTCCTACAGCAGTGGGAACTCACATCCCCTGGCCATGACACCTCAGTGCTGCCTGACAGCGTGGAGATCGGCCTGCAGACCTGCTGCCACATCTTCCTCAACCTCGTGGTCACTGCACCAGGATTGATCAAGTGAGGCTGGGGAGGAGGTTGGAGGAAGCAAAGGGGGTACTGCTCAAACTTGCCCAAACTTCCATCTACTTTGCTTCCCTGTGCCCATGTGTTCCTGTTAGTGTTAGCATGAAAGGGTCTCAGATACACTGAACCACCCACACAATTATGTGGCATCTCTGGAATCCCTCTGGGCACATCTGCCATTCTAGTCATAACCCAGATGCCATGAATGGAGCCCAAATGAACTCTCCACCCTACTGCCTAATTTTTTGCCAAATCCTGACCTGCTGAAACCGGGACCCCAGGATCCCAAGTTTTCCCAGGGTTTGGTCTGACTCTCTCAACTCTCCCCCACCCCCCATCTTTACTTCCCTTTCTTCCCAGGCGAGATGCCTGCTTCACATCTCTTATGAACACCCTGATGACGTCGCTACCTGCACTAGTGCAGCAGCAAGGGAGGCTGCTTCTCGCTGCCAACGTGGCCACCCTGGGCCTTCTCATGGCCCGGCTCCTTAGCACCTCTCCAGGTAAGTCCTGGGGACCCTGTCCTAATGGATGGAGGCAGACGGCTGGGTGGACCTGCTGGCTACTGGACATGTCACCATTTTCAGAAAATGGTTTTACAGAATTTTCCAATCAGAGGAACTCTCTAAATTATGTCTCCAACCCCACCCTACCCTTCTTCGCAAAATGATAATATTCTCTTCTTTCTGAAGACTTTTAAGGCAAGGTCTGGTGGGTGTAAGTACAGGCCTACTCAGAAATCCAGCAGCCCAAGGAATCTGAATCCAGTGTTTTCAAGGTGGAGCCACCCCCAGCCTTGAGTCAGAAACCTGACTTCTCTCCATTGAGGTTTTTCTCTGCCTGGCACTTCACCTCCCTTGTGACAAGCTTCAGTGCTTGGTGCTCCTCTGCACATACCCTCTCCCCAACCCTGCTTTACTCTGGCTGTGTGCGGGGGGAGGGGCAGCCCCTACCAGCCCTTTGTGTCTCCCACTTTAGCCGTGGGTGTCTGCTTTGGTCCCTCTGTCCCTGCCTGTTCCCTGTGCCCATCTGTCAGGTTGGAAGAGCTGAGCAGATGCCTGGAAACAGGGTGTACTGAGCCTGTACCCTCAGCTGCCTCTGTTCCCTATAAGGATCCCAAGGGGGTACCCAGCAATAGGACAAGGAGCCCCCCTGCTCTCTAGCCCTGAACTCCCTCAGTCCCAAGCATCACCACCACAGGCCCTGAGCAGAGCCCCAATGCTGGTTCACCCACAAATGCCACCAGGTTAGACTAACAGCTCTGGGAGAGAGTCTGCAGTGCAGGGGTGACCCCAGCCCAGCAGGTAAGCAAAGCTAGGTCACAAGCTCCCGGTCCCCCTCTGGCGCCCTCTTCTGGCCCAAGCATCAAATTGGTGCAACTTCCTCCGCCTGTTGAGGAGCCCTAGGCCCAGCAGGGCTCCTGTCACTACTGAGGCTATAGGAAGGTCTGACCATGAGGTTGAGTGCACCAAGATTATTACATTTAATTCTCACAGCAGGTATTTAAGATTATAGTACTACTGTAGGTCCCATTTTACAAGTGAAGAAACAAAACCCAGAAACGTGAATTATCCAAGGTCACACAGTGAAATCAAAGGCGGGCCTTGAACCCAGGAAGGCTCATTCCAGTCTATGCTTCGCTCCTTGAGTGCCCACATAGAAAGGGAAAGTAAGGGTCTGGCAAAGCAGCTGGCCCCTCTGGTTAATGCCCCCACTCCCTTGCCTTCCAGCTCTTCAGGGAACACCAGCATCCAGAGGTTTCTTCGCAGCCGCCATCCTCTTTCTATCCCAGTCCCACGTGGCGCGGGCCACACCTGGCTCAGACCAGGCAGTGCTGGCCCTGTCCCCTGACTATGAGGGCATCTGGGCCGATCTGCAGGAGCTCTGGTTCCTGGGCATGCAGGCCTTCACTGGCTGCGTGCCACTGCTGCCCTGGCTGGCCCCCGCTGCCCTGCGCTCCCGCTGGCCACAGGAGCTGCTCCAGCTGCTTGGCAGCGTCAGCCCCACCTCCGTCAAGCCTGAGATGGTTGCTGCCTATCAGGGTGTCCTGGTGGAGTTGGCACGGGCCAACCGGCTGTGCCGGGAGGCCATGAGGCTGCAGGCGGGTGAGGAGACGGCCAGCCACTACCGCATGGCTGCCCTGGAGCAATGCCTGTCAGAGCCATGAGGGGTTTCCACTGGGGACAGACCTGGGGGTGGGCAGTGAGGGAAGGAGGGAGGAGGCCTCTTCCCTGAAGCCCCCAAACTGGATTCCCCTCCCCAAATTCCCCCCCCAAACACCCCAGCTTTCTGGCTTTTTCAAGGGCAAGGGCATGGTGCCCACCCTTCAAGTGTAAGGAACTGCGTCCCGCCCCCTGGGGCCACTCAGGGGCAGGGGTTGTCTTGGAAATCAACGTGGCTGTCCCCGCCAGGACGGGGAAGATTGGAGTAGCCCCCAGGGAGGGGGCACTAGGTGTCATTGTGCCCAATGTCTGGCTCTCCCGTAGGAGGGAGGCCCCAGGGTGTGTCAGGGCTGGCAGGAGCTGGCTGCTTCAACCCATATGCCCTGCCGGCCAGGGTGTGGGCTCCCCTAAGCTGTGGTGCCCCTCTGGCCTCCCAGGTCCATATCCTTTAAATTGGCCATTTTATTCTTGCCCTTGGCCCTATTGGGCAGAGAGCAGGTTCAGGCCATTGACATTGCAGTTTTTCCTATCAACTTCAGTGACCCAGGGTCTGAAATGCCCCATCCATCCAAGGAAATCTGGGCAGACAGGCCTAAAGGGGGCAAACCTTCCACCTGAGCTTCCTTGAGGGACCCAGAAGCCCTTGGGTCCTGGTCTCTAAGCTTTTGTGTCATGTTGCAGCAGAGTGATGATGAGGGTTGGGGGGTTATTTATTTTGCTTGTCCTTATCTGCTTGGACACCTGAGCATCTGATTTCTGTCCCGCTGGTGCCGTCTGGCCTGGCTGGGAGGGACACTTCCCCAGAAACCGCATGTTTGCCCGGTGATTGCACCCCATCGCCATCGTGGTGCCTGGCTTTAAATCCCACCCCTGCTTATGACTCCTTTCTGCAGAGAGACGCGACTGGCGGCTCCAGCAGGGACTACCATTCTTAGGAACCCAAGGGGACCCCAACACACACACCTGATTCCTTGCTTCCCTCCTCCCCCCTCCCCCCTATCCCCAGTGCGTTCTGTGATCGCCAAGTTCAAAGCTGTGCACATGTGGACACAATAAATGTTCATTGGTGACAAGATGGCTCCTGTGTGGTCTATCCTGCATCTTCTCTCTCTCGGGTCCCAGCAGATCACAGCTACCATTTGCTGAACAGAAGCCCTACTAAGCATACTTCACAAATGTTATTCAGCCCACCCAAGAATCCTGTGAAGCAAGCATTGTCCTGATTTTACAGGTGAAGAAACTTAGACATAGGTAGGTGATTTGCTCAAGTTACAGCTACTAAGTGCCAGAGCCAAGACTTCATGCAGGCCATCTGACTTAGCCCACACCCTTCATTGCTAGTGTAGGGTTGCAAACTCATGTTGATATGACCAGGCCTAGTGGGGTCCTGGTGACCTTCTGTACAGATGAAATGCTGTCCCTCCATGTCAGCAGGTTGTTGCCAAGTGGCAATGCCACATTCTCTAATTTTTTTTTAATCCTTACCCAAGGATATTTTTTTCATTGATTTTTAGAAAGAGTAGATGGTGGGGAGAGAGAGAAACTGATGTGAGAGAGTCACATCAATTGGTTGCCTCCTGAATGCGTATGACAGGCCGGGGATCAAACCTACAACTGAGGTACATGCCCTTGATCAGGAATCAAACCTGCAACCCTTCAGTCTGCCAGTTGACGCTCTAACCACTGAGTCAAGCTGGCCAGGGCCACATCCTCCAATTTTTAAAGATATTTCATAAATTCTAATTTTTATGTGGAATCTGACTTTCAAATGTTGATAATTTTTTAAATTCAATCACTACTACCCCAACAAACATCTGCAGGCCAAATGTGGCTTTCAAGCAACCAGCAGTTCACCTCTGTTCTATGCAAGTGAAAAGGGGAAGGAAGGGCCTGAGACTTAAGCAGGAGATGAGCAGACCACCCACTGCCTCACCAGGCCTGAGCCAAAGCTTTCAGATTGGAGCCAGCCCAGCCCAGGGACCACAATCTCTGCAGACTCTTCTCCATCTAGGCCCTCAAGTCTAGCATTCTCTAAGCATGTTCTAAATACCTCCTTATGGTTGGCTATGCATAGACAAAGAGGGATATTTATTTACTTACTGGATGTACAGAAAGTCATATTCTTAGCATGGATTCCCTAAAATCCCTGAAAAATATGAAAAGACAAACGCTGCTCTCAAGCAGCTTAAAATCTAGAGGGGAAACAGACAAGGCAGCAAACAGTTCCTAAAGGTATAAACAATTGCCCATATGGGGGTTTGAACTAAAGTGTGGCTGGAGCCTGAGAGCCCCTCGGCCTGGCTGAATAAGTCCAGGAAAAGTATTTGCTCTGAGACCTGAGGATGAGGAGGGCTTGCCAGGTAGACAAGCGGAGGAACAGCAGGTAAGGCATATAAGCTTGGGAACTGCAAGTAGGTCATTAATGCTCTAGTGGAGAGTGAGTGGGGAGTGTGGAAGATGAGTGGACATGAACCAGATCTTAACAAGTCCTGCTGTGCTGTGCTAAGAAGCTTAAATGTGGGATCATGCTGAGACTGCAGACTTTTGAGTACATTGAATGTGATCCAGTTTGCACTGAAGCAAGATGATTTTGGCTGTAAGGGACAACTGAAGCACAGAGCTTGAGAGGAGGTAATAAGTCTGAACTAAGCCAGCTGCAGTGAGGATGGAGAAAATATAGGTAGGAGTTATTTAATAAGGCGTGGTGATAAATTGGAAGTGAAGATGGATGAAGAGCCAAAGATGACTTCCAGATTCCTGATCTAGGCCACTGAGTGGATAAGGCCAGTCACTCATGAGGAACACTGGGATACAGGGTGGTGCAAAATATAAGCTCTAAATGTAAAGGGTGCATTTGAGCTACTTGTGGAATATCCAGGGAGCAGTTGCTTTCTGAGCTCTAGAGTCGAGACAGGTCTGAATGAGCAACAGATTTGTAAGTTGTTGTTATAGAGGGTCCTTAAAGTCATGGGAGTGTTTGAGATCATCTGGGGAACTTCAAAGAGCCCCAAAGCAAGTGGCAACCACTCATGGTCCCTGCTCTCAAAGTACTGTCCCTCATGCAGTGGGGGAGCCAAACGCTGAAGAAAGCCTCACAATACAAGGCCGATTGAGTTCTGTCTGTACTTTAGTGAGGGACAGTCAGAGAATTCTGGCCTCCAGAATAGGGAGGGGGTTAGGCTAATTAGGAGAGGCCAGGTAATTCAGTCTCCAGGGAAATAGGGAGACCCCAGCTGCAGTTGTGAGATCTAACCACAAGGTGGAGCCTAAGCATCTCCTTGTGCCAGATTTCCCCCACCCTGTACTCAGCCAGGCCCAGAGCAGGAGGTTATCAAAGGATGGGAGGAGGGTGGCTGTGTCACAATAAAGGAGGCAGGCCTGAGTATTTTTTTTTTTTACATAAAAGTTCAAATGCAAACTCACTTTTTGAAAAGAGAGGGAAAATTCTGAGCCTGGGGGAAGAGCAATATGCCAATGGGGATGGATGTATGTTTGAACATATACACCTATGTGTCAATATATGTCCTGTGTTCCCATGTGGTATATGTGTTTCCCATGAGTGTCTCTGTGCATGTTGCATGTCCCATGCATATCTCAGGCCTCCACATGTGTGCATGTGTCCAGAGAAACCAGCACAGTCCATGCCTGACAGAATGAAGAGTCCCTTGGCCCTGAAAGAGAAGGGCAACAAAGTCTGCAGCCATAGGACCCTTAAATTTTTAGGAGTCCCCCAAATCAGCAGCAGACCATGGATAACATCCCTCTCTCCAGTAGTCATAAGCAAAATCACTTCTTTCTCAGATGACTTTCTCGATTATATTTGGGTTCTAGCTATCCAGGGCCATGCTTGCAGGGAAGCTTCCTATATGAATGCTCAATAGACGGAAGGATTCATAAACTCATCCATTGATTCATTTATTATTTATTTAATATGCATTCACTGACCACCTACCATGCATCAACCCCAGTGCAGGACACGTTTTCTCTTTCTTCTTTCATCTTGTGAAGTAGTTCATGAGGCAGGAAAGGAAAATCAGTTGCAGCTACGAAAAGCCTGGAATGCTGGTTAGAATGTTTAAGCTTCTTCCTGAAGATGGGTCATGGGGAGCCCCAGCAGAGTTTTCAGTAGGGAGGTTACATGGTCTAGTCACTGTTGTTGTTGAATGAAATTGGAATTGGATGAGAAGAGATGTGGATGAAGGCAGGAGACCAGTTAGCGGGTTTGTGATGGTCGGCAGTAGTTCACAGACTATACTATACTTGAATCTACCTTATATGGGCTTATTAAAACACAGATTGCCAGCCCCCCCCCCTCAAGATACTGATTCAGCATATTTGGGGTGGGGTCCAAGAGCTGGCACCTCTAACACATTCCTACATGATGTAGGCGATGCTGGTCCAGGGACCACACTTTGAGAATCAGTGGTCTAATATAAGAAAGAGTGTAGCTTAAGGTGCAGACAGAGGGGTGGAGAGATATGTTTAAGGGTTAGAAATGACAACATTCCATGAGGAGCAACTTATGGGTGGGGGAGGTCAGAGTTAGAGTCTGGGATGACTCTATTTTTAATTTGAAGGATGGTGGTGCCATTTATGGAACTACAGAACTCAGGAGAATAAGGAGGTAGGGGTTGTGGTGGGGTGAAGGAGGTGTTGAGGTTCCGTTTTGGACTTGGCAAGTTTCAGATGGTGGCAACAAGATGTCTGGAGGAAGTATCCTACTGGCAATTGCATCTAAGGGTCTGGATTTCTAGTGAGAGATACAGACTGGAGATAACAGAGCTGGGGAGCTGGGAGATAACAGCAGATGGGGAGGCCAGAATGGCTACCTGATAACAGCAGGTAGTCATTAAAGTTTTGAGAGGGGATGAACTGGCTCGTGAAGATTGTAGATAGGAAAAAAAGGCAGAAGCTGCAATTCTGAGGATAACTGACACTAAGGATGAGGAAGGAAAGGGAGGAAATAGAAGACTGAGAAGTGGCCAGAAAAGAAGGGAAAATAAGGTAAAAAGGGGGGTGTCTTAACTGCAGGGAAGTAGGGTGAGGAAACCCAAGGAGGCCACTGGACAGGCAGCCCATCCTGTCATTCTGGCCTCCCCAAGCCTGCTGGAGAAAGCAGGGGATCCCACAGCTGGGCACAGGCATGACAGCCTGGCCTCCCTGGACTTCTCCCAAAGAGGTCTACCTACCTGCATGCCATGCATCAACATACATACACCTGTCCTGGAGCCTGACTTCTGAGGTCTTTTGCTGAAGTTGAGGGTGGTCTCACCACAGACTCACACACCCACATATATAGACACACATACAAGCATACTCCTGACCTCTGATCTGTCCTGGCCACAAAGGCTGCAGAGCTGCCCAGTTCTGTTTCATCCTCCACTCTAGCTGGTGGTGCCAACCTCTGGAAAGTTCTTAGTGGTGACTCTTTAGCTGTTATTAGCCTCCTCATACCCCACAGACCCCTAGGCTGAGATGACGCAGACCTGAGCTCTGCACCTTCCGTGTACCTCCTGGAACACCCCTTTCAAGTCTCCTCCACCTACATTTCATGGGTTAATGGTGTCTCCTCTATTTCCCCTTCTCCTCTATCTCAAATTTTTTACCTTTATGTTCTGTCTCCCACATCTAGTCCTCTCTGTCCTCCCCCACTTTATTGTTGTTTTTGAAGTTGCAGAAACTGAGATCAGAGAGGAAGAGGGATTTGCCCAGAATCACAGGTCAGTTGAAGTCAGGACTAAATTCTAGGTACCTGAGTATCAGACAACACAGAATAGGAGTTCTGAGCACAGAGAGAGGCTAGAAGAGGACTATCCCGGCTCTGGCACTTAACTACCTGCTTGACCTTGGGCAAGTCGGTTCACCTCTCTGTGCCTCATTTTCCTCACCTGAGAATGGGGGTGACAAGGCTTTCTATCTCTTAGGGCTGTTGTGAGGGTTAAATAGCTCAATATTCATTAAGTACTTAGCACAGAGTCTGGCACACTCTGTAATAAGTGTTTGCTGGGACTATTTCTATTATACCCTGGTTTGAGCACCTTCTGGCTTTTAAAAAACATCTTCCGCCCTAACTGGTTTGGCTCAGTGGATAGAGCATCGGCCTGCGGACTCAAGGGTCCCAGGTTTGATTCTGGTCAAGGGCATGTACCTTGGTTGCGGGCACATCCCCAGTAGGGGGTGTGCAGGAGGCAGCTGATCAATGTTCCTCTCTCATCAATGTTTCTACCTCTCTATCCCTCTCCCTTCCTCTCTGTAAAAAATCAATAAAATATATTTTTAAAAAAATAAAATAAAAAACATCTTCCTTCTTAATTCTTATTCCCCTTAGCATTCCTCTCATTTCCCTTTCTTTCATCTCTGTCCCTGTTTCTCTCAGGAGGGCAGGATTGGGTTTTGGGAAATAGAAAGATAGAGTGACTGCAGAGACTGGAACATGTTTGAAAGCTACCCAGTGTTTGCCATGGTAACACAGCCTGTGCATGCTAGTGTAAGGATCACATACCATCCACACAGTGTCAGTTACACACAGATGCACTCAACAGGCCCACATTCAACCAGCCTAGGCCCTCCTCAGATGGAACTCATGCTCAACCCCAGTCCCAGGCAACTCTCTCTGTCTGGAGAGATCCTCTCCATCTTACTCAGACGCTGGCTTGGCACTGGGAACGAACAACCCCAGGGAAGCCTCCTGGAGTAAGTGGGCACCCTCAGAGGCGCTTTGATCTGGAAACATTCAGAGAGACTGATGGCCCCTACACACACACACACACACACACACACACACACACACACACACGCATACACGTGAGCCGGTGGCCTGGAGTCTACAGCTCACAAACTTCTTCCACATTCACGATCGCCCACCTCATGCACGGTGAGGTGAGGTGGTTAGAGAAAAGACGGATACCCATTTTACAGACAAGGAAGCTGAGGTTGAGGAACAGTGGTGCTTTGCTTAAAGGCAAAGAAGCAGTAAAGCCCCTACGTCCCAGCCTTGAATCCTCTGCTTCACAGCAGCTGTGTGACCCGCGGGGACTGGATTCACCAGGCGTTACTCACCCGCTGGGGTCGCGCCAAAGCCACGCCTCCCCCAGAGCCTTCGCTGGTGAGAAGGGAGAAAGCGGCCACAGCTTGTCTCTTTAATGCGCGCCCCCAGAGGCCCGGCGCGCCCCCGCCACTATAACTGGAGTGCATGGAGCAGGCTGCGCTCAGAGGAAGAAGGGCGGGCGCTGGGCACCCGCTGACCGACTTTTCCAAGTGCGATCAGAGCCCGTTTGGCCCACGTCCCGCCCCCATGGACTCGCCCGGGGTCGCCCACACTTGAGGACCCGACGCCCGCTGGGTTCCAGGTTGGGTTGACCTCCACTCCCGCCACCAAGTGATCCCCTCGGGCTGTGCAGGCTCCGGTACCTCTTCCCGCCCGCTGGCCGTCGGGCGAGAGCTCCGCCGCCGCCACGCCTCGCACCCCACGCTACCTGCCCCATGCTGGTGCACACTTACTCCCCCATGGTGAGTAGTCTGGGGCCCGGGGGTGCGGGGACAGCAGGAGGCCTGAGTGCTGGACCTTCCGATCCTCCTCCTACAACGAAATCTCCGAGGGAGGGGACCGCAGGGGCCCCGCCAGCTGAGGACGGTGAGCGCAGGTCTCCAGAAATAAACCTCGGGCCCCGGGAAGCGTGTAGGACGGCAGCTGGACCCTTGCGAGCTGTCCAGGAGGAGGGTCCTTTTGGGCCGGACCCCTGTCAGCTGCGGGCGATCGCCTAACGCGCCCTTCTCCTTCTCCAGGAGCGCCCCGACGGGTTGGGCGCAGCGGCTGGAGGGGCCCGCCTGTCGTCCCTGCCTCAGGCGGCCTACGGGCCGGCGCCCCCGCTCTGCCACACGCCGGCGGCGGCCGCGGCCGCCGACTTCCAGCCGCCCTACTTCCCGCCGCCCTACCCGCAGCCGCCACTGCCCTACGGCCAGGCGCCCGACGCCACCGCCGCCTTTCCTCACCTGGCGGGCGACCCGTACGGCGGCCTGGCGCCCCTGGCACAGCCGCAGCCTCCACCGGCCGCCTGGGCCGCGCCCCGCGCCGCCGCCCGCGCCCACAACGAACCGCCGGGCCTGCTGGCGCCGCCCGCCCGCTCCCTGGGCCTGGACCCGCGCCGCGACTACGCCGCCGCTGTGCCCCGGCTCCTGCACAGCCTGGCCGACGGCGCGCACGGCCTGGCGGACACGCCCCTCGGCCTCCCCGGGCTGGCGGCGCCGCCCGGCCTGGAGGACTTGCAGGTGAGGCCGGAATTGTCCAGGATGGGCCAGATTTAGGACCCTGGCTGGAGGTAGAGTGCCCAAAACGGGAAACCAACTTTTCTCCCTGCCTGCCTCTTCTCACTCATGATTCCTAGGATGTGTCCAGGTCCTGGCTTAGGTGCTGCCTGGCCCTTAAGGCGGCGGGGACTGCGTCTCTTCGCCATGCCTGGATGGCAGCAACCCTCCGCGGAATAAATGGGAAGAGGCTGAGCCACCTCTCTCCCTCTCGGCTGGGCCTCGTAGGGCATCTATGCCGAGTCGGGTCTGCTGAGGCAGCCTGAGCCTAGAGCGAAGAGAGGCAGAGATTCAAAATTCCCTAAGGTTCAAAATTCCCTTACGGCAACGGTGAGGTACCCAGAGCCCCGATGGGCCGCACAGATGGTGCCGAGCCTCGGCGAATCCTGGTCCCACCCGAGGCGACCCGACCGTAGTGCACGTTGGCCGGAGCAGGCAGGACAGGGACCAGGGACCGCGGGGCTTGGGAAGCGAAAGGACACTAGGTCCACAAGCACTCTTACCACCGTCTCTCCTATTTGCAGGCCATGGATGATTCGGGAGTGAGCCTTCTGGACCAGTCTGTGATCAAGAAAGGTAAGGAATGGCGTGCATCTATCTGCCAGGGCAGAATCGGGCGAGATGGTGCAGGCCCTGGGCGCACAGACCCATTTTCTCTCCCCATGGAGCGTGCCTCCTGTGCGTCACCGCCCCGCTTGGTGGCCACGGGGCATTCTTCGGCCCAGTAGAGGGGCAGTGGAGGCGCAGGGAGGGCAGGGGGCTGGCCAGAGCTTGGGCAACTGCGCAGGTTGGTGAGTTGGTCCCAGAGCCTGCGGCCTGGGCTGAGCGAGTCCATCAGCGCTCACCCAACTTGCCCGCCAGTCCAGCCTCACAGGGGCCTGGCCTCTCCCTACGGAGGGGAGGGAGCTTTTGTGGATCTGGAGTTAATTTGCAGAACGAGTTAAACCACTTCCCTGTTTCCTAAGAGGTGAGAATGGAGGTGCTGTTCCCACATTACAGAGCCTTACCACTTGCTAGCCTGGCAAGGGCTTTCTGCCCCCTTCCTTCCCTGCAGGGCCTTGGCGGGTGATGGGGAGCTGCGGGGGAGGGAAGACGGTGGTAAATCTTGCGTTTCCCTGGGGAATTTTCTCTCCAAGCGGGAGCCTTTTCGGCATTTAAGGTTAAGGGAGCTGGTGTGTGTACAAAGGGTGAGGGCCTGCCTGCTCCTGGGTGTCAGTGTGAGTTCAGGTCCTGTATGTCCCTTTCCTAGGTGTCTTTCTGGTATTTCTTGGTATATGTGTTTCTGTTGTTGAGTGTGTGGTGCGTTTCTATCATGTTGGTGTACATTTCCATGTGTTTGGGGGTTTCTATATGTGTATCAGGGTCTTCATTGTGTCCTGGAATTTGATCTTTAGTACTGAGGATCTCTAAGCATGTGAGGGTCACTTCCTGTGTATTTTTGGGGGGAGGGTGGGGGGGATGGACTAGAAAAAGACAGGGGTTTCAAGTGGATTTTCTGGCTTGAGTTCTGGCCGTGCCAGGAAAAGGTGAGACAGAGACAGAGATTCTGAGGGGTCTAGGCCTTGGGCGGGCTCTTTAGATTCGGGGCTGGTGCGGGGCAAGAATCCAGACACAGACAAATCTGAGGTGCTGCTCCAGTGGGATGTGCCTCGAGCTGTTTTTCAAGAGTGAATTCAAGCACGGGCTCTGTTTACCCTCCACCTGTTCCCGGCAGAGGCTGGGGTGGAGGTGGAGGTGGAGGTGGGGGTTGGGGATGGACTTCGAGGAGCTAGGACTGGACTGAGAATTATTTGGACTGCTTGAAGTGTGTGTGAGCAAGCTGAGGGGACAGACCTCCTGAACTTGAAGAAGGAGGGCTCCAGGTATTGGGGCTGTGACCTGGAGCGGGGGTTAGGGAGGACTCCGGGAACCTGGCTGCCTGAAGTCGGGACCTAGCTCTTTGGGCTGGGCACTGCGATGGCTTAGTTGTGTGGTTTTTTTAACCCCTCGGAAGGAAAGGCTCGGTCGGCCCAGAGATATGATCATGGTCTTGGTGTCCAGTGCCTTGGCTGGAGGGGCTGGGAGACCTAAGGGGGGGGGGGCGGGGAGACTAGCCCCCTGCATTTTGGGAAGGGGCTTGGGGACTTCTGCCTGGGGAAGAGTAGAAAATCAGCCTGTTCTCTGGGTACCCTAAACCCCAATCCCCAGACCAGAGCAAGGGTGGGAGGGCTGGCTGTGAGGAGGGAGTTGGTTTCTCTCAAGGGACATCAGTTTCCATAAATCCCGGGTCCAAGGTGTGGGCCGGTCCCCAAAGGCAGTCCCAAGAACACGGTGAGTGTGGCCAGGACTGCCCCGAGTCCTGCTGTGCTGGCTGGGGGCGGTTGGGTGGGGTGGGGTGGGGTGGGGTAGGTGGGGAGGCAGATGTGGTTGTCGGTGCCACGCGGGTGTTGCGGGAACAGGCGCACACACCCACTGGACCGCAGTGGCAGCGGGTCAGCGGCTGAATGAGCTGGGTAACCGGCGCCCTGGGCACCCCATCCTGGACGTCAAAGCCCGGTGCGGTCAGGCTTTGCAAATACGGAGTCTGGTCCCCGGGGTCCGGACCTGGGGCTGTGCTCTTTGGCTAAACAGGTGGTCTGGCTGGAGCCCTGCTCGCAGCGGGCCATTTTGGCTGGGGTCCTCCGCTAGCAATGCGGGACTCGGGTCCGCCACTAGCTCCTTGTGGGAATTAGCGCCCTGCCTCGCCCTCAGGCCTTCCGAGGCGTAGGGAGCCCCTGGGGAGTCCTGAATTCGTCTGGCACCTGCCGCCAGCTGTGGGGACCTCGTTCCAGCCCGGCCGTGGATTTATGGGAAATCAGTCTTGGCTAGCTGAAGCATCCGATTCCTCCAGCATCTCCCGGCTCCGGCGGGAGGGGCCCCTGTGTGTACAGGACGGTTGGAGTTCTGGACGCTGGATGAGAAAGGAGGCGGGCAGCTTGGGCCTATCCCCAAAGCGGTGCCATCTTCCTACCTGGGGCTCCTCGGGGGAGGAGAGCCTGGAAGTTGTCGGGGCCCAGCCCTTGGTTGTAAAATCTTGGCTCTCCAGCACTTATCCTGGAGGGCCCGGGAGGCGAAGCCCCGCCCCCACCACACACTTCGGGTGGGCAGCCCCTTGAAGCCACGGTGTGGGTTAGAGAATGGCAGGTGGGGTCCCAGCCGACCCCAGGGGAAGCAGGGAGCCCTCCATTTTCTGCCCACATTTGTTTCCTCCAGTTTTGCGACCTGTCCTAGGGGCACAGAAAGCAGGCGGGCGTGGAGAGGAAGACAGACCTGGATAGGAATTTTTCCTGGCTGAGAAAGGCAGTGAGAGGGCCTGTGCAGGTGGTGGTGGGAGCTCAGAAGGAAGCGGTGGGGGCCTGAGGTTGGGAGGCTTCAGGGAGAAGACACTAGGAAGCGGCTCCCTGAGCGCCCAATGGGTGTTTGTTGAATGAATGATTGATGGGTTTTGAAGTCTGAGTGCATTGAGGGAGCGGGGGTGTAGAAAGGATCCTGCTGCTTTCACTGCACTAGGCACAGCGTGTGCAAATGCCCTGTCTGTGGAAAAGCCAGACCGCTTATAAAGGCTAAACATCTCCATGGGTTTCAGTTTATATAGTCAAAGTTGGAGGGGAGTGGTTTGGAGATGAGAACTGAGATATTCCTCCTTCCCTCTGAGGGGAGTGGGTTGCCTCCTTGGGGGTGGGGAATCCCTCTCTGCTGGGCTCCATCTTCCAATCTCAGGGGGAACTCTGGGGCAAAACTGGGGGCTGATGTAAACAGCCACCTCCCCTCTGCTCCTCTTGGCTCTGGGGAAGGAAAGGGAGATGGGGAGGGCATGGGCTTCCAAATGAATATCCAAGCAGGGCCAGGCCTAGGATGAGGTACTCACTCTGAGGCAAGATTTAGATACATAATATATTTTAATGCAATATTTTAAAAATAAAAATAAGCAAAAAATCCATGATACACAAAATATCAAAATTTTACTACATAAAGACAGAATCGGACCCTGCACTTGCACAACCCTGCTTCATTTGCCTCCCAGACAGGCCACTGTCTGCCCCTCCAGAGGCTGAAAAACCCGTGTCCATGCAGAGAGTTTGGGTGGTATCTGAGGGCAGTGTAAAGCATGGGAGTGAAGGGTAAGAACTATATTTGAAAGAACCCCTCTGGCCCTAGCCGGTTTGGCTCAGTGGATAAAGTGTCGACCTGTGGACTGAAGGGTCCCAGGTTCAGTTCCGGTCAAGGACACATGCCTGGGTTGTGGGCTCGATCCCCACTCAGTGTGGGGCGTGCAAAAGGCAGCCAATCAATGGTTCTCTCTCATCATTGATGTTTCTATCTCTCCCTTTCTCTCTGAAATCAATAAAAATATGTAAAATAAATAAATAATAAAATAAAAGAACCCCTCTGGCAGTTGGTGAGAAGGAAACTTAAGCAGCAAGCCCCACTTGGGGAGATGAGGAAATAAATGCACGTGGTCTGGGAGGAGGATCACTACCTCTTCGGTCTGCCTTCCTCCTGCTGTCCCTCCCCCTCAGGCTTTGGACAGTGATACTCTAAGTGTGGTCTAAGGAACCACTGTGTCAGAATCCCTTGGGGGTACTTGTTAAAAGATGCAGATTTCTGGGGTACCACCTCACATCTACTGAATGAGAATCTCTGGAACTTGCGTTTTTTACCCATTTATTGAAATAAAACTTACATACCTAAAATTCATCCATTGTTAGACTATATCAAGATTATTTTTAGTAAGTTTCTATTTGCATAGTCATAACTACATCCATTTTTTAAATTCTTACCTGAGGATATGTTTCATTGATTTTTTTTTTTTTTTTTTTTTGAGAGAAAGAGAGACATCAATTAGTTACCTCCCATACGCGCCCAACTGGGCATCAAACCCAAAACCTAGGTATGGGCCCTGACCCGGAATCCAACCTGCAACCTTTTGGTGTGTGGGATGACACTACAAACAACTGAGCCAACCAGCCAGGGCATACCCACATCCATTTTTAGACATTTCCCCCAAATTCCTTTATTTGTAGTTAATCCCCATTCTCACCCCAAGCCTTAGGCAACCACTATCAGCTTTCTGTCTACAAATTTGCACGTTTTAGATATATTATATAAATGGAATATATAAATATACAGACTTTTGCATCTAGAGTCTTTTAGCATAATATTTTGAGGTTCATTCACACTGTAGCATGTATAAGTACTTCTTTTTTCAAAATTGCTGAGCAAGTATTCGATTGTATGGATGTAACACATTTTGTTTATTCATTCATCAGTTGATGATTACTTGGTGTTTTCGCTTCTTGGCTATGATGAATAATGCTGCTATAGTCATTCACATACATGTCTTTGTGTGGATATACATTTTCATTGCTTTTAGCTAAAGTGGAAATGCTGGATTTTATGGTAAATTTGTGTTTAAATTTTTGTTGTTGTTAATCCTCACCCGAGGGTATTTTTCCATTGATTTTTAGGGAGAGTGGAAGAGAGAGGGAAAGACAGAGAGAAATATCAATGTGAGAGAAACACATCAATTGGTTGCCTCCCACATGAGCCCTGACCGGGGCTGAGGATCAAACTTACAACCCAGTGCCTTTGACTGGGGATTGAACCCTCGAAACTTTGGTGCACAAGCGGACAACACTCTAACCACTTAACCACCCTGGCCAGGGCAGTTTGTGCTTAATTTTTAAAGGAAATACCAAGCTGTTTTCTAAAGTGGCTGTTCTATTTTACATTCCCACTAGCAATGTAAGGGTTCCAGTTGCTCCACATTCTCACCTACACTTGATATTGTCTATTGTTTTTATTATAGCCATCCTAGTAGCATCTCAGTATAGTTTTGATTTGCATTTCCCCAATGATTAATGACATTGAGCACTTTTTCATGTTTAAAAATACAGAGATTTCTCATAGAAATCCAGAGTCCTGATCTCACCAGCAAAAACAAACAAACCAGGATATCGGGCAATGTCGGTATGTCCAGCATGGTAAGAGCCAAGTGGCAGCTTTGCACAGGGCAGCGCCAGTCACCAGTCGCCCACATCTCACTGACATAGGTTACCTATCGTGCTTCCCCTTTGAAGTCTAGAGCTGTGTTATCTACTGTGGGAGCCGCTAACCATATGGGGCTAGTGGGCATTGAAATGTGGCTAGTCTGCATTAAGATAGGCCGTAAGAGTAAAATATGCATTGAATTTTGAAGACTAAGTATAAGAAAAGAATGTAAAAGAGCCCAGTAGTAATTTTAAACATATTGATTATGTTTCAATTATAATGTTTGATATAGTGAGGATAAATAAAACATATTAACCTTGCATGTTTCTTTTTACTCTTTTAAATGGGGCTCTGAGAAACTGTAAATTTACATACATGACTCACAGTACACTTCTATTGGTCAGTGTGGGTCAAGAGGCTAAAGGGTAAGTGGGGGACCAGGCAAGAGGGGTAGGCATGGGCGGGCTACAAAGGAGGGTGAAGCAGGGTATGATGATGGTTAGGATGTGAGCTCTGGAGTCCATGATCAGAGTCTGTGCTCCTGATTGCTGTGCCAAAACTGAGTTTTTTCATTTTGAAATAGGGATGGATAATGGCATCCACTCCCCAGAGCTGTTAATGTAAAGCACTGGGTACAGAGTCGGTACCTCCTGAAGGACAGGGGACATCATTGTGTCCAGCTATGGAGCTGGACTTTGTCTCTCAGGGAACTGACTGGACACTGATCAGTGTTAGGCTGGAGAGTGATGTGTGTTTAAGAAAGTTCCTTCTGCAGCAGGGCAGGGAGACCAGAGCAGGGATTGTGCTGAAATTCAGGCAGGAAGTGAGTGTCTGTGCATACCTGGAGAAGTGCCACATTCAGGGCACGTGGAGAAATGGAAACCTAAGACATGGTGATGGATGGGATGTGGTGGGAGAGGGCAGTGAGAAGGGCATCACTGAGGTTTCTGGCTGGGGGACAGGGGAAGGGGGAAATGCACACCCAGAGAGGGAAAAGCTGCAGGGGCTCTGCCAGGCCAGGTCCTGGTCATCCTTGTCTGCCTCTGCATTCCCAAGGCCCAGCCAGCTTCTGGCACACAGACACTCAGCAAATACTTGCCGAATGGCTGAGGGGTTAAAAGCGCTGTCTTTGAGACCACAGTCCAGGGCTTGCTGCTGGTTCTAAGTCTACCAGCTGTGTGATCTCAGGCACACCACTTCACCTCTGTGGGCTTCAATTTTCCCATCTGCAAAATGGGAATAATAAATGTACTAGTAGCCCCCTGTGACTCCCCACATGACCCCCCCCACTACCACCACCACCAACACACACATAAGACCTGCTTTTTTCTTTTTTAACACCAAGGCTTTCACTTCCTTGAAAGAAGCTAAGCCTCAGGTGTTCTCCCTTCCCTCTGAAGCTAAGCAGGAAGATGGAGGTTAGATTGCAGGAAGAACTTCCTTTTAGAGGCAAGGATGTCCAAGTGGGTTTTAGAAAATCAACTTCTCAGATTCCCTTCTCTGCCCTTTGTAGCTGTTGGTAGATAATTAAAGAGCATTTGGGGGAGGGGGCCAGAGGGTGTCTCTTTATTCCTGGTCTCCTTGAGTATCCCAGAGTGACTTGACAGGAAGGGGCCAGGGCTGGAGGCCTAATGGGGCTGTAACCTCCCTGTCCCCTCACTACTCTGGGGGAGGTGAAGACATAGGATCACAAGTGGGCAGGGAGGAGTTGGGGACTCCTTGTGATTGCCCTGATCTGGCTGGGCCCTGCCATAGTGACCCAGGAATCCTGCCTGCCTCCAGCTCAGACCCCATTTTCTCGTTTCCAACTCCCTCTATGGTCACACATGCCCAAACCCCAAGAGTCTGCTGGGGCTGTTTGAGTTTTAACAGGGAACCAGCCTGGCTTAGTGAAGGGAACACAGGTTCGAGAACCAGACAGCTCTAGATTCAGTTTCCACCACCCATTAGTTGAGTGAACTTGGGTGAGTCACATTGACGTCAGTGTGCCTCCGTTTCTTCCTTGTTAAAGCAGGATCGTAGAACCTTCCTCTGAAAGATGCTGGGACATTTAAATGTGCCTGTGTGCACAGCATGTAGCCTGGTGCCCAGATCAGAGCGGGTGCTCCATCAAAGTGCTCACTCCACAGCTGCTAGTGTCCTGAAGTCCCTGGCTCAGTGTTGTCTTTCTCCTTTGCTCTTGCTTCTGCTCCACAGTCCCCATCCCCTCCAAAGCCAGCAGCCTCTCGGCCCTCTCACTGGCCAGAGACAGCCTGGTTGGCGGCATCACGAACCCCAGTGAGGTCTTCTGCTCCGTGCCAGGCCGGCTGTCACTGCTCAGCTCGACATCCAAGTACAAGGTGACAGTGGGGGAGGTCCAGCGGCGACTCTCACCTCCCGAGTGCCTCAACGCCTCACTCCTGGGTGGTGTCCTTCGCAGGTAGGAAGGCCAACCCACAGCTCCCTGCACAGTGCTTGGGCCAAAATCCGTGGCCATCTCAGACCTCCTCAGGGGATCAAAGAGGGTCCAGCCTCACCCAAAGCCACAGGGCCACCTATGCCTCAGTCTCCCAGAGGGGAGGTCCAGGTCCCCAGCAGTAACTACAGGTCTGAGGCCTTGAGGGTGGGGTGTGGAGGAAGAAGCCTGGGCATCGAGGAGGGTTGGAGGATTCACCCCTCTTGGGCAGGATGGACAAGGCTGGGTCCGGGAAGAAGAGTGCCCTCCTCTAAAAAAGGGACCCCCAGGACCCAAAGCCCATCCCCTGTGGAGCAAAGGCCTCTCTGATGTGTGCGTTTTGGGGTCCATAGTTATCTTCTAGCTGTGTGTCTGTCTCTCTTTGTGCATATCTTTGTGCCTAGATAGGGCTGAGTCTTCGTGTGCCTGAGGATGGTGTGTGCATGCATGAGTGCATGTTTGTGTGTGTGTGGTGTAGGGGATGGCTAGGAAGATATGTTCCATGAATGTGAGTTTCCTGTGTTACTTTCAGTGGGATGTGTTAGAAGGAGTGTGTCCTACCCTGTGTGTATGTGATCACATGTACATCTGGAGCTAGACATGTGTATGTACCTCCGTGTGGGGGTTGCATTTGTGCAGGTATGGGAGTATCTCCTTATTCCTGGTCTCTTCGAGCATCCCAGAGGGGCTTGTGTGAATGTGTGAGTGTCTGTACATGTCCCTGAGATCCTGACTTCGTGTGAACATTTGTCTCTGTGTCCCTATGTGTGCCTGGTGTCTGAGTCTATCTCTGTATGTCTGTCTCTGTTGGGGTGTGTTTATTCTTGGCCCTCGGTGTGCATTCATCTATGTATGTATCTATATGTATCTGTGTGTGTTTGCTTGTCCCAGTGTATCTGTATAAAGGTCTATGTGTCCCTGCATAGCTGTGTATGGCCTAGCTGGCATGTGAAGGTGGGAAAAAGGCCCATCTTGCTTGCCTTTTGAGAAGATTAGGGAGAAATGAGGGGCTCCTGGAGCTAGGCCACCCTACCCTCCATCTTGGCTACAAAGCCAGTGAGGTTAGAAAGAGGCTGGGGCCAGGCTGAAAGAGGCCCAGACTGTCCCCAGGGCCGAACCCGCGCCGCAGCAGAGGTTGGTGGAAGCAGCAAGGTCACTTAGCCTGCGTGCTTCTCTCTTGTCTTCATAGTGTGTCTGTCTCTCTTTGTGCACGTGAAGGGCCAAGTCCAAGAATGGAGGCCGCTGCCTGCGGGAAAGGCTAGAGAAGATTGGGCTCAACTTGCCAGCTGGCCGTCGCAAGGCCGCCAACGTGACGCTGCTCACTTCGCTGGTGGAGGGTGAGTGAGGCCTGAGGGTGGGCGCTGAGGCACGGGGGGACCTGTGTCATCCAGTGTGACTGTCTCCAATGCAGGAGGGTGTGTTTAATCACATGTTTGCTCTCTGTCATGTATGAGTAAGTGCTGTGTATGATATGTATGTACAGCCTTTGTATGTGTGTGTATATGCACATGCCCATGCAATAGAGAGCTGTGTGTGTATGGTGGGGAGGAGTAGCCAGTGATTGGATGAGGGAAAGGGATAAGGGGGTTAGAGTACTTTCCCTGGAGGTTGGTGACTCTGGGTTTGGTTACCTGGAGCTCAAGCTTTGGGATACAGGGTGGGCTCAGCTCCCATCCCTGAACTCAGAGTCCATCCCTGGTGGCCCCAAGGGACAGCAATGGAATTGCTGGAGTGGGAAATCAGAGGAAAGTATCTATAGAAGCAAGATGGGGTAGGATGGGTCCTGGCCAGGGGGTCAAGGTTCAAGGTGGTGCTCCATTCTCAAAGTACACCTGGTTATAGTGACAGCTCATCTGCTTGCCTCTCCTCCTCCCAGGAGAGGCCATACACCTGGCCCGAGACTTTGGCTATATCTGTGAGACCGAGTTCCCAGCCAAGGCAACTGCTGAGTACCTATGCCGACAGCATGCTGACCCTGGGGAACTGCACAGCCGCAAGAACATGCTGCTGGCTGCCAAGTGAGTGAGGGTGCAGTGTAGGCACTTTTGGACACTATGCGCAGGCTGTCGTGGGTGCCATGAACAGGCACATGTAGGTGCAATGCACAGACCCCACGCATGGGCACAAGTGGCACCACACACGTCACACCTACACTCAATGCTGTGCATGCTACAGAGCACACATGGACATATATGAATATAGCTGAGTTCTGTGAATCAGCAAAAATGGTGTCACCGACAGGCTTACATAGTTTGTGCCACGCTCGCATACACTGCCCCATGACACCACCAGCCCTAGTCCCATCATGGCTCTGAGGTTCCATGGTCTTGCTCCCTCTGCTTGAGCCTTACCCATCAGCCCTTCTGTTCCAGTGATTTTCATGAGAGCACCCATGCCCACCCAGGCCCCAGGTTGATCACTCCTTGTCCTTACTTCACATTTAACCTCTCCACAACTCTCGTTATTGCCTCCCTCACCACCCTTCACATGCTGCCACCTCAGCTCTAGTCTTCTAATCTCTTTCCTGGATCTTCACTCCAGCACCCCACTATTCCTTCAGATTCCCTGCACATGCACTGCTCCCCTGTCCAAGAACCTTCAATGGCTCCCACTGCTACTGCATTGATTTTCAAACTAGGTTCTGTGGGGATGCTTTGGGGTCTGTTTAATGAACTGCTATTCCATTAAGATTTAGTTTTTAGAAAGAATCCCAGTGCAAGAAGAGACAGAGTGAGACATAGAGAGGAAAGAAATAAAAAAATTTGAAAACCACCAATCCACTGGGTAAAGTCCAAACTCCTTTGAGGACCCCACAATCCAGCCCACACAAACCCTACCCACTCCAATTGATCTCTCCTGCCCTCGCATCCTTGGGCTTACTCTCCTACTTAGAACACCAGCCAGTACCCCCACCTAATGCAGTCTTTCAAATCGCAACTCTACCTTCCCTTCTTTGAGGCTTCCTCAAGTCCCCTGGGCAGAAATGGAATCACAGACTCAAGGGACTTCCATGACTCATGAGACCTTTGAGACTGCTCATATTGTAGCTGAAGAAACACATCTAGGGCAGGACTCACCTCACTCATTAACCAGCCAACTCATTAAGCACTTCCTGGGTCCCACTCATGTCTAAGATGCTGACTGGTTCCATGGTGACACAAAGGTGAGACAGGGGTCATTCTTCTGCCTGAGCCACACACAAGATGCACAAAGAAACAAATAATGGCTGCAAACTAGAGCTGGATTCAAATCCCAGCTTAGCCACTTGGGCAGGTCATCTAACCCAGCGGTCGCCAACCAGTGGTCCGTGGACCACTGGTGGTCTGTGAGGTCTGAAAGTTTGGTGATCGCTGATCTAACCTATCTGAAACCAGTTTCCTCATCATACGATGGGATAATAATAAGAGTATAGATTTGTTGTGAGGACTAAGTGAGATGATACACTGTCACAGCATTTATGGTAGGCCTCAATTCATGTTCACTATGAGCTATTATTTCAATTATTCAAGGCAGATTCTAGATTGTTCCCTGATAATTTCAAAGCTCTGTGAGGCACTGGTATTTAGAGTGGGAGTAGGATTAGGAGAGTGGATCAAGGAAAGTTTCCTGGATAAGGTGGTAGAGCTAGACTTTGAATATGGGCAGGATGTCCACAAGAAAGATCCTAGGGTATTAGCATGTGCTGTTTACTAGCTGTGGGACAAATCAGTTAATGTCTCTGAACCTTAGTTTCCTTTTCTGTAAAATGGGTATGATCATCATTTGCAGACTATTGGCAGGGTCAACAACCATAAATATAAAGCACCCAGAACATGGTAGGTACTTCTCTAGGCTCAGACCTCTGACCTCTAACCTCTGACCCTCTTTCCCTCACCAGGCAGATCTGCAAGGAGTTTGCAGACCTGATGGCTCAGGACCGCTCGCCACTGGGCAACAGCCGCCCTGCTCTCATCCTGGAGCCTGGTGTGCAGAGTTGCCTGACACACTTTAGCCTCATCACCCATGGCTTCGGTGGGCCAGCCATCTGTGCGGCCCTCACTGCCTTCCAGAACTACTTGCTGGAGTCACTCAAGGGGCTGGACAAGATGTTTCTAAGCAATGCGGGCAGTGGGCATGGTGACACTAAAGCTTCAGAGAAGGATGCCAAGCATCGGAAATAACCGCTTCCCAGGCCCCATCCCTAAGGGGCTCCCAAGGCCTGAAATGAGGTCTTAGCTCCTGGGGGTGGGCCTGAAAGGATTAAAAGGTGGGGTTGGAGTAAGGCCCGTAAGAGGACATTCATCCAGGGACTCCCGAGTTAGAGGCCTGGGCTGGAAAAGGTGGGGATGGGCCTCTCTGTGGTGGTTTGATAAGGGCCCTGTTGTTTGCAATTTTCTGACCCTGGATTGCTAAGTGCTTGAACAGGAAATTGGCATGGTTCTTGGGGCTGAGCCCTCCCCATGAGGGTGCTTGGGCAGTGGGGGGTACTCTTAGGGTCCAAGGTCTTGCTGTTTTTACTGTTGGCAGGAGGGAAACAAACCAGAGGTGCTACTGAGGAGTTGGCACCCTTCATCCCAGAATCTTGACCCTCAAAAAAGGGGTGCTGGCAGGAAAACTCCAATGGGTTCTTTGGACCCCTCCCACTCTTGGAAAGAAGTGGGCAGGAACAAAGAAGACAAAGCACAAATTGTAGAACTTGAATCCAGGCTGCACTTCACAGCCCCGTCATTGTCTGCCCTATTTATTGTGTGTTGTAATTAAATTTGAAAGTTTTAAAATGTCCAGCGCAGCTGATTTATCCCAAGTTAGATTCGTTTCACTATTTTCTGCTCATGCTCCAAAATGTCCAGCCAGACCAGGATGGAGAAGGTATTTCTGTTCAAAGGAGTGTTGGGGGATGGGGAGCCAGAGGGAAGAAAGATGTGTTAGGGACCCTGAGGTTGTGGCTGGGATTTTGTATTTGTTAATGTTTCCTTTGACCCTGCGGGTTGATGAACCTCCCCAATCTCAGAATGCTTTCTCATTCTCTTATTAAAACCTTTCCATTGAATGTGAAGCCCCCCGACCCCTGCCAACCCCCGCCCCCCGCCCCGTCCTCCTTCAGCCCAGGCCTGGATTTGCCTCCCAAGGAAGAGTCCTAGGAGGGGCCTATGTGAGATGGGGTACAGATGGTGGGTCTATCTGGCTTGTCAGTGTGGCTTTTAGGTCTATGTGAGTGTGTGAAGTGACTCCTGGGTCTGTTTGTACATTATTGTGACTTGGGCCTGTGCGAATGTGTCAGTCATGGGTGGTGGGTCTGTATGTGTGTCAGCGTGAATGCTGGTGACTGTGGGTGTGTGTGTTTTAAGGCAATACTAACCTAGCTCTTTCGTCTACTTGAGGATTTCACTCTTTAGGCATCTTTTCTTTCCTGCATCATCAGTCTCTCCCTCTTACTAGTTTACTAGATCATTCCCCAAAGCACACACGTTCTAGGATCTCTTATCTTACAAAATATAAATCCTTTCCCCATGTATTTCCCTGGCAGTAAAGTTTCTGAAAGACTGTTATACCCCTAACCCCACTTCACTCTTCAACCCACTTCAAACAGTGGTACTGAAGGTTGAACTAGCTATGGTCATATGAATCATCTTTTCCCTCATTTATACAATAATTAACTTTCTTCTATGGTATAAAGCATTTATCATTGGTGTATTGAAGTGTGTGACATTTAAATCTGATGTTAACACTGTTAACACACATGTCCTGATCTGCAGGTAGTATCTTAGAGATGATATTCCACTTCACGTGAACCCAAACCCTATCTTTATGTGGTATTAAGAGTAGCACAGAATTGGATAAAATAGGGTTTATCTTACAACTGGAAATGTTAGAAAATGCAAAATCGCAGGCCACACCCCAAACATGCGAAGCTATAGGGGTAGGACCCAGAAAGCTATGTTTTAATTAAGCCCGCCAGAGGACTGGGATGTGTGCTAATGTTTGAGGATCACTGCCTCAAAGAAACTTCAATCCAGTGGTTCTCTGTCAGGACTGAGGATAAGAATTATTTGGGAATAAAAAAAAAAAAAAAAAAAAAAAAAATTATTTGGGAAGCTTTAAATATTCCTAATCCCAAACCTACTTAGTTGAAACCTGGGAGTGAGTGCAGCCTTATTTTTAAAAGAGGGTGTGTGTGTGCATGTGCACATTTTATACTGGAACAGCATATCTGAAGTTTCCTCTGGGAGGGGAAGCAGGTGATCAAATTTTAGGGACAAGAGAAACATTTTTTACTGTGTCTTTGTACTATGTGCATATTTTTACTAAGTGCATGTAATACCTATTCATATTATTTTAAATTTTTTTAGCTTAGGGGGAAGAAAGAATCACTGCTTTAGAAGGAATGAGACATTAACCAGCATGATATACGAATGAGCTAGATGGGAAAGAAGTCAGGCAGTGAAATAGAATGTGGGGGTGTTGGGCTGCTAAGGGGCAATTACAGCATGAGCAAAGGGAAAGTAACAGGAGGAAAGACAGTCTCCGCCAAAAGTCCAAGCAGATAATCCTTTTTCCATTTCCTTCCTGAGGTGATGTCAGGTAAACTGAGATTCAAACTAGAGAGCTCAATTTATCCATAGTCAGTTTTATTCTGAATTAACCATCTATCAAGAGTGCACGTCAAAAGAGTAGAAAAAAATAAACGAGCCCATCAAAAAAAGTTCCCTGGCAAGTGGGAGAGAGGGCATTTTGTTAGGAGCCGTGTTTAGAGAAGGAAATGTTGGCCAGGTCATGGATGCCATTTTTGTCAATGATTCGAACACTGAAAGCTGGCAGGTTCAGGATGAAGCGTTTCTGGAGCTGCAGAGAGACACAAAGGAAATTAGTCAACAAACATTTACTGATGGGCCAGGCTCTGAGTGAGGCACTGGGCACACTAGCAGATAAAAATCCCTGCTTTTGTGAAGCTTATATTCCAGTGGGAGCTGCTGGGACTAGGACACTGAAGAAAGCCCAAACTGCAGCTGAAAGCTGACTGGAAGGTGGTGAGCAAGAACTGGGAGATGCAGCTGGGAGTCTGTCTCTAGCCAGTCAGCTGATGAAAGAATGAGACAGTCTATCTGTTCCCCACAGTCTTCTACCAATCAGCCTAAACACAATCTTGCTTTGGACCAAAGCAATGTACCCCTAGGTCCTAACAGTTTTCTCCAGTCACCCACCCATATTATCAGGACCTGGTGTGTTTGAGTGTGTAGCTGGAGGGGTGGTGGGAAGGATGTTGGCAGAACTGCTCTTGGAACAAACTCTGCTTGTCTCCTCTAATCCAAGCTGACCTATCATTAAAGTAACAATTCTGCATTTCATAAGACTCCTTGCTTAAGAGACTGTTCCAAGGAGCTGCATGGTCTTGTGTGCATGGAAGCAGACAGTCCCACTAACCTGGCTGGAGATTACTGAGGGACAAGCTGGAGGAAATTTTTGCTCCTGTGGCTACCTGTCCTGGACACCTCACTTAATAGTCTCCAGAGAAAAGGCACGAAGTTCCTATTTCCTGAAGAGCCTACCCCAGAAATGTCCACCTCCCCAGACCTAAGCAATCCCTCCCTGGATGTTTCCCATCTCCTTTACTACTGAGAACTGGACAGCAACAACCAGTTCACTTTCAGAATCCTCTCTTTCTGATGACTCCTATTATCCAGAAACACGACTCAAGATTAAGAAAAGGTAAAAATAAGGAAATGTGGGTTTCTAATATGATCACCTTTAAGATTTATGAAGAATAAAGTCTCAAAGCATTTAATATTCCAGTGGCTTCTTCCTGGCAGCTCCTTGAACACTGGGGTTGCCCGGCTAGGCTAATATGACCTCTCAGCTGAATGGTTAAGAAAATTACATGAGTTTATTCTCAGCATCGGCTTTGGAAAGGGGATTCACAAACAAGAGGAAGAAGGGGGCACTGTGGGCTGAAAATGACAGGCTTGTGTAAGAGGCAAACTGGCATTATGTTCAAAGCATCCCCCCCACCCACTTGCTCTCATCCTCCCACTCTCTCACTAGACTACGAATTCAAGTTAATCCTTAGGCCACAAGAACAGTAAAAGAATGAAAAAGCCTAAGACCGTGGTCGGCAAGCTGCGGCTCACGAGCCACATGCGGCTCTTTGGCCCCTTGAGTGGGGCTCTTCCACAAAATACCACGGCCTGGGCAAGTCTATTTTGAAGAAGTGGTGTTAGAAGAAGTTTGTTTAAAAAATTTGGCTCTCAAAAGAAATTTCAATCGTTGTACTGTAGATATTTGGCTCTGTTGACAAATGAGTTTGCCGACCACTGGCCAAAGGAGCTGCTTTCTTTTCCTTCTCCACACACCCCCCAAAGCCTCTGACTCTTAGGAGTAGTACTAGACTGGGTGGGGTCTGAGGCCTCATAAAGTAAATGCTACTCTCTGCTTCTGCCCAAAGCTTTCTAGTTGCTTTCTATGGCCTTTGGAATTCTCAGGAGAGGCTTCCTCTCCAAAACTCATGCACTGTTAAGGGGAGCAGACACCAGCAACTCCAGATGGAACAAGAATAAAGGAGGTATAAAGGGCAGCAGTTGTTCCAGTAATGGCCCCGTTACCACCTGCAGCAAAATCACCTGGGCCTGCTGGTTAAACTATTCTCAAGCTCTACACCCGGACAAACGTATCAGAAGGGGCTGGGAGACTGAATCTATTTGATTTTTAAAAACAAGCTCCTCAGATGATTATTATAATGCTAAAATTTGAGAACCACTGGTCTGGATGAACCAAAAAGAAAAGTAATTAAACTGTAAAACATTGACATCGATGAGGAGATGACCCATGAGAGGAAAAAATAAGCTTAACCAAACTCTATCCCTGGCAGCAACTTCACATCTGGTTAGTGGGTATTTATTACACCTTCTGGCAAGGATCAGAAAAAATGTAATGGAGGAATGGGAACAACATTGGCAAAGAGAGACAAAGCATTCTTTTCAGTCCTTTTAGAATCCCACGGGAGCTACTCACCTCCTCTAGACATTTCCTGAGAAGCTCCAATGCCCGCTCACGTGAGAGATCTGAAAGAGAATACAGAGACCAAGCACTCAAGGTATTGCCATTAACTTTTGATTAAGTTTCAGACTTTCTCAGGTCAGCATGTCACACAAACGGAAAAGGGGGAAAATGCCTAGCCTTCTAGCTTGCAACAAACTTATTCCATATGCAGTTGAGGGTGCCCCAGACCCAATGCTCTGGCAGCCACAAGCCATTGCAAATTGATTTGCTATAGAGAAGGGTAAGCATGACGGAATTCTGCCTCCCATGGCTGGGCCTGCCTCTAGAGAAGTCCAGCAGTCTGCCTCTTTTTTATGGCCCCCGCCCCGCCCCCACCTCATTCCCACACCCCCTTTAGACCAGGGCTTAAACCAGTTCCATCTGCCCTAGCCAGCTGCAAATCAGGAAAAGGAAGGACAGGGCCAGAGTTTCAGCCTCACTTTCCCAGCTGGTTCTGTTTAACAATGGAAAGAGAATTCATAGGATGGGGCTGAGACGCTCATAAAATAGGAGCCAAAGGAACTATCCATGGGCATGTCAAACTGGGATGACATATTATGCAGTTAGGCTTCAGGGGTGGTTGGTGGTTATACTGGTGGGCAAATCAGCTGTATTACTGACAGCTGCCAAATCAAGAAATAGTCACCAGGAGGCCAGGCTAATTCTTTTTAGGATGTGAGCTCTGGCAAGGCTGAGGTTGAGTGAGGGGGCAGCACCAAAAAGGAATGAATAAGCCGGATTGAATAAGGGAAGAACAGAATGTAAGGAGAGAGGTGGTTATCTATAGTGCATCTACAGCCTGTAAAAGCTGAGATTCCCAAATATCTAATGCTCACAGTGGCTAAAGTCAAAGTTAGGATTGGGGTCAGAAGTTAAAACTTAGCACAAAAGCATCTCTACGTCAGAGGCTTTGCGTCAAGTTGACAATTTATTGACAAGTAGAGAGGCAGCTTTATCTTGCAGGAGGGGGCAGCCATCCTATATAATAAAGAGGGAATATGCAAATTGACCATCACACCATAACAAGATGGCTGCACCCACAGCAGAGGCCAAGTTCCTGTAATGAGCCTTAATGAGCAATCAGCAGGGACCTGAGGCTGTGCCCCCTGCCTGTTGGGGCTTGACAGGAGACCTCAGGCCACACCCCCTGCCCTGATGCCAGGCTGGGGGACCTCAGGCAGTTGTCCTGGCACTGGGCCAACAGACCTGAGGCCATGCCCCCTGCCCTGGTGCCAGGCCAGAGAACCTCAGGCCATGCCCCTGCCATGTGGCGCTTGACGGGGGACCTCAGGCCACACCCCCCACCCCAGCGCCAGGCCGGGGGACCTCAGGTAGCACACTCCGCCCCTGGTGCCAGGCCAGGGGACCTGAGGCTGCACCCCCCACTTGGCAGGGTTTGATGGGGGGGGCCTCAGGCTGCACCCCCTGGCCTGGGCCGGAGGATCTCAAGGCGCGCCCCCCCAGCCTGAGGGACCTCAGGCCGCACCCCCCACCCCGGTGCCTGGCCAGGCGACCTGAGGCCACAACCTCCACCCAGTGGGGCTTGATGGGGGTGGGGCCAGCCAGGTCTGGATCTAGCCCAATGGGGGTGGGGCCGGCCGGGTCTGGTGCGATTTCAAGGCACACGTGGGTGGGCGGGGACTTGACTCTGGTTCCTGTGGCGCGCCCCAGAATCTGACAGGAGGAAGATTTTCATATACATTTTACTAATGTTCTTTCATCCCTGACACTTCTATTATAGAGAAAGGGCAAATAGCAATATTAAAATATTTCCTCTAATTAATTCCCTTTTAATGTGCACAAATTTCGTGCACCAGGTCACTAGTTAAGTAATAAAGACTTATGGCCTTCAAAAGCTCTGACATTTAAACAAAGAAATCCTCAGTTGTCATGCTGGAGAACTTGTTCATCCTCATAAGCTCAAGAGGGACTTTTATCAGCTTTTCAATAACTGTACTGACCCACAGGAGAAAGCAGCTTTGAGAGGGCACCTGAATTTACTTCTTAGGATCTCTCCTCTATTTAAGCCCTGGCCACCCACGTGCACAAAATCAGGAAGCAGCTGAGGACAGAGCTCTGCTATGTTTTCCTACCTAGATTCCTGGAACTTACTTGGTGTGTAGTATCGGTCCAGGATACTGAGAGTCAGGAAGGCACCATAGCCATGGGCTGCAAAAGGGGCCTTGGCCAAGGCTGCCAGGTAGTCCATGTAGTAGAGTGCTGGACCCTCATGCTCATCGTAGCCAGCCAGGAGGAGGTTGACATGATATGGGGTCTGCAAAAGAAAGACATGGCAAAGTGATCATCAAAGGAGTAACACCAACATCGCTTCTTATGACAAACGGGAACATTCTAAGTCTTGATGAATAAAAAAAATAGCAGCAACTAAGTAATTCGTAAAATTTAGAGAACCCTAAAGGACACAGAATGTGGTAAGAGTTTAAGAAAGGGCCACTTGTCTTCTTGGAACAGAAGAACACTTGGAGCACTTTCAGGTACATGAAAAAGCTGCATTCTTAAAGCCTATGGACCAGAACCTGTTACAAAAGCATTTCAAAGGCAAAGCATGGGTGCTCTCGTGTCTCTCCTAATGGGTGAAACCAACAAACACAATTCTGAGAGTGTCAAACCACATCATCCTAAATAAACAGGCTCAGGCTGAGCACCTGAACCAAAATCTTAAGTGGTTAACTGTATGCTCCTCTATTAGAAACAATTATTGGGCGGGGGAAGGATAGTAGGTCTCAAACGTTTAGGTTAAATCACTAAACTTTTAATGCAGACAATAATAATGGAAGTACATGAATAATTTAAAAAAACATAGAAGAACTGTAGATTTCAGTGAAATGCTAACATTTTTCTAATATAACAACATTCCCCTACGATAAAAGAAGTAATTTTTATCAATGAGACAAATAAAAAGTAATTTATAACTTGGATTTACAGATCTCCTTTCTCTGTTTTTGTTTTGTTTTTTAGGTATCTTTCTTTTTTTACCTGCAAGTCTAAGAATGCAAGTTCCTATAGAGAACCTTGACTAAGTCTGCTTTGTTCTTCATGTCCACGTGGATTATTTCTTTTCTACATCAGCTGGGCATTTTCCATGTAAAATTCAATCTGCCTATACCCCCAGGCATCAGCAGCATGACTCTTATCTTACATAGCTTCCTTTTTCTCTGCAAAATGTGTTTTCCCTCTTGCATTTGCCTCACTGAGCAGGCCTTGCCCAAGGTTATGTGCTCATCCTTAAACTTAGTATTCAATTAAGAGCACATTAAATGAAATAGAATACCTTTATACCCCGCTATCATACAGCATCCTATATAATAAAAGCCTAATATGCAAATTGACTGAATGGCGGAATGACCGATTGCTATGACACGCACTGAGCACCAGGGGGAAGACACTCAATGCAGGAGCTGCCCCCAGCCCATAGGCCAGCCAAGGTGAGTGCCAGCGGTGGCGGGGTGACTGGCGGGTGGGGCCAGTGAACGGGCAGCGCCAGGCCAGCCAAGGTGGGTGCCAGTTGGGGCCCCCCAAATCGTCCCACTGGTCGCCCCACAGATTGGCCCTGATTGCCGGCCAGGCCTAGGGACCCTACCCGTGCACAAATTTTGTACACTGGGCCTCTAGTAAAGTAATAACAGCTAATGGTCATTAAAGTGACATCTTACATTCTTTGACCACTTGGCAGCCTGAAGAAACCCATGTTAGAACACATAAAAATATATTATTTTACTTGAAATTCCAAGCCAATTGTGCTAAGTAACATCTCCCCAAGATTACAGAGTAGATCTAACCTGCAAACAAGTTTCTGCCTTGAGGATAAGATGGCTGATAATCTCCAAGGAGTAAGAATTGACCAGCAGTAGTCAAGTCTTCTGAGAAAATAATTACCTGCCTATCACATTTCCCAGTGGGTAGTGTGCTACACTCTGCCAGGCTCTGGAATTCTCTGCTGCATTCTGTGACTATGTTTTGAGTACATATGACCTTAGGGGTAAGACATTTAATCCCTATGAGCTTCTGTTTCCTTATGTGTAAAACTGGGTTAATTAATCTTTCCCCTTTCTATCTTCTAGGGAGTATGGTGAGAAAAAATAATAGAAATGAAGTATCCCAAACTTTGGAAGAAAAGATGCTACCTAAATTCCTAGTATATTACCTATTTCCTTTTGACAGCTTACCACTTTAACCAACAGCAAAACTGTTTAAAGATACAAAATATATACAGTATAATTAATAGCATTTTTAAAATGTGAAAACAGTACTACAAAATGAGGCAAACAAAATACCTTGGTATTCTTGTAGGTAAAATTAGAATAGCAAAGGAGAGAGGGAGGCAGTGAGGAAGAGCCAGAGAGAGGAAGAGAGAGAGGGAGAAGGAGGCGGGAGAAGAGAGACAGAGAGATAGAGGTAGAGAGAGAGAGAGAGAGAGAGAGAGAGAGAGAGAGAGAGAGAGAGAGAGAGAGAATATTCTAACAGGTTTCTCTCCCCAAGAGATTTAATAATACACTCACAAAATAACTATCACAAAATAAGTTCATCTTTTTGCTAAAAGGATAACTCTACTCTTCTTCATTCACTGGCCAGAACATCCATTGTATGCTTAACCAAAATAATTTTATCAAGATGCAATGGCATGTTAAGAATCCACCCAGATATCCAAAGAGGCCTAACTAGCAGAACCCAGATATGTTCTGTCTCCAATGAGGATCTTGCCCATACTATTATTAGATTACACTGTGTTTAAAAAAATTAATGTCATTTAAAAAGTCACCACCAAAAGATTTTATATGAAACTACTGGCCTGGTGCACGGATTCGTGCACATTGAAAGGAAATTGGGAGCCCACGCTTGTGTGACCAGGAGTTTCCACGTCCCTGTGAGCCGCTGGGAAGTTGCATGGGAAGTTTGTCTCCCTCCCCGCAGCTTCCTGAAAAAATATTTCCAAATGTCCCTTCTGCGGCCAGGGTCAGGCCTTGCCCGCCGGGAGGTCCCTGGTGGATGCCTTGGGCCATGCTGGATGCTTTCCGCTGCTTGGAGCCGGATAAGGAATGCTCCGAGGTGAACAATACTAGGTTAGAGATCTTGGGGGGCGGGATGCTCTGTTGCCATGCCCCCACCTTTCAGATCCATCTCTCTTTGACTTTTACCGATTGTCAGTTGCCACCTTGTTATATTGCTGTCTTCCTCTGTAGCTCCGGGGCAATCGGTAAGAGATGAGATTTGATCTCGATGCCTGAGGTAGAGTTCCAGGAGCCCAGCAGTGATATCAGGCTTGTCCTGGTTACTCCAAGTATCTGCGCTTCAACCATTCTCTGGAGGTTGTAACTGTAGGCTTATAGGGTATGAGGGATGTAGCAGTGTGCTAAGCGGCAGGCAGCCAGGCTAAGCCAGAACTGGGGCTGGGTACCACTGCTCCGCTCGCCAGCTGTGAGCCCGGCTTGAGTGGCGCTCCCACTGTGGGAACACACTGACCACCAGGGGGCAGCTCCTGCGTTGAGCGTCTCCCTCCTCCTCCCCCCCTGGTGGTCAGTGCACGTCATAGTGACTGGTTGACCGGTCATTCCGGTCCTTCGGTCATAACAGTTGCTTAGGCTTTTATATATATAAATTATGTCAACAGAATTCCTAAAGCAAACTCTATTGCTTAATTGTTCTATATAATATCATTAATTTATGCTTAAGTATCTAACACACACACTTGTCAAAGTTGGTATTCAGAAGCTACAACTCGTGGTACAGAAGATAACTCACAAATTATTGTGTGACTTCGAATTACCAACTTTTGCATGTGTGAGATGCTTAAGCATAAATAAATGGTGTTATCTAGACTAATTAAATCAATACATCTGTGTAACAACTTGCAGTTTCTGAAATTCTTCTGACAATGCTCCATCAAAGATCTCTGGTTCACACTAGTTTTTTAAGATTTCAAATAATGTGTTGTGTTCTGTCATTCTCTTGCTCCTCTAAGAATCATGACATTCCAAGTGATAAAGCCATAGTTATGGATTTCTTGATTGTTATACTCCTGATTCATTAGTGTTTTCTTGGAATGAGACAAATTCCAAAACATTCAATTTTGTGCTAGTCATACAACATGTGACTGCTTGTGGTATGTTTAGGGAAATACTTAGTATGTTTAAGACACAACTTACCTATTCAAATATTTATACAAATTATAAGCTCCATGAAGGCAGGACTATGTCTGGCTTGTTCAAGGATGTATAAGCATATAGTGTATGCTCAATAAGTATTTGATGAATGAATAATAATCATACCAGAATGCATTATATGTATTTTATTTTATTTTTAAATATATAGTTTTATTGATTTCAGAGAGGAAGGGAGAGGGAGAGAGAGATAGAAACATCAATGATGAGAGAGAATCATTGATCGGCTGCCTCCTGCATGCCCCCCACTGGGGATCGAGCCCGCAACCTGGGCATATGCCCTGACTGGGAATCGAACCGGTGACCTCTTGGTTCCAGGGTCGACGCTCAACCGCTGAGCTACACCCAGCTGGGCCATTATATGTATTTTAACATATATATGTGGTTAATGCCTAGTATCACAAGTGGAAAGATTAAGAAAACCACTAAACAAATGTCAGAAAGTGACAAGTCCTACTTTTGAGAACTGGTTCAAGTTTAAATCAATGGCCAGCCTCTCTCTGAATGCACAAATATTGTTGCTTTTTGCTAGACTCTTGTGTTCTTCTCTTTCTACCTCCCTTTAGACATGGGCTGCTAAGTAAAGAAAAATTTAGGATACAGGTCAAGCATTTAGAATTAAATAAGAACATAAATAAATATCTCAGAAGAAACAGCTGGGCTACACTGCAGAATTAGACCCTGAATTTGAAATTTGGCTCTATTACCAGATGTGTGGCTTTAGAAAAGTTAGTCATTTAACCTAATCTCTCATTTTTAGTGTTTTCATTGAAAACATGCAACAGTTCACAGTACAAATACCAACGTGCTTAAAGTTGTATCTGATATGCTAAAAAATAAATAAAAATAAAAAAATTATGAACCATCCTGAGTATTCAAAATGAATTTTAGCTTCTAAAATAAGGTACCATCAAATTTTGCCTCTTTACAAGTGGGGAAAAAATAACCTAGACAAATGTTGTATCTTTTCCTCCCTTAAAAAAATACATGACATAAACTCATTTTTAAAGTAGAGAGCTTTAAGTCATTTTAAGATCTTCTTCATCTATACAACAGGATAAAAACAGAGTACATCAGATAGTTGCCAGGAGGAGGGGGTTGGAGGATGGGTGAAAAATGTGAAGGGATTAAGAAGTACAAATTGGTAGTTACAAAACAGTCAGAGATGTATAGTACAGCATAGGGAATAAAGTCAATAATATTGTAATAACTATGTATGCTGCCAGGTAGGTACTGGAAATATCAGGGGGAACACTTTGTAAAAGATACGATTGTCTACCACTATGCTATACACCTGAAATTAATACAAAATAATGCTGAATATATACTGCAAATGAAAAATTAAAATAAAATAAAAACATTATATGCTAACAACATGGACAACCTGGAAGAAATGGATAAACTCCTAGAAACATACAAACTTCCAAAATTAATTCATGAAGAAATAGAAAAGCTGCACAGACCGATAATTACTAATTAAATTGAACCAGTAATCAATAAAAAACACAAAGCAAAAGAGTGTGCATCATTATAGGATTATGGCAAAGTTTAAATAAATAAATATAAAGTGCTCTATGTAATGCTTGTTACATACTAATAATATAATTAGTTATCATTACCATCATTACTACCAACATCATCATTTTTAGGATCTTACTACATTATTTAACAGATCTAAATAGATAATAAGATTATGAAGATGTTCCACAGAGGGCAGATAAAATTATTCACCTTTTTTTGGCTGCTAAAACACATCTTTTATGCACTTCTCTCGGATTGCAATGGACTTCCCAAGTACCTCTGAGCTCTGCAGAACTGAGCTCAGTTCTACCCTGTACACTTGAGATTGGTTCCCTTGTACATTCAGGAATGGGAGATGTACATGGGACACACATGTAAACTTTCCTAAAGTTAAATGAAACATTTCCCTCCCTCCAACTCCTTGCATATTTCCTCTTTCATGAAAAAGAAACACTGTAGTGATTAAGAAGAGTGTGAAATTCCATAAATTTTACAGCTAAAGAAAACAGTTGTGATAAATACACTGCAACAACAAAATCAGTGATGAGAATCTGGGTGGTGACAAGCAGCAGTGTGACATCTGGCGGAAGCCAAAGTCACAGCAAGGGGGAGAGAGGTGGGCGTGAGGAAGCATCCTGCTGAGCGTGGACACAGAAAAAGAGAGGAATTGACAGTCTTCCTTTGGAGCCGGGCCAGCCTTTGCCACCTCTAATTGAATAGAACGACATTGCTGAGAGGTGCCTTGGAAAACAGTGCAGCTTCTTTTGCAATGTGCTGCACCTTGGAACATTAAGCAGTGTGTGAAGCATACTTCCATTCCTGGAGGGACAGTAATTTGGAAGGAGATGCAGAACTATTAATGGGACAAAGGACTTATATAGTTGTGACAGTGTTTTAATAAATAGGCTTCTAAATACACTAAACAAAGACTGGGCTTTGAAGGGAAGTGCCTGCTATTTCTTTTAGTGCAGCCGATTGTCAAAGCTGCCTAAAATTCGATCTTTGCCACTGAGAATATTTCACAAAAATGCAGCTCATAGTTAGGAGGGACCTAAAAGCTCAATTGGTTTATCTAACATCTCTTTCACAAATGTGGGGACTCAGCTCAAAGAAGAGATAGTGACTTGCCCTAAACTACACAGCTAATTAGTGTTAGAGTCAGTACCAGAATTCAGACTTCTAGATTCCCAGTCTTGTGTGCTTTTCTAGGAAACCATGCTGCCTCTACAAAATGGAAATTAGTGTGAAAATATGATTCAATATGTAAATGTCAGTTTCACACTCAAATATTTCAGAATGTACTACTTTGCATACCAGCATCTATTGTTCTCTATTTCATGCATTACATCTTATGTGACCAATAATACTTTAAGTTTAAAAAGGGCAGGTTTAGCCGAAACCGGTTTGGCTCAGTGGTAGAGCGTCAGCCTGCGGACTGAAAGGTCCCAGGTTCGATTCCGGGCAAGGGCATGTACCTTGGTTGCGGGCATGTCCCCAGTAGGGGGTGTGCAGGAGGCAGCTGATCGATGTTTCTCTCTCATCGATGTTTCTGGCTCTCTATCCCTCTCCCTTCCTCTCTGTAAAAAATCAATAAAATATATTTAAAAAAAAAAAAAAAAGGGCAGGTTTAACACCAGACCATTATGACTCCTCTAAAGCAGCGGTCACCAACCAGTGGTCCACAGGTTGTTATTGGAAATTGGTGGTCCGTGAGGTCCAAAAGGTTGGCAACTGCTGGTTTAAGGAAACCTTAAAACACAGGAGGACCACTGGTGGTCCATGTGGTCCAAACAGTTGGTGACTGCTGCTCTAAAGGGTCTAAAACTATGTAAGATATATAGTAGGTACTCAATAAATACATGTGATGATAGATACCAACCCCTTAACTGCTTTGCAGTGCCCAAAATTTCAACGTCATTAACAAATAAGATGGATGAATTATCTTATACTGGTGCTCTGAACTCTAAATCAAGAGCTTATCTCTATATATAAGACCCTAATATGCAAATAGACCGAACAGTGGAACAACTGAACAACCAGTCGCTATGACGTGCTCAGACCACCAGGGGGCACGCAGAACATGCTGGGTATCGGCCGTGGTGGGATGGTGGAGCAGATGAGCAGGGGCGCCAGACCAAGGCAGGGCGTCGGTTACTGAAAATTCTTTGCTCCCATGGGCCGTGGTCCCGCCCAGTGCTCACACCCGCTGCTGGTGCGGCTACCGGCCCCAATTGCCCCTCAGGCGTTCTCCACTTCCCCCTGCTGCTGAGGGGTGATTGGGGCTGGCAGCCGAAGCTTGCACCCACTGCTGGCGCCAGCCCCTACTGCTGGAGCCAGCCCCAATCGCTCCATGCTATCAGCGGGTGCAAGTGGGGCCGATGCCATCAGCGTGTGGGAGCGGAGGAACGGGAGTGGGGCTGCCAGCAGACAGGGGACTGGGGGCCGTGGCAGGAGGGGCCGGGTTGGGGTGCAAAGGATGGGCCGAGACCCGCCCCTGTGCCCACCACAGCCTCATGGCTCACAGCTCCTTTCAAGGTGCACAAATTCATGCACTGGCCCCCTAATTTCCAATAACAAGCAGAATTTACTAGCTATTTGCTTTAGGTGGGTTTGATGACATACCTTGCAATGTTCACCATTTCAAACAAAAAGATCTCAAAGATTTCAGCAACATCCAACTTGATTTAGCAAGTACCTTTTCTAGCTCTAAAAGATTATGGTTCTCTGGATGGAGATAGGGCTGGGGAAGAACTATCTATCCCTAATGCCTAAGCAGTACAGAATCATTTGTATCCTCTTTGACACAGCCTTTTTAAAGGAAATCATCAATCCTTTTTTTTCTAATAACAATGACTATGCCTTAAGTATAAATGTACACAGTTTATAAAAGGCTTCAACCAAGTCATGCAAGGTTTCTTTGAGACTATGAAATAGACAGATGCCCTAGTCCAGTGGTCGGCAAACTCATTAGTCAACAGAGCCAAATATCAACAGTACAACGATGGAAATTTCTTTTGAGAGCCAAATTTTTCAAACTTAAACTTCTTCTAACGCCACTTCTTCAAAATAGACTCGCCCAGGCCATGGTATTTTGTGGAAGAGCCACACTCAAGGGGCCAAAGAGCCACATGTGGCTCGTGAGCCACAGTTTGCCGACCACGGCCCTAGTCAATTTCAGTTTGCATTTGGAATATATATATATATATATATATATATGCAAATTAGCCAGGACACCGTGACATCATGACCAAACATCAAGGACCTGAGGCTGCATGGCGCCTGGCTGGGGTGAGGGACCTCAGGTCGCACCCCCCGCTCCGCAGGGCTTGATGGGGACCTCAGGCCACGCCCCCCCACCCCAGGAGACCTCAGGCCGCGCCCCCTGCCCAGCAGGGCTTGACGGGGACCTCAGGCTGCACCCCCACCCCAACACTGGGCCAGGGGACCTCAGGCCACACCCCCCACCCAGTGGGGTTTGACCGGGGACCTGAGACTGCGCCTCCCCACCCGGCGCCGGGCTGGGAGACCTGAGGCTGCATCCCCTGCTTGGTGCCAAGCTGGGGAACCTAAGGCTGCACCCCCTGCCTGGAGGGGCTTGACGGGGGTGGGGCCGGCTGGGTCTGGATCTCACCCAATAGGGGTGGGGCCAGCTGGGTCTGGGTCTCCTGTGTTTTCAAAGCACGTGCCGGTGGTGGGTGGGGACTTGACTCTAGGTGCCATGGCATGCCCCAGACTCCAACAGGAGGGAGATTTTCATATACATTTTATTAATTTTCTTTCATCTCTGATACTTCTATTATAGAGAAAGGGCAAATAGCAATATTAAAATATTTCCTCTAATTAATTCCCCTTTATGTGCACGAATTTCGTGCACCGGGCCACTAGTGTGAATATATTATAGACTCAATAATGTTATTTGGCATTTACTCTGAGAAGCATTATGCCAGGTGATGAAGATGGAAGCCTGAATCTGGAAGGAGCTCACAAGGTAGACAGGGTACAAAGGATTCCAGATGGAAGAAACAGCATATGTGAAGGCCAATAAACAGAGTAACATGGACTACCTGGGTAGTGATGAATATGGGACATGTATACCTAGTGAATTTCAGCAGCAAGCAGAGAGAAAATGTAATGAGAGGAACTGACGAATACTGGCATTAGCTTCCTAAAGAAGATGAACTTCAGTCTATAATCCATGGAGGAGCCAGTGAAAACTATTCCCACTCTCCTGCCAATCCAAGCCTTTTTCATGTCTTAGAAGACTGCAGAAGCAGTGAGGATAGAGGGGAAGACATGAAATATCAGAAGATAGAACTGACAGGAATTACTAACTAGTAGACTAGAGGATGAGGGAGAAAGAGTTGTTAAAAGAAATCTCAATAAGGGGAAAGGTGGTAGAGCAAATGAAAAAACTCAAGTGGCCCCAAAGAGCTTAAGTTGAGCTGTCCAGAGGTACCTGAAAAGAGAAAACAGTGTACAGCCGCAATCATGAGTCTGAATGAAGAGTCAGCCAATGAAAAAGTTTCATTTACTATTTACTACCAAGCCCTCTGTGGGCTCGCAAACTGCCCTCCTTCAGACAGCAATCAGCCCACAGAAGTGTTTTGTTTTCTAAATGCTGAATTTTGTTTTAAAGAAAGTGTTTCAGGTGGAGGGAACAGCCAGTGCAAAGGCCTTGAGGTTGGGCTGTGCCTGGGGTATTGGAGAAACAGCAGGCCCTATGTGGCTGGATGGAACTGAGTGAGTGAGGTGAAGACAGGGAGGAGGTGAGGGGCAGGGAGGGTTCATGCAGGGCCTTGTGGCCTTCTGGGCTTTTACCCTGAGGGAAGTGGGAGGGCTATCAGCTAAGGAAGGCAGAATCCAGTCACTATTTGTGACAGTTCCCACCGTGCCCTGTTGTGCCCCTCCTAAAGCTCCCTGTTTCTGGCAGAGACTTGATGTAGCACAGAGATCTCTGGCTCTGGACTCAGCCTGCAAGGTTTGAATCCTAGACCTTGCACTTACGAGCTGGGAACTTTGTTGTTTTGTCTGTGCCTCCATCTCCTCATCAGGAAAATGGTGCTGATAAAAATATCTCTTTTAGAAGATAATAATTTAATAAATAACAATAAATGTTAACGAAAAAAATAAAAGTTTCATTTACACAAACACACATTCCTATGTTTACATGTGGAAGGCAGTGAAGAAAACAAATATAAAAGAACACTATGGCAGAGGTATTCCTAGATTGTCATGAGAACACAAAGCTGAGGGTGATGTATGTGTGTGGGAAAGTACAGAGAAAGTGTCCCTGAAGAATGCCATTGGGAAATGTGGAAGTATATTTAGGGGAGAATGATCAGCAAAGTGGTGGAATGGACAAAGGCACAAATACTAGAGAGAACCACAGCAGGTTAGGGGAAGTGCAAGTAATTTGGTATGAAGAGGAGATTGTGAGTGACCAAGGTGAGAGGTAGGACTGGAGAGAGAGCAGGTGAAGAAGTGAAAGAAAACAGATGAAGCAGGAAGGCTACCCTCTAAGACTGTGAACTAGTGAGCTATGAAGTTGGAAGGTGAAAACAGTTTCCTATTAATTCTGTGACTGATTGGGATTGGAAAACTATACTGAACTTCACAACAAGGAAGTTAAGTTAAACCAACTGTTTGGCTTTTCTTTCTCTCTCTCTCCTGTTTCAGATACATTTATCTTTTGTAGCACTAAAAACCAAACTGGCCCATGTTTATAAATCCTCACACTAAATTGAGAAAAAGAGGAAGCAAATGTGTCTCAAACGAAGCAAACCTTTCATTATCAAACCCCAAGAAATAATAAAAGAAACATTACTCGGATAGTGAGACTGTCTAACCAAGGTTTCCCTTTTCTTTTCTCTGCCTTAGGTCATACTCTGAAAGTATATTTAGTATATCTGATGTTGGCAGATACAAAAATCATAATGTAAAAATAGTCTTCATTTTTCTTTAATAATGATTAACTTACGTTCAAATGTTTTTGCTTAACACACTGGCAAAAATTCTTATAATGGTTGCGTTCTTGAACTTAAGCTCAGGAATGTTCCTGCATTTATAACCAACATTATGTGTGTTTTTTTCATTCATTCATTTATTTTTTTGCAACCAACATTCTAAACTTTAAAGTTAACACACCTTTTAGTCTGGCCAGTGTAACTCAGTGGTTGACCATCAACCCATGAACCAGGAGGTCATGGTTCAATTCCTGGTCAGGGCACATGTCCGGGGTTTCAGACTCGATCCCCTGTAGGGGCGTTCATGAGGCAGCTGATAGATGATTTTCATCACTGATGTTTCTATTTCTCTCTCCCTCTCCTTTCCTCTCTAAAATCAATAAAAAACATTTTTAAAAATTTGAAAAACACCCTTTAAATTATTTGAATAAACTAGATTTTTAGATGCCATAAGTTGTAAGATAGGCATGTGTTTTGGGGGGGGGAAAAAAAACAGGAGAAACCAAGATGGTGGCATAGGTAAACACCTAAACTGCTGCCTTGCACAACGATTTCAAAACTACAACTAAAAGACAAAACGGACATCATCCAGAACCACAGGAAGGCTGGCTGAGTGGAAATTCTACAACTAGAAGGAAAGAGAAAAGCACACTGAGACTCAGGAGCTGCAGGAGGCAGAGGTACTGAGACGCGCGCACAGAGAGGACTGGCAACTGAGTGCGCGGTTGGCTTTCTCAAGCGGGAGGGAGACAAAAGCTCCCAACTGTGCTGAACTCCAGTTCTGGGCGAGACTCTGGGGACCCAGACTCATACGGGGTGAAACTGGACTGTCAGGAAAGAGAAAAGCACACTGAGACTCAAGGAACTGCAGAAGGCAGAGGTACCTAAGCGCGTGCGGCTGGCAACTGAGTATGCGGCTGGCTTTCTCAAGCGGGAGGGAGACAAAAGCTCCCGACTGCACTGAACTCCAATTCCGGGAGAGACTCTAGGGACACAGACTCATTCGGGGAGAAACTGGACTGTCTGGCAGCGGGTGGAACTCGAGGGCGGCTTTCTCTCAGAGGTGCTTGCAGTGATTACCACGGGACACTGAGACACAGGGGCCTATTATGGCAGGGCTGATGGGAAACCAATGCTGTCTGCTCTGCCCTGAGACTCCGCCCCATCCAAAATGAGCACAGAGGCTTTTGCAAGTCTTGTCCCATAAGGGTGTCTCCAGCACAGAAGTTCTCCCAGTGTAGACACAGCTGATCCTCACAGCCAAATGGCCTGGAGGTCAATTCCTCCCAGTGATACCAACAACAATCAAAGCTTAACTACAACAAGACTGTGCACACAGCCCACAAAGGGGTGCACCAAGAGTGTCCACCTCAGGTAACTGGGGAGGCTGAGCCACTGGGCCCTATATGACATCTAGCACACAAAGCCACTCTATCAACTAAGGGAAGCAGCCAAAATGCGGAGACAAAGAAACAGGTCACAAATGAAAGAAATGGAGGAAAGGAAACAACTGGATATATGGTTATAAGGTTTTTCAAGCATTTTCTAGAAAAGGCCGATAAATTTAGCGAGATCCTCGAGGATATGAAAAAAGACCAACTAGAAATTAAGCATACACTGACTGAAATAAAAAATAATATACAGAGATCCAACAGCAGACTAGAGGATCGCAAGAATCAAGTCAAAGATTTGAAATACAAAGAAGCAAAAAACACCCAACCGGAAAAGCAAAAAGAAAAAAGAATCCAAAAATATGAAGATAGTGTAAGGAGCCTCTGGGACAACTTCAAGCGTACCAACATCAGAATTATGGGGGTGCCAGAAGAAGAGAGAGAGCAAGATACTGAAAACCTATTTGTAGAAATAATGACAGAAAACTTCCCCCACCTGGTGAAAGAAATAGACTTACAAGTCTAGGAAGCACACAGAACCCCAAACAAAAGGAATCCAAAGAGGACCACACCAAGACACATCATAATTAAAATGCCAAGAGCAAAAGACAAAGAGAGAATAATAAAAGCAGCAAGAGAAAAACAGTTAGTTACCTACAAGGGAGCACCCATACGACTGTCGTCTGATTTCTCAACAGAAACTATGCAGGCCAGACGGCAGTGGCAAGAAATATTCAAAGTGATGAATAGCAAGAACCTACAACCAAGATTACTCTACCCAGCAAAGCTATCATTCAGAATTGAAGGGCAGATAAAGAGCTTCACAGATAAGAAAAAGCTAAAGGAATTCATCACCACCAAACCAGTATCATATGAAATGCTGAAAGATATTCTTTAAGAAGAGGAAGAAGAAAAAGGTAAAGATAAAAATTATGAACAACAAATACATATCTATCAACAAGTGAATCTAAAAATCAAGTGAATAAAAAATCTGATGAACAGAATAAACGGGTGAATAGAATAGAATCAGGGGCATAGAAAGGGAGTGGACTGACAATTCTCGGGGGGAAAGAAGTGTGGGGGGTGCGGGAAGAGACTGGACAAAAAGCGTACACCTATGGATGAGGACAGTGGTGGGGAGGTAAGGGCCCAGGGTGGGGTGAGAACTGGGTGGAGGGGAGCTATGGGGGGAAAAAAGAGAAACAATTGTAATAATCTGAACAATAAAGATTTATTAAATAATAAAAAAAAACATGAAGATCTGAGATCAAATGTGCCTTTATCACTTTTTAAAAAATATATTTTTATTGATTTCAGAGAGGAAGGGAGAGGGAGAGAGGGATAGAAACATCAATGATGAGAGAGAATCATTGATTAGCTGTCTCCTGCACAACCTTCACTGGGGATCAAGCCCTTGACCAGAATCAAACATGGGACCCTTCAGTCCGCAGACCAACATTCTATCCATTGAGCCAAACCAGCTAGAGGGCCGGTGCATGAGAGTCATGCACTGGGGGGTGTCCCTCAGTCCGGACTGCACCCTCTCACAGTCCAGGACCCCTTGGGGGATGTCCACCTGTTGGATGTCCCCCCCAGGGGGGATCGGGCCTAAGCCAGCAGTCAAACATCCCTTTCTCAGTCCAGGCTTCTCGCAGTCCAGGACCCCTTGCTCCTTACCACCAATGCACTCGCCAGCCATGAGTCCAGCTCTGACCACCAGGGGGCAGCTCCTGAATTGAGCGTCTGCCCCCTGGTGGTCAGTGCGCGCCATAGCGACCAGTCATTCTGCTGTTCGGTCGATTTGCATATTATGCTTTTATTATATAGGATATTTGTGTTACTTGCGGTAGTCACCTGGCCTTGGAGCCTCAAGTGCCCACCTGAATGTAAGAGATAACACTGCTTGCCTGATAGCTGTGAAAAATTAAAAATGCTCCCTGTGTTGCCCTAACCGGTTTGGCTCAGTGGATAGAGCGTCGGCCTGCGGACTGAAGGGTCCCAGGTTCGATTCCAGTCAAGGGCATGTACCTTGGTTGCAGGCACATCCCCAATAGGGGGTGTGCAGGAGGCAGCTGATCGATGTTTCTCTCTCATCGATGTTTCTAACTCTCTATCCCTCTCCCTTCCTCTCTGTAAAAATCAATAAAATATATTAAAAAAAAAAAAAAATGCTCCCTGTGTTGAAAGTCCCTGGATGATGGCCTAGTAAGTAATAGGTGACCAATAAATGTCAAATGAATCTGAATTTTAGGAGCAAAAATAAATAAATAAATATTGTATATATTTCAATTTTTAGCAAAACTAAATTTTAGAGTTCCCCTTCAATAATTCCAAAATTTCTTTAAATTTTACTTCTCTAAAGCCATGACTAACCCCAAGTTTGAACGTTCTCCTATTAAAGTTGTAATCTTATTGTAATTAGAAGTTTAGAAATTTAATGAGTTGAAATGCAACATGGCACAGATGCCTTATTATACCAACTAGTTAACACAGTATTTGTTTTCTACATTAATTTTACTTGCTAATCAAAAATACTGCTTTCTCCAAATAACATCAAAATAAAATTGCTGATTGTGCAATGGCAAAACCAACAACACCATGTCTGCAACAAGGCCACTTGAATTTTTCTTTTTAATGAGCTGGCAGTTTCCAGGGAAAATGTAAGATTCCATATACCTTTAAGGCAGTTCTCAAAAATTCAAGTGCAGAAGACATGCTTTGTACACAAGGCATCTATTAATTTATACATCCTAAACATGCCCATGAGTATCTATTAATGTTGAACATCAGAGCTGACGCATCTCCCTGAGTTAATAAATAAGTCTGCTGCCCTGGCCAGTTGGCTCAATTGATTAGAGCAGCAGTCGCCAACCGGTGGTCCCTGGACCACTGGTGGTCCGTGAGATCCAAAAGGTTGGTGACCACTGGGTTAGAGCATTGTCCCAGGCACCAAAAAGGTTGCAGCTTCAATTCCTGGGCAGGACACATACCTAAGTTGCAAGTTAAGTCCCTGTTTGGGCACATACTGGTACAGGGAAACAACCGATCGATGTTTCTCTCTCCCTCTTTCTCTACCAGTAAAAGCAATAAAAACATACCCTCAGGTGAGGATAAAAATAAGCAAACAAGTAAATAAATCTACTGGGGGAAAAAAAAGACTATATATGATTGTATATGTTTCAGATGTCCATAGCAACTAGATAAAGAGTATTAAGGAAATTTTGGGGAGAAGGCTATTTAAGGATCCCTTCTATTAGAACACAGTGCTCCCCCCATCAGCAGCCTAGGTTCAACACAAGTTACTCCTGCTTTTTCAATGGACATGGAAGCTCCTTGTTGGTCTCCCTGCTTCTTTCCCCAAAAGGTCTACCAAAGAGCAGCCAATGGTCTAACTAAATTTCGTTTGATGTTAATCCCCCATAGCCAACATGTTTCCAGAGAGCCCCACTACTTTTAGCATAAAGCTTTTTCTTTTTTGTTAATCCTCACCCAGGCATTTCTATTCTACTGATTTTTAGAAAGAATGGAAGGGAGGGGGAGAGACAAAAAGAGAGAAACGCTGATCTCCCATTGATTGGTTGCCTCCTGCATGCAACCCAACCCGGCCAAGAATTGTACCTGCAAATGAAGTACGGACCGTGAACTGAAATAGAACCCATGAACCTTCAGTCCATGGGCCGATGCTCTAACCACTGAGAAAACCGGCCAGGGTTAGCATAAAGCTTTTTCATGAAAGTTTTTATAACGTGGACTACCTCTCTAGTTTCAATCTCTTACCATTTCCCTAAAAACCTCAGCTGCATTTAACAAACTTTTATTTTGGATGTTAGCTATATAATAAAAACTATACAAAGGTATTTATCTATGTCTGTTATTCAATCAGTAGAGTCCTGATTTGTATGTAGTACCCTACCAGTTAAAACAGATTAAAAATTAGGAGTAGGAGTCTCAGAAGGACTATTTGACCCTGCCCCAAATATCACTAGAAAACCACTGTGCCTAACTCTAACACATTCTCTTACAAACCCCCTTGGTCTACACTTTCAGTTTTCCCTTTTGTTTCATCTTTGCCTTAATGACAGCTGGTCCTTCAAGGTTCAGGTTAGACTCTGTTCTCAGAGCACCTATCCATCTGTATGGCTATTATAGCAGCTGTCACTCTGCAATGCATTCTGTCACCGGGGGCAACCCAAGCCTCCCACTCGTTCCAGCCTGCTCCGAGGCCCCTGCCCACAGGCCCCTCCTTCGGCAGCCAGCCCAGGCAGGCGGGAAGCTTGGCTTCCTCCATCACCAGGGGCAACCCAAGCCTCCCGCCATCTTTGTCCCGCTAATTTGCATATTCCCCCTGTGGGTGTTGTGGAATGACAGTCAATTACCATATTACTCTTTTATTATATAGGAGGATTATGGGGACACTGGTTAATAAAACCATACAGGTTTCAAGTGTTCAACTCAATAAAACATCATCTGCACACTGTATCATGTGCTTACCACACAATGCAAGTCTCTTTCCATCCCCATTTATCCTCCCTCTGGCTATCATTATACTGTAGTCCGTGTCTATACATGTATATTTTCTTGGTTAATACCTTCACCTTTTTTCACCCAGCCCCTTAATCCCCCACCCCTCTAACAGCTGCCAGTGTGTTCTATGCAACTATGCTTCTGTTTCTATTTTGTTTGTTAAATTATTTTGTTGATTAGATTCCACATATAAGTGAGACAATAAGGTATTTGTCTTTCTCTAACTTGCTTTCTTTCACTTAGCATAATTTCCACATCCATCCATGCTGTCACAAAAGGTTAAGATTTTCTTTTTTTTTTTTACAGCCAAGTAGTATTCCATGAACTTACTTTTTTCATTTTTAACTTTTTCAAAAAATATGTTGTGCTTTCATGCCCTTTAATCCTTCCTTTTTATTTTCTTAAACTTTTTCAATGAAATAACACATACATATAAAAATGCATAAAATATACATGTACAGTTTAAGGAATAAAGTGAATATGCATTCCCAGGTCAAGAAACAAAACAGTCAACTCTTTCCCCACCCAAGACCCCACTGTCCTCCATTTTAGATACTTATTTTTTAGGAGAGAATAAAGAAAATCTCACAGAGTTTTTGGGCTCAGCCCCTAGGTTCATATCCTTGCATGATCCTGGGCCAGGGCAGATAAAGAGGCACCAAGATGCCAGGGTATATGTATATTTGTATCTGTGAGTATGTAAGGGCATGCTCACACAAGCCAGGATACTGGTTTAAAGCAATCTTAAAAGTTCAGGTACACTGGAACTTCCAATGGCAAACATCCTATATAATAAAGCGGTAATATGCAAATCGACAGTCATGCCCTCACAAGATGGCCGCCCCCATGTGGTCACAAGATGGCCACCTCATGCAGTCACAAGATGGCCATCCCATGCAGTCACAAGATGGCCGCCCCATGCAGTCACAAGATGGCCACCCCATGTAGTCACGAGATGGCCACCACAAGATGGCTGGCAAGGGAGGGCAGTTGGGGGCAACCAGGCTGGCAGGGGAGGGCAGTTGGGGGCGACCAGGCCTACAGGGGAGGGCAAGTGGGGGGGACCAGGCCTGCAGGCAGAAGCGGTTAGTGGCAATCAGACAGGCGAGCAGTTGGGAGCCAGCAGTCCCGGATTGTGAGAGGGATGTCCGTCTGCCGGTTTAGGCCCAATCCCAACTGGCAGTCAGACATCCCCCGAAGGGTTCCAGATTGGAGAGGGTTCAGGCTGGGCTGAGGGACACCCCCCGCCCCAGTGCACAAATTTCGTGCACCGGGCCCCTAGTTTAAGAAATAAAAGCATGTTACCCTGGCCAGGTGGCTCAGCTGGTTAAGAGTGTCATCCCATATACTGAAAGGTTTCAGGATGATTCCCATTTAGGGCACAAACCTAATGGTAGGCAACCAATAGATGTTTCTCTCACATTGATGTTTCTCTCTCCCTTCCTCTCTCTCTAAAAATCATTAAGAACATATCCTTGGGTTTTTACTAAGCAAACACAGTACTTTGCTGCTCCTGGCTTAATCCATACCGTGATAGGAAATCATATAATTTTCAAGACACAGTTTCAAAAGAATACAAATTTAGACCAATTACCTATATTGCTCTACCTCCACTGTGGGTAGGAAAGATGCTTTAAGTGGATACTTGGCATTATGGGGTTGCATAATCCCAGCCACCCAATAGCATCATTCCATTCAACCAGAACAGGGGTTCTCTCTGCTCACAGCAGACATCCAACAGAGTAGCACATATATGCTCTCTGAGTGAGAAAGCAACACCTTCTCACATATAACCCCCTGGAGAGAGATGGGGAAGGGGAGGGGGAGGACTTTACACCTGCAAACTCCTAACTCTATCACCACTAGGGCTGGGAAAAACAGCACATACTTTCTAAAAAGAAGGAAATAAAAGGTTTCCTGATAAAGCCAGTAACTTTCAAAGAAGAATCTTCTTAAGCCATTTTTTCTTAGGAGAGAGACTAGTAAGTATAATGATTCAATATCTAAGTCTTTATCTTCCTAATTGACTATGTCAAGCCCTAATGACAGTATAAGCAAACTGCTTAAAAGGGCAGCTATCAGAATTCTTATTCTTCTTAGTAGAAAAACACTATAACCATAAAGTATTATCATATTAATTAAGGCATCTCAATTTCAAGGCACATTTGTCCCTGGGCCTTTGGAAAATATAAATATCTCCAATGGGGCAGACATGACCTACCGCCAATCCTAAGAGACTCCTGTGAGATATGACCTGAGATGCACAAGTGTTTTGCAATATCATTGAATACTCACCTAAACATAGCCATATGTTTTCGGTTTTTACTTTATGTCCTATTAGGGCTGGGAGACAAAAATAATTAACAGACATATATATAACTTTTGGCCCATTGTAAAAATACTAACTGCAGTCTCATGGAAAAGAAAATTGCTATCCAGGACTAACAGAACTGCTATTTGTACTAAATTCCATGAGTTTTATGATGAGCATCTTGATTTTCTTTTTTAATTTCCCATCACCAAAAGTAAGCCAGCTCTGTCTGTCAAGATGCCCAGGCTATGTGGCAGCAGTGTCAAAGGCTGCCATTTGCTTCAAGGCACTGCCATCTGCGGCAGCACAACTTTTTGTCTCCGGAAAATAAACACATCTGCCTTTGCCAGTGTCCTCCCACTGTGCCGCCCATCTGGAGCAGGTGAGCTGGAAGGCAAGCTTGGGCATGGGTGAGAGAGGGGCGAGTAGGGGAGATAAGGCCTCAAGGGAGATGGCACTTGGAGGAAGAAGGCAGTGCTGTGTCATGTCACATCCTGCTAACCACATTTGCCAAACAGCATGTGCAATTACTCTTGTTAGTGACATTTTAATCACATGTAACAAAAGCTGGTTGTATTTAGGGGACAAGACCTAAAAAGTCAAGGTTTCACCTGGGCCATCTGTTCATAAGGTCACATGACCTTACTATATCAATATAAACAGTTGATGTCTTTGTGCCAGCCACCAAAGGCAAGAGGACGATAACTCTAATGGTCAGAATAGAAGGTTCAAAACAATAGGATTCTTCCAGGACAGGAGCACACTATACATGCCTATTAACTAGACCAAACACACTCCAATTCAGGCCAGGGTCCTGGGACAAATCATGGTCACTTCCAGAAATGAATTATACCTGAAATTTTTCCCTATATATTCTTTCCCTTTCACTGAAAAACAAAACAAAACCAATTCAAGTCTAATTATGGTCTTGACAGCAGATCTTTAAATGGTACTATTTGGAGGGGCAGAAGAAACCATAAAAAATTATCCAATCAAATTATTTCTTTCTCCCAAGGTGTTCCACTAGTCTGCAGGAGAGCTAGTGCTAACCTCCTGGAGCAGGGCTCTTTCAACTATACCACTGGTTTTTATCCTTTGATGGGAAGGGGATAGTGAAGCCACTTTTTCAAATAAAATCATGAACAGAATCCCAATACATAAAATAGATACAAGTTGAGTTGATCTATGTGAAGCAGAACTAAAGTTTTGCCACACTGGCCTTCCTTGGTGAGATTCCCGAGGCAGGTTCATTGAATAAAATTTGAAAACCACTATATGAGGCTGGGTATGTTTTTCCAACTTATTATTTCTATTGTTTATTTACTAATCATTATAAGTATAGACCTATAAAAAGACAAATTACTAAAGGCTCACCAAGCACTTCAGAAAAAGTGCTATGAAAATACTTTGGCCAATGAGTAGCAGTAGGAAAGCCCTGAAGATTACACACAATGGAGGTCAGCATTCTGCTCTAAGCCAGCAATATTCAACTGGTGTGTCCCAAGAGGCACACTGTGTGCTGAAAGAAGTTGTACAACATGCACTATTTAGTCAGAGGCACGGGACCTCTTTTCCCTTAGATTGTCAAATTAAAGAATGACAACAGTCAACACAACAATAACCATTCAATGTGAAAGAATCAAAAGTATATCTATTTTTTTGTCAGATCAGCAAAAAATATATTTTTTGGTGTGCCGCAGAATTTCAGTAATTAGTTTATGTGTGCCATGAGATGAAAAAGGTTGAAAATCGCTGCTCTAAGCCTTGCCACAAACATGACATTCCCCAAGGATATTAGATTTCACTGGTTCATATATCAGTCTCCACATATGTAAAATAGAGATCTTGGTAGATAATAACAGAAAATTTTAAGGCATTAAGATGGGCTATACCAAATATGCCACATAATTCATTCCAAGCAACAAATGGCTCCATTGCTTATCACTCTCCCTTTTATAGCCAAATAATCAAATCATAAGGAGAATTTAAACAAGCCTCGTGTGAACTATCCCTATAAGTCATCACAAAATTCTCAAAATAATCCTGTTAAAAACCCAAACAGCAGTTCTTAAATGATGGAGTCACTTATTAAATATCTACTATTTTTCCAAGGAGGTATCATTCACTCATTCCAAATATATTTTATTAAACCAATGGTTAATTCTCAGTTCTCCTAATTTGCCACATTTGATCACCCCTTCCTTCTTAACAGATGAAAAAAGTGAAACTCAGCAAACATAATTATTCAAGATCATACAAATAGTACGAATCAGAGAAGAGACTGGAATCTGGCATATTTGCCTTTAAAATCCATGCTCCAAAAAGCCTCATAAATATTCAAAATTGGGGAGTCAAACCCATAGCAAAAGCCTAATTAGCACTTTTCCTGCTCTTTAGGGTCTAACCAGGAGCAGACCAACTTAAATGTACACATGCATTTAAATAAAAACTAAACTGTGGGGAGGGGCAATGGTAAGATATGTACACATATAATACCTTAATAAAAAAAAAAAAGAAATAAATAAAAACTAAACTGAAGACTCTTGATATTTCCCCGAATCTGTCTTTTTTTCCTCTCTTCCTGCTGATCCCAGATCTATAATTCTTTCATGAAGTAACATCCATTCATTAAGAACACGTTAATAAAATTCTCTTCCAGTGTATGACTGCATAATAACACTTTCAGTGGTATATGGGAATGTAATTGGATGACATTTATTTACCAAATTTATTGAATACCTACAATGGGTACATATCTATACCTTATCTACATAATCCTATATGGAGAGCTTGGCATTTTAATAGAACTGAACATTTTATGTTTTCCCAAATGCACAAACATTAGTTCAATAACTAATATAGAAGAGAGTATAAAAGAGTATGGTATTTGAAGTTAGAATCCTACCTCTCAGCCTTTTGTGCCTTTGATATACCTGGACACATAAGAGAAATATTTAACCTCTCTACTAACTAGCCTTAGTATTCTTGTAAGTAAAATGAGAATTATACTCATTTTACAGTGTCATAATAAGCATTACATAAGATCACAAATATAATTATTTAGAATAGCACTGTCCAAGAGAATGATGATAAAAATGATCTCTGTCTTCAATGTCTAATATGGTAGCCATTAGCCACATATGGTTATTGCATACTTGAAAAGTGGCTAATGTAACTGAGGAACAAATACTTTTTTATAGAAACAAAAGTTTACCTCTCGCCCTAACCGGTTTGGCTCAGTGGATAGAGCATCGGCCTGCGGACTTCAAGGGTCCCAGGTTCGATTCAAGTCAGGGGCATGTACCTTGGTTGCGGGTACATCCCCAGTGGGGGGAATGCGGGAGGCAGCTGATTGATGTTTCTCTGTCACTGATGTTTCTAACTCTCCCTCTCCCTTCCTCTCTGTAAAAAATCAATAATATATTTTTTTAAAAAAAGTTTACCTCTCACTCAAAATTCAGGAGACCCTCACCTAGGAAGTGAATTTTAAATATTATTTAACTTTCATTATTTTAAATATAAATAACCACATATGACTATTTGTTACCACACGGGGCTGAGTAGATCTAAAACAAAGCCTAGCACATAATAGATTATCAATGTTGGTTTATTTCTATTTTCTCTATCAATATCAGTAATTTTTAAAAATATATATTTTTTTTGATTTCAGAGAGGAAGAGAGAGGGAGAGATGGAAACAGCAATGATGAAAGAGAATCATCGATCAGCTGCCTCCTGCAGGCCTCCCACTGGGGATTGAGCCTGTAACCCAGGCATATGCCCTTGACCGGAATCGAACCCTGGACCCTTCAGTCCGCAGGCTGACGCTCTATTCACAGAGCCAAACTAGCCAGGGCATCAATAATTTTTTTTATAACCCTCTCTTTACTAGCAGATCAGTTCAACTAAAATAGCACAACAAAGAACCTCCCATAGGAAACTAACTTATAGCTATTAAATTGCTTCTTCAGCCAAACAACAGCAGCAGCATAAAAGCAAGTGATTTATTAATTAGATGTATATGCTATACACTATGCTAACAGCTTTGCATGATTATCCCACTTAATATTTATAATAATTCTATGAAGTAGTGCTACTATTTTTTAAGTAGGAAAATTAAGCTTAGCACCGGTCCAAAGACACACAGTCAGCAAGTCAGTGAGCAAAGATTTAAACTCAGGCAGTCTAATTCCAGAGACTACACTTAACTACCATGCTAACCTGCTTTCCTCTTAAAGAACCAGTTTACATAAGATTATGTACTCTATGGTAAATAAATGTCCTCCCAACCAAATACCACCACCAAACACACACATGACTAACTGGAAATCTAACAATTTCAGCTATAGAGACAAAGTTATGCATGCTAAAATAAATCTCATGTCCTAACTGGTGTGACTGTGTAAATGTACCAAATCTAATTACTTTGCACTTATCAGGAAGACTGAAAAACTATCATCGCCTTTCTCCCCAGAACAAAATTACTAAACCATAAATTCATATTTTAGAACAAATAACCTATTTTGATAAGTGTGGGGGAGCAGGGATTGGACCTAGAAACGCAAGGCAGAGGTAGTCAATATTTACTAGAGCCCTACCCTATGTCATTGTCTATACAGAATATTTGTTTGTTGAGACATCAAACATTTCTGCTAGGAGATTAACTGGATTCACTACATTTGCATGAAGCACATCACCACTCTTATCTTAATTCTAAAAGAAGCTTAATTCACTTGATGTGCAGCATTTATGAAAAAGTATTTATTGTGCCCAAAGCTGGAATTCTTATTCCAGTTCTGCCTGACAAGTCAGAGGAATATTTTACACAGAAAGCCACAGCATACCCTATTGAATTTTATAGGAACCTCGGGGTAGCAAAAAAAGTCATATCTGACCCATTTTCCTTTCTCATGAACGAGTGACTAAGAAAAGCCCACTAATCTTTCACCCAGATAAAACAAAAGTATATAAAATTATCTCCTCCTCCCAATCCATCATATCTCTGGCTTCTCTTTAAACTCGCACAAATTCCTCGATCAAAGCTAGCACTGAGAAAAAGTTCTATTATTGTGAAGTTCTCAATCCAGTATTATTAGGCACTAGAAAATAAACTGCTTTACAGATCTGTAATAAGTTAACTTAAAAAAAAATAACATGTACTTGTTTAGTTTTCTGTCATAACTCAGCTTAAGCAAGTGCAGATAAAGCTAAAACTGTTAATAAAAAATATGAACAGCACCAATTTTTTAGAAACACTTCTGAAAAACTAAGGAGCTGATTGAGGCAGAACTGTCAAGTAATTATGGCACCATTAGTGTAGCTTTGCCAGCACTCTGTGACCTGGAGCTAGTCCCTTTGCCACTTTGTACCTTTCATTCCGTATCAGTGATAAGAGAATTAGCCACTATATATCTCAGTGGAATATTGAACAGATTAAATTATTAAGCAAAATGCTTTGGGCAAAAGTCATATGAATGTTAAATATTATGATACAAGCATTCATTCTCCTAGCACTCCTGTGGGGTTAGGAAGTTATCTCGATTTCATAGCTGAGTAAATAGGCACAGGGGGTAAGGTCACATGGTAAGGCTCCATTCACTTAGTCCCTGTGGGAAGGAAATAATGCACACCTTTAGCAATCATATGAACTTTCCTGGCACATCCTGCACAAACTTTAATACATTCAATCCCTAACTTAATATTGCATCTTTTAACATGCTATCGATGGAACAAAGATAACTATGAGATACCAACAAGGCCAGAATAAGCAAGGAGGAACAATTCTGTGTGCTTTGTCAAGAATAGTCATAGAAAGACAGAGACAACCTCAAGATAAAATTTCCATTATTATTTTTAAGATTTCATCTCTACTAACATGTGGGGATCTTCAACCACAGGAATTAAGCAACATGGTTTGCTATAAAAATACTTTGAAAATTTTAAGCCCAGACCATCTGGCTCAGGGATTGGACATTATCCCATACACCAAGAGGTTGCTGCTTTGATTCCTGGTCAGGGCACAAGCCCAGGTTGTGCCTGGGTTTTGGGCTCGATCCCCAGTAGGGGGCATGTAGGAGGCAGCCAAATGATGTTTCTCTCTCTCTAAAAGCAATAAAACCATATTTTTAAAAAAGAAAAGAATTTTAAAAAGCTATCACAGGACTTCATGTCGGTGTGCACCATCCAAATTCTCTGGGCTATATTTGCTCTCTAGGCTTTAATTAGCAACAACATAGAAAGAGAAAACAGAGGAGAAACCAAGATGGCGGCATAGGTAAACACCTAAACTGCTGCCTCACACAACAATTTCAAAACTACAACTAAAAGACAAAACGGACACCATCCAGAACCACAGGAAAGCTGGCTGAGTGGAAATACTACAACTAGAAGGAAAGAAGAAAGCACACTGAAACTCAGAGGAGCTGCAAAAGGCTGAGGTACAGAGATGTGCGCGCAGAGAGGATGTGCAGCTGAATGCACGGGCAGCTGAGTGCGTGGCTGGCTTTCTAAAGCAGGAGGAAGACGGAAGCTCCCGACTGTGCTAAACTCCAGTTCCGGGCGAGACGTTGGGAAACCAGATTCATTGGGGGGGGGAATCTGGACTGTCAGGAAAAGAGAAAGCACACTGAGATTCAGGAGCTGTGGAAGGCAGAGGTCCGGAGATGTGCGCGTGTGCGCAGAGAGGACTGACTGCTGAATGCATGGGCGGCTGAGTGCGCGCTGGCTTTCTAAAGCGGGAGGGAGACAAAAGATCCCAACTGCACTGAACTCCAATTCCGAGCAAGTTTCTGGGAACCCAGACTCATTCGGGGAGAAACTGGACTGTCTGGCAGCAGGCAAAACTCAAGGGCGGCTTTCTCTCAGAGGTGCTTGCAGCGATTACCATGGGACACTGAGACACAGGGGCCTCATAGGGCCGGGCTGACGGGAAGCCAAGGCTGTCGGCTCTGCCCTGAAACTCCACCCCATCCAAGCTGAACACAGAGCCTTTTGCAATTTTGCAAGTCTTGTCCCATAAGGGTGTCTCCAGCACAGAAGTTCTCCCAGCGTAGACACAGCTGATCCTCACAGCCAACTGGCCTGGAGGTCAATTCCTCCCAGTGATACCAACAACAATCAAGACTTAACTACAACAAGGCTGTGCACACACTCCACAAAGGGGTGCACCAAGAGTGTCCACCTCAGGTAACTGGGGAGGCTGAGCCACTGGGCCCTATAGGACACCTACCACACAAAGCTACTCTACCAACTCAGGGAAGCAGAGAAAATGTGGAGACAAAGAAACAGATCACAAATGAAAGAAATGGAGGAAAGCAAACAACTGGATATAGAGTTCAAAGCCACGGTTATAAGGTTTTTCAAGAATTTTCTAGAAAAGGCCGATAAATTTAGCGAGACCCTCGAGGATATGAAAAAGGACCGACTAGAAATTAAACATACACTGACTGAAATAAAAAATATTATACAGAGACCCAACAGCAGACTAGAGGACCGCAAGAATCAAGTCAAAGATTTGAAATACAAATAAGCAAAAAACACTCAACAGGAAAAGCAAAAAGAAAAAAGAATCCAAAAATTTGACGATAGTGAAAGGAGCCTCTGGGACAACCTCAAGCATACCGACATCCAAATTATGGGGGTGCCAGAAGAAGAGAGAGCAAGATACTGAAAACCTATTTTCAGAAATAATGACAAAAAACTTCCCCCACCTGGTGAAAGAAATAGACTTACAAGTCCAGGAAGCACACAGAACCCCAAACAAAAGGAATCCAAAGAGGACCACACCAAGACACATCATAATTAAAATGCCAAGAGCAAAAGACAAAGAGAGAATATTAAAAGCAGCAAGAGAAAAACAGTTAATTACCTACAAGGGAGCACCCATACAATTGTCAGCTGATTTCTCAACAGAAACTATGCAGGCCAGAAGGGAGTAGCAAGAAATATTCAAAGTGATGAAAAGCAAGAACCTACAACCAAGATTACTCTACCCAGCAAAGCTATCATTCAGAATTGAAGGGCAGATAAAGAGCTTCACAGATAAGAAAAAGCTAAGGAATTCATCACCACCAAACCAGTATCATATGAAATGCTGAAAGGTATTCTTTAAGAAGAGGAAGAAGAAAAAGGTAAAGATAAAAATTATGAACAACAAATACATAACTATCAACAAGTGAATCTAAAAATCAAGTGAATAAAAAATCTGATGAACAGAATAAACGGGTGAATAGAATAGAATCAGGGGCATAGAAAGGGAGTGGACTGACAATTCTCGGGGGGAAAGAAGTGTGGGGGGTGCGGGAAGAGACTGGACAAAAAGTGTACACCTATGGATGAGGACAGTGGTGGGGAGGTAAGGGCTGAGGGTGGGGTGAGAACTGGGTGGAGGGGAGCTATGGGGGGAAAAAAGAGAAACAATTGTAATAATCTGAACAATAAAGATTAAATTAAAAAAAAAAAAAAATCCAAAAGGACTAAATAATGAATGAGTAGCAATGGGAAGGGCTCAGGAAAGCCAAAAAATGGCAAAAGTACTACTCATATATAATGGGATATAAAAGAAGCACAGAAGATTTTCTGCTCTTATCCAGGCTGCCTGCTATATTGCTTACCCGACTCCGAAGACAGTCAGCCAGGTTTCGGCGTGTGAAATTAGCTGCTGCTGTGGGAGACAATTCATAACCTGGTCCAAGAGATAAATAGTCATACTTAAAGTAAGGCAGAAGGAATAACAGTATCCCAAATCATTCCACTACTCCTATTCTTACAGTCTACCACCCTTTGTACACTCGAGAATATATAAAGTACACAGAATAAGGAGTACAATCTTACTTCTTGTCCCTTTCCCCATCTAACAGTTGTGAAATAGCTAATTCATAATTCTTGACTACAAAACAGAACCAAGGTGACATTTAACTATTCTAGCTTGCTTAAGCTATTTATTTATCAACAGACTGTGGTTTCCTCTGTAGAAGGAAAAAAAGTACAAATACATAGGTGTTGAAAAAAAACAAGAAAGAGGTCTTGAGATGCCAAATTTTTTGTTGTTGTTAAAAAAATATCCTCAGTGGATATTTTTAGAGAGAGTGGAAGGGAGAGAGACAGAGAGAAACATCGATGTGAGAGAGACACATCAATTGGTTGTCTCCTACACGCTCTCTAACCAAGGCAGGGGATCGACCCTGCAACTGAAATATGTGCCCTTGACTAAAATCAAACCCAGGACCCTTCAGTCTGGGGGCCAACACTGTACCCACTGAGCCAAATCAGCTAGGCAGCTCAGTGGATAGAGCATCTGCCCTCGGACTAAAGGGTCCTGGGTTCGATTCCAGCATGTGATTAGATTATTCCCCACAACATTTTAAACAGTGTCATATCAGGAAGATTTAGATTAAAATTCTAACAAATATTTACTGAACAGTTATGTTTCAGGGTCTATGCTAGGAGCTTTCACATATATTAATAAATTTCATCCTCACAAATCTATTAGTTCATATTAAATCATAATGGAAGCAACTCTGGACAAGCAGGAATACTTTCCAATTCTCCACCTAATCCCCTAAACACAATTAAGGATTTGACAGTTACCTTAAAGGCAGAAAAGTCTGATGTCTGACCACAGCATATAGATTATTCTCTTTCCCTTATTTTAGCTCAGTTCTTAAACTTTAATATGCATAAGAATTACTATGTAAAGTGACATACACAAAACTATACTTGACAGGTAATTTAAGCGTTTAAAGAATTTAAATTTTAACCACACATGATTTTTGTATTACTCAGACTTCAGACCCTAAAACTTATATAACAAACAACTCTCTCAACTCTTGTTTATTGTTCCTCTCTCTCCCAGGATAGACAGTTAAGTACTGTTTTAACTACTGTAGTTCAGAAACATTATTGGCATCCTTCACCTGCCATGTAGGCATAAAGTAGAACCACTAAAAAGTAATTCTTACAAGATTCTACTTGCTTAAACCTAAGTACATGTTTTAGGTTCCTGACTGGTGGGGACTGACCCTTATTCATCATTGAACTCTCTGTGGTACGAGGCAGAATGTTTAACATAGATGAAGCCCTCAAAAATATTTATGAATTGACTACATGATGTTAAATTTGCTGCCTAAAAAACTACACGAATGGGTATCTAGTCATACAATTATATTGAAATTAAGTCCCTCCACAACTCCACATTATACCAGTGCTGTGTATAAAGTGTTATTCAACTGTGAAGTAAGTAAATGGAAGTAAGATTCTTTCTGCTAAAGTGTCACTATAAATGTTCCTGGATCAAAGGACTAGTGGCTAGTACTATTTGATAGGGGTACTTTCCTAGTGGATAAAAGTTCATTAGCCCCAGAGAGAACTCATGAAACATCTCACAAAAAACGTAATTATCTTCCTAGACAAAAACATGCTGAAGAGGCAAGGCAGGACTCTTTATGACATAGTAAAACTCCTAAAATTACATAGAGCTTTAAGTTTACAAAGCATTTTCATAGATATTATTCATTAATATTACAATTCCATTTTAGAGATAAGGAAAATAATTATAATGGTTCCCTTTTCTGAATTTTTATAGAAAATCTTTATAATCTGAAGAAGAGTCTAAAAGTAAGGTTTCAAAAATAGAAAGACTCAAGTAAACCGATGACCACATTGGTCTGCTCATGTGTAGAACTGCCAGTAGAGAATATTCAGTTCAAAGTTAAAAACAAACCAAACAAAGCTACTTTCTAAGTGTTACCCACCATTTCTCATCTTATAAAGTTGCACATTTTTCTGAATGTATTCTGCAAACTGTACAGTGTCTCCAGCCTCTCCAACACATAGGAGTAAGATTTTTTCACTCATCTTAAACATCTTGTCATGATCTGCTCAAAGAAAAACACAGTATTAGAAATTAACTTATCAGAAATTTACTATTATAGAACAATATATAAACATTTATCAATTACTACATTGAATAATTTGACTACTCACTGGTTTTAGAAGACTTTCATGGGCAACCGTATTAATCACTTTCCCTCTCCATGTTACAACCACCAGTATATTTTATTAATTGTCAATTTCAGATAGTGACTATATATGAAAGCTGACAATTAAAAATATAGTTAAAAACATTTAAAGGCATTTGAAATGCAAAGAACAGAATCAAAGAAACTGAAGGAATCACAAGCCAAGGGCCACTATTTTTAGGCTCATGATTACAAAGCCTTAAAATGTCTCTACAAATACAAATGTTAGTTATTATATTTACACACATACAAAAGCATATATAAAAGAACTGATACTACAATTAAAATTAAGGAACCACCTCAAGAAAAAAAATAAATCACCTTAAAAAGTAAACCACCTCCATTTCCAAAGCAAAGAGAAAATTAAAATGATTTGCCAAAGCAAAAATTCTAACAAATACTGCAACACTAAGCTATTTTAAAACACCTCAAAAATTCCAATACTTTAATCTTATCTAAGTGAACCAGACTCATTCAGATTAGATAAATATTCAGATAGCAGTTAGTACCTAAGGAAGAAAACTCCATATTCATTTAAGCTTCAGAAAAAGCTTAAATCTCCCTATCTTAACTCTCACTTTCACTTTTCATTTTTCAAATAGTGCTGAATAATCTTCCCTGGGAGACATGTTTCCTGTTTGAAAGCTTCTAAAATGTCAAAATCCCTTAACAGGATTTAAAGAACAAAATGCTACAGTCAAATACAGTACTTAACTGCAAGTGTTTGAGTTGTGGATACCGGTAATATGGCTTAAACCTTGCAAACACACACACATACACACACACACTCTCACACCCAGTGCTTCTAGACAATATCAAATTGCTTTGAAACTCCTAAACAAACACATTTTTCTTTTGTTACAAACTACAGATTTAAAGACTGTTAATTTGCAAACTTTTTAAAAAAGAAAAAAAGTTTACCCATAGCTGTATTATCTATGCAAAGAAAAAGGGGACCAGAAAAGTATTAGGTGCCACTAGCATCTAAGTTCTTCCTGGTAGCAAAAGTATGGTTAATTTTTATTTCCTTATTTGCTTATCAGTATTTCCTAAACTGTCTATATTTAATATGTACCATTTTTGTAAGAAAACATCTATAATAATAAAATCATAATATGCAAATTGACCAAACGACCGAACAGCAGAACAACTGTCCTGACAATCTTCCGGACAACCACGCTATGACACCACTGGCGCCAGGCCAGCCAAGGTGGGTGTGATGCGATTGGTCCGGGGCCCCACCATCACCCCGCAGAGGGAGGCGCAGGCCACCCTCTGCGGGGCGATTGATGGGAGGGCTCCGTGATTGATCACCCCGCAAAGGGAGGCCCAGGCCACCAGCCAGCGACACTCTGGCAGGTGTGCGGGGCAAGCCAGCAATCACCTCGCAGAGGGAGGCCCAGGCCAGCCAAGCGATCGCACCCCATGCCTGTCACCCGTAGAGGGAGGCAACTGGTGGCCAGGGCGGGGGGAGGGCGCGCGGGGGCGGGGGAAGGGGCAGCACTGCACAGATGGCAAGCAGTGGCAATGGCAGGGGTGGGGCCAGCTGCTGGCAGCTGGAAGAAGAAAAGCCCCGATAGGCCCTGATCACCAGCCAGGCTTAGGGACCCTACCCAAGGGTTTCTGGATTGCGAGAGGACATAGACCGGGCTGAGAGACACACACCCCCATGCACAAATTTTGTGCACCGGGCCTCTAGTTACTTAATAAGTTTGCACTATTTTCATAGTGAGAAAAAAAGCTGTTATTTTTTTTGGGGGGGGGACACTTGTTTTCAAAGCATTTATGAAGAAACTAGAGGCCCAATGCACGAAATTTGTGCAAGGGACTCGGCCCTCACAGCCCCGGCTTCGTCTGGAAGGTTGTTCAGCTGTCTGATCTAACTAGCATATTACACTTTTATTATTATAGACTAGAGGCCCGGTGCATGAAATTCATGCACTGGGGGCGGGGGGGCGCGAGTGTCCCTCAGCCCAGCCTGCACCCTCTCCAATCTGGGACCCCTCGGGGGATGTCCGACTCACAATCTGGGACTGCTGGCTCCTAACCGCTCGCCTGCCTGCCTGATTGCCTCTAACCGTTTTTGCCTGCCAGCCTGATCACCCCCTAACCACTCCCCTGCCAGCCTGATCGTCCCCAACTGCACTCCCCTGCTGGCCCGATCGCCCCCAACTGCCCTCCCCTGCTGGCCTGGTCATCCCGCGGGGCCATGGGAACTGTGGCTGCAGGCACACGGAGCAGCCGGCCCTACCCCCGCTGTGCACACCACCATCTTGTGATGGTGTTATGGTGTGAGGGTTAATTTGCATATTACCTCTTTATTATATAGTATGCCAAAATTCTAGGCTAAAATGCTAAAGCTGTTCAACTCTGAAATGAACTTAATACAAGGCCAAAAATGTTTTTAAACACCTACTGCCTGTCCAGTGAGTAGTGAAGGGAGATATAAAAAGTGATAGATGCTAACAGCTCCCCGAGTTGTGCAGAAAACAGCCTATGTAGCTCTAGGGAATTTCTGGTTCTTAAAGAACTTACAAGATCCACATACATGAAACAAATGGACAACAAAATGAACATCAATGTACAATTCTGTGGAAAGCCAACTGGACTAGAACTCAATTGAACTTAATTATAATCTGGGCTCGGCACTCTGAAATTGGGCAAATGGTTTCCAAGCATGTAAAATGGTAACACTATTGCTTTCTGCTACCTAACTCAGTGGTTTCCAACCTTTCAGACCTCACAGACCACCTGTTGATGACCGCTGACCTAACTCATAGGTGGGAAAACTGTACATGTACAATATTATTAAATTCAGTGTCACAATGTAGTTCCATTATACATGCTATAGTAATTCAGAAAAAAAGAAAAGAGCATTCTGTGTGGGTTGGAGTACTCTGATCAATTCTATATAGCCAGGAGAGAGACATGAAATGTGGCATATAACCAAATTAAAGAATTAGGCCACATTAATAAGCAAGTACTCTCCTGGGAAAACTGGAAGTATCATTCTCATTTTATACTTGGAAGAAAAATAATTCCAAAATATTATTCATTTTCAGCATTCTTGCCTACCCTACACAAATTTCTTCATGAACCCTGGCTGGTTTAGCTCAGTGGTTAGAGTGTCAGCCCAAGAACTGAAGGGTCTCGGTTTCTATTCCCAGTCAAGGGCCTGTACCTTGGTTGCAGGTTCCCTGGCCCCGGCAGGGATGCATGCAGGAGGCAACCAATCAATGTGAGACACATCGATGTTTCTCTCTCTCCGCGCCCCCCCACCTTCCACTCTCTTTATAAATCAATGGAAAAAAATATCTCCAGGTAAGGATTAAAAAGGAAAGAATTTCTTCCTGAAATGAAAATAGGGAAAAGTCCACATGCCAATCCAAAACATTGATTTTAGAGTGAAAGGGAGAAAGAGAGAGAGAATTATCAATGTGAGAGAAACATCGATCAGATGGAACCTATAGCCCGGCTATGTGCCCAGACTATGAGACCCTTCTGTGTATGGGACAATGCTCCAACCAACTGAGCCACACTGGCCAGGGCTATCACACAAAAAATGTTTTATCAGAAAAGACCATATGGAAAATTAGACAGTGAGTTGACTGCAATTATTTCTAAATATTTTTAAAGAATTAACTCAAATTCACTTTTCTTCCACACTGCAGTGATCTTTCTTTTCTTTGAATACACATAGGACTTATTCCCAAAATCATCAATTTAAAAACTAACCTAATGGGTGGTAGGCATACAGTGCAATATACAGATCTTGTAACATAGAAACCCACATCTAAAACCTATATGTTCATGTTGACAAATGTCATCCCGATAAATTTAATAAATAAAATTTTAAAAGGAAAAAAAAAACAAAACCTAACCTAATACTTACTAGTGATATCTTTTATCATACAAAATCATCTTGTATTTATTTCCTTGTTTTCTTCTTTTTTAATATGTTTTCATCGATTTTAGCGAGAGAGGGAAAAGGGGCAGGGGAAAGAGAGAGATAGAAACATCAATGATGAGAATCATTGATCGGCTGCCTCCTGCACATCCCCTACTGGGGATCGAGCCTACAACCTAGGCATGTGCCCAGACTGGGAATCAACAGAACCCTGTGACCTCTGGGTGCATGGGAAAATGCTTAAACCGAGCCACTATGGCCAGGGCTATTTCCTTACTTTCTTAATGTCTTAGGCCACTCTATGGATTATTTCTAATACGTTGCATCCCTTATAACACCTAGAAGTACTGTGTATATACTAGTAAATTAGGTTAAAGCACATTCTACTTTTCAATGTAATTTAATATACATTGTAATAAAACGGAAACCTGTAGCCCTGGCTGGTTTGGCTCAGTGGATAGAGCACCGGCCTGTGGACTGAAGGTTCCTGGGTTTGATTCCAGTCAAGGGCACATGCCCAGGTTGTGGGCTCAATCCCCAGTACGGGGCATGCAGGAGGCAGCCAATCAATGATTCTCTCTCATCATTGATGTTTCTATCTCTCCCTCTCTGAAACCAATAAAAATATATTAAAAAACAACAAAACCAGAAACCTGTAAAGGTACTAACTTAGTTATTGCTCTGTTTAGACACTATTTCATGCTAACATCACTTGCATGCCAAAGGTCTTAGTAGTCAAAATAATGGACAGACTTACTCTCAAAACAAATTTACTCCCTTGGGATGGATGGTTTACAAATAGAACTTCTATAAACGATTTATGCAATTTTACACAGTAATTTGACATAAGGAACAATCCATAAAATAGATGTTTAACAAACCACTTTCAGATCTCTCTCTTCTTCAGAAAGACCAAAAATCAAGCAGAGTCCCTCATGGTTCTTTCCATCACCCCAAGTGATGACAATCTGACAATCAAATGCAGTGATGGACACTTTTTACCCGTTGTTCACATACTTCAGGAAACCGCAGATTTAGTAATTTTTCTTTCTTTAAACCCAAGATGAACTATTATCTGCCCTCAAAGCTTTCCCTAATCTCTAGAACCAGAAAGATCTCTTCTTACTCTGGATTACCTAAAAACAATCTCTTCTATCTCTGCTCTGCCTCAGAAGTTTGACTGCACTTTTCTTATGCAGCATACATTTCTAGCTTGTGCTATGATTATTTATACACATATCTGAGTCCCTTGTTAAACTGTAATATAATAGTGTTTATCTTAAAAGGTTACATGAAATTAATGGAAATCACTTAAAACAGCACCTGATACATAAGTGCTTAGTGTTATTACTACCAAGTATTTGTTACTGTGCTAAGCATTTGCACAAAACTTTTTCACGCAATCCTCCCAACAAGCTTGTGACTTAACAGATTTTTATGAGTTTGTTTCTGCCAAACTGACCACAATGCCAGGAAGCAAGATCTCAAATGCTCCCTGATTTAACAGATGGGGCACTGCGAAATAACTTATGCAGTCATAAAGTAAATAAGTGACAGGGCTCTAGTCTCCGCGCTCCACCAACCACTTAAATATAAGAAAAACGCGACAGCTTGTGTCCTGGAAAACTGGAAAAGGAGGATCTGAGCTGAGACACAGGAGGATACAGGCAGCGGAAGAGAAATGCCAAGTTTCTAGTCCACAGTCTCACGCTGCCCATGATCCCACCTCATGCTGCCAACAAACTAACCTCATTAGTAGCGACATCAGTAATTTCTGGGTCTAGGGAGCCTGGTGCTCGGCAGGTGCTAAAAACTTAAAAACGGAATTCCCTTAGGCAACTCTCGCCTAGAGCGCTTTTAGCGAAGGCCAGAGCAGAGCACTGACCAAGCAGGCCTGAGAGGAGTAAATGTTAAGGCCCTAAGCTTGTCTGCCAGTCTCCTAATTCTAAAAAGCAAGCAAGTGGTGATCAGGACAGGCGGGGTTCCAGCTCCCGGACCTCCCTGGTATTCACCCAACACCCCGCGAACTTCCTCCCGGATGCCCCTACACTCAGGCCCCGCCGGGCCTCCCCTGCCTCCTCTCACCGTCCTTCATCTGGACAATATTGCTAGCGGCCACCCGGTCGGAGGCGACAAGGACGTAGTCTGGGCCCTGTATGCCGATGAGGTACTCCATGGTGGCGGGAGGCCGGGGGCTGGAGGCTCAACAGGACACGGGACTAGCCGGCTTCTCTGCCTCACCGGTGAGACAGCACCACGGACCGCAGTTTCACTCTACGCAGCCGCGCGACTGCCCCGGCTACCGGCGCTCTCGAATGACGTACAACTACCGCGAGAGTTTGGAAGTGGGCGTGGCGTCGGGCTATTCAACCTTGTGCTCGCGTCCCGACCTTTGCCTTGGAAGGCTTTGCGATTCCGGCTCTACAGGCATAATTATAAATTGAGTTTAAAATTCGCTTGAAGATTAAGTCACACACTAGATGTAAAGTGCCGAGCACATGTGAATGCCAAAAAGGCGTGTGTTCCTAGATGGCTGTTGCTTGGTAAAATATCTCCCAAAACCCCTTCCCTACAAATCAGATTGGAGAAAAATAAACTTGACAGCCGTATTTACGACTTTCACAAAAGTAAAATATGGTTGAGTTAAATATATAAGAATAAAGACTAAAATAATAAAAACAATGGAGGAAGAAAGAATAATTTGATAATCTTTGAAAGTGACATTTGTTTATAAGCATAGCAGGGGACCCAGGAACAGGAAAAGATTGGCAATATGGCTACATAAAGTCTCTCTGGTAAAAGTCATCATAATGTTAAAACATAAATATGAACTCAGAATGTGTTTCAACATATGAAATAGTTAATATCTATAACTTAGAAGGCATTCTTACAAATCAATGGGGGAAAGATAGCACAATTTTTAAGTGGCAATTCACAAAAGAAGCAACACAAATAACCAAGAAATATGAAAAGATCTGCAACCTCATTGGTAATTAGTAACATGAGACATAAAAAACACTGAGAAATTGTAAATTGATGGTAAGAATATAAATTGTCATGACCTTTTTTTAAAAAAACTTTTTATTGTGTCATGATCTTATAGAGGTCAAATGGATATTTTTAAAAAGGTAAATGTACATAACTTTTATATGGGTCTTACACAAATATATGCACAAATACCCAAATATCTGTATGCAGAGACATTCATTGCAGCAGAGCAACAGCAAAGAGGGGTGAGCACCAACTGAAATGTCCATAAGTGAAACAATTGTTACATACATTTTGTACACTCATGCAATGGAATATTATGGAGCCATTAAAAAGAATAAAATCAGCCGAAACCGGTTTGGCTCAGTGGATAGAGCGTCAGCCTGCGGACTGAAGGGTCCCGGGTTTGATTCCGGTCAAGGGCATGTACCTGGGTTGCGGGCACATCCCCAGTGGGGGGTGTGCAGGAGGCAGCTGATCGATGTTTCTCTCTCATCGATGTTTCTGACTCTATCCCTCTCCCTTCCTCTCTGTAAAAAATCAATAAAATATATTTTTAAAAAAAAGAATAAAATCAATCTAAATTCTATGTGGCCCAGATATATTAAGTGAAAATGAAAATGCATTCCTATGTGTAGCATGATGCCATTTTTGAAAAAAACCCAGCCCTAGCCGGTTTGGCTCAGTGGATAGAGCGTCAGCCTGCAGACCAAAGGGTCCTGGGTGTGATTCTGGTAAAGGGCATGTATCTTGGTTGCAGGTTCCTCCCCTGCCTGGGCCCTGGTCAGCATGTACAGGAGGCAACCAATGTGTTTCACTCACATCGATATTTCTCTCTGTCTTTCACTCTCTCTAAAAATCATTGGAAAAATAACCTCGGGTGAGGATTAACAAAACAAAACAAAAATCCCCACACATCTATATGAATATGAATGTAAAATATATATTTACAGATGTTCCAACCTCAAATTATATGCAGTTCTTAACTCTAGTAAGAGTGATTAGAAGAGCTGAAACTGGTTTGGCTCAGTGGATAGAGCATTGGCCTGCAGACTGAACGGTCCCAGGTTCAATTCTGGTCAAGGGCATGTATCTTGGTTGTGGGCACATCCCCAGTAGGGGGTGTGCAGGAGGCAGCTGATCCATGTTTCTTAACTCTCTATCCCTCTCCCTTCTTCTCTGTAAAAAATCAATAAAATACATTTTTTTTTAAAAAAGAATGATTAGAAGAGAGGGCTTTCACTTTTTATTTTATATACATCTGTATTGTTTGTCTGTTTTACAATGTTCAGTATTACTCATTTTTTAAAATAAGAAAACACACAGCCATTCCTTTATATCTTGCAGCCACTCTGAAAAAAGCTGAAATATTCCATGATTAGTTTCTGACATCCACAATTCAGTCTTCATACTGGCCATACTAGCTTCCTGAGAAATGGAAACACAATTTCAATTATATATCAAATGCAACTATGCAGTTCATTTGCTTCTGTAGAAATTTGTAGCCCTTACTCTATTCTGAATGTTTCTTCCAGCTCTCTGCCCATGAAGGAACAGAGACCCTGAGGAGTTTGGGGCAGCCCATCTATCATAGCATGGATGCCAGGGGCAAGGAGGTCATTAAGTCAACCATCCCACTATGAACACAGATGCATCCATCATCTTAGAAATCCTTTTCTTAAACACCACTGGGAAAGAAGTCTCTCAAGTTTTTTTTTTCTCTCTCTCCCTCTCCTTCCTCCCTCCTTCTTCCTCTGTCATTCTGTGTTTGTGTGTTTTTTTAATTGCAAAATGTACATAGTTATACTACACCCACACCCACACACACACACACACACACACACACACACACACACACACACACAAATATTACAGAAGTGAAGAGTTAAATATCTCACCTTCCACCAAAGGTAACTAACTATCCACCAGATGTTTGTATCCTTCCAGACCTTTCCCCCTTCCTACATACCAATGTTCATTCAGTCATCCACTAAGACTGCAGAATTCTGAATTGGAAGATCCACAATCTTTTAAAAAAGGATTCGAGGATCCTGAACGATAATCAAACTGTGACTTCCTGGTTCATAAGTCAACCCTAAACCACTGAGCCACACCAGCCGGGCTTGAGGATCTTTTAAGCTGGTTGTTCTCCAGGACTCTTGAAATTCCCTCTAGCTAAGTTACACCAGTTATTTTCTTAACTTCTTGTTAATATAGAAGAAAATGGGTTTTCAACACTCAACTTGTGCTATCTCACTAGGAATCAGGGAGAATTCCTCTTCCACTTAAAGTCTTGGAATAACTGACCCTTAGAAAGTGTGTGGAGGTTCCAGAAATAGCATGCACAGTCAATTTTTTTTTCTATAAAAGGCCTGATAATAAATACTTTTGGCTTTTCAGTCCATACCGTGTCTGTCACAGCTACTCAATGATGCCATTGTGTGCAAAAGCAAACATAGCCAATACATAAACAAGTGACCATTTCTATATTCTAATAAAACAAAAGCAGGTATCGGGGGAGGGAAGAAATGGGTTTGGCCCATGAGCTATAATTTGCTGACCCCTAATGTAGTAGGAGGCCTGCAAATTAACCCCTAACTCTGGTTCCAGCTCTACCTATTCCAATCTTGGTGTAAAAATCATTAAGCCTCAATTTCTTTATTTATAAAAGGGAAATTCAGAAGAGAGATTTGCTTTGTATTTCTCTTGGTTGGTTTTGTGAGCAAAAGGACCATATCCTAATGCTTCATGACCTTGGAGAGTTTTAAAGCATCTTAAAGAAGAATGACTGTAGCCCTAGCTGGTTTAGTTCAGTGGATAGCGTACTGGCCTGTGGACTGGAGGGTCCTGGGTTCGATTTCAGTCGAGGGCACATGCTGGGGTTGCGAGCTTGATCCCCAGTGGGGGGAGTGCAGGAGGCAGCTGATCAATGATCCTCTCTCATCATTGATATTTCAATCTCTCTTTCCCTCTCCCTTCCTCTTTCTGAAATCAATAAAAATATGTGTTGTTTTTTTTAAAAAAAGAAGAATGACTGTAGTGTTTCTAGAGAACATGGCCATAATATGTGAGGCTACCAGCTTTGTCAAGAATCCCAAACTCAAGCTTGACATAGAAGCATCAGCGCAGCTCACACTCACAAGACTTTGTGAGTTTAAACAACAGGATTGGGACACAGATCTGAGGCTCATCCCTAAATATTCAGGGATGTTAATGTATTGGATACGGTTGATGCCTTGCTCATATCCCTGTTACCTACCTGTGGTACTTGCTATCCCTCAGCTGCTATAAATGTTGGTCAATAACTCACAATTGTTTATTTCACCAAAGAATAAACCACATGGGAGGCATCTCCTCAACCACATGGGAGGCATCCTTGCCTGGGAGGCTATGTACCTACACCCACCCCCAGCCAATGACTGGTTGACACAGGATAAAAGTTATATTTCCTTAACTTAAAATGGGATAGTTTGTCCTCTAGAGTTTTCCCAGGGGTCAATCTAAAGCAATCTCCAGCCAAGACCACATTCTTTCTTAGCTCCCCCCAACCCCCGAACATCAATAATGAGAGAGAATCATTGCTTTGGAGAGAACCCTCTTGCTTCTGTTATTCCCTTTCTCCTAAGAACACTCTTCAAGTAAATGACTTGAGTAAACATTCTCATTTTGGTTCTGCCTCTAGGAAATTCAACCTCAAATAATTGGTAGCAAAAATGATCCTAGGGATGTATGGAATGCAGTAAAAGCAGTTCTAAGAGGGAAGTTCATAGCTATATAGGCCTACCTCAAGAAACAAGAAAAATCCCAAATAAACAATCTAACTCTAAACCTAAAGGAACTAGAAGAAGAAGAAGAAACAAAACCCAAAGTAAACAGAGGAGGGAAATAACTAAGATCCGAGTGAAAATAAACAAAATTTGAAGTTAAAATACAATAGAAAATATCAATAAAACTAAGAGCTGGTTCTTTGAAAAGATAAACAAAGTTGACAAACCTTTAGCCAAACTCATCAAGAAAAAGAGAGCCAACATAAATAAAAGTACAAGCGAAAGAGAAGTTACACAGAAATACAAATAGTCATTAAAGAATACTATGAACAATTATATGCCAACAAATTTAAGAAGAAATGGATATATTTCTAGATGCATATTGCAGTCCAAAGCTGAACCAGGAAGAAACAGATGATCTAAACAGACTGATTACTAGCAATGAAATTGAAACAATAATAACTTAAAAAAAAAAACTTCCAACCATACAGGATCAGACAATTTCACAGTTGAATTCTACCAAACATTTAAAGAAGAATCAATACCTATTTGTCTTAAACTAATTCAAAATATTGAAGAGTAAGGGACACTTCCAAACTCATCCTAAGAAGCCATCATTACCTTAATACCCAAATCAGACAAAGACATTACAAAAAATAAAATTATAGGGCAATATCATTGATAATAAACATAGATGCAAAAATTCTTAACAAAATACTAGCAAACTGGATTTAACAATACATTAAAAGAACTATACACATGACCAAGTTGGATTTATTCCAGGGATTCAAGGATGGGCCAACATTCATAAATCAACATCACATTAAAAAAATAAAGGGTAGTTAGGGAGAGGTGGGGGAAATAAGAGATCAACTGAAGGACTTATATGCATGCATATAGGAATAACCAACAATGCAAAACATTGGGGGGTGAGGGCATGTATGGGAGTGGGGTTGGGGGGGCAATGGTAAGATATGTAACACATATAATACCTTAATAAAAAAAAAATAATTCCGTAAAATAAATAAATAAATAAATAAAGAGAATGACAAGAGAAGCTAAAAAAAATAAAGGTAAAAATCATATGATCATATCAGTAGATGGAGAAAAAATTTGACAAAATTCAACATCCTTTTATGATAAAAACTCTCAATAAAGTGGGTATATAAAGAACATTCCTCAATATAATAAAGGTTATATATGACAACCCCACACCTAATATACTCAATGGTAAAGAGCTGAAAGCATTTCCTCTAAGATCAGGAACAAGTCAAGGATGCCACTATCACCATTTCTATTCAACATGGTATTGAAAGCCCTAGCCACAGGAATCAGCCAAAAAAATAAAAATAAAAGCTTGTATTTGGAAACAAAACAAGCCTGAGTTAGAACCCTGGTTCTACCCCTTATCACTTGAGAGACCATAACCAAGATGCTCAACTTTTTTAAAAAATATATTTTATTGATTTTTTACAGAGAGGAAGAGAGAGGAATAGAGAGTTAGAAACATTGATGAGAGAGAAATATCCATCAGCTGCCTCCTGCACACCTCCTATTGGGGATGTGACCGCAACCAAGGTACATGCCCTTGACTGGAATCAAACCTGCGACCTTTCATTTCACAGGCCAACACTCTATCCATTGAGCCAAACCAGTCAGGGTGTCTTTTTTTGATACTCAGTTTCATTACCCCCAGGGACCAGGATGGTCATATCTGCTGATAGCCAAACACCTAACTCTGCTTGTAGGTCCCACGGGAGCTGACTCAGCACCAGTAGAATTGAAGTGGTTCATGATCAGAGATCTGTTGCTGCTTTGTACAGTCTTAAACTGACTGCACCAAGTGCATCACTGGCAAACAATTGCTATTTACCATCTAGAATTGTTTCAACCTCTTGCCCAGAGGCAGGCGAATGGACCTAATGACTTCTGGAGAATTTTATTTTTTTAAAATAAATCTTTATTCAGATTATTACAATTATTTCTCCTTTTTCCCCCCATAGCTCCCCTCCACCTAGTTCTCACCCCACCTTCTGCCCTTACCTCCCCCACACTGTCCTCATCCATAGGTGTATGATTTTTGTCCAGTCACTTCATGAACCCCCGTACCCCTTTCCCCCTGAGAATTATCAGTCCACTCCCTTTCTATGCCCCTGATTCTATTATATTCACCAGATTATTCTGTTCCTCAGGTTTTTAATTCACTTGATTTTTAGGTTCACTTGTTGATAGATATGTATTTGTTGTTCATAATTTTTCTCTTTACTTTTTTCTTCTTCCTCTTCTTTAAGAATACCTTTCAGCATTTCATATAATACTGGTTTGGTGGTGATGAACTCCTTTAGCTTTTTCTTATCTGTGAAGCTCTTTATCTTCCCTTCAATTCTGAATGATAGCTTTGCTGGGTAGAGTAATCTTGGTTGTAGGTTCTTGCTATTCATCACATTGAAAATTTCTTGCCACTCCCTTCTGGCCTGCATAGTTTCTGTTGAGAAATCAGCTGACAGTCGTATGGGTGCTCCCTTGTAGGTAACTAACTGTTTTTCTCTTGCTGCTTTTAGTATTCTCTCTTTGTCTTTTGCTCTTGGCATTTTAATTATGATGTGTCTTGGTGTGGTCCTCTTTGGATTCCTTTTGTTTGGGGTTCTGTGTGCTTCCTGGACTTGTAAGTCTATTTCTTTCACCAGGTGGGGGAAGTTTTCGGTCATTATTTCTTCCAATAGGTTTTCAGTATCTTGCTCTCTCTCTTCTTCTGGCACCCCCATAATTCTGATGTTGGTACGCTTGAAGTTGTCCCAGAGTCTTCTTACACTATCTTCAACTTTTTGGATTTTTTTTTTTTTTGCTTTTTGCTTTTTCGGTTGAGTGTTTTTTGCTTCTTTGTGTTTCAATTCTTTGACTTGATTTTTGTGTTCCTCTTGTCTGTTTTTGGGTCTCTGTATAATATTTTTTATTTCAGTCAGTGTATGTTTAATTTCTAGTTGGTCCTTTTTCATATCTTCGAGGGTCTCATCATATTTATCGGCCTTTTCTAGGATATTCTTAAAAAGCCTTATAACCGTGGTTTTGAATTCTATATCCAGTCGTTTGTTTTCCTCCATTTCTTTCGTTTGTGATCTGATTCTTTGACGCCGCATTTTCACTGCTTCCCTGAGTTGGTAAGGTAGATTTGTGTGCTAGGTTTCCAATATGGCCCAGTGGGTCTGCCTCCCCAGTTAACCTGAGGTGGACACTCTTGGTGCACCCCTTTGTGGACTGTGTGTACAGCCTTGTTGTAATTAAGTCTTGATTGTTGTTGGTATTACTGGGAAGAATTGACCTCCAGGCCAGTTGGCTGTAAGGATCAGCTGTGTCTATGCTGGGAGAAGTTCGGTGCTGGAGACAGCCTTATAGGATTAGACTTGCCAAATTGCAATAGCCTCTGTGCTCAGCTTGGATGGGGTGGAGTCTCAGTCTTGGCTTCCTGTCAGCCTTACCCTTGCGCGCACGTGCGCGCCTTCAGACCTCCACCTTCCCTGGCTCCTGAGTCTCTGCCCGAGAGTCCAGACTCCCCCCACAAGAGCGTCGGTCCCCAGGGGCTCGCCTGGAACTGGGGTTCACTGCAGTCAGACCTGGAGCTCAGTGCATTCAGGAGCCTCTGACTCCCTTCCACTAGGGAAAGCCTGTGGCAACCTCCGCTGCCTTTGTGCGCACTGGCACGCGCACGCGCGCTTTCAGTCCTCCGCCTTCCCCGGCTCCCGAGTCTCCGCCCGAGAGTCCAGACTCCCCCCGTAAGAGCGTGGGTCCCCAGGGGCTCGCCCGGAACTGGGGTTCAGTGCAGTCAGAACTGGGGTTCAGTGCAGTTGGGGGCTTCCTTCCCCCTTCCGTCAGAGAAAGTCAGCCAGGCTCTCAGCCGCCCTTCCTCTCTGCGCGCACAAAGACCCTTTGCCGTACCTCCAATTCTCTGTGAGCTTTTCTCTTTCCTTCTAGTTTTAAAATTTTCACTCAGCCAGCTTTCCTGTGTTTCTGGATGGTGTCCGTTCTGTCTTTTAGTTGTAGTTTTGAAATTGTTGTGCGAGGCAGCAGTTTAGGTGCTTACCTATGCCGCCATCTTGGTTTCTCCAACTTCTGGAGAATTTTAATGGCCTAAAAAGCATGTAAGCGTTTAAGATTGTGATTCCAGGGTCCTTTAGGAAAAGTCATAGAGAACGTAGGAGGATTCTACACTAACATCTGAAGTATCATTTGTGCCACCTGACTTCCGGTTCCCGAGGAGATTATACAGAATGAGGAAGCCTGGTGTGCTCCTCCCAGGGTGTGGGACTATAAAGAAATTCACAACCATGTTAAGACCTGCCTTATCTGTCCCACTCCCATTCTCATCCCAAATTCAACTTCCACCTGAAGCCCACCCCTAATTACCTCATCACCCTTCGGGCTTTGATCCAAGGAAAGCTGATAAGTCCACTTGATTAGGGCTCTTTAATCTGATTCCTGCTCCATAGCACTCCTCTGCTACGTCCCCACTCTCTGATATACCTAGAGACAGGAGTAAAATGCAAATATGTCCTGACCCAACCACCCGGAACTGATGTTCGGATGGCGGAGACTCCAGGCTGAAAGCCCATCCTCCCTGCTGCTCATCTTCTAAGAGCATTTGCTTCCCTGATGCTTCTCCTGCCATGAGGAAGTGTGGCGGGCCAGCTTGCTGCTGGCACCTGCCATACTGTCGCATAACACCAACACTAATGGTAGAAATAATCACAGTGACAACAACGGCTTGGTCTACATGCAGAAGGTACTTGTCATCTCCCGAGGAGCCTCCTGGCCTGGGGCTCGACTGTGACGATGTACCTGGCCCCTGGCCCACACTGTCTCAGTCACACAGCAGATTCATCTGAATGGTTCACATTATCATTACTGTCATCACCAGTCTTGATAAGGATTCATTTATTTCTGCAAGACACATTTACTAAAGACAAAGTGCATGCCAGATTCTGTGCAAGATTGTAAAAGAGTTAGAAAGTTTAACACCTTCAAGGAGTACTCCACAGGAAGAGAGAGAGAGAGAGAGAGAGAGAGAGAGAGAGAGAGAATTTCCAAAATAGGATCCTACAGACTGTTGTAGATGGATAGATTTCCAATGTCTATAAAATGATAAACTATAGTGAGTGCTCAATAAAAGTTTTGATGAATGAATGAATGAATGAATGAACAAAAAGCTATGGGATCTGACAATGGGGGAAAAGAGTAACTGTGGGAAAGGAGTCAAGGAAGGCTTCCATAGGAGGTGACATTTGAGCTGAAGTCTGAGAGCTGAAAAGGCAGCAGAGTGTACTGGCTAAGAGCATGGAGTCTGGGTCCACAGTGCCTGGGTTCAAATACAAACTCCGTGTGATTTGGAGCATGTTACTTAATTTCTTGGTGCCTCCGTTCCCCCATCTATAAAATAGGCTATTAATAGTACTTCCCTTATGAGGTTGCTGTAAAGATTACATGAGTTAATATTTGTAAAATGCTTAGAACATAGCACTGGCACTACATACATAGTAACACATAGTACTACCTAAATGTTTGATAAATGAAAACAATTGGCTAAGAGCTCACCAGGCGACCGGATGGAAAGTTAAGGGTGTGAAGAAGAGCATTCTTCAATGTAATGAATGGTATTGAGATTTCCAACACAATGGCGTCCTCAAGGAATGGTGGGAAGGCAGTGGGAAGCAGGAGTTTGCCAGGGGATCTTGGATATTAGCATAAGGAGTGTGACGAGCCATTACTTTTTTGAAATAATTTTAGATGTACAGAAAAGTTGCAAGGTAGTGCTAAGAGTTTCAAGATATCCTTCACTCAATTTCCCCTAATGGTAACATCTTACAGGGAGCCATTGCTTTTAAGGCAAGAGCATGACATAATCAGATATGTGTTTTAGCAAAGTTGTTGCAGCCATTGTGAGGTGGGAGAATTTGAGGGGGGTTGGCAGTTAGCATCATCCAGTGGGAAATGGTGCAGTCAGGTCAGGGGCTGATAAGGAAGGCATGGATGTGAGAAAACCCTTATACCAGAGTAGCTGGTTATGAATGCTCTGGAAAAGAAAGAACTGAGAGAACAGTCAGGAGATGCAGGTCCTGGGCTGGCTGGCCCTCTGCTTGAGACATTTGATAAGCAGCTGTCCATGTGAGTGACCTGGCAGGAATCTCCCTACAGACCTCAGCAGGCTGGCAGGCCTGGGGGTGTTCAGATGGCTGTGCAGAACCTGAGGTGGGACAGGCAGTGGCCAGTGCTACTTTCCAGTACCCTGGGTCCTCATTCTATGCCCTGCTCTAGCTCCAGAGATGTCTGATGAGGCTTTTTATTCTTAGTGACTGTTTAGATCAGTGTAGCTTCCTGGCCCTCATTTTGGGAAATGGGCCCAGATGAGACCAGGACAAGTGATGCAGATTCATCCCCGACTTAGGATTTTATTCATGGCACCAGGCAGACTGATTTCAAATCCCAGCTCTACCACTTAACAACTGTGTGACCTTAGGCAGGTTACTTAACTTCTCTGTGCCTCAATTTTCTAATTTGAAAAACAGAGATAATAATAGTCTGCCTCAGAAGCATGATGTAGTAATTAAATGAGTTAATTAATAGATAAAAAGAGTGTATAACAGTTCTTAAGACATATTAGGTATTATTTATAAATTTAAATTGTTTGATTAATGTGTTTAAATCAAATGTGGTTCAATTCTTTAATACTACTATTATGTTCACCTTATATATATAAAAAAGTGAACCCAACAGAATGCAAGCTCCTTCTTTTGTTTATATTGCTTCTTTGTATCCCTGTATGGAGTATGGTACCTGGGACATAGTGTTACTTGTTATTTACTAAATATTTTTTTAATGAATGAATGGTGTTCTACCTCAAGGATATGTGTGATGTGCAGATGCTAATTTGGAAAACTTTGAAAGACCTATTCCATGGCCAAATAGTTTCTAATTCAGTTTTTAGTAATTGTTCCACTTAACGTGTCAATCTTTACATTAGGCATTTTGTTTTTTTAAAAAGTTAAAGTAGTAGTTGTGCACTTGAGATCTGTTCTAGGAAGAGGGCTATTTGGCAGCAAGAAACAGTAGTGCACCCAAGACAAATTAATAAAGGGTTATTTATATTGGAAGGACACAGGAGAAACTCACTGAACCCCACTTGACAAGTACAGTCAATAGGTGCTGGGACTAGAAAATCAGCAGCAGCAACTTCCCCCATTGTTGTTTCTTAGGGCCCCACTATTTCTTGCTTTACATTTTTCTACATGACTGCTCCGTTTTTCTTTCATCAAACTGGCTTCCTCTGTTCCCACATACACTACTCATACACTATTATGGCTTCCCCAGTGCACATGAAGTTAGAAAACACTGATTGGCCCTAGCTGGTTTTGCTCAGTGGATAGAGCATCAGCTTGTGGACTGAAGGGTCTCGGGTTCTATTGCGGTCAAGGGCACATACCTGGGTTGTGGGTTTGATCCCCAGTAGGGGGTGTGCAGGAGGCAGCCGATCAATAATTCTCTCTCATCATTGATGTTTCTCTCTCTCTCCCTCTCCCTTCCTCTCTGAAATCAATAAAAAAGGAAAGATAAGCCTGACTGGTTTGGCTCAGTGGATAGAGCGTCAGCCTGCGGACTGAGGGGTCCCGGGTTCGATTCTGGTCAAGGGCATGTACTTTGGTTGTGGGCACATCCCCAGAGGGGGATGTGCAGGAGGCAGCTAATTGATGTTTCTCTCTCATTGATGTTTCTAACTCTCTATCCCTCTCCCTTTCTCTCTGTAAAAAATCAATAAAAATCAATAAAATATATTTTTTAAGATAAGAAAAGAAAAGAAAACACCTGATTGGCCCAGTTTAGGACAAACCTAAACCTACATCTGTCTAATAATCTCTGACCAAGGGCTATGACTGAGGAATACAGAGGACTCCTCCTTTTAAAATATATATATTGATTGATTTCAGAGAGGAAGGGAGAGGGAGAGGGAGATAGAAGCATCAACGATGAGAATCATTGATCAGCTGCCTCCTACACGCCTCCAGCAAGGATCTAGCCTGCAACCCAGGCATGTGCTCTGACCAGGAATCGAACCGTGACCTCCATGTTTATAGGTTGATGCTCAACCAATGAGCCACACCAGCCAGGTGAGGACTCCTCCTTTTAAAAGAGGACATTCATAGGTAGAATATGAAGGGTATCTCTAGAACAAATTAAACAAAACTGATGAGTAAAAGTATCTACCAACATGGGTGAGATTTCATTTTTGAGAGTAGAAAATAACCCTAGAAATTTACTCAGAGCCCTAGAAACACCCTTTTCCCAGGCACTCCACCTGGCTTGGCTGAGTCCAGCTCTGTCCAGTTTCTGCTGCTTCTAAGCTCAGTTTCCAGAACCCAGAAGCCCTCACCAGAAAGTGTGATCATGTCAGGAGAACAAGGACTCAAGAGTTGTTTTGGCTACTTAACATAACTAGAGAGAGGAGAAAACCTCTCCTGGGCCTATGTCAACAGAACTTCCCTCCCAGCATTGTCAGACCTCCAGGATAGGACTTGAGGTGAAAGGGAAGGACCAGATTTGGGGAAAGAACCTATTCTTCTAGGAGCAGCAGCCTGTTCTTTACATTAGCTACATTTTGCAGCGTTTCCCAATTTTACATTCACTAGATATAATTGGGATCCTCACAGAGACCCTGTACAGCTAAAATTTTTATCTGCACTACATACATGAGAAAATTGAAGTTAGAAGGATGAAGTGACTTCTCCAAGTTCACAAAGTGAGCTGCTGATCTGAGACTGGAACCCAGGCCTATTGGACTACCAACCCAGAGTTCTACTGTACTGCTCTGTCTGACAATGGTTTGGGGAGCAAGATTGTATCTGGGAAGAATATAGAGAAGGACAAAGCTTGCAGGTGACTGGAGGTGCAGAGTTAACCAGCTTCTCAGCCCTTCAAAGATGAGGCTGGTTGGGGATTGTAGAGAATGAGGAATCGATCTGCCATTCGATGTGAAAATGGATTGTAGCCCCAGCCTGCATGCGCCAACGAAGCTGATTAGCACTTGCGTGAGTGTCCAGCCATCGATTGGCAGGTGAGAATCATTCTGGGAGCAGCAGGGAGCCAGTCCTCTCTCACTTCCATCCACAGAGGTTTTCTCCCCCTCCTTGCCAGCTTAAGTCTTCAAACCTCCTCCAACTTCCAGGCCTAATGGGTGCTCAAAACTCCTCTAGCTGCCCCTGAGTCAAAGAGGAGGGCATAGTGAGTATCCTTATTCGGCCCTGCTAGGTGCGCTGATAGAAGGAAAGATGGCTTTTCCGAAAAGCACTGCCTGCTTGTAGGGTCCAGTGTGACTGAGTGGGTGCAGGGTTTAGCTTGGAGTTTATAGCATGCAATGAAAAACATAAGAATTCTGCCCTATATTGGCTATGTGACATTGGGCAAATCATTTGCCCTCTGGACTCGAGTTTCCCTATGCGGATGTGTGATGGTTAATTTTATGTGTCAACTTGACTTGGCTACAGGATACCCAGATATCTGGTAAAACATATCTGAGTGTGTCTGTGAGGGTGTTCTGGAAGAGATTGGCATATGAATCTCAGTAAACTGTGTAAGGAAGACCCACCTTCACCAGTGTGGGTGGGTGTCATTCAATCTGTTGATGGCTCCAAATAGAACAAAAAGAAAAAGAAAGGGTGAGTTCTCTCTCTCTCTCTCTCTCTCTCTCTCTCTCTCTTTCTTCTTGAGCTTGGACATCCATTTTCTCCTACCTTAGGACATCATAGCTTCTTGTTCTCAGGTCTTTGGACTCAGGCTGAATTGTACCACCAGTTTCCTGGTTCTCTACTTTGCAGATGGCATGTTGTGGTACTTCTCAACCTCCATAATCATGTGAGCCAATTACTATAATAAGTCTCCTCTTATGTATGCCTATATATATCCTATTGGTTATGTTTCCTGGAGAACCCTGATTAATACACATGGGATTAAAAATAGCTTTCTCCCTGGATTGTTTGTATTAAATAAGGAAGTGTGTGTAAAAGTATTTTTGCAGTCCCTGGCACACAGTAAGAACTAAAAATGTTAGTTGAAAATGGACTCTCCACTCTCCTCAAGAGGCGCCCAACTCTGGGGCCCCCTCTTCTAGGTCGATCACATTTCTATCTCTCTTTTCACCATTTGAATGTCATGTGCAAGTGATAGCAAGACCCTCATGTGTTTTCTCTGATCCGGAGAAGTTCTGCCTCCAAGGAAGCTCAGCCCATAGTATTGGGTTGCCTTTGGGAGAGTGAACTGTCAGTTTCCAGCAAGGGAACCAGACGGGCTCAAATTCATCAGATCCCCAAGGTCTATCTAGACTTAGAGGGTTTTTTAAAATTGATTTCATAGAGGAAGGAAGAGGGAGAGAGAGAGATAGAAACATCAATGATGAGAGAATCATTGATTGACTGCCTCCTGCATGCCCCCCACTGGGGTTTGAGCCCGCAAGCCAGGCATGTGCCCTTGTTCAGAATCGAACCCGGGACCCTTCAGTCCACAGGCCCACGGTCTAACCACTGAGAAAAACTGGCTAGGGCTACACTTAGAGTTTTTATCCTAAGCTTGTCACATGGTATCTAAGGATGCCCTGGACATTCTTATGTCTGTCAGGCTGTGACCTCTTCCATTACCCCAGTTATGCCTCGTCTACATGGCAGGCTTTCTCAATTAGTTCTCTCCTGAGTTGGGCACTGCAGAACCATCCAAGTTCTGTGATTTTATAGCCAGAGGGGAGATTCTTCTTGAGTCCCAAAGCTCTGGTGCCTAAGGTTGTAATGACAAAAAGAATTGTGTTCAGGACCATGGACAGAATTCACAGGGTGCCAGGTGCTTAGGGTTGAGGCTGCGTTCAGTGGCTCTGACTCCATGCAGAAGCAGAGAATGGGGGCACAGAGTCAGCACCATGGACAGACACCACAGGCTGTGTTATCCTTGAAATTCAGTCTTTAAGACTCTGGATTAGTTAAGATTCTTCTGACTACAAGAAATGAAAACCGCCAAAACCGGTTTGGCTCAGTGGATAGAGCGTCGGCCTGCGGACTGAAAGGTCCCAAGTTCGATTCCGGTTAAGGCACGTAACTTGGTTGCGGGCACATCCCCAGTAGGAGGTGTGCAGGAGGCAGCTGATTGATGTTTCTAACTCTCTATCCCTCTTCCTTCCTCTCTGTAAAAAATCAATAAAATATGTTTAAAAAAAAAAAAAGAAATGAAAACCTATTTCAAACTAGCCTAAGCTAGTCTTTGGATGAACCAGGTGAGTGAGATTGGACCTTTGGTGTCACTGAACACCAAGACTTGGTGAAATGAGCAAAGGGAAATTATAGGTGCATCCCACTTTACCTTAAAACAAGATGTGGTTTCCTTACAAATGTAGGGCTGTTCAAGTCATCTATTTCTTCTTGAGTAGTTCAAGAGAATTTTTTTTTTTATCAAAATTATCAAATTTATTGGTGTAAAGTTCTTCATGGTGTTCCCTTAATATTCTTTTAATTTTTGTAGGATCTGTAGTCATATTCCCTCTCTGGTTCCTGATATTGATATTGGTAATGTGTATCTTCTCTCTCCATTCTTTTCTGATTAGTCTGACTAGTCACTAGTGGTTTATATATTTCATTGATTTTTCAGTATTCCTGCCACTGCCTCCATTGTGCCAGTTTAGAAAATGATCATTTCATTATGGCCGCCTCTGAGAGTATGCCCCAGCCTCCCACTCCAGTACACTCTGTATTCTGCTGCCAAATAAAGCTTCCTAAAAGGCCTGTTTTATGTGAAGACTTTCAATGGCTCTACATATAATCTCCAGGACCCTTCACCTGACATTCAAACCCTCCCCCACCATCTGACAAGCAATCACATTTCTGAACCATTGCCTGCTCTTCCCCTTCATGAATCTTCTTTTCCAGCCAAGCAAGTCCATTTTTAATTCCCATTAAATCTAGGTGATTTCTCAGCTCTGTGCTTCTACAATTCTTCAGCTGTCATCTACTGAGGGAAGAACACCAGACTTGCAGTTGAAGGCCAGGATTGGAAATGCTTGTCATCCCATTTATGGGTTATTGGCCTCACTTTCTTTATCTGAAAAATGGGGTAATAATGCTTACCTTTCAGAGTCATTCTTAATTCATTCAGCATGTACTTGAAGGAATATGCCCTGCAGCTTTCCTGTATACTTGTGTGCATGTGTGTACCTGTGTGCCCATGCATGATGAGAAGCAATGTTGCTGCCACAGCATAAATGAATGTACCCTGAAGATATATACAAAGAATAATAATAGATAACATTTATTGAGTGCTCACTAAACTTGTTTATTGAGTGGCTACTATACTAGGCTTCATGGATATAACAGTGAGCAGATAGCAAAACTCTTCGCCCTCTTGGAGTTCACATTTAATCTCTACATTCTAATTCGATATTTAATCTTCTGGAAATCTGAATCATAGGTAGAATTATTTTTTAATTTAAACTTTTTAAATTTTGGTTACATACATATTACATAAAATATACCATATTAACCAAAGTTTAAATTATTTATTTTTTAAATTGTAGTAAAATAAACACAACATGAAATGTAATCATTAATCTTAATCACTTTTAACTGTGCAGTTCAGTGGTATTAAGTACATTCACATTGTTATGTAACTATCACTACCATCCATCTCTAGAACTCTTCATCTTGCAAAACTAAAACTCATACCTTTCAATGAAATCTCCCCATTCTCCCTCCCCCCCAACCCCTGGCAGCCACCATTCTTCTTTCTGTCTCTCTAAATTTGATTACTCTAGGTACCTTATATAAGTGGAATCATATGGTGTTTGTTTATTTTGTAACTGGTTTATTTCACTTAGGATAAGGCCCTCAAAGTTCATCCATTTTGTCGCATTGTCTGAATTTTCTTCTTTTAAAAGGCTGAATAATATTCCATGGTATATTTATTTTTAATAAGAAAATTAATACATGTACATGGTTTTAAAAAAGTCAACTAGTACTAAGTCTTATCACAAAAAAACAGTAGTCCATCCCCAAGTCTCAGTTCTCAAGGCAACCACTTAAAATCATTTTAGCTGAATGATTTTACTTGTATTTACCTCTGAATAATATACTTTAATGCTAGTTTGTAATCTATTATGAAAGAAAATAATTTAATATTTATGGCACTCCATCCCCACATTTCTCTCCCTTGCATTCTTCCATTGTAATTATATCACAATTTTTTAATTAAATCAATATTCAGAGTTTTCCTTTATTGATTTTTTTTAAAATATATTTTATTGATTTTTTTACAGAGAGGAAGGGAGAGGGATAGAGAGTTAGAAACATCGATGAGAGAGAAACATCGATCAGCTGCCTCCTGCACACCCCCCACTGGGGACGTGCCCGCAACCAAGGTACATGCCCCTGACCGGAATCGAACCTGGGACCCTTCAGTCCGCAGGCCGACGCTCTATCCACTGAGCCAAACCGGTTTCGGCTCCTTTATTGATTTTACACACATGGATTGCTGCTGAAACTTATATTGCATCACCTTTCTTGTACAGATATTTTTGTCTTCGCTTGTCTTAATAGCCTTTTTCTTTCTTTCTTTCTCCTATTTTCTTAGTATTCCATACCCTTATCATGAATTCTTCCCAAACTCTTTAACAATGCAAAAATCTTTGGAATAGTAATTTCCACATGGTGAAACATATTAGGTAGTATATTAACTCACGTTGCTCCTCCTGAGGGCATCCCTCTTGGAGCCTCCCATTTCCCTGCTCAATGTGTGCTTACCCTCTGGGCCTTCTGCACAGCAGTTGTTCAGGGGATTACTTTTGTAATTTTTCTGGTGGATCTTCTTTTCCTGGCTCCACATCCTTATCTTTCTTGATTTCGTTCTTCATTTTGATGGCACACATCTTTTAGAAACTTCCTGAGAAAGAATATATGAGAACTAAAATTTTTAAAATTTTGAATTTCAGAAAATTTTTTATTCTACCCAGTTAATGTATAGCTTGGAATGTATAGCATAGGCATCTTTAGAATGTTAAAGGTATTTTCTTCAGTGTGGCTGTTGAGAGTCCTTTGCTATTCCTGGTTCTGTGTTATCCTTTGCATATATCCTGTCCTTGCTACATGGAAAAAGAGTTTTATGTGTATCCTTGACCATCTAAAACTTTATTTAATGGGATTTGGAACGGGCCTATTTTCATTTATTACATCCATCACACCTTTTGTAGGCCTTTTCACTCTGGGAACTTAATTTTATTCTATTATTTCTGTGAATCTCTTCTCTCCAGTTTATCAGATATCTCTTTCAATACCTAAAAATCTTTTTTCTGCTCCATTTCTCCAGTGAAGAATCCACCGGTCTCCTCTCTGTCTGTCTGACAGGTGCATCTGCAATCTAGAAACCATGTCTATATGGGCCCTAGAATCTCACTGTTCAAACTCTCCCCTAATGCCCTTCCTTTCATTATGACATTCCACTCTGATTTCCACTGTGCCCAGGATTCCTGGCTGGAGCCTTTCTGATTCACTTTTTCAATGGAACAAAACCTTCAGTCCGTGCCAGGATAATGAAGATGTAGTCAGCTGTCTGTGTGTGACAGAGAAGGGACCTGCTTTTTATGCAGACTTTCAACCTTGCTCTGTCCCCATGCTTTGCTCCCACCTTCTGCGGTAATTGTTGCTTCCAATATCTATTCTTTCCCTGGTCCTGAGTCTCCAGTTGGCTGACTCCCCTTTGGCATCCTTTGCTGTAGCACTTGGTAGGCAGCAATCCCAGCTCTGCCAACTCCTCCATTCACTTGACATCTAAAAATATGTTGACATCTGTGGTCCACCATTGCCTCTTTTATATTCCTTTACTTTTATTTTAGTGATGTTTGTTGAGGAAGCCGATACAAATTCATGCCTTCCATCTGCCGTTTTAAAGCAGAAATCCAAAGACTGCACTCTTTTTTTTAATATATTTTATTGATTTTTTTACAGAGAGGAAGGGAGAGGGATAGAGAGTTAGAAACATCATTGAGAGAGAAACATCCATCAGCTGCCTCCTGCACACTCCCTACTGGGTATGTGCCCGCAACCAAGGTACATGCCCTTGACCAGAATCCAACCTGGGATCCTTGAGTCCGCAGGCCAACGTTCTATCCATTGAGCCAAACTGGTTAGGGCCAAAGACTGCACTCTTAATTACTATACTATATTGAATCTCAAATGAGACAGTACCTCTGGGGTCCTATAGCCCAATGAGGATGAAATGAGATTACACATGTGAACATACTTTGTAAACTCTAAAGAGCTGTGTGAATGAGAGGGTCTATGTTAAATTCCCCACTGAAGTACCCTCCTTCCTCCTCGCTGCTCTCTGATTCCTCCCCATCTCCAAAGTACAACTCAAGCTTATCTCCTGGATGTTCCTGAGCTCTGAGCCACCACAGGACTCTCTACGCATATCTCCCCTGGCCCTAAGCAATGCTGCTTTATTCTATTGTAAGCACAGAGCTTGGCTAATATGCATAGTCAAATGTAGATCTTTCAGTATACAAGAGCTTTCCTTCTTCCTACAGGCAGGAGACCCTGATTTGTCTAAACAAGAATGAGGTTTGGGGGGCAGGGGAAAAAGTGTTGTTGGTGATAGGTTTAGGAGTTAAAGTGGCTTCTGTTGCCCTGCATTCTGAGCTTCTCCCTCTTGTCTCCTCTCCCCTCTCCAGACCTTTCCTCCAGGCAATAGGGGCAGTGGAGTGGTTATACCCACAGGTCTGTGTCACTGGTCCAGAGGTTGTGTCATTTTACTCCCTCACTCTTACCAGAGCTTTGATGTGGGTTCTAAGAGATTCAATTCATATTTTCACAGAGCTTCAGCCTAGGTCGTGGTGGGAAAAATGGACTGGTCTCTGGCTAGAAGCAGATCTCCACCAAAAGGTCACCAGTTCAATTCTCAGTCATGGCATATGCCCAGGTTGTGGGTTCAGTCCCATGTCAGGGTGCATGCAGGAGGCAAATGATCGGTGTGTTTCTCTCTCATATCAATGCTTCTCTCTCCCTCTCCTTCCCTCTCCGTCTAAAATCAATAAAAACATTTTTAAAAAATAATGGTTAAGATGGAAATTTTATGGTATGTGCATTTTACCACAATAAAAAAAAATTAGGAAAAAAAGATCCTGGTTAATTATCCAAGAGACAGATTCCATCTGACAGTCTTTACAGAACATTCTACTAGAGAGAAATGCGTCACCTCTTGTCCCTTGACTGATGTGATTATTATAAAGGAAACTGAGCTTTAGCCAATGACTGAGGCTGCAGGGAGCTCTCAGAAGGTCAGTGTTCATGTACTGGAGCGCCTCTGAACACACAGGTGAATAGACACACTCACACTCCAGGGCTGCAGGGCACAGGTCCATGTGCAGCACTAGCACAGCCCTGTCCCACGTGTGCACCAGGGCAGAAATCCAGTCCCTCTGGGTTCTCCTCTGTACTTTCCAGACCCTTCATCTTGGAGACCCTTGAAGCTGAGGCTGATTTGGCTGGAAGTAGCCAGCAAGAGCAGTTAGGGAGGAGAACAGCTAAGGAGAGAAAGACAGACAATGAGACGGTCATGTGACCCTGATCTGCCTCCATCCTGCTGCAGATTGTCCCAGGTCTTAGGATCCTACTTCCCAACTTCTTTTTATGTCTAGAGCTTTCATCCAATACAGAAGTACAAGTCACATGCGGCTATTGAGCACTTGAAATACGGCTAGTCTGAATAGAGATGAGCTGCAAGTGTAAAATACATCGCAGAATTTAAAGATTTAATACCAAGAAAAAGTAAAATATCTCCTGAAAAGATGTTGTTTACTGACATATACTAACAGGATAGCCTTTGGGGAGAAACCAAGATGGCAGCATAGGTAAACACCTAAACTGCTGCCTTGCACAACGATTTCAAAACTACAACTAAAAGACAAAACAGACATCATCCAGAACCACAGGAAGGCTGGCTGAGTGGGAATTCTACAACTAGAAGGAAAGAGAAAAGCACACTGAGACTCAGAGCAGCTGCAGGAGGCAGAGGTACGGAGGCACGCGCGGAGAGGGCCGGCAACTGAGTATGCGACTGGCTTTCTCAAGCAGGAGGGAGACAAAAGCTCCCAACTGCTCTGAACTCCAGATCCGGACGAGACTCTGGGGACCCAGACTCTTTGGGGAGAAATTGGACTGTCTGGCAGCGGGCGAAACTCGAGGCCGGCTTTCTCTCAGAGGTGCTTGCAGCAATTACCATGGGACACTGAGACCCAGGGGCCTCTTAGGGCAGGGCTGACAGGAAGCCATTGCTGTCTGCTCCGCCCTGAGACTCCACGCCATCCAAGCTGAGCACAGAGGCTTTTGCAAGTCTTGCCTCATAAGGGTGACTCCAGCACAGAAGTTCTCCCGGCTTAGACACAGCTAATCCTCACAGCCAGTTGGCCTGGAGGTCAATTCCTCCCAGTGATACCAACAACAATCAAGGCTTAACTACAACAAGACTGTGCGCACAGCCCACAAAGGGGTGCACCAAGAGTGTCCACCTCAGGTAACTGGGGAGGCTGAGCCACTGGGCCCTATAGAACACCTAGCACACAAAGCCACTCTATCAACTCAGGGAAGCAGCCAAAATGTGGAGACAAAGAAACACGTCACAAATGAAAGAAATGGAGGAAAGCAAATGACTGGATATAGAGTTCAAAACCACAGTTACAAGGTTACTCAAGAATCTTCTAGAAACTGCCGATAGATTTAGCGAGACCCTTGAGGATATGAAAAAGGACCAACTTGAAATTAAGCATACACTGACTGAAATAAAAAATAATATACAGCCGAAACTGGTTTGGCTCAGTGGATAGAGCGTCGGCCTGCGGACTGAAGGGTCCCGGGTTCGATTCCGGTCAAGGGCATGTACCTTGGTTGCGGGCACATCCCCAGTGGGTGGTGTGCAGGAGGCAGCTGATCGATGTTTCTCTCTCATCGATGTTTCTAGCTCTCTATCCCTCTCCCTTCCTCTCTGTAAAATATCAATAAAATATATTTTTTAAAAAAAATAAATAATAATAATATACAGAGATCCAACAGCAGACTAGAGGACCGCAAGAATCAAGTCAAAGATTTGAAATACAAAGAAGCAAAAAAACACTCAACAGGAAAAGCAAAAAGAAAAAAGAATTCAAAAATATAAAAATAGTGTAAGGAGCTTCTGGGACAACCTCAGCGTACCAACATCCAAATTATGGGGGTGCCAGAAGAAGAGAGAGAGCAAGATACTGAAAACCTATTTGAAGAAATAATGACTGAAAACTTCCCCCACCTGGTGAAAGAAATAGACTTACAAGTCCAGGAAGCGCACAGGACCCCAAACAAAAGGAATCCAAAGAGGACCACACCAAGACACATCATAATTAAAATGCCAAGAGCAAAAGACAAAGAGAGAATATTAAAAGCAGCAAGAGAAAAACAGTTCATTACCTACAAGGGAGCACCCATATGATTGTCAGCTGATTTCTCAACAGAAACTATGCAGGCCAGAAGGGAGTGGCAAGAAATATTCAAAGTGATGAATAGCAAGAACCTACAACCAAGATTACTCTACCCAGCAAAGCTATCATTAAGAATTGAAGGGCAGATAAAGAGCTTCACAGATAAGAAAAAGCTAAAGGAGTTCATCAACACCAAACCAGTATTATATGAAATACTGAAAGGTATTCTTTACGAAGAGGAAGAAGAAGAAAAAGGTAAAGATAAAAATTATGAACAATAAATACATATCTATCAACAAGTGAATCTAAAAATCAAGTGAATAAAAAATCTGATGAACAGAATAAACTGGTGAATAGAATAGAATCAGAGGCATAGAAAGTGAGTGGACTGACAATTCTCGGGGGGAAAGGGGTGTGGGGGGTACGGGAAGAGACTGGTCAAAAATCGTACACCTATGGATGAGGACAGTGGTGGGGGGTAAGGGCAGAGGGTGGGGTGGGAACTGGTTGGAGGGGAGCTACGGGGGGAAAAAAGAGGAACAATTGTAATAATATTAACAATAAAGATTTATTATAAATAAATAAATAAATAAATAAATAAATAAATAAAATGATAGCCTTTGGATGTACTGGGTTAAATAAAATACATTATTAAAATTAATTCCATCTGCTTCTTTTTATTTTCTTTAATTAAATTTGTGGCTCACCTTATATTTTTAGTCTGCAACCTATCCTGATCCCAGACTGCTTGGCTGGGCCCTGATCCCCTGCTTGGATCTTGTAATTTTTTTCTCTCACAGAAATGGACCCCTGGCCTCTGTTGAGGTCAGTTGCTGAATGAAATAATGCTGTACCCACCTGAGGTGGACATCACCTCCTATCTGGACTTCTTCCCACTGTTCCTTCTAATTTGGGGGCCAGAGCACTCCTCAATATCCATTCTTCCGGAAGTCCCAGCAGAGGCTGGTCTCTGTCCTAGATGCAGGCCCAGAACTCTCCAGGAAGCCCCCTGGAGGCTGGGCCCACACCACTGTTAGGGTAAGGGCAGGTGGCCACAAATATATATCTTTTTCTTATTTTTCCCCCTTCCTCCTTATCCACCCAATCCTCCCCCACACTTCCCCTCTTTTTTAAAAGTCTAATTCGGAGCAGCCGGCTCTGTTCAGCCTGACTGGTTTGTTATGGCTTATAATCTGCGCCAGGATTAATTAGCTAATTACTGACAAATGTCCGCTGGCAAGATTCTGCTCCAGCTTGTCAGCTTGAAGTGTTTAATTATTTTAATCATTTACTTTCATCTTCAAAATTTATGCTGCCAAGAGAGTTGCGGGGCATCTTTTAATTATGATTTGGGGTTTCTGCTGGGCTGTGTTCTGTTTCTGGGGACAGCGGACATGATTTTTTACTAGTCTGCCACCAAGGCCTGAACACCTTCGACTCCAGGGCCTAGTGCCATGCTCCACGGATGGGAGCTGAGGAGGCAGCCCAGATCTTCTCTGCATACCGTCCCTTCTGTACCCCCAGAGCATAATGTGCATGGGTGCATGATGTGAACTTGCATTTTTTTTAAAATATATTTTTATTGATTCCAGAGAGTATGGTAGAGGGAGAGAGCGATAGAAACATCAATGATGAGAGAGAATTATTGATTGGCTGCCTCCTGCATGCCACACACTGGGGATTGAGCCCGCAACCTAGGCATGTGCCCTAACCAGGAATAAAACCATGACCTCCAGGTTCATAGGTCAACGCTCAACCACTGAGCCACCCCGGCTGGGCTGAACTTTCATTTTGTGAGTACCTATTGTGTGCTGAATATTATGCTGGATGTTTATATCAGTTCACATTTGTGAGCACAAAGCATATGGGAACAGCCTGAGAGCTGACAGAGTGGCCTGGGGGTGATCAGTGGTGAGTAGAAAAGTAAGGAATGGGTTCATTTACTTATTTGTCTATAGTGTCATTTATAGTAATGTGATATCACCTTAATTATAAAGCTCAGTGGTGTCACCCACCCAGAACAAGGTACCCTATATACTCCCTTGTGCCCCCTCCCCACCATTACCTCCCAAAGATGACCATTTCTGCACCATAGATTTGTCTTGTCTAGTCTTCACTTTCATGTAAATGGCATGTCCTCTTTCATGTGTGACTTCTTTTGGTCAACACTTTGTCTGTGAGAGGAAAGGTGCTTTAATATAAATCATATTCCCTGACCAAGGCTTTGGTTGGGGTCCAGTTGAAAGATTCAACCCCAGTCTTTAGAAAGATTTTCTTCCTTTCTTTTTTTTTTAAATATATTGTTATTGATTTCAGAGAGAGAGAGAGAGAGAGAGAGAAACATCAATGATGAGAGAGAATCATTGATTGGCTGCCTCCTGCATGCCCCCTACTGGAGATCAAGCCTCAACCTGGGCATGTGCCCTTTACCAGAATCGAACCTGGCATCTTTTCAGTCCCCAGGCTGACGCTCTACCTACTGAGCCAAATCAGTTAGGGAGAGATTTCCTTTCTTAATAGCATTGTCCTGGAAACGAGTTTGGATATGACTTTTCTTCTCCATTCCCTCTGCTTCTCTGCCTCCTCCTCTTTTTCTGCCTTATCTTCCCCCAGCCGTAGTCATGTCTATCACCATGTCCTATTAGGAAGTTATTTCTGAGCTTTAGTTCATACCATTCTGGATGCAAAGGCGCAAGGATTTCCTAAAGACATATGGTGCTCGGAGGGGTTTAGTGAAAGGCAAAAAATTGTCCCCTGTTATGGGTTGAATTCTGTCTTCCATAAAAGATATGTTGGGCCCTGGCCGGTTTGGCTCAGTGGATAGAGCGTTGGCCTGTGGACTGAAAGGTCCCAGGTTCGATTCTGGTCAAGGGCATGTACCTTGGTTGCGGGCACGTCCCCAGTGGGAGGTGTGCAGGAGGCAGCTGATCGATGTTTCTAACTCTCTATCCCTCTCCCTTCCTCTCTGTAAAAAATCAATAAAATATATTTAAAAAAAAAAAAAAAAAAAAGATATGTTGGAGTCCCAGCCACTATTACCTCAGAATGTGACCTATCTCAAAGTAGGGTCTTTACAGAGGTAACCAAATTAGAATGAGGTCATTAGGGTCAGTCCTAATCCAATATGACTAATTCCTTATAAAAAGGGGAAATTAGGCCTGGCTGGTATAGCTCAGTGGTTGAGCATCGACCTATGAACCAGGAGGTCACTCATTCAATTCCCGGTCAGGGCACATGCCTGGGGTTGTGGGATAGATCCCCAGTAGGGGGCATGCAGGAGGCAGCCGATCAATGATTCTCATCTCCCTTTTCCTTCCTCTCTCTGAAATCAATAAAAACATTTTTTCTAAAGGGAGAAGAGCGAGGGAATGCCTATAAATTAGGGAATGCCAAAGAGAGCCAGCAACTCACCAGAAGCTAGGGAGAGGCATGGAACAGATTCTCTCCTCAGGCCTCAGAAGGAACCAACCCTGCTGACACCTTGATCTCAGGCTTCTGACCTCTAGAACCGTGAGAGAATATTCTGTTGTTGAAGCCACTTAGCTTGTGGCACTTTGTTACCGTAGCCCTGGCAAACTCATCCGCCCCCAAAGGGAGTACTGGTCAGTCTTTCTGAATCTGTGTCAGGGATCCAACTGCAACCCAACCTCTGCAGAATTCCTGTGCTAGAGCCACCAAGGGGTAAGCCAGCCCCAGGCTGGGAGTGACTGAGGCGACAGCTCAGAGCTGGGAGACTGAGGAGAGGAGAAAGATGAGTTTAATGAGCTCAGCAATGCCATTAATGAGGCACCAGGCAACATCCAGGGGGCTTCTGTGACAACCTACACCAGGGCGAGACAGGCTGAAAGATGCCACAAACCAGGTCAGCCTGAGTTCTGACGTGATGTGATCTGTCCTCTTGATGCCTTCCTTCCACAGGGCCCAGGATGCGGATGGGAGTAGACACAGAGAGTCCTTGCTCTCTGGCTGAGATGGCTTGGAACTCCCCTCTCCTTCTCTGGACTTGGGTGTGACCCCGCACATGGCATTGCACTTTCTAACATGTAGTTCGTACCCAAGTCCATCCTCATACACGTCTCATGCATTCAGTGTGCCAGGCTTGGCTATGAAACTCTCAGCTTTAACCTGAATTCAAATGACACCGACCTAACTGGGTGCCCTAGATCCACTCCTGCTGGTCTTTTCTCACTTATTCTCTACACCTTATCTAAGTGATCCTTTTAAAATACAAATCTGACTATATCCTTTTGCTGCACAAAATTCCTCATTGGCCTCTCATTGCCGATAGGATAAAATCCAAACTCTGAAGGAGGACTTAACAAGGCCCTCTGTGTTCAGACCCCACCTTCCTCTGTAGCCTCATCTCTCACACCTACCCCCTTGCCTTCTACATGCCTTTTCAGTTCAGCCAAACCCTTTTCACCTCCTCAAAGCATGTTCTCTCTTGCCTTTGGGCATTTGAGCATGCAGTATTATCTCTGCCTAGAACACCCCCCCTCCCCTCAATCCCTCCTCTTACCTAAATAACTTGCCCTTCAGGGCTCAAATTGAACAATGGCTCCTCCTTAAAGACCCCACCCCCATCCATCTATTTATTTATTTGTCCAGTTATTCAATGAGGGTAGCTGCACGTGAGATTTAAGAGCCTCAAGGAGAATGCTCAGTCCACTCATGGACCTGCTAGGGAAGGGAGAAAACTGGCAGAAGAGGATTACAAGGTCCTAATGATTTGTTAGAAGGCAAAGCTACGGGGAAAGCAAGGCTTCTCTGAGCTTAGAGTGATAGTACATAGTAAAACAAAATAGTTAACAACGAGACCTATGGGATTTCTCCCATGTATGTTTTAGTTAAAAGTTTCTCTCTGGGGGGGGATGAGGACAAATATGTGATACCTTAATCAATAAAGAAGTTATAAAAAAAAGTTTCTCTCTGGCCATTATGAATTTATAAAGGGTCTGTAGGAAACTCTATATTGGCTTTAAAAAAATGGACTTAACAAGCCATGTTTGTTGGCCACTACAGATCCTAGGTGAAGTATGTAATACATATTATCTACCACAATCCTTGTGACAAGGTAAGTGTTATTCCCATTTTGCAGATGAGGACAATAAGATTCAGAAAGGTTAAGTGATCTGCCCAAATTCTCACAGCACATTAGTGACAGAATCAAAGTTCAAACCTAAGTCTATCTGAACCCAAAGCCAAGTTCTTGATCTTGACATTCTTCTGCCCATTATTACTACTGGGGTGGGTTTAGAGAGAGGTTCAAATGCATCAAGGAGTGGGGAGCCCATCGGTAGTCCCCACACTTACTGTCCCCATGGCACCCATCCTCTGTATGCTGACAGTTTGACAATTTACACAGCAGCTGGTTTGCTCGGAGGAGATCTCTGTTAATTAAAATAGCATGAAGGGAGCATAGCACACAAACCATGTCAGCAGGTAATTAATGCAAAGGAGGGCATGCAAGAATGCTCAGCTTCTACCTGCCAGAGCTCAGCTTCATTCACTGCCCCCAACGTTGCCACTTTGTCCCTCTGGCCATGAGTTTCTACCTGCCTGCCTACCTCCATGGATGGGAGATGCAGGACCTGTCCTCTGGGGCCAGAACCTGGGCTACTTCTCTTACTGGGCTCTGTCCTCCTCAACCTCCTCTGAACTGTCCTCTCTCTCAGGAGATTCAGGAGGACAGGAGGAGCCAGAGATAAGCTCTCCAGGACCCAGGGCTTTGGGACATCATCTCTGAGGAAGTGTTAGCCTCTGCATGCCCCTGCTCCATCAAGCAGAGCCCGGCTTTATCTCCCAGGGCAGCCTATCCCACATTTCTATGTGTTTGGATCAAAATGTCAGCTTGGTCTGACATATTTTTTAAAAATTGGTTTTAGAGAAAGAGAGAAAGGAAGGGAGAGAGAGAAAGGAACATTGATTTGTTGTTCCACTTATTTATGCATTCATTGTTTGCTTCTTGTATGTGCTCTAACTGGAGATGGAACCCCCAACCTTGGCGTATGGGGATGATGATCTAATCAACTGAGCTACCCAGCCAGGGTCTCAGTCTGATATCTTAAGCAGAGATGCTAGGAAGAAATTACAAAGGTATAATAAGAACATTGAGACAATGATATCCCATAAGACAATAGAGAAAAATGGCCCTGCCGGTGTGGCTCAATGGTTGAGCATTGGCCCAGGAACCAAGAGGTCATTGGTTCAATTCCCAGTCAGGTCACATGCTTGGGGGCTCGAACCCCAGTAAGGGGGTGGGCAAGAGGCAGCTGAATTTGATGATTCTCATTGATGTTTCTATCTCTCTATTCCTTTCCCTTCCTCTCTGAAAATCAATAAAAATAAAAATATAGTCCTAGAATGTATAACAAAATTAATATAAAAAATAGAGGAAAATATTTCAAGGGAAGGGATCAAGTGTTTCATATCAAAAATTGCATGGTGGAAAAGTGAAATAAGAATGAATGGACCATTAAATTTGAAGACAGGGAAGTCATTGATTATCCAGGTATTTTATGGAATAGTGGGGGAATCCTAATTGTAGTGAACTAAAGATGAAAGGGAGGCGATGGAGAGAGGAAGATAGAAGGTTCTCCTTCTGAAACAGGACTTTGCAGAGAGGAGACAGCTTGTGGTAGTGGGAGAAAGGGTGGGAGAAAGGTGTTTGTGCACTGAAGGAAGGAAACAGTGGAGGCAAAAGAGAAAGAAGATGCAGGGAAGAAAAGGTGCCCCACAAAGGCTAGAGAAGGCAGGGGTCAAACCCAAAGGTGTCCACAATGAGCTATTACCTCACATCAGTTAGAATGGCTATTATAAAAAAGAACACAGAAATAACAACTATTGGCAAGGATATGAAGTAAAGGGAACCTTCATGCTCTGTTGGTGGGCATGTAAATTGGTGCAGCCACTATAGATAACAATATGGAGATTCATCAAAAATTAAATAGAATTGCCATGTTCATTACAGCATTATTTCCAACTAGTGACCCAGTGCACGGATTCATGCACATTGAAAGGAAATTAATTAGAAGGAGGCTGGTGGGGCGGGACTGGGTGAGACTGGCCTGATACACCCTGGAGTCAACCTCCTGTGGTCCCTCCCCAGCGTCTGCAGAGTGAGCAGGGTCCCTCTAGCAGGAGGGGTCCCTCCATCAGGTGGGGTCCCTCAGCCTGGCCTGTGAGGGATTGGGCCAAAACCGACTCTCTGACATCCCCCATGGGGTCCCGGAGTGCGAGAGGGCACTCTGCAAAGTTGCTGTCATACAGGGTGTGGAACTCAAATGCAAGTGTGCAGTAAGCCAGATTCAGGACCGACAGCACCCCAGCAACAACATAACCCACAGCCAAAGGTGGAATCGCAAGGCCCCAAGAGGAATTGGGCTCCCTCCTCTCTGGTTTCAGGGTGTGTCACCTGAGAACCTCCGCTGCCAAGTCACTGCAGTTCGGCAGCTCTTGCATTGAGCATCTGCCCCCTGGTGGTCAGTTCATGTCATAGCGACTAGTTGGATGGTCAGACACTTAGCATATTAGCCTTTTATATATATAGATAATCAAGATATGGAAACTACTTAAGTGTCCATCAATGGCTGAATATTTAAAGAAGATGTAGTGTTACACCTGAAACTAATACAAAATAATATTGAACATAAACTGTAATTTAAAAAATTTTTAGATTGAAAATAAATAAAGAAGATGTGATACACACATTGGAATACTACTTAGCCATAAAAAAGTGTGGGATCTTGCCATTTGCAACAACAGGAATGGACCTCAAGGGCATTATGCTAAGTAAAATAAATCAAACAGAGAAAGACAAATATCGCATGATCTCCTTTATGTGTGGAATCTAAAAACCAAAACAAACAAAAACCAAGCTCACAGATTGATGGTTGCCAGAAGGGAGGGAGGATGGCGTATGGGTGAAATGGATGAAGGGGAACAAAAGGTTCAAACTTCCACTTACAAAATGAATAAGTCATGGGTATGTAATGTACAGCGTAGTGACTATAGTTAATAATACTGTATTGCTTATTTGAAAGTTACAAAGAGAGTAAAGATTAAAAGTGTTCATCAGAAGAAAAAAATTGTAACTATGTATGGTGTGGAGTGTAACTAGATTTATTGTGGCGATCATTTCACAGTATATACGTATATCAAATCATTATTCTGGACACCTGAAATTAATATGTTAATTATATCTCAATTCAAAAAAAAGAAAAACCAAAGTTGTTGTTGGACTTTCCCAGAAGGAGAATTCAGAATCCAGAGGGAAAGAAGGATAGAGAGAACACAGAGGTCATTTGAGTTGGGGTTTCGGTGGGGGGGTGGGGGGGGTGGAGTGAGGGGATAAGAAGGAGCAGAACAGGTAGGGGCTTGGGGTAGGAGAGTGGGAGAGTTCTGATCATCCAGGATAATATGAGCATAGGAGAGGGGGCATCACTGAGTGACCTCTGGGGGGACAACCAACCTCCCACAACCCTCAGTGGGCCACCCTAAAGTGGGTGTCAGTCAGATAAGTATTGCAGGAGGCTGAGGATGAGGGAATTTGGGTGCTAGTGAGAAGGCAGAGCTGGCACAAGTGCACCTGGGCAGAGTAAGGATTTGGTGGGGGGCTGGGGGTGGGGAGGGCAATAGGTACAAGCCATCCTTGGGCAGAGAGTAGAAGCAAGGAGTATGGGGTAAAAGTAAACTTTTCCAAAAGCAGAGCTTGGAAAATTTTTCTTATATGTAAATTACTTTGTAGTTCTCTTTAACTAGGACTTGATCAGTAAATAAAGAATAAATGAACGAATGAATGAATGAATAATAAATAGATCAAATGAACACAGAAAGAGAGAGAGAAGTGGGGGAGAGAAACAGGCAGTAGGCAGGTGGCTAAGTGAAGAGAAGAGCATAAAATAGCTAGACTGACTGACTCTTTCCTCCCTAAAATTGATCTTCCTAGACTTAGTTATGTTCTCTGTATTCCTCCTTTTTTTCCTTCCTCTGTTTCCTTCTCTAGCTATCTAGTTGCTACATCTATGGCAGGTGCGTGGGGTGCTGGGGTGGGAGGCAGCAGCTTCAGGGATGCTGCGTGGCAGTATGAGCTGAAGCTGAGAGGGGGCGGGCGATGGAGAGGGAGAGGCAGCGGTGCCCCAGGCATGGAAGCTGCAGAGGTGTCAGAGACAGAGACTTAATGACAAGCCCGGGGTCCACCTGCACAGATGAGCGGGGCTGGGAGATGGGAGCTGTGGGGAAATTGGAAAAGGGACACGTTCATTTTTCAGCTCTCCCTCTCTCTCCCCAACACACACACACACACACACACACACACACACACACACACACACACACCCCTTTAATAAAAGCCAGAGGGTTACTCTGCTCTGGCTCTCACTCCATTCCACAAAGGAACCCTAGGAGAGGGGCTGTAAAGAGGGACAAAGATGGTCCTGGGGAAGGGATGGGGTTGCTTTCTCCCTTGGGCTTTGCCACTGTCTGCACATCTGCCTGGGGGAGACCCAGCCAGCCAAGCCTTTGCTGAGCTAAGGGAGGGGTGGGGTGGAATTGGAGAACCAAGGACAAGGCTGGGAGGCTGAATTGGTGCCCAGCACTGGAGCAGGCATGTGGCCAGAACCCCAAGCCTCCAGAGCCCCAGCTCAGCCCCTCAGAAGAGGCCTAACTGCAGTCTGAGAAGTCTCCTCAGTGCCCCCTCCCACACCCCAACACACTAGGGTCACAGGGCACTCACTAAGCCCACAGGCCTTAACTCCTGTGCTGGGTCTTCTTCCCTGACCCTAGAATTGGGACAATAGGAGCAGGGCTGAGCTGAACCACTGGGCCAGGAAGGGCTGGGTTGCCTCTAAGGTCAGTCAGTACCTCAGGACCCAATCTCAGCCCACACTACTTCACATCTGTTCTAGAGGAGTGCTACATCAGTGGGAGTTATACTGACACTGTTTCAACAAGCAAGGGCATCACACCCAGCTCCTGGCACTGGGAAGAAAGCCCTTCCCTCTGCTCTCATCTGCTTACGATGGGGGCGGCCTTTGTGTCCAGTAAACACGCATCTGCCCACACAGAAGCTGGAGACACCCTAACGTGTCTTTGAGGCTATCTTCAAGTAACAGGAATCTTGGGTGGCCACGAAGTGCATCCCTCTCCCATGTATTTCTGAGGATTTGGGAGGCGTTCGCATGTTCCTCTAACTCACTGCCCACCACTCCGCGCTGTTTTCCACAGTAGCCGCACCATTGTTCATTCCTGCCAGCAACACACAAAGGTTCCAGTCTCTCCACATCCTTGCCAACATTTATTATTTTTGGTTTTTGTTTCCCAAATTTGGAGCAGGTCAGCCTCTGCTGGTGGCTGTGACTATGGCAGAAGAAGGGGGGACAATCAGTGGCCAGGAGAGACTTTTAGCTCATGAAGCGTCTAAATTTTGTACTTTTATTTCCAATGAGATTTGGGGGGGGGTATTTTTATATCACAATTAAAATAATTTATTAATGGAAGGGTTTAAATTATACCACACTTAAAAGCACAGTGCATTGGTATCAGACATTTTTTAATGTACCCTTGACCTTCAAATAAACAAAAATGGCCTGGACTCAATCAACCTCTGAGAGGCCCTGACTGGCTGTTCCTCCTGCAAACAACCTTCTCAATCCTACATTGTCATACCTCAGCTCCCTTCTCTGGCTATTCTTCCTCTTTCCACCCCCTCAATGTAGGCCTTCCTTCCCTGAGATGTAGTGTCTGCTCTCTGGCCCCTCAGATTCCATCATATCACCCACTACTCCCCATGTACCACTCTTGTATAACAAATGGTCCCCAAATCCCTGTCCGCAAACACACTGTCCTCCCAAGCCCAGACATGTATTTCCAACGGTCTAAAGTTGGTTCCTTAAAGTCAGACTCTGAAATGGAGATCAGCAGGCAGGAAGTTTATTGGGGAGTGCTCTTGGGGTCAACATTAGTGAGGGAGGAAAGGAGGTAGAATGGGGCAGATGAAGGAACTGAATGGTCAAAACCAAAGCCACAACCAATCCCATAATCAGCTCTGGCATCTGGATGGCCTTCAGATTTGTCCTACCTTGAGCAAAGGTGCCCGCCCTTTATATGCCCACTTCGGTGGGTCTTGGATGTTGGCTGCCTAGGAAGGCAGTGTGACCGTGGACCACTCCTCAGCTAAGGGCAAACACAAGAGGGGGCCCACCTGAAAGCCCTCAGCCACAAACACTTCCAGAAATGGGGGAATGAGTGTTTGGGGCCTGAGAGAGGAATCTGGGGGATGTACCACAGCATCCACTATATCAGGCACCACTTAGATGTCCCTGGGCAGTGGTCAGCAAATTCATTAGTCAACAGAGCCAAATATCAACGGTACAACGATTGAAATTTCTTTTGAGAGCCAAATTTTTTAAACTTAAACTTCTTCTAACGCCACTTCTTTAAAATAGACTCGCCCAGGCCGTGGTATTTTGTGGAAGAGCCACAATCAAGGGGCCAAAGAGCCGCATGTGGCTTGCGAGCCGCAGTTTGCCAACCACTGTCCTTGGGTATCTCAAACTCAATATGCCTCAGACTGCACTGCTCCTTTTCTGGGTTCAATAGTGTTATGACCAAACTCCTAGGTTTGTCAAGTCTGAGTCAGTTATCTTCCCTCTACTTTACCCTACATCCAACTGATCCCTCATCCCATAGAGGATATTAGACTTTGCCTAAAGTCTCTTGAATGCATCCCCATCTCCTCCTTCCCACCACCACTGACCAGGTTCAGGCCCGCACAACCTTGTTCTTCAATTACCTTCCAACAGGTTCAGCGGAAAGAGACACTTAGCACAGAATAGGTGCTACATAAAGGTCCATTGGGGAACTGTTACAAAAAGGAAAGAGAGAGATCCATAGTCTCATTAGAAATCAGGACGGAAGGAAGGAAAGAAAAAAGGAAGGAAATTAAAATAACAGATTTGCCCTGGCCGGTTTGGCTCAGTGGATAGAGCGTCGGCCTGCAGACTCAAGGGTCCCAGGTTCGATTTCGGTTAAGAGCATGTACCTTGGTTGCGGGCACATCCCCAGTAGGGGGTGTGAAGGAGGCAGCTGATTGATGTTTCTCTCTCATCGATGTTTCTAACTCTCTCTCCCTCTCCCTTCCTCTCTGTAAAATAATCAATAAAATATATATATATATGTATATATATATATTTAAAATAACAGATTTAATAATATATAGTTAATTGTAATATTATCTATAACAATATATAGTATACTTTGTTAATTGTTATATATTCAATTATATCTAACAACTGATTTGGTAGTTATTAAATTTGCAAGGATGTCTTTTAAAAATGACTACTATATTTCTTAAGACCCATATAGATCCTTTGATGCAGGGATTCTAACTGAGAATTTACCCCAAACAATAATTTGAAATATGAGGAAAAATATGAACAAAGATGTTAATTATATTATTATTCATTATAGTAAAAGGTTGGAAGTAACTTAAATATCTAACAATAAGAGTTAGGTAAATTTTAGTTAGTTCTATGTAACAGGAAGTAATTTTTAAAGTGGTCAGAAAGTCTGTGTAACAGCATGGAAAATTATTATTAAGTCAAACATTCAGATTCATCATGCTTATGCATTACAATTGCAACTGTGTAAAAAGTTTGATTGGGGAAAACAATCTGAAAGAAAACACACCAGCATGCTCAGAGTTCTTGTGTTAGAGAAAAGCAAAGACATCCTAGGCCTCTTTAGTCCCTCTCCCTCCACCATAACCTCCCCCTCATTCTTTCATTTTCCTTAGTATGTAAAGTGCTATGGAAATGCAACTTCAAGATCTGCTTCATCAGATTGCTATCTTAAGTCCCGCATACACAATAATTATGGAGTCACCACCAGCCATCTATAATCCCACAACCCTATTTTTCAAAGTTGTAATTGGTAGCCTTGCTAATTTTATAGGATGATGATATGATATATGATATGTAGTATAATTATAATTACAATAAAATAAATTAAAATGCATCATTTCTATTTATTTTTAAGTTATATTTCATTATATGGATATATCACATTTTGTTTATTCATCCATCATTTGATAGATGTTTGAGTTGTTTCCACTTTTGGCTACTATGCACACTTACGCACAAGCTTTTGTGTGAATATAGGTTTTCAATTCTCGTGGGTATATATGTATTAGGATTGAAATTGCTGCTTTGTGGAATTATGGGAGCTCTACGTTTAACCTTTTGAGGTACTGCCAGATTGTTTTCCCAAGCAGCTGCATTATTTACATTCCCACCAGCAGGTCAATTTCTCCATATCTTCACTGACACATTATCTGTTGTGGTTATAGCCATCCTTGCAGGTTTGAAGAGGCATTGCATTGTGGTTAGATTTGTATTTTCCTGATGGCTGGCTAATGATATTCACTAGTATTCGTTTGTAACCCAAAGCAAACAAAGTAAGGTTGAAATGTCCCCATTATAAGAGTAATTCATGTTTATTAGATATTTTAGAAACAGGTTTAAAAAAAAAACAACTTTAAACCACACCTAAATAGCACCATCTAGGGGTAACTACTCTAAAATTTTCAGTGTGTTCCCTTTGAAATTTTTTTCTTTTTATTCTTTCAAAAATATGATTGAAGTTGTATGACACTTGCAATTTTGCTTCTGGCCTTTTCACCTAATACGAACAAAATGGGAATTTTCCCAACCTCTTTCTAAACATCGCTGGATGTAACCATTTCCTTAGCCATTCCCCTCCTGATGGACACTTGGTTGTTTCCAGCTGTATTTCATATTGTAAATAATGCAATAAGACAGTGCTTTGATATTGCTCTTTTTTTATTCTGTGTTCCATCTATTCAGTAAGACTGCCGTCTTTGGGATGGAGACCCTGTCTTCTCCCTCCCCACCCATCAGGACAGTGCTTGGTACAGAGTAGACTTATTAAGTCCTTATGATGGGCTAGGCACTATTCTGACCACATGATGCTTATCAATGCATTTAATCCTCACAACTTCCCTGTGATGTAAGTATTATTATTATCCCTATTTCATAGATGAGGAAGTTGAAGTAAAGAAATTTGTTAAACTGATGGTTCCCAAAGGGAAGAGGATTTGGAGGACTAGTTGAAAGAGGCAAAGGGATTAAGAAGTACAAATTGGTAGTTAGAAAATAGTCATGGGGATGTAAAGTTAAGTTTAGGGAATATAGTCAATAATGTTTCAGTAACTTCGTATAGTGCCAAGTGGTTACTGGAAATACAGGGGAGAACACTTTGTAAAGTATATGATTGTCTAACCACTATGCTGTACCCCTGAAACTAATGCAAAATAATATTGAATGTAAACTGTAAAATAAAATAAAAAGAAATTTGTGCGAGGTCATCAGCTAGTAAGGGGCAGAGGTAGAAACTAAACCCAGACAACCTGGCTCCAGAGCCTGAAAGTCTTAACCACCAGCCACATGGCTTCCCTATGATTAGGTGAGAAATTTAGGGTTGTTCATTGAATTATTTTTGCAATTTTTCCATAGGTTTAAACATTTTCAAAATAAAATGTTTAAAGGGAGGCCAAGGGAATTGGAGGTGGAAGGACAGCTATTAGGGCTTTGGGGGTGGGTTGGTCATATGTTTGAAATCCCTCAAGCTCCATCTCTTAGTTAGGGGTGAAAGTCAGGAAGCCTGGGGGGAGGGAAGCAATTCAGATCCAGCTCACAGGACAGAAGCTTCTAACTGTCCCCAGCCTTGCACCTTCCAATTAGCCTCCAAAGCACCAGTGTGGTCTTTCTCAAATGCAAATCCAACCCAGTCACTTCCCAGCTTAAAGCTCTCTGTTGCCCTCAGGACAAAATCCCCAGGTCCATACCTCTCTAGCTCAATCTCTCTCCATCCTGCACCAGGCCTCTCCTCTCCACTTTACATGCAGACTCTACACACCCCACCACGCTGTTTCACGCTGGTACCTGTTGGACCACTGGCCTGGAGAGCACTTGCCACCTCACCCCAGTTTGACCCCACTCTAAGCCTCTGCTTAAACACTCCTCAGTCTGCTCCAAACCCTTCACCTGGATTGTGTTCCCTGCTAGACCTGCACTTCTCTCCTGACACTCATCACATTTCTTGTAATTGCTTTTATGAAAAAAAAATTTTTTTCTTATAGAAAAATTACATGTAAGAAAAAACAAGAGAATATTCTTATCACACAATTTCAATTATCAACTCACAGCCAATCTGGTTTCACCTAACCCCCAACTACTTTCCTCCTTCTGTATTATTTTTAAATAAATAATACAGATAATTTTATTTCATCTTAAAATGTTTTATTTAGCAAGTGTCTCTAAAAAATAAGGACTTCAAAAAAACCATAGTTATACTGCACAGTATAAAAATCTTGAATCACTAAATTGTACACCTGAAACTAATATAACTAATATAATATTGTGCACCAACTTTACTTAAATAAGTAAATTAATAAAACGTTTAAAAATCATAGTTACAATAGTATTATCATGTTTTTAAAAAGCCAATCAGAATTTTTCTTTTTTCCAACTTTTTATTATGAAAATGTTTAAACCTATGGAAAAATTGCAAAAATAATTCAATGAACAAACCTAAATTTCTCACCTAATTCACCAGTTGTTCATATTTGCCACCTTTGTTCTCTGAATCATCTGAGGCTAAATTGCAAATATCATGATCTTTTACCCCCAAACACTTCCACATATTTCCCCCAAACAAGGAGATTCTTTTAGCCATAATATGATGCTCATATTCAGGAAATTTAAAATAGATACAATAAAATATCTATAATACAACCCATAGTCACATATTGTCAAGTGTCCCAATGCTGTCCTTTCCAGAAATTTGTTTCCATCCAGTATCTGATTCAGAATCAGACACTGCTTTTTGTTGTCTTGCCTCTTTAGCCCCTTTAATCTGGAAGAGCTCATTCTTCTTTTGTGACCTTGGCATTTCTCAAGAGCCCCTGCCACTGTTTCTTAGCCTGGCCCTGAATTTACGTTTGTTGGTGGCTGCCTCCTGGTTCTGCACTTCTCAGGCTCTGCCTCTTTGGCAGGATGGCGTGTTCTCAGGGCTTCACATCAGGAAGTGGGTGTTCATTTGTCTCACTACAATGATGTTGCTTTTGACTGCTGGATTAAGGTGTCCTATAATTGCTTTAAGATATTTTTAATTATCTGGGTGTTTTGTGTTTGTTTGTTTGTTTGTTTCCTGCTGGACTGTGAGCTTCATGACGGCAGAAGCCAAGCGTAGCAGGTGTAAACGGAAAAGATGTACCTGCCCTCCATGCCTTGCCCACCATTCAGCCTTGCTCACAACAGTCCTGGGAGTGGGGGGGGGCGCTAAATAAGACCTCAGATGAGGAAAAGGAGGCTCAGAAAGGGACAGGATCCATAACAGAGTGATGTTTTCAAACTTCTACCTGAGCTGTTCCGCCCTCCCAAGACTCTCCCTTTGGATGGCACCTGGGAAACACACCCACCTTTGTCCCCCTAAAAAAAATGGTTTCAATGAAAACAGATAAATTCCCCAAAAGAAGGAAATCACATTAGCAGTCCAGAGCCTATGGGGCTGGGGGAGAGAGGTGGGAGGCCCTATTTGCATTTTTTCTATTAACAAGCTTGGAGTTGAGCTAGCTTGCCTGGGGAGATAATTTGAGAGGGAAGTCTTTGCATATTTTATTTAAAAGCACGCCACGTTAGGCGGGTAATAATGCAGAGTGTGGCTGATTAGGTGAGGCCTGCAGGGGGCAGGGATGGGGGTCCTCTCCCTTTTTTCCTTCTACCACCTTTCCCAACCCCCACCTCCAATCACCCTTCTTCGGTCCTGGGAACCAGCCTCCTTAAAGGAACAGCCTCCTCAGGCCTCAGAGGCAGGTTGGGGCTCAAACCTCAGTAACTCCTGACACTTTCTTGCTAAGAGAGCCCAAGAGGGAGAGGTCCTGAAACTGAGATAATAGAAAAGGGACCAAACCCATAGCGAGACCCTAGTCCTGGGGTTCTAAGTGGCAGGGGGGAGAGGGGAGTTTGAGGAGATATCACCTCTATAGTGGGCTTTTTAAAATGTGAGAGAGAACTAGAGAGCATTATGCTAAGCGAAATAAGCCAGTCAGAGAAAGATAAATATCACATGATCTCACTCATATATGGGATATAATGATCAACATAATTTGATGAACAAGAATAGATCCAGAGACAAATGGTAGGGGAGGGGCGGAATTAGAGAGCAACCAAAGGACTTGTATGCATGCATATTAGCATAACCAATGGACACAGACACTGGGGCGGTGGGGGCTTCCCTGGGGTGGGGATGGCTGGGGAGGGGGGTCAATTGGGGGAAAAGGAAACATATGTAAAACTTTAGACAATAAAATTTTTTTTTTTTTAATGTGAGAGAGATCTTTTGGTTGTCTCAATAATTGGGTAGGAAGGGCTATTGGTATTTCATGTCTAGGGGACAAGGATGCTAAATTGGGACTCTGCATTGCCTAGGACAGTCCTACTCAAAGAATTACCCAAATGCCAAAGGCACTCCCATTGAGCTAGCAACCCTCCCTGCATGCAGGTGCAAGCCTTCCTTTTAAGTCCTGCCACACTGCTGTCATGGGATTCAACAGCGACTTGGGAGAGACCTGTGTGGTTGCGTAGGTAGTTAGTTGAAGAGCGGGGTTCTTGCTCCATCTCAAGCACAAATCGTTCAACCTCTCTTAGCCCCATTTCCTCTTCCATAAAAAGGCATACCAGAGTGTACCTCCCAGTGTAATCAGAGAAAACAATGGTAAAATAGGGAAAAAGTGTGAGCCCACACTTTATTATTATTATGGAAAACAGAACATAGACTGCTAATTTAGTAAGGAACTTCTAAAGTTATCCTTCTCTGTGTGAGGTTTATAAGGCCATGGAGACCCTAACCATTCCTGCCTCACTGGATGAGGGGCTCAGAAGCACAAAATCAACTTCCACAGTTAATGCTGCTTGAATTCCACTGAAAAATGGGGTTGATTGTACCTACTATAGAGTCAAATAACAGAAAAATGTTATTTGAAAAATGTTACATATCATGAAGAGGCAAGATACTAGAAGACTATAAGGTAATTTGCCATTTCCAGAGGAGCCAGAAAGATCTCCCTTCTCCTCTCCCTGCCTCAGTCTTTCTATCTGTTAGATGAGTACATAGACATTCTGACTCCCCAACCCCCAAAACTCATATGTGCCCATGCATGCAGGTGTGTACACATGTATACACACACATTAGAAGACCTCATTAGAATTAGGGGAATATCTAAGAGGGTCATATAAAACAAGTTTCATTAGGGAGAGCAAGATGGTAATTGTACCTGAGACAAATTGGGCGGGGGGGTGGGGGCAGGGCAAAGGGAGTCAGGCAATCACTTAGAAGGGTCTGCTTCTATCTGGGTAAGTTTGTGGGGTAGGAAAGAATTCAGGGATAAGGTGGCTTGTGAGTCCTAGGAGACTGTATGAGGATTTCAGGCACTCTAGGCACAGGAAGCAGAGTAGGTAGCACCTGCCCTTCGTGGGTTCACACATGTTGAGCACCAAGAGCAGTGCCCGTCCCGGCACAAAGTAAGCACTCTGTGGTCATGCTCTCCTCCCCCGACTCCCCTTCTGCCTTCTCCTGCTCTTCTTTTACCTTCTCATCTGGTGCTATTGCTGTTAGGGAGATGGTGTGGGCTACAATGGATATGTGAGTTGGAAAAGATGGCATTGAGAATGGGAAGAGGATGGCTGGCTACAGTGATAGGATTAACACATGAGGGTGAACATGGCATTGAAACCCACCAGATCCACCAGAATAAAAGAAGCTTTGGACTTCTTCACAGGGTCTGGACACATTTATACAGCTGTATACATCTGCATGTTCTGGGCTAAGCCTATATTGATGGCTCCTGAAGAACCAAATTCAGCTGACACAAAGTAAGAAAGGTCTTTTGAGGGAGTTTTGTTGGCTCCCATAATGAAACCCTAGTAGAGAACCTCTCTCTTCAGAAAACTGCCTCCTGGGGTTCTCATTCTGCACCCATTACTACCTCATACACACCCAAACTGTAAAGGTCCTGGGTGTACCTGAAGACAGAGGCATGTCTGGCTCACAGGCAAGTGAGATGTTTTACTGACCTTAGTATACTGCCTAGCATCCCAGGAAGTGATGTGATGTTTCAGGCCAAGCTCATGAGAGAGAGTATTCGTAATGGTTGTTCAGATAAAGCCCCTGTCCACACTGCAGTTGCTGTCTTTGGGACAGTGCCCTGCTTCTGAACCATCGAAGGCCCCTGGTTCAGGTCCCCTTCACTTTTCCTAGGATGCTCTCTTCCTCACCTACTTTTACCCATCCTCGAGGTTGACATGAGTTCCTCTATGAACTCTTTCTTGATTGCCCCTCATGTCCCTTAATCCTCTCCCTACACAGAATTAGTCTCTCCATTCTCTAGGTTCCTACGGCAGTGTGTTTCCCAAATGTGATCCCTGGAACATTCAATCTATAAGACAATCCATCAAAAAAGTGTTCCATGCTCAAACAAGTTTGAGAAGCCCCCTTCATACACTGCCCTCCTCTTAGAAATTCACAACACATACTTGCACAGTAAAGGCCCTGAGGAGTCCTGCATTAAAGAAGTCCAATTAGCCCTGCCTGGTTTGGCTCAGTGGCTAGAGCATCAGCCTGGGGACTGAAGGGTCCCAGGTTCGATTCCGGTCAGGGGCATGTACCTTGGTTGCGGGCACATCCCCAGTGGGAGGTGTGCAGGAGGCAGCTGATCAATGTTTCTCTCTCATCGATGTTTCTAACTCTCTATCCCTCTCCCTTTCTCTCTGTAAAAAATCAATAAAATATATTTAAAAAAAAAAAAGAAGTCCAATTAACATCGTTTAACCCAATGTTTCCCAAACCCCTTTGATCACGGAAATCTTTTATTTCCCACCTATTGAGACATGCTTTGGAAAGTGCTTCCATAGCACCGTGTACTTCTCTTAGCACTTAGCACACTCTCATTTTCCAGGACTGGATCTGTCTTCACGGATAGACTGTGAAGTCCCTATGGCTGGAACTGCGTTTGATCCACCTGTGCCTCGGTGCCTAGCGGAGGGTCTGGCACATGGTAGACAATCTTATATAATAAAAGGCTACTATACAAATCGTCTGAACAGCGGAACGACCAGTCGCTATGTCATGCACTGACCACCAGGAGACAGACGCTCAACGCGGGAGCTGCCCCCCTGGTGGTCAGTGTGCTCCCACAGGGGGAGCACTACTCAGTCAGAAGCCGGGCTCACGGCTGTCAAGCATAGTGGTGGTGGCAGGAACCTCTCCTGCCTCCCCTGGCAGTGCTAAGGACATCCCCTGAGGGCTCCAGGACTTCGAGAGGGTTCAGGCCTGCCTGAGGACCCCCCCACTCCAGGGCACGAATTTTGTGCACCAGGCCTCTAGAAATCTCTAGTAATAAATATTTGTTGAATGCAAGAACAAACAGTCCTGTCTTAGTCTTGTCTGTGACTAAGATGAAGATGTGAAGAGCACCTTAGTGACAGGTTCCTGGCAGTGCCTATGAGGTGGTGTCTGGTGACAGTGGTGACAGCAAGGGAGTGCCACACACATGCTTGCAGACTGTGTGATTCTGGGCCCTCTGGGGATGTGGCCCATCCTGAGGGATTTGGGACAGAGACAAGGGTATCCAGCATCCCTGGGGGTCCTATAACCACAGTGGCCTGAGGGAGCTGAACAAAGGGCAGGACCTCATCAATTTGGAAGGAACCCAGCTGTCCTGCATGTGGCAGACTTCGTGTGGACAAGACTGGGCCAGTACATACCATCTTTGGTGGGTCTGGCTTCCCTGAATCATCCACTGCCCTGTAGTTCCCTGGACCTTGGGGCTCTGAAGGATGGTTCTGTGAGGAACAAGTCTAGCCATTGATTTCATTCCTTTTCCTGAGATGGAAAAATCTCCATGAGATGTCTTGAGGAAGGTCTTTGTAGACCAAACAGAAACTTGTGGAACACTCAACCCTGGGGAAAGATCAGGCCTGCGAGGATGCAGGAACCAGCCAGAGAAGATCTTGCAGGCCACACTAAGCAAGTTGAACCACTGGAGAGCCTTGGAAAGATCTTAAATTGGAGGAGTCTTATAGGAGTCCACTCTAGAGCAGTGTGGTGAATGGAAGGGAGGGAGCCAGACCAGGACCCCTTCTAGATGTCCAGGTGAGAGATGATGGTGGCCTGAACCAAGGTGGGGAAATTGGAGTAGAGAGGAGGGCACGGGCTGCAGAAGTTCTTGGAAGTTGGAAGGAACTGGACATGGTGATTGAGTGCCATGAGGAGGGCTAGGAGGGCTAGACTCGCACCCCAAAGGACCGAGTGGAATGACCCAGTTTGTGGGTGAGGAGAAGATGAGCTCAGATTGGGACATGGGCAGTCTGAATTGAGTCACCTGGGTGGAGCTGTCCACTGGGCAGTTGGATATGCAGTGGGGGTGGGGGCAGAGATCCTGCTGGAGACAGAGGGTGGAAGTCCAGAGTATGAGTGGGGACTGAAGGCACAGAAAGGAGGAGACCCCAGGAGGAATGGAAGAGAGGAGGTCCCAGGCCAGCGCAGGGAAGCATCAAGGTCTAGGGAGAGCTGCCTGAACACTGGATAGTGGAGGCCGCCCAGAGGAGTCCGGGAACCATCCAAGTCCCCTCCAACCCGCTAACTTGCACGCACTCAGACCTGCACACCCACAGGTCCAGTCCCACATCTATGTGCTCCCCTGCAGGCTCCCATCACCTGCACACCCCTGCCCACCTCCACCGACACTCGCAGCGGAGGGCTCACCCCACAGCCCTCTCTTGGTCTTCCCACTTTGACCTCTCTCCTCCCTACAGACCCTAGAGTTAATCCTCCCCCTCCCCCAGATTAGGGGCGCCGCCCCCCTTTGTGCGTCCAAGGGCCTGAGGCGAAAGCCCTGGAAGGCTGCCGGCCTTCCTAGCAGCTGAGGTGGGGAGGGCGGCAGGGGGCGCGGGGGAGGAGACACAGAAGTGGGGAGGGATCCCAGCTGCAGCTGTCCCGCGAGGGGCCGGAACAAAGGGCCTGCTGGCGGGCCGCCCTGAGCCGTTTTCATGCTTGTTGGGATTAAGCGCAGGAAACGTCGCTGGCAGCCGTGCGGATCAGCGGTTGGGGGCGCGCCGGTGCGTGGGGCGGGCTCGGCCCCGCCAGACCCACGCTTTGTGGGGGAACCCCCAGCCCGCGAGGCTCCGAGGAGCCCGCCCCTTTGTCTGCTCCTTTGGAGGGGATGAGCCCCGCCCGGAGACCGCAGAACACCAGCTGACCGCCTGCCTCCAGCCCTCTCCTTCCCCGGCGCGGAGCACGGGAGCTCCACCTCGCACTCCCTTACGGGGCAAGGTCACGGCCCCCAACTCGAGCCTCTCGGACTGCCCCCATCTCACGGCCCGGTATCTCTTTCCCGCCGGGTGGGTGGGGGATGCAGGCCCTCAGGGACCTAGCCCCTTCCCGGCCCTGACCCCGTGCCACCTCCCTCCCCAGTCCCACAACCAGACACCTCTCTCTTCGAATCTACTGGTAAATGAGAGTGGAGCGACCACAGGACCGACCGGTTCTGAGCTCTGAGCCAGGAGGGGTGGGGGGGATGGTGTCTGAGGAGAGGAGCGGGGCAAGGATAACCTTTGGCTGGAGAAGCCTTCAGGCCTGGAGAGGAGAAGCAGACACATTGATGGCTGTGCCGTGCTGGGCTGGGAGAATCTCAGGGGTTTGCTGGGTGTGAAAACCGCTCCAGGCTGGTGCAGTCTTATTTCTGAGAGGGGTAGGGGAGAGAAGGGAGCAGGCATGCAGGCCTGTGTCCAGGAGTGTGCATCTGTGAGTGTGAGAGCTTGTGCATGCGTGTGCACACGTGCATAGGAGTGGTGTCCAGTGGCCTTGTGTTTGTGGGTGCCTGGTGGGTGTGGCTTTGAGGCCTGGTTCAAACCCCAGAGCATCCCTGTTTTATGCTCCTCTTCTCACCACCAGCTTCCATTAAACTCATGGGTCTGGGACTCAAGGTGCGTTGGCAACACTTTTTAATATATAGCACAATTGCCCGGGGGCATTTCCTACCTCTGATGACCTCCCACTCCTCTCTTAATCAAATAATAACATATGGACTATTTCCTATGTGCCAGGCTCAGATCTGAGCCCTTTACACATGTAAACTCTCGCATAACCCATTTCAGTTGAGAAAAGTGAGGCACAGCTACTACTAAATGGAGGATCCAAGGTTTCTGGGTTCAGTCTGCACTAGAAATCACAGTTCTCTGTTGCCTCAACTTCTACTCATTCTCCAGGCTCCTATTCCTCCAAGAAGCCTTCCTTGATCAGGTGATCTTGCTTTCCTGTTCCTGTCACCTGTTTATGCTGTGGTTAGGAGACACTAACACTAGATTTTGGCTTGTAGGAAACAGGGTGGAAGACAAGTCATGGGCTGCCACCAGGAATCATTCAATCTACACAAAATGCTGATATTCCAGGGGAGCCCACCCACCACAGTCTGAAGCTTCCTTATCCTCCTAACTCGTTACTTTCTTCTTCAGTTGCCAGTTCACTCCCTGTACCCCAGGCTCTGACAGTGCTTGATGGGACTGAACTATTTGGAGTCCCTAACTGCTCCCCTGCCAGCCTGTTTGCCCCTAACTGCCCTTCCCTGCAGACCCGGCCTCCCCCAACTTCCCTCCTTTGCAAGCCTGGTCACCCCTAACTGCCCTCCCCTGCTGGCCTGATCACCCACAATTGCCCTCCCTTGCAGGCCTGGTCCCTCCCAACTGCCCTCCCCTGCTGGCCATCTTGTGGTGGCCATCTTGTGTCCACATGGGGCAGTCATCTTGTGTGTTGGAGTGATGGTCAATTTGCATATTACTCTTTTATTAGATAGGAGGATAGAGGCCTGGTGCACAGGTGGGGGCCAGCTGGTTTGTCCTGAAGGGTGTCCCGGATCAGGGTGGGGGTTCCCTTGGGATGTGGGGTGGCCTGGGCGAGGGGCCTGTGGTGTTTTGCAGGCTGGCCATGCCCCCCGGTGACCCAAGCGGAGGCCCTGGTATCTGGGATTTATTTATCTTCTATAATTGAAACTTTGTAGCCTTGAGCGGAGCCAAGCCTCCTGCTTGCTCCGTGGCCACAGCCATTTTTGTTGAGATTTATTTGTCTTCTATAATTGAAACCTTGTAGTCTTAAGCGGAGGTCAAGGCAGGCCAGGGCTGCAGAAGCTTGGCTTCCTCCATCGCTGGGGGCAACTCAAGCCTCCTGCTCTCTCCAGCTCCATGGCTGCCGCCATTTTTGTTGAGATTTGTTTATCTTTTATAATTGAAACTTTGTAGCCTTGGGTGGAGGCCTGGGCTGGCTAGGGTGTGCAGAAAGCTTGGCTTCCTCCATTGCCGCAGAAACCCAAGCCTCCTGCTCGCTCCATGGCCGCAACCATCTTGGTTGGGTTAATTTGCATACTCACTCCTGATTGGCTGGTGGGCATGGCTTGTGGGTGTAGTGGAGTGATGGTCAATTTGCATATTACTCTTTTATTAGATAGGATTTAATCCTTGAGACAACCCTATGAGGTAGTTACAACCCTATGTTTTCATTTTAAAATGAGGAAATTGAGATACAGTACAGAGAAGTTAATTGACTTGCCCAAGGTCATAGAGACAGAGAACAATGATGCTAACATCCAAATCCAGGGGTCTGTGCTCTTAACCATTGGTTGTGCCCAGAAGAGCCTTCACATGTTTGGGAAAGGGGTCCTTCCTAAAAATTCCCCCTCTTGTGCTCTAGGGGTTTGATGTCTCATTGTTAGAAATCTCCATGGTTAAAGTTATTCAAATTTAGCTATAGCTCTTTGCTAGAACAAGATCTCTTAAGTGGAATTTGTCAAAACTGGTTCAATATTGTTTCTGTATAAATATCAAATGTAGAGATAATAAGAATTATTAATATCTTGGATCACAATTTCTGAGAAGTATACTTTCTGGGATTTAAAATATATATACCTTTCTCTAAAATGTTTCAATTATTTTGGAGAAACCAAGATGGTGGCATAGGTAAGCACCTAAACTGCTGCCTCGCACAACAATTTCAAAACTACAACTAAAAGACAGAACGGACACCATCCAGAACCACAGGAAAGCTGGCTGAGTGAAAATTCTACAACTAGCCAAAACCGGTTTGGCTCAGTGGATAGAGCGTCGGCCTGCGGACTGAAGGGTCCCGGGTTCGATTCCGGTCAAGGGCATGTACCTTGGTTGCGGGCACATCCCCAGTGGGAGGTGTGCAGGAGGCAGCTGATCGATGTTTCTCTCTCATCGATGTTTCTAGCTCTCTATCCCTCTCCCTTCCTCTCTGTAAAAAAATCAATAAAATATATATATAAAAAAAAGAAAATTCTACAACTAGAAGGAAAGAGAAAAGCTCACAGAGAATTGGAGGTACGGTAAAGGGTCTTTGTGCGCGCAGAGAGGAAGGGCGGCTGAGAGCCTGGCCGACTTTCTCTGGCGGAAGGGGGAAGGAAGCCCCCGACCACACTGAACCCCAGTTCTGACTGCACTGAACCCCAGTTCCAGGCGAGCCCCTGGGGACCCACGCTCTTACGGGGGGAGTCTGGACTCTCGGGCGGAGACTCGGGAACTGGGGAAGGCAGAAGTCTGAAGGTGCGCGCGTGTGCACAAGGGCAAGGCTGACGGGAAGCCAAGACTGAGACTCCACCCCATCCAAGCTGAGCACAGAGGCTATTGCAATTTGGCAAGTCTAATCCTATAAGGCTGTCTCCAGCACCGAACTTCTCCCAGCATAGACACAGCTGATCCTTACAGCCAACTGACCTGGAGGTCAATTCTTCCCAGTGATACCAACAACAATCAAGACTTAATTACAACAAGGCTGTACACACAGTCCACAAAGGGGTGCACCAAGAGTGTCCACCTCAGGTTAACTGGGGAGGCAGACCCACTGGGCCATATTGGAAACCTAGCACACAAATCTACCCTACCAACTCAGGGAAGCAGTGAAAATGCGGCGTCAAAGAAACAGATCACAAACGAAAGAAATGGAGGAAAACAAACGACTGGATATAGAATTCAAAACCACGGTTATAAGGCTTTTCAAGAATATTCTAGAAAAGGCCGATAAATATAACGAGACCCTCGAAGATATGAAAAAGGACCAACTAGAAATTAAACATACACTGACTGAAATAAAAAATATTATACAGAGACCCAAAAACAGACTAGAGGAACACAAGAATCAAGTCAAAGAATTGAAATACAAAGAAGCAAAAAACACTCAACCGAAAAAGCAAAAAGCAAAAAAAAAAAATCCAAAAAGTTGAAGATAGTGTAAGAAGCCTCTGGGACAACTTCAAGCGTACCAACATCAGAATTATGGGGGTGCCAGAAGAAGAAAGAGAGCAAGATACTGAAAACCTATTTGTAGAAATAATGACAGAAAACTTCCCCCACCTGGTGAAAGAAATAGACTTACAAGTCCAGGAAGCGCACAGAACCCCAAACAAAAGGAACCCAAAGAGGACCACACCAAGACACATCATAATTAAAATGCCAAGAGCAAAAGACAAAGAGAGAATACTAAAAGCAGCAAGAGAAAAACAGTTAGTTACCTACAAGGGAGCACCCATACGACTGTCAGCTGATTTCTCAACAGAAACTATGCAGGCCAGACGGGGGTGGCAAGAAATTTTCAATGTGATGAGTAGCAAGAACCTACAACCAAGATTACTCTACCCAGCAAAGCTATCATTCAGAATTGAAGGGCAGATAAAGAGCTTCACAGATAAGAAAAAGCTAAAGGAGTTCATCACCACCAAACCAGTATTATATGAAATGCTGAAAGGTATTCTTAAAGAAGAGGAAGAAGAAAAAAGTAAAGATAAAAATTATGCACAACAAATACATATCTATCAACAAGTGAACCTAAAAATCAAGTGAATTAAAAACCCGAGGAACAGAATAATCTGGTGAATATAATAGAATCAGGGGCATAGAAAGGGAGTGGACTGATAATTCTCAGGGGGTAAGGAGTATGGGGGGTTCATGAAGAGACTGGACAAACATCATACACCTATGGATGAGGACAGTCGGGGGGAGGTAAGGGCAGAAGGTGGGGTGGGAACTGGGTGGAGGGGAGCTATGGGGGAAAAACGGAGAAACAATTGTAATAATCTGAATAAAGATTTATTAAAATAAAATAAATAAAACTTAAAAAAAAATAAAATGTTTCAATTATTTTAAGTAGAATATAATTTTTACTAGTGGCCCGGTGCATGAAATTCGTGCACATTAAAAGGGGATTAATTAGAGGAAATAATTTAATATTGCTATTTGCCCTTCCTCTATAATAGAAGTGTCAGAGATGAGAGAAAATTAGTAAAATGTATATGAAAACCTTCCTCCTGTTAGAGTCTGGGGCGCACCATGGGACCCAGAGTCAAGTCCCCGCCCATCCACATGTGCCTCAAAATTGCGTGAGACCCAGACCCGGCCAGCCCCCCGCCCTCATTGGGCTAGATCCAGACCTGGCCAGTCCCACCCTTGTCAAGACCCGCCAGGCAGGGGACGTAGCCTCAGGTCCCCGGCCCAGACAAAAGCGGGGGGCATGCCTTGAGGTCCCCTGTCAAGCCCTGCCAGGTGGGGACATGGCCTGAGATCCCCTGTCAAGCCCCACTGGGTGGGGGAGCATGGCCTGAGGTCCCCCGTCAAGCCCTGCCAGGCAGGGGGGCGCAGCCTCAGGTCCCCCGATCCGGTACTGGGAGGGGGGCACAGCCTCAGGTCCCCCATCAAGCCCCACTGGGTGGGGGGTGCGGCCTGAGTTCCCCCAACCCAGCACTGGGGGTGCACCTTGAGGTCCCCCGTCAAGCCCCACTGGGTGGGGAGCATGGCCTGAGGTTCCCCGTCAAGCCCTGCCAGGCAGGGGGGCGCAGCCTCAGGTCCCCCGGTCCGGTACTGGGAGGGGGGCACAGCCTCAGGTCCCCCATCAAGCCCCACTGGGTGGAAGGTGCGGCCTGAGTTCCCCCAACCCAGCACTGGGGGTGCACCTTGAGGTCCCCCGTCAAGCCCCACTGGGTGGGGAGCATGGCCTGAGGTCCCCTGTCAAGCCCTACAGGGACGGGGGAGGATGTAGCCTCAGGTCCCTGCTGATTGCTCGTTAAGGCTCCTTATGGGAACTTGGCTTCAGCTGTGGGTGCAGCCATCTTTGTGATGGAGTGATGGTCAATTAGCATATTCCCTCTTTATTAGATAGGATTTTGTAATTTAAAAATAATAAAATATTTGATTGATTTAATCAATAAAATATGCCTTCTATGGTAGGCATCCTCTAAGATGCCCTCTGATTCTCCCTCTTCCTGGTTCTTAGATGCTTGTGTAATATCCTCCCTTTGAGAAACTTACTTCTCACTAACAGGATATGGCAACATGGAGGGGATGAATTTCTATGATGAGGTTGCAGAAAACTGACTGCTGTCTTGCTAGTACTCTGACTTTCTTAGCTTGCATGCTTTGATGAACTAAGCTGCCATGTTAGAAGGGCCCACATGGCAAGGAACTGAAGGTGACCTTCAGCCAACAGTCCTTGAAGAACTGAATGCTCCATGCACCCTGGACTGACTCGGCCTTGACTGCAGCCTTGAGAGAGATTCCTGACCTACAGAAATGGTGAGATGACAAATGTGTATTGCTTTAAGTCACTAAGTTTTAGGGTAATTTGTTATGCAGCCATAGGTAACTAATATACTTACTTTATAAAAGTAATGGATTTTTGAGACATCAATAAATCATCATACAAGTTAATATAAAATAGAAGGTCTAATATGATTGACATCAACAAATATCTGAAGTCATGCACATGTATAGTAACCACATCTGTGTCAGAACCATCTAAGGACCCTCAGTCTTTTGCAGTCAGGCTGCCTTTCAGGGAAGCAGTGGCTCTAGAGCAGGGTTGAGAATATGAGTGTTTGTGTGTTTTGTGTGGGGGTGTCTTTCACAATCAACACCCCCATTTTCAGGCCCAAAGTTGCCTTAGGACAAGGACAACCCAAATAGGGCTCTCGCAGAGGACAAGTCCCCCCTGTCAACCTGAGAAACCCCTTAGGAGAGACCTCTCTGTCCCACCATCAGACTGTCAACCATCGCAGGCTGGATTCCTCCTCCCCAGTGTCTTCCCCATCCTTACCCCCCAGCTCAGAACCCTGCTCAAAAAGGGACTCAGATGATGTGACAAAGAGGCCACCAGATGACACAAACTCAAGAATAGAATAGAAACACAAACTCAAGAAATGCATTTCTCTGCTCCAGTTTATTCATCTTGGTTCAGACTCAACATGCAAGAGCTAGACACAAGTCCCCAGGGTCACTGTCTCAGCCTCACTCCCCATTGCTTTCACCCACCCACCCACTTAGAGATAGAAAGAGCCCCCACATTTTACAGATAGGAAGACTGAGAGCCAGACTACTAGTATCAATGACCTCCATGCCACTGCTCACACATTAGGATCTTGCAACCTCTTGGCTCCCAGAAGCAAAACAGAGAGCTTGGCTACCTTAGTCTTTGGCTCTATCCAGAATTCACCAGCTCTCCACCTCACAGAGCTTCTGCTGGAGCCTGTCAACTCCCATTTAGAGGGAATTTCAATGATGAAAGGGGGTATGATTCAGCATCCTAAGAGTTTACAGAGGTAGGGCTGACCCTGCGCCCTGTTACCTCTTCAAAGAACTGTGGCTCCTCCTGGCACAGACCGTCTGATTTAAGGGAAAAGAACCAAACTAATTCAACATCCAGTGCTGCTAAATCCAGAGAGGCACAGCAAGTAGAGGCACAGAGACGCAAGAGAGATTTTACCCAACAGCCGGGGAACACCTTGTCCATTCCTTGCAAGCTTATTAGCACACATTTCTTTTCATCAGAAGCATAAATCAATATGGTCTGTAACAGCTCCTTTGCAGTGGAGAGGGGCTAGTTTGTGGTTTGTTTGGAACTGGCATTTAAGAATTCCCAAACTCCTATTTTTCACAGGGTTCTACCATTATCATCTCCACATCCCCATCTCCCACGTGCTGGGAGGCAGAGTTCAAGAGAGACAGTCCCTTTCTTCTTCTCTGATCCCACCCCCATCCCTGCCACGGTGTCAATCACCACCCCCAGCTCCCCTGCCTGATACTAATTCTCTACCAATTGCTCTGGCAAAATTGCAGCCAAAAGCCTTGACAGGCCAAAGCGGCTACTATCTACAGCAAATCCATGGTCAGGGACAACAGCCTTAGCAGAGCAAAATCTAGGAAGAGTAAGGGGAAGGCGAAGGAGGGGTGGCCTGGGAAACCCCAAGAGAACCTCTTTCCAGGAAGCAGTGGGGCCCTGTGGAGAAAAAAAGCTAGAGCAGGTCATGGGTAACATAGGGTGTGGATGGATGCCCCACATGTGCAATTGAATATATATTTGCACACCCTTGCTCAGCAGTCTGCCTGCAAATACATATTCCTAATAGACACTTCCCAGGCTTCACCAGCACACATGCACCCCTACTTATAGGCCTACACAGACAAGAGCTCACTCATATACACCCACCACAAGCCTCAACACTCAAACCTACCCATAGGCACACACTTCTTTTGTATGTGCAGTTGACCCATGAGCAATGAAGGTTTTAGAAGTGTCGATCCCTGAAACAGTCGAAAATCCATGTAGAACTTTTGACTCTCCAAAAACTTAACTACTAATAGTCTGCTGCTGACTGGAAGCCTTATGGATAACATAAATAGTCGATTAACACATATTTTGTATGTTATATGTTTTATACACTGTATTCTTACAATAAAGTAAACTAACCAAAATGTTATTACTCTCATACATACATACATAGATGGACACACACACAGGCCTGCACATAATTTAGGCTGTGTATATATACAGCACACATAAGCTGATGCCTGGCACATGTTAGCACATACATACTCACTTATGCTTACCTGCACTCATACCAGCTAATAATCATATACTTGTGCACAATCACACACATGCCTGCAAATATATACAAATACCCTTGCACCCCAGAGAGGCACACTCTTAGTCCTGGTCCTAAGGCCGGGATGGTGCTGCCTTATGTTGGAGACAGCGGATAAGCTCCTTTCGGTTGTCTAGGATGGTGTCGAAGCTCTCCTGAAGACGGGCCTGCTGGTCAACCAACTGATGCTGCAGGCCTCGGATCCACTGGAGCAGGGCCAGGCGGCGGTACATCACCAAGTGCATGTGGTGCTTCTCCTTCTCCTGCTCTTTGTACCGCTCTTGAGCCTGCAGCTTCTGCACAGCCTGGGCCACCGAGGGCAGAAGGGGATCTGAAGGCCCAGGGCTGTGAGGGGTCCCACAGGAAGGCTCAGGGCTGCTACTAAGGCTGTCAATGCTTAGGGAGCTGCTGGCATAGCCGTTGTCCTCCAGAGGGGAGCAGATTGTGCCAGCACTACTCATCTTCTCAGGCTCAGCTCTGGGGATCTCTGCTCCCTCTGGTGGGCTGCGGAGCTCCCCCTCAGGGAGTCCAGGGTCCTGAAAGGCCTGGTTGTCAGAGGGCAACTCGGAAGAGCTCCTCATCAGGATGGGCTCCACTTGGTCTGGCATCCCATGCCAATTCTCATTGGCGTCCTTGGCACTGGCCATGAAGTTGGAGTTGCTATCTGGATGAAACTCAGGTTGACATACTCCAGGAGGCGGCCCCCCCAGGAACTGGCCCCCCTCAGCTGCCTCTGGCTGGATGGCAAACATCTGGCCTGTAGAGGGGAAGCAGAAGAATGAGTCAGAGCAGGACAGGGTGGGTGTCCTGACAGAGTGGAGGCAACCAGCAAGCGAGCCTGGCTGCTCCTTCTCAGTCCCTTTCCCTGTACTCTGGTAACACCTCCCTTCCTGGTTTTCCTCCTCCCTTTCTGTCTGTTGCTTCTCAGTCTCCTGCACAGGTTTACCCTCAGCCCTCTGAGACAGGGTGTCTTCTCATTCTATGCACTTCTCCCTAGATGACCTCAGACTCTGCTGTAGCTTCAAGGAACATCATGTGTTGGTGACTCAGATCTGCCTCCAGCTCAGATCCAACTGCTTTCTAACCCTGCAACCAACCACAGGCTCCTCAGATTCTACGTGTCCAAACAGCTCTTCCTCTTCAGTGACCTGGGCAAAGTGGCCCCACTCTCCATCAGGCACTCTAGTCAGACACTTGAGAGCATCCTGGACCCCTCACTCTGCTTCTTTTCCCCATCTCATTGGCCACGAAATTCTGAGAGAAAAAACACACACCCTTTGTGTGTGTATGTACATACATCTCTCCTCACTTTCACTTGGTTTAGGCCATTTCTTACCTGGACTACTGACTGCCACAGCCTTTTCTCTGATCTCTCTGCCTCCAGTTACAAATGTAAATTTGATTCATCCTAGCTCCCTAAACCTCTACATGGCCTACAAGGCTGTGCTTCATCTGGCTCCTGCTCACCCCTCCAGACTTGCCTCTTGCCACTTTGCCCCTCCTGCCACACCAAACTGCTCAGAGATCTCAGAAATGCACCATTATTCTCCTCCCACAATTCCCTTGGCCTATGGTACCCTTCCTCTCCCCTCCCCTCTAAGGTCCTTCCTTCTCCACCCACAAATTCATTTTTTTTAAAAAAATTTTTTTTATTGATTTCGGAGAGGAAGGAAGAGGGAGAGAGAGATAGAAACATCAATGATGAGAGAGAATCATTGATTGGCTGCCTCCTGCATGCCCCCTCCCCCCCCAGGGGATTGAGCCCATAACCCGGGCATGTGCCCATGACCGGAATCGATCCCGGGACCCTTCAGTCCACAGGATGACGCTCTGTCCACTGAACCAAACCAGCTAGGGCACAAATTCCTTTTTATACGTCAAAACTCAGCTCAAATATCCCTCCCCCCTCTCTGATGCCATCCTGATTTTCTCCCCACTGCCCCAATATACACAAACACACACAGCTAACTGCCTTCCTCTGGGTCCCACTGCCCTGGGTACATTCTGTCTAATTCATGTTTGTTTCTTGTCCCCAACACATAATGGATGGTCAGTAAATGTCTATTCAATTTTTTAAAAACTCTCTTGTAATAGCAGCTTACAAATCCGGCTCCCTGACTAGATGGGGAACTCCTCTATCTATCCTCCATCATATTCCCAAGAGCCAGCATGGAGCTTGGCACCAGCAGGTGTCAGTCCAGACTTGCTGGGTGGTGAATGGGGGAGAGGGAGGCCTGCAGGTGGGGGAGAGGGGGGCCTGCAAGTGGGGGAGAGGGGGGCCTGCAGGTGGGGGAGAGGGAGGCCTGCAGGTGGGGGAGAGGGGGGCCTGCAGGTGGGGGAGAGGGGGGCCTGCAGGTGGGGGAGAGGGAGGCCTGCAGGTGGGGGAGAGGGGGGCCTGCAGGTGGGGGAGAGGGAGGCCTGCAGGTGGGGGAGAGGGAGGCCTGCAGGTGGGGGAGAGGGGGGCCTGCAGGTGGGGGAGAGGGGGGCCTGCAGTGGGATATCTCTGCTCAGGAAGAGCAGCAGGAGGCTCCTGCCGGCTGCCCAGGGCTGGCCCCGCTGGGTCCAGTTCCTTCCTCTGCCCAAGGAGGACCCCACCTCCCTATGGACAAGCCTCTTGGACTTTGCCTCCTTCCCTCCATACCTACTATCCTGTGTCCCTGCCCTTAACTTGCTCCATTTTGATGCCCTGGAGGGAGGACATACAATACTATTCTTACTTCCTCAATAACCCCCTTCTACCAAAAGTAGGGTTTCAATTGGCAAGAGGTTTCTACTGACCACATATCACTAGAATTAGAAAATCCGGGTATCAGTAAGAGTGAGAGATACTGTAAGTGACAAGGACCCTCCCCACATCCAGTAGAGGGCAGAAGTCCTGAGGTGGGGGTGGGGGTGGGAGTGGGGGTGGGGACGGGGGATGGTGTAGGGACCGTTCCTTTATAACCTTCAAACTCCCCGCTAAGCGAGGTGCCTGGAGATCCCCACCAAATGTTTCCTTTTTCCTAAACTTGGGCGGGGCCATGAAGGAAGCTGGGATGTGTTGGTGGTGGTGTTACGAACCGCAAGGGTCTCCAAGACGGTAAAATGGGAACCCAGACACCCCGGGATCAGGTTTTTCTCTCTAATCCGCAATTTGCCGGGGTTTGGGTGGGTGGTGGGGAGGTCGCTCTGTGAGGATGGGGGCGATGGGCCCCCCTCCCTGCCTAGCCTTGCAGGAGAGGGAGACTCCCGGAAGACAGAGAGTAGACACCATCCTTCCCTAATTTCCCCATAGGAGGCAGCTGTGCGTAGGCTCTGATTTCCCTCCAGCTCCCCCAACGCCTGCGGCTGAGCCCCAAGCCCTCCCCCTGGGCCCCCCGACTCACGGCCTAGAGGCGCCCGCCCCGGCACGGCCAGCTCTGGGTCCACTGGCCCCGCGACGGAAACTAGCCCCTCCGGGCTCGGAGTCTCTTGGCCTGGGCGTCCACGCGGGTCCGGCGTGGGGTGCGGGGTTCCTGAGCTGCGCTCCCAGCTCCAGGCGTGGACTGCGGAGCCGGCGGCGTCAGCGCGTGGGGCGGGGCGGCCTGGCCCACGTGGGCCGGTTCGGATTCCCGCGGAGAAGCAGAGCCCCTGGACCGCCTCCCCGCCTGCGCCTTCCGCAGCCTTGACCAAGGCCTTGCAGGTCCAGTATTAGTTCCTAACTGCCCTCACTGGGCTCCTCTCTGCAGATAGAATGACATTCTCAAGATGAAAATCTGGTCATGTCACCACCCTCCTGCCTAAAACGCCTTGATGGCTTCCCCATTGCAGGGTAAATCCTCCAGGCAGCATCCTCCGGGCTCTGAGCATCCTGCCCTGTCTCTCCCTCCTCAGCCTTTGAGCTCCATCTCGGCAATCCGGGCCTGAGGCTCCTTCCTGCCGTGCTGCTCTTGCACACACTGCTCCTTCTGCTGAACATGACCTTCCCCCTCTCATATTTTAGACCTCTTCTCAAATCAACCTTCTCTGATATTATCCCTGAGCACGTTGTTCCTTTTCTTCATAGCATCTATCACTGTTTGAAATTATGTATCCATTTTGTGCTTATTTATTAAAGTCACTTATGAAAGGTACATTTTTAAGAGCAGAAAGGAAATCTGCTCTGGGACAGGTATGGGGCTACTGCCAGGCCGGGTGCCAGTGCAGTGAGCTCTCCTCAGTTTCTATTTACTGAAGCCTGACCCCCTCACTCCCTTCCTCCTTGGGGGAAACGTATAGGGTTTGGGGCCCAGTTTGCAATCAAAGAGAACAGCGGAATTTCTGGCTTCAATCATAAAACCGAAAAGCACTGGCTGGTGTTAAGTAAGTTAAGGCTTCTTAAAATAAGTTCCCCAGAAAGAAGACTTGGACAAATTTAGCCTTCAGGGCACATGAGCTTCCAGGGGGGTCCCTTCCACACCATTTTATTTTTTTTAAATATATTGTATTGATTTTTTACAGAGAGGAAGGGAGAGGGATAGAGAGATGGAAATGAGAAGCATCCATCAGCTGCCTCCTGCACGCCCCCTTCTGGGGATGCTCCCGCAACCAAGGTACATGCCCTTGACTGGAATCGAACCTGAGACCCTTCAGTCCCCAGGCCGACGCTCTATCCACTGAGCCAAACCGGCTAGGGCCACACCATTTTATTGAACAAGCTATGCAATTGGCTACACCTTCCTCATGTACCCCCAACCCCATTCACCCCATTTCAAAACTAAACTAATATGGATTCATTATTGAATAATACAGTTAAAATACCTTGTCCCATCTCTCTCTCCTAATTTTTTTGGAGGTAACCAAAATTCTTAGGGGTCCTGTTTCGACAAGGTTATTAAAAATATAACAAATAGCCCTAACCCGTTTGGCTCAGTGGGTAGAGCGTTGGCCTGCAGACTAAAGGGTCCCAGGTTCGATTCTGGTCAAGGGCATGTACCTTGGTTGCAGGCACATCCCCAGTAGGGGGTGTGCGGGAGGCAGGTGATCAATGTTTCTCTCGATATTTCTAACTCTCTATCCCTTTCCCTTCCTCTCTGTAAAAAATCAATAAAATATATTTAAAACACACACACACAAATAAATAAATAAATAAAATGCCTTGTCTTGTCTGGCCTGAGTGGCTCAATGGTTGAGTGTCGACCTGTGAACCAGGAAGTCACGGTTTGATTACCTGTCAGAGCACTTGCCCGGGTTGCAGGCTCCATCCCCAGTGTGGGGCATGCAGGAGGCAGTCAATCAATGATTCTCTGTCATCATTGATGTTTCTATCTCTCACTCCTTCTCCCTTCCTTTCTGAAATCAATAAAAATATAATTTAACAAATAAATAAAATACCTTGCCTTCATCCCTTTCTATTGCTTTTTTTTTTATGAGAAAGAATTCAACTCTGTGATCTCTGCTGAGATGTCCTCTTCCAGTTTCAACTTGATTCCAACTCACCATTCTGCTACTGAGAGACTAAATGTAAATTAAATCACACCAACCAATCCTATATACAAAAATAAGGGAGATGGACGAGGGAAGAAAAACCATCTTATGAGTATGACAATTCCTATTTTTAAGAGGGAAAAGGAAAAAAAAGGGAGAAGGCAAAAGTAACTCAAACTTTGGATACTCCCCCCGCTTAGAATATACAGGTGGAGACCGCAGGTCTGAACTGAGTTTCCCTTTTCCTTTACCCACTGCAAGTTCCCCTTGCCTTCAGCCACAGAGTTTCCTTCCTTGTGAGGTGACCCAGATCTTTACTCCTACAGGCTCTGGGTTTCGATGTTCTGGGATTATGCAGCTCTCCCCATGCCATACAGCCATACAGTCACCTGATTGTTTGGTGGGCCCAGAACAGCTCCTCCCCACTTTTCCTTCAGCTCCTTCTCTCCCAGCCCTAACCACGTGGGTTAAACAGCAGCCTAATGAGTCCCAGGATAGGACTGCCCACTCCAGGTGAGTCAGTCAGTCTTTCTCTGGGATTTGCTGACATAAAAATTAAAGGGAGACAAAGCAGGGAAGATGTGAGCTTAGGACTGTAGCAATCACATTTCCTGGCAAGTAGAAGTCAGTTTGTAATAGGAGAAAATGATGCTGCCACACAGAAGCAGAGACAAAAGACAGTGTCCTGGTGATGTTCCAGTCCGTTTCCTGGGACCTTGTATACCTTCCAATAAGGCCCTTGCTTGAGTGGGATTTCTTTCGCTCGCAATCAAAAGAACCATGATTAATAGAGCATCTCTAGGTCCCACTCATGTACCTCTCGGTCCTCATTAAATAGTAGCAACTCTATTTCCCCTGGTGGCCATTATCAGTCCAACCTACATGGTGACCTCCTTTCTTCTAGTTCTCTAGTATTTATGAGGAGCTTGGAATGTAGTGGAATCATCTTTGTGTTCCCTGGTTAGAAACATTCCTCCCTAGATGCTAACGCCATGCAGAACCTAGAACGTCAGAGACAGGAAGTTAACTCTTTGAGAAAGTCATTAAGCACAATCACATAAGGCACCACACATACTCAACCCCTTCATATATGTTTTGGCTACAAAAGACACCAAATCATAGATTGTTGAGTTAGAGTCTATATTGTATGTGGCAGAGCCAGGCTTTGAAGGATGAATAGAAGCTCACCGAGAGAAAGCAGGAGAAGGCCAAGGAGACCGTCTGTGGTTTGTGTGTTTAGAGAGTGTGTTGAGACAACCCAGGGAAGGCCAGTGTGACTGGTACATGTTGGGCAATAGAGGTAGGAGATGAAGCTGGAGGATAAAGTAGGCTAAGAGGTGAAAGGTCTTGACCACTGTTCTGTGGAGCTGGGGCTTCTTCCTGGGGGCCACAGGGAAATAACAGGGAGCCCCCAGAGGTTCCTCATCAGAATAAAGCCCAGGCTCCCAGTCCTGGGGTACCAGCCACCTGCTTTATTTTCTTCCTGAGCTCATATCATCTGTCAACCTCCTCACATGGCTCTGGGAACTTAGGCAAATCAAACCATTTTAACCTTTTTAGGTTAAATAAAGATATTATGCCTTGAACATTATTAAATAACATTATAATGTGAACACTGTTAGTTGGGATCCCAAGACCAGGCACACAGCCTTGGAGAACCTTTGATGTATGAGAGAGCCCTGAAGGCATATTAGAAGGAAAATCATTCCCCAGAATTAGCTCATCTGGGGAAAGAAAGGCCTACAAAGCTGGTGACCTAGTTGTTTTGTTCATCCATTTTCTCCACAGCCTCTTAAAGGTAAAGTGCACTCTAGTCTATCAAGAAATTTCTGTGACCATGTTAGGTAAGACAGGTCCACTCCCCACCCCCCATATGGCTGTTTTCTCAGCTATAAAATGAGGGGAATGTACATCAAGTCTGAAGCTAAAAAATTTTTTGAAGGCTTGGAATCTTTTATTTTCATGCAAAATATTTGCAATACACCCAATTTGAGGTCTCTTTCTCCCCTGAACACCCCCACCCTAAACAGCTCCTAAGGGGGGATGTCCCAGGAAGTTTTTAAAGTTCAGTGGGACAGTTTCAAGTCCACTGCATCACATGAACGTGGGAGATGAATCCCGCCCCAACTTTTCCCTTCACTCCTGGAGGGAAAAGGGGCAAACTGAGGGGTGTTTTGGAGCTGTTGGAAGAATGAAATAGACCCTTTCCCCCAAGGCACCCAGTGGTAAATGTTCTCTCCCAAACCTCTCTTCTACCAGGAGTCCAGAAAAGTCAAATCCAAAGTCCTAAGGCTGTTTGAACACCCCAGAGCCCACAGCAATGGGAGTGAGCTAGATAGAAAATCGGATCTGAAGGAAGAATGAGAGAAGGGTGCCTGTTCCACCCCCTTCCTAGCAGCTGCCTCTGTGGGCTCCATAATCCCCATGCCCTCTCCCCCACCCCATCCTCAGGCCGCCCACCTCTCCTCCACCCACCCCATTCATCAGTAGGAGGGCTCAGTATCAGCACAGCCTTTCAGGGCCTGACAGGTCCTTTCTGGGTGCCCCCCACATGTAACCACTTAACCTCTAGCACAAAGGGCTAGCCTGAATGGGCTTGGAGCCGGTGGCTCGTGCAGAGGGGGAGGCCTCAATAGGATTTGGGGAGCTGGGTGTATAAACCACTCTGCTCCAGCAGCCCTCAATGGAGGAGCTGGAGTCGGGGCATGTGCCGAGGGGAGGAGCCCGGCAGCTGCATCCCGCCCCTGAACAATGATTTATTCATTCTCCTGGCACACACAGAGAACACAGGCCGGGGAATGTGGCCCCACAAATCGCCTTCGGCCTCTGCTGATTCCCATGGCAATCATTCTGTTTAAGAACGCACCCTCATACTTGTAATTTATTGCCTAAAGCCTGCCGTTCCCATCCCCATAAGGAAGTAGAGTACATTATGGGAGGCCTTTAGCAGCCTGAAGGTCAGGCAGGCAAATTTTGAATTGGGTCCATCCAGTCACAATCCCATTCTCTGAAAGCTTCCTGATCAGGTTTTTCTCTCACCCATTTCACAGCAAGAGAAACTGATGTAGAAGAAAAAAGCACAGAGCTTGGCCTGTCTCAGGACTGAGGGAAGGAATGAGAAAGAAGCTGGAAGTTGGGGAGCTTAGGCTAGAAATAACTGACAGGTACCGGGAATGCTGGATGAGTCAATGGACACTAATAAAAGGTGCCAAGTTTGCTGTCCCCACTCTTCTCCCCAGCTCCCGTCCGCTAGCCACACCTGCTCCATTTCCTGGGAGAATCTTCGGGAGAACTTTGGGACTAAAGGAGAGAATGAAGACAGGTAAACAATGGTACTAAAATCTATAGTTTGGGGAAAAAATGTTGGGTGGGTAGGTGGTTTCAAGAAGATAAATTGTGACAAGAATAAATGTGTTTTGCTCTCTCGCCTCCATACCTCATGTCACCAGGGCCAGATCACACAAAAAAATCACCATAATAAATAAAACTAAAAATCAATAATGTTAGTAGAACAGGGAGAACCAGATTGAAGTGACCATCTTCAGACTGGCCCCTGGGCCTTCTGGCCCCAAGCTCATAATTACCTTGTCACACAGAAAACAAATCTATTGTGGGTGGTAAGTATGGTGGGCTGGGGGATTCTGGGCAAGGAGTTTGCCCAGCTGAGGAGGGGGAGGGGTTGCAGTAGAAAGACAGATTGGCCTTCGGTGCTGGGGGAGAAGGGGAGGGAGGTTGAGACTGACAAAACTAAGGCAGTTTCAGAAAGTTTTCTTTCCTTAGACAGGAAGGTGGACACACTTGGGAGGTGAGCCTGCCTAGTACTTATTATACTGGTGATGGGAAATCAGAGGGGACAGGAAAAGGCCCAGCCCACACTGGGAGGGCAGGTTGCTTTGATGCTGCTGCCCTCTGGTGGACAGAAAAAGACAGCACCAACACTGCCCATGCTGGAAACACTGGGAACTGCAGAGGGATCTCTGTCCTTTCCTGTCCTAAAGCCTTGGCCACCAGGACTAGTACCCTCGCAGGCTGGATTCAGAAGGCAGACTCAGACAGTTCAGCATGAAGAATGTTTATTAAGAAGTAGCCTTTAGCCCTGTCAGCGTGGTTGAGCATCGACCTATGAACCAAGAGCTCATGGTTCGATTCCCAGTCAGGGCACATGCCCAGGTTGCAGGCTGGATCCCGTGTGGGGCGTGCAGGAGGCAGCCAATCAATGATTCTCTCTCATCACTGATGTTTCTATATGGCTTCCCCTCTCCTTTCCTCTCTGAAATCAATTTTAAAAAGTTTTTTTTTTTTTTTTAAGAAGAAGTGGCCTTTGGATCAATACCTGTGGAAGGGAGGGGACAGAAGCTGAACTGCCATACCCTCAGCCTATTTCTAGGGGAGCTCTGAAAATAGAATGTCCCATCAGAATTGTCTGGAAATGAGCTGAGATGGCCAGGCATTAATACCCCTGTATTCATTGGATGTAGGCTGTGCTGAAAAGGGGCATGATTTTGGACAAGGCGTTCTCTGCAGCTGAGGCAATCCCCAAAGGGATTGTTCCCGGTAGCTGGGCCAAAAGGCCTTCATCGAAGGGAGGATGGGGTGGTACATCTCGGGGTCTACCCCACACACCACTGATACTCACTCAACATGTGCTAAATGAATGGCAGGGTAGGATCATGTCTCAGGCTCCAGGCTCAACGGGACAGCACGTAAGTCTCAGTTATTCAAGCTGTTACACACTGACCTTTGGAAATGGTCACAGGAGCCCTAATGCTCAGATTCATGGGTTCATTCATTCAACAAGCACTCATTGAGGTTTACTATGTGCGAGGCCTGGAGGCAGACACTTTACAATTCTTTTTTACTTAATCCTCACCACTGTGGAGCTAGTATTAACTCAGATTATTCAGATGAGATCAAGTTAAGTGGCTTTCACAGTCCAATGACACTTAAAAAAAATGACACTCACAATGGGACAAGTGCTGTTGCCACTGCCAGGTTCCTTGAGCCAGAAAGGGTCTTGGCTCTGCTCTGTGTGTGCATGTGTGTATGTAGAGAGATGGCGCTCGCTCTCAGCCAGAACACTTCTTCTATTGCTGCCAAGAGTCGTGACTCCATGGCCTCCTGCTTCAATTCCTTACTAATGTTGCTACCCAGAGGGAAAAGACCCCCAGGCTTTAAACATTCCTGGTTGTGCCCTAGCCAGTTTGGCTCAGTACATAGAGTGTCGGCCTGCAGACCAAAGGGTCCCAGGTTCGATTCTGGTCAAGGGCACATACCTCGGTTGCAGGTTCCTCCCCAGCCAGGGCCCTGGTCAGGATATGTGCAGGAGGCAACCAATTGATGTGTTTCTCTCACATCCATATTTCTCTCTGTCTTTCCCTCTCTCTTCCACTCTCTTCTAAAAATCAATGGAAAAATATCCTTGAGTGAGGAGTAAAACAAACAAAAAACAACTATTCCTGGTTGTAATACACAGCTAACTCCTTCCCTGGATATTAAAGGGAGAGACAATCCTTATTCCTCAGTGTTCTTTGGCCATCTGATCATCAGGAAGGTATGAAATGGTAAGTTCTTCCCCTAATGTCCAACTTCCACAACTGCTGTGATCATTTGGGGATGACACTGAAGGAACAAGAGGTGGAGGTTTCTGTGCCTTTTGCTAACCCACTGGTTCTGCTGGAGGCGAGAGCTGGAGAGAGAAAGCTGTCAGCTGCTGCTCTATTGTAGCCCTGACATATTCCCATCCTTGGCCAATTAAACCTTTCAGCACTCCCAGCCACCAACATAAAGATTGTAGTTTTCTCATTTAGATTCCAGTCATAAAGAACTTGAAGGAAAAAGAAGGAGGGGGAAAGCTTGGATGTCATGGAACAATTTCTTTCTAAGTCTGACTACAGAGACATAAAGTACCCTCAATACCACACACACACACACACATACACACACACACACACACACACACACACACACACACACACACACAGCTTTCCTCCTGGGCCCCCAGAACCTAATTTTTCACATTTGGAAAACCCAGATGATTTTTGCCTGGGTCCATCTGGTTTTCCAAATAACCTGTCTATTTGATAAATAACGTAAGTTAAATTAGACAAGACAAACAAAGAGAGGGGTGGGCAGTCAGCTTTTTCCCTTCCCTCAGACTCTGAGGAAGAGACAGGGGATAAAAAGCCTACATCACGACTCACTCCCAACCAACCCTGCCCCAGCACTTTCCACCCCTTAGTGATTCTCCCTCCTGGAGCTGGGAGCTGCCTCTTCACCCCCACCTCCAGCCCACCAGCCATCAAGAATACTAGACTGTGGTTCCTTCTAAAGTAAAGGGAAAGAACCCAGGCATCCAGTCCCATAGTTTCCGCCAACTACCCTTAGGCTGTAGCTACTTCAAACCCCCCTTTCCCATTAGGTATCCCACCACAGGGAAAACCTAGATCAATAAACTGAAAATGAAAAACCTTTAAGGTGAAAGAAGAGAGGGCAGAAAGGGAATGGAAAGGACGTGGATAATACAGACCAAGACAATACAACTACTAGAGACAGAGATCTGGTATCTGGGTATCAAAAGGTAAAATCCAAGGTGACATTGGCCATATACAAAGCCATGCCTATTTCCCTAGCTCACTATGAGAGTCCAGGCACACAGCTGACCTCCATCCTGACTCAGCTAGCCATCACTGGTCCTGAGATAGGCCCATGAGCGGGCAGTTGTGGAGACTGGTAAGGCTTGGCCTCTTTCCTAATGAGCCAGACCGTAAGAGGCATCAGCACCAACCCTTCCTCGGCAGTGGGCTAGCCAGCATTAGCTCAGCCTCAATCATTTCACATTAATTTGTCCCTTTGATCCTAACTATAACCCTGGGAGCTAAACCAAGCCATTTCACTTTAGCTTCATTTTCCAGTTGAGGGGAAAAGTACAGAGAATGACTTATGCAAGGTCATGTCACTTGTAAGTTGCAGAGCAGACTTAAGGTCTCACATAGCAACCACCTCGATTCTATCCCACATTAGACAGCTTTGTAGGCCATTCAGCTCCAAGCTTTTCACCAGTAGCTCTTCCAGGCTTCAGATCACCCAATGCTCAATAAATACTTATTTGGGTATGTGCCAGGCATGACACTACCCCAAGCACACATGTCCTGCAAAACAGATATGGTCTCTGCTTTCACAGAATTAAGTCTGGGGAAGACAGACCTAAACATACATTAAGGTGGCAAATGGTGATTTTAATAAAAAGAATAGGAAACTAACATGGGTAGCCTAATTAAGAAAGGGGTGGTAATAGAAGTCATCTTTAGATCTAAGCTAACAACTGGAGAATTATACATTAGCCAGATAAAGAATAGTGGAGGGAAGGACATTCCGGGGAAACGAAGGACACTGTGGAAGGCCCTGAACCGAGTGTAATGTGAATGGCAAGAGTGGATAGGAGGTTGAAAGGCAGAGCTGTACCACAGAGGGCCTTGCAGGTCATGAGTTTGAACTTGAGTACAATGGAAGACACTGGAAGGCTTTAGTGGAGAAATGGCATCCTCTAATTTATGTTTATACAAAGGTGACCCTCTTGCTGCTGTGCACAGATTGGACAGAAGGGAAGCAAATAGGAATGGGGAGATCAGGAGACCACACTGTAGTACCCTGGCAAGAAGTTATCGAATCTTGGAAAAAGGCACTGGCTATAGTGCTGGGAGAAGTGAGCTGATTTAGGATGTAATTTGAAAGTAGAAATAATAGGACTTAGAGATTGTTTGATTGTGGGACTAAGGAGGTGTCAAGAATGCCTTTCAGTTATAAAGTGATGGGGATATAATGCACAGCATAATAATTATTGTTACTACTACTATATGGCATATTTCAAAGTTGCTAATGTTGTGGTGACCCCCAAGCATAAAATTATTTTCATTGCTACTTCATAACTGTAACTTTGCTACTGTTATGAATCGTAATGTTATGAACTGCTGCTGTAGAGCCTAAGACCATCGGAAAACACAGATATTTACATTACGATTCATTAACAGTAGCAAAATTATAGTTATGAAGTAGCAACGAAAATAATTTTATGCTTGGGGGTCACCACAACATGAGGAACTGTATTAAAGGGTCGCAGCATTAGAAAGGTTGAGAACCACTGAAGTAGAAGAGAGAGGGAAAGACAGAGAGAAACACTAATGTGAGAGAAACACATCGATTGGTTGCCTCCTGCACGGGCCCTGACCAGGGCCGGGATGGGGGAGGAGCCTGCAACTGATGTAATACATATGTGCCCTTGACCAGAACTGAACCCAGGACCCTTCGATCCACAGGCCAGCGCTCTATCCACTGAGCCAAACAGGTTAAAGCAAGACAGTTATCATTTATGTAAACTCTCCTGACCTGCACACTGAATCCAAACCACTTGGCAAGTAAATTTGATCCATTCACTGGAGTTGAGAAGCCAGTGAGGAAACAAGTGCAGCAGCCTCTCTCCAGACCCAGAGGGCTTCCGTCGGAGACAGCCTGAGAACAACGTGCTCTCAGCATTAGACAGGCACTGACCTAAGAAGGAGCATTCAATCTGGACAGGAAGGAAATCCTGCCCTCCAGGCATTGAGATTTATTGAAAAACTACATACATATTAAAACCTCTTTACATACATCTTCCTTATTACAAGATTACAAATATACAAACATGATATCTGTCAAAGTCAGCATCTTGTGCATTAGAAACAACTGGAGAAAACTTATTCCCTAATTTCATCAATTAAATTGGTGTTCCCACCTGTCAATAAAAAATTGGCACAATTCATCCAACTTCCCAAGTCCAACTCCGGATTGTGAAACCACATTATTCACAGGGAATGTTTTTCCTAAAGCAGCAGTGATGGTCAGTTCTGAGGGGGGAAAATGCCTAAAATCTGAGTGCCTCATGGTAGTTTAGGGAAACTCAGGAGTGATGGCAATTCTTATATCCTATATAATAAAGAGGTAATATGCAAATTGACCCTCGCCCCTCGTGTCACAAGATGGCCGCCCCACGATGGCTGCCCCATGTCGTCACAAGATGGCCGCCCCTACGTTGTCACAGATGGCCACCCCCACATCATCACAACATGGCCGGCAGGGGAGGGCAGTTGGGGGCGACCAGGACTGCAGGGGAGGGCAGTTGCAGGGGAACAGGCCTGCAGGGGAGGTTAGTTGGGGGCGATGAGCAGGCAGGGGAGGGCAGTTGGGGGTGATCGGGCCGGCAGGGGAGCAGTTAGGTGTCAATCAGGCTGGGAGGGGCGCGGTTAGGGGCAATCAGGCAGGCAGGCAAGCGGTTAGGAGACAGCTTATTGATTTTAAAGAGAGAGGAAGGGGGAGGGGAGAGAGATATTAGTTGCCTCCCACATGCACGCTGACTGGAGATTGAACCTGAAACCCAGGTATGTGCTCTGACTGGTGATCAAACCCCTAATCTTTTGGTGCACAGGATGATGCTCCACACTGAGCCACACCAGCCAGGACTCTCTTAACAATATTTTGATTAAACTCCATGATGGTCTTCTCTCAAAATAGGTAATGAAGTATTAAATTGTCCTCTGGTTGGTTATACTTCTTTTTGTCAGGATGAGAAGGGACGTCCTTGAACAAGTGTTTCAAATTGAGAATTTAGTCCCAGGAGAGAGCTCTCTTTCCCATGGGATATCTCATGTTGCATCTTCATCCTCATATACCAGAACATTGGGGCCAATGTCTTTCTGACTTAGGTACCAGTGTGAGTCCATGTGATAAAGGAAGCAAAGGTTTGTTGGACACCTGGGGCTGTCCTGGGAAGAGGAAACAGGAAAATGGAAGGGGCAAGACTAATGAACAGCCCAGAGGTTCCTAGGGCCTCTAAGAAGTAGCTCTTTCACTGGGTCCTGGTCACCATGGTATAGATCTGAGGGGCGTGAAGGAGTCATGCTGGTACTGACAGTCACTGCTTTCTATAAGTTTCTGTAATGCCACGCTTTTCCCTCCTCCTCCTCCTCTTCCTCTAAGCCCTCCTTTCACAAAGAGGTATCAACCCAAGAAGCTGCTAGGATAAAATGTCAAATATTTAATGAAGGAACTAAGTCTTCACCCAAGTATCCCATGAGTCAATGTTGTAAGCACTGAAGAATTAAGGTTAGTGGCCAACCCAGAAAATAATACTGGGACAGGAAAGAGATGTCCAGAGCCATGCAGTGGAAAGAACTGGAGTCTCTGTCAACAATCTTAATGCATCGATTCTGAAGGAAGGGAAGGCCCATCCATGTGAGCATCAATTCCAACTTTCAGTGTCAGAACTTCTCAAAGCAGTCTCAAAGCAGGCACTGGCACCCCCATGGTGTTAGCTTTCCAAGTATGTGAAGATGCTCTGCTTCGATCCTGAAGTGCTATCACCTGTTTTGAGGCGCTTAGGTGAAGGCGTTCTCATTATGGATGGGCCCTTTCTCCTCACCTGGAGAGCAGAGAGAGAGTCATGGCCAGCTCAAACCCTCATGCAGTGCTTACCTTCAATCAGCTCTTCAGCTAATTTAACTCAGAGTTAAATCACAAACGATTAACGACAGAAAAAAAAAAACATACCAGAAATGCTAATTTCAAAACTGATTACCTATTGGGGGTAGCAATCTCCTTGTACCTTGCTGAGGAGTGCAAGATTAACACCGCAGCATAAGCCTTTATGCTGGAAATACGTATTTTTTTAAATTAACAAATAAATAAATTCTGCTTTCAGTTCTCACATTCCCTACCTGAGGCTTAGATGATTCCTTTGCTGTCTCGGCCTTGACAGGAGAAAGTGTATGGAAGACAAAGTTTCTTGAATTTCGGGGAGCACTGGGGTTGAGGTCAGAGAGGGCAGCCAGTTTCTGAAGTACAGCTTTGGGCTGGTTTAGCAATGAGCCTGTCTTTGGCTGAGGAAAGAAGAGTCATCTGATATCAAAATCCAAGTGCCAAAGAAAGAATGAAAAGTCGCTGTCTCCCTGAGGGGACATATTCCTACCCCACTCGGCAGAAGAGAAATAGCAGGGTCCTTTGCCAGGTACTTCTGTTTCCTGCAGCCACCTCCCCCCACAACGAGAGTATTCCCTTAGCTTGACCTGGGCCTTTATAATACTGCAAATCATGATGTCAGGCTAACAATGTCCCCAACCAACCTGGTGGGCACTTCCCGGTCTGATGGCTTCAAAAGGATTTCTGAGTAAAGGTGTTGATTCTTGTATAACAACAGTGCGATTGGCTAAAAAGAAAAAAAAGACAGACAGGCTTGTTCTTTTACTTTTAAATTGTCTTTAACTAAACCAATAAACTAAAACCACAGGAACTCTGATTACTTTATAATGGTGACTTGAAACCACAGCAAGTGGCTACAAGAAGACAGCCAACCAAGCTGAACTTATTGACTAATCACTAAAAGTAATAAGAAAAAACAAGAATGGTAAAAGTGTGGAGGATGTTTAAGAGCTTCAGCTCTGGAGTTAGATATATCTGGCTTCAAATTCCAGCTCAAACACTTAGGTATTTAATCCTGGGCAACTAAATAAAAAATCCAGAATTCATTCCTATGAACTATCTTAGAACATAAAGCAAAACCAGCTACCTACACTCATAAGTACAACATGCATAGCCCAATGGACAAAGATCTAAGAACACTGTTGCTCCCCACTTCTTTAAGACAATATGAGACACAGGCCCATGACCAAGCTACAACAGCCACTGAAGGTTGGAGTCATCTCCAGGGGACTACACCCTGAGGAGGACCAGAAGCTCACCATTTTTCTGCAATGCTTTGGCTGTCACTTTCTTGGCCAGCATCATAAACTGACTATCTTCTCCAATTTCTTCCTCTTCTTCAGGTGCAATTTTGCCCTGCTGTGCCTTTAGATAAAAATCAGCATTAACAAAGTCCACAACTCCCCCAAATAATTGGCATAGCCTGGATTGTGAAGCTAAGATACCTGGGATATCATTTGTTTTCCTTTTTTGCAATCTTTTCTTACTTTAGATAAAAAAAAAAAAAAGATTTTGGACAAACAAACATAAAGAAATGCCCATGGTGGACCTTCTCCAAGCACAAAAGGAAATTCAAGGATTAAAAGGAACAGCAATATACTGCCCAAGACTTTGAAACTATTGTGACAAGCTAGGTGACTAGGTCCTCTCCTTTTGACGAGGGTCAAAAGAGGCGAATTTCTTGCAAACTTCCTACCTGGTCCCGAAGCCACTGCTCTCGTTGAATTCGCTCCTTCCTCCATCTGGCTTCTGTCTCATCAAGCTGTTCCTCGATCTGTTCATCATCAGAGTCTCTGTGGAACAAGTCCATCTGGGAAGCATCATCTAAAGCAAAGAGGTAAGGCTATCAGGACTCAGTAATTCCCATAGGAAAGGACACCCGGACAGACACAAATGAACTCTTAGCATTTACCATATACTGGCACAAACTCTTCCCATTCACTAATAGCAAATAATGGTTACAACCAGGTTCTTCACAACAGCCTGCTACGGTTTTGATTTTCATTGTCATCTTAAACTGGACAAACATGCACATTACACCATTTGCTTTCTAAAGACAACCACCAAGCCCGGCCAGCGTGGCCCAGTGGTTGAGCGTCAAACTATGAACCAGGAGGTGATGGCTGGATTCCCGGTCAGGGCACATGCCCGGGTTGTGGCTCAATCCCCAGTGGGGGAGTACAGGAGGCAGACAAACAATGATTATCTCTCATAATTGATGTTTTTTTCTCTCTCTCTCCCTCTCCCTTCCTCTCTGAAATCAATTTAAAAAAAATAAAAAGACAACTACCAAGATACCTATGTTTTTCCATCGAAATTTCCTCGTTCGTCCAGGACCATCACTGTGCAGATCCCCATCAGCAAGGTACCTCTCTTGGTATAAACGGAGCTGTCGCTTATCATCATCCAACATTGTTTTCCTACAACAGGAGAAGTATGGTGTTCAAATCGAGCACCACTATGTCTGGTTATAGGGCTGCCTTAAGACATATCCCATTACTCAGAAGGGCTTGTTGGGATACTGACATGTGTATTTTCTTTATTTGACTCTGTAGCTCCTCATCAGAAGGAAGTACTTCATCAATTACGTCCTCTTCATATTCATCAATCTCTTCCCCATCATACTCGTCTTCACTTCCCACATCACTCCCTGACACCTCGGCCTCATCCTCCAGGTATCTCTTCAATCTCCTGGAAAATAATTTTGAAGAATAGAGAATGCAACAATGAATACACACACAGAATATGGAAGCAATGAGAAAAGTAGACTATAGGAGCCACCTCAAATAACATTAAACTTTAAAGTAATACATTTTGATAATACTTAAAAGTCTATCATTTCATAATATTGTATTGCCAGTAACTGTGCTTTCCAGACATCGTTGCATTATCTCAGGAGGGGGTGCTATTATTCCCTTCAATTTACAGTTGAAGGAACTGAGACTCAGAGAATAAACTATTTACTCAAGGTCACACAGCTAGGAGGTAGCAGGGCCTGGATTCAATCAGGTTGGTGACTTTAAAGCCAGAACTCTCAATCTCTTCCTATTTGAGACATACCTGCTAGAAGGTTCAAACTATCTTGTTTTTTAAGCTCACCAGCTTCAGGAGACACAATGGTACAGAAAGGAAACAGACTTGGATCTCTTACAGTCCACCAAGACCCCCAAGTTACAGGCATGATTGAGGCTCAGAGGTACATTTGTTGTTTCATTTATGCATTCACTGGTTTAGTCTTGTATGTGCCCTGACCGGGGATTGAACCCGCAACCTTGGCATGCGGACGATGCTCTAACCAACTGAGCTACCTGGCCAGGGCCTTATTTATTTATTTATTTATTTTATTTTTTTAAAGCTGGGTTTCTCTAAATCCTAGCATTTCTGCAGAATTCTTTCAGGGGCTACTAGCCACTAAGGTCCCCAATCTTTCCATCCACCCTCTTTGAGGAGTTCAACTTTTAGCTGTCATTCTTTATAAGATTTCATTCAGATTCTGCAGTTAAATATGGTTTAAGATCCACTGCTTTAGAAAAAAATCTATAGATGATCCAAAGCTGTATGAGGTAATTAATTTGACAGGTAATAAATTAGAACCCAAAACTGATCTTGATAGAATGGAATGATGGGCTAAGAACAATAATATAAATATAATAGGGATCAATATGATGTCCTATATGTGAATTCCGAAAGTCATCCACATAAAATATAATACTGAATACCTTTTGAAATGTTCTTTATAAAACTTATAACATCCTGGGAAATTGCTCATGGGTAGGCTAAGTGGGAAAGAAAGCAAAGTTGTAAATATAAAAAATTGTACAGATTCCAACTATATCAAAATATATGCATAAAAAAGGTGATGGGGAAAAAACCACCCCATCACTTTCATAAAGATTCTGGATGGTGAACACGGACGACTTTTAATTTACTCTTTCCATATTCTTTTAAATATTCTAAAATAAATGGCTTACTTTCTGATCAGTACAACAAACTAGGATGAAGAAAACCTGGAATGACAGTAATTCATAGGGAAAAAGATCCAGGGAATCTAGTTGACTACTAGATCCTCAGGGTCTACTGTGACTCAGCTTTTATGACCTTTGGTTACATTCTAAGGCAAGCATGTGAAACTTGCGGTCCTTTGGCCCCTGCTAGCCTTTGAGTTTGTCATGCTTGTTCTAAGGAGCATGCTGTGCATCCAGAACAAGGAATATGGCCAGACACACTTGAAGGTAAAGAGAATATCCAGTATGTGAGGAGTATGGAAACAATGTCATGTGGGAAACAGCTGGAAGACCTAGTATACTTCCGTAAGTATAGAAATCACTTAAGGAAGACATGACCATCTTTGAACACTCAAGAGCTAAATGTGAATGGATTTTATGCTAACCACAAAAAGCAAAAACAGAACCAGCAAATTTTAAGATAAAAAGGTGACAAGCTTCTAGTACAATTCAATCTTTAGAACCTTCTAGCAACTGAAGGAATGAATATAACACCTACATTTGCCTTTTCAACTTCTCGGATTGCCTCAGGAGCTCTTCTTCATCGTCATCCTCGTGGTCGTCCAGGGCCTCATGTTCATTACCAGAGTCACTGTGTTCATCCTGCAAAACCATATGGGATCACATCCAAGGCCAGGCAGAGTAAAATGTGTCCTCAACTAAAATAGGGTTTACGAACTTCTGCCCAAACATCTTATTCTACGAAATTGCTTCTGACAGATGCCGAATTTTCAAGAACCCATACTAGGAAAGAAACCCATATAGCAGCACTACATGAAGTGCAGTTATGATTTACTTTGCTCCCTTCAAACTCACCTCATCACTACTGAACTCATTATCATCTGGGACAAGCCGAAAGTCTCCAAATTCCTCCTCTTCACCTTCTTCTTCCCTAAAATGCAAATCCACAAATCAATAAGTTGTTGAAAGCAAACTAGAAGAATTTAAGAATTGAAAATATTTTAAGACAAAATATCTTCAAGAAACAGGAAACAAGATATTTTGCCTTTAATTTTAAAAACATTGTGATATAACACATAACGAATTTATCACCTTAATCTTTTTTTTTCAACATTTTTTTCTTTTTCTTTGCATTGATTTTAGAGAGGAAGGGAGAGGGAAAAAGAGAAACATCAATGATGAAAGAGAATCATCGATCGGATGCCTCCTGGGGACTGAGTCCGAAATCCAGGCATGTGCCCTGATCAGGAATTGAACAGAGATCTCTGAGCCATACCAGCCAGGCCCATTTTTAAGTGTACAGTTCACTAGTGTTAAGTGCATTCACATTGTTGTGAGCTTTCAGAACCATTTTCATCTTGCAAAACTAAAACTCTATATCCTTTAAACAACTCATTCTTCCCTCCCCCTAGCCCCTGGCAATCATCTTCAATTTTCTGTCTCTATAAATTTGACTATTCTAAGTGCCTCAAATAAGTGGAATCATATAGTATTTGTATTTTTTGTGATTGGCTTATTTCACTTAGCATAACATCCTCACAGTTCATCCAGGTTGTAGCATTTATCAGAATTTCCTTCCTTTTTAAGGCTGAATAATATTCCACTGTGTATGTACATAACATACACACAATACATTTTGTATCCATTTGGGTTGTTTTCACTTTTTTTTTTTTAAAAATATATATATATATATATTTCTTTATTGATTTCAGAGAGGAAGGGAGAAGGAGAGAGAGATAGAAACATCAATGATGAGAGAGAATCATTGATTGGCTGCCTCCTGCACACCCCCCACTGGGGATCGAGCCCCCAACCCAGGCATGTGCCCTTGGCGGGAATCGAACCTGGGACCCTTCGGTCCGCAGACTGACGCTGTATCCACTGAGCCAAGCCGGCTAGGGCTGTTTTCACCTTTTGACGATTAAAAATGATGCTACTATAAACATGGGTACAAATATCCAAGTCCCTGTTTTCACTTCTTTTGTATATAAATCCAAAAGTGGAAATGCTGAATCATATTCTATTTCGAATTTTTTTTTTTTAGGAACTGCCATTGTTTTCCATAGCAGCTTATGTTTACATTCCTACCAACAAAGCACAAAGATTCCAATTTCCCCATATCCTCACCAATAGTTGTTATTTTCTGGAGGTGTGTGTGTGTGTGTGTGTGTGTGTGTGTAATAGTAGCCATTCTAATGGTTGTGAGGTAGTTTCTTATTGTGATTTTGACTTGCATTTCCCTAATTAGTGATTTTGAGCACTTTCATGTGCTTATTTTTACCTTTTTTCCCCCTATTCTCCACCAACTAAATAAAAGCATTATAGTTTTCCTACATACAAATATAAGACTCAGATCCACTTCAATGCTCTCAAACTAGATAAGAAGCCCCCGTGATGGCCGGCTGTTGCTAAATCCAGAAAATCTGACCCCAGAATTTATCAGAAGACCAGGCCTTCCCAAGTTCCCACCAATCACTGAGACTCACCTGTCTGTTGGGAAAGAGCCTGAACAAAGAGCAAGTGCTTCTTCCATCGGATCATCCATGCTGCTTTCCTTCTCCTGTTTATTTAACTCTGATGGAGCCAGAGCGGAATCATCTACATCACAACGAAGAAAAAGATCTGTCACCAAGGAATGACAGCTTTATCCTCTTTCCCAGCCATCTGAGACATGCCAGCTCAATACAGTTCTAAAGTACGCTTGCCAAAAAAACCTCACCAGCTATTCATTCATTCAGCAAATCCTTATTTAGTGCTTACCATGTGCCAGGCACCAGGGACACAATAGTGAACAAAACTAAGATCCCAACTTCCACAGAGCTTACGTTTTAGCAGGGGTGTCAGGGGGAAGAGAAGGTGTGCACGTAAGAACAACAAATTAACAAATTTTTATATTAAATTTACTACACACCCAGACACTTTTCTAAGCTTTGCACAAATATTAAGAGCAATCTTAAGACGACACTTTACCACCCTAAGAAAGTAAGGGCTCTAAATGTCAGGGAGCTAAGCTGTGAATTCAACCTACATAAAAGAATCCATCGCACTCTGTTTTCTGCAAACTTTTCACCCAAGAGTAAGGGGCTTCTTTTCAAGGATACTGGTTTAGGATAGTTGGCTGTGGCAAGCCTGATGCACTTTGTTGGATATTTACCCTGAGAGGCGAATTTTCCTGAACAAAGATTCAGAAGTTCCTCCATGTTCTCTTTCTTGTCACTCTTCCCGGGCAGAGCCTTCTCCACCTGAGAAGTGAATTTTCCAGTGCACAAATCCAGCAGCTCATCCATGTTAGCGTCCATGGCATTCTCATCCATATTGGCCAATGGCAATCGAGGTTTCAAAGCTTGGTACTGATTCCTGTGGTTTCTAACATTTAAGAATCTACAAGCACAATGAAGAGTGTTAAGAAATGCTCTAGGGAGAAAAACAAAGCAGTGGGAGAAAAGCTCAATGCATCTCCAATACCAAGATTAGAAGCTGAATCCCAAACCAGAAGACAAAAGATTCAACCTTCAGCCTTGTGATAATCTAAAGAGGGGAAAGTTTTATGAAAGAATAAATGCTATTCAGAAGGTAAAGGGTAAAGGGATAATTTTGGCTTCAGATGATGCTAGTGTAGGGCTTGGTATTATGGCCATGTAATGCACCACAGGCCTGTCAATTTTCAATCCCACCCAACAATCATAACATAGTAGGATGGATACATGGGACTCTGATGCCTTCACAAGAGCTATGCATTTCAAATGAGGCAGAGATTGAAGGATGCCAGCAAGGACTATTTACATTTCACTTTCTGGAGACTTTGTTCAAGCTTGCAGAATGTAATACTAATGGTCTGTACATCTTCTCTTTCTCAGATGAGAAAGCACAGATGGAGTGACAGAAGCTCACTTTATTTTTAAACAAAATTAAGCAGTGCCCAGCGCCTTCCCACCCACAAAAACATAAAACTACCAACCCATCTGCATCCAACAGTTGGCTCTGCGTGTCATCTTCTAAAGAGAACTGGAAATCTCCTGCTCCTAGGAAAAGTGTCTTAGGCTCTGGGGAGGCGTTATATAGATCCTGGGAATCCTCTATGGGAAGTGAAGGCTCAGACAGCTTTTCTGAACTCTGGCACCAAAATAAAACCAAACAAAAACATAACATTTTACAAATATCATTCACTGTCATGACAACAACAGAAGTTGCTATTTGCAATATTTAATCTGTTCTCAGGCAACTGCAATTGAGGAGGACAATGAATAGCCAAGAGAAGCATAAAGAAAAATATCTCCAAGAAAGTAAGAACACTGGATGAAGCTTGTTTTTCATACACCGAGTGGATTTTTAACCTGAACACACATAATGGGGTAGGAGTTGGTTGGCTCAGATACATTTTCCTTAGCATTGTGGGAAGCAAAAGCGGGAAGAGATCAGAAAACCATTACCATCTTACCTTAGAAGCTGAGCTGATCAAACTGGCTCGAAATAGCCCAGGGGAAGGAGATCTAAATCCTGCTGCTAAAGGGGTAAAACTAGACCCAAGGCCTGTTTGTCTGTTGCAAGGCTGATAGGATGGAATTGTGGAGCCAATCAATTCAAAGCTGCTATTGTGGCTGCTCTCCTTTGTTAGCAATGAGCATGAATCCTCTTCATCTAAAGAAAGAGAAGTCACTTTAGGTGTGTGATTCCGGAAATAAAGTGGGTTTGTTTAGGAAAAGAATTGAGGATGAAACTCTCAGGTAACATTCATAGGCAAGTCTCTCAAATATGTTCCCAAACATTAAGTTAATCAAGGCTTATCACTCTGAGCTAAGTAACACCCGAAAGTTCCATCTGTCACCCTACTTAATGCCTATGATCAGTCTCTCCATTATCCAATCACTTACACATCTCCCTCTGATCTACATGGAAATGTTTCATGGTTCACACAATCAATACACTTACTACAGACCTATTAGATGTCCATGGTCAACTATAAAGAAACTGCATATAAGTTTTAAAAAACCAGACCAAAAAAAAAAAAATTCTAATTCATAAACTGCTTTCATTGCCACATGTAAGACTGGGAAAATTCCACTAGGGTTCAAAAACTGGAACCTTATGGAATCATAGTCCTTTAAGTATCAAAAAAGAAAGATCAAACAGATCTGTGAAAGAGTCACTACTTACCCAGTTTGCTAGGCCTTTTGCTTGAGTTTTCATCCGTTTCTGATTTTTCTTCACTAGGAAAGTAATTACAAAACAAGAAAGTAAACTGCTTGAGTATCTGTTTCTGCTTCTTACTAGAGGGGCAAATCCAAGGGAATCTTATCTCTCCTTAGAGAGAATTACTTACTCCATTTTGGAAGAGTTGTCTTTAAACAGGAGAACGGTAGAATCTGATGAGAGAGGCTTAAGAACAGACGGAAGGCCAACTGACTTGCCAGTTTCACTACTGTCATCATTGTCTTCTTTGTCCATTTCTTTCTCATCTTTGGTTTCTACTTCTTCATTACCGAGAAGGAATTCTGCCGTCTTTATCAATCACACCACCCCAAAACAAAATGATACACGTCAAAAAATTTTTAAAGCAAACACACTGTTGGCCTGAAATAAGGCTGCTTGGTCACATCTTATATCTGAAAAGGTAAACCTGAAAGAAATTTGATCCCACCATTATCAATAATATAATTCTCCCTTAACACTTTTAGAGTTCTTTTATACTTATTTTACCCTTTATCCTCCCAAAATTGCTTTAAAATTATGAAAGAAAACTGGAATTAACATTTTATTGAGGCAACGAGAGGTTAAATGATTAGCCTGAGATTGCAGGATGACTACTGACCTCAAACCAACTACAGACTGTAACATGCTACCCAGTTCAGCCATTGCTTTCTTCTTTCTCTCCCCAAGCTAACTATTAACCAGCTCTTTCAAGTGATTCCAGTGTTCAAACAAGGAAGCTTTTCATTTTTCTAATACAAAAAATCGTATCATCATCTATGTTCCCTCAGCGGAATACCATGGAACAAGGGTAAGAGACCCTACAAATACCCTCCTCAACCAAGAATGTAATTAACACAGGAAGGTCTCGGTCTGCCTGAGAAGAATTGATTCCAGGCCTCAGCTTGGCCAAGGTGAAAACTTCTTTTATTCTGAACAAAGAAACCTAAGTAAACAACAAAGATAAAAGTCCTTATTCACTCAAAGCCATTTCATACCAGTATTGTGTTACATAATATAAACTAACACAAGCCATGGCTCTGAGAACTGTAGGTATTCAATGGTGCCAACTAAACTGAATGCACTAAGACTGAGGTACACAATGAGCTAGCTGCATTCATGTCTGCCCCTAAAATCTCTTGTACAATTGAACATGCCTATTATAATCATTCAAATCTGATTCTTTTCTTTTCCTTATTCATCATGACCAAGTAACAAAATTACATAATTGCCAGAAACCTCGTGACTGCCTTCTTCCTCCTCTTCCTCTAACTTTTCCTCTTCTTCCCCTTCTCCATCTTCCTCAGACTCATCCGTCATTTCTTCTTCCTCCTCCTCCTCCTCCTCTTCTTCAAATCCATCTTCATTATCTAATTTAAACAATGCCTGGCGCTTTTGGCGCTCCTCTAACCTTCGGAGTTTCATTGCTTCTTGCAGTTTAGCTTTCAGCACCTGAAGCTTTTCACCTGAACAGAAATATGAAGGCATGCGTTAGACATAATGACTGACTCCACACATCAATAATGCAAGTGTGCGTTTTAGGCAACTCCAGAAGTGTTCTAGTCACATCCCAAAAGGGCAGAGATCTTAGTACTCTAGGCTTTTGTTACTTTAACAAATGGGGATTATTATGAAGTCAAGTGTAAAAGAGAACTTCCAGAATTATGTTCTACACTCTGGGATAATATACTATGCAGAGATCATAAACTTATTATTAAAAGGGCAAAAAAAAGGGAGGAGGAGTGGGACTTCAATAGTCTCTGGCTCAGAAGCCATGAAAGAAAACATTGATAAATTGATCTATTTTGAGAAAAAAGAGAAACAATTCAAGAGTAAAATGGGCACAGGATATGGACTGGGAGTTCACAGAAAGTGGATATATTGTTAATAAATAAGTTAAAAATAACGTTTAACCTCACTTCTAATTAAAGAGCTACAAATCAAAATAAAGAGATATCATTTTTTATATATTTAGCACAACTTAGGTTTGATAATATGAATTAATAGGAGGAAACAGAAACTTTTATATTATTCAGAGTATAAACTGGGACAACTATTTTGAAGAACAATGAAATGATATACATCAAAATTTGATTTCACTGTAAGAAATTTTGCATCCTGATATACCAACATATATCTCATACTAGGAAGTATATTATATGAAATACCAAAAACTGGAACAAACAATATGTCCATTAACAAGAGTATGGTTAAACAAATCATGTTATACTCATACAATGAAATTTTATGCAGCTGTTAAAAAAAAACACCCTCAAAAGCAACAAAATGTGTATCTGAACTCAGGAGTTAGGGGGACTGGATTAGGCTGTTGGTTCTAGTACTTGAGAAGGTTGTGTAAATGCTTTGTATATCATTTCCTCATATATAAAATAAGGATACTAATACTATTTTCTGTAAAGCTCCTAGAGCAATGCCTGGCACAAAATAAATATTCAATTTCTGTCAATCTCTGTCTGTCTCTCTTTCACACACACACACACACACACACACACACACAAAACAATGGTATATACATATGAATTTTCCTAGGACAAACAAAAAATTGTTAACAGCTGCCTTTGGGAAGACTAATTTTTCATGTATATCTTTTTCTCGGTGTTTTAAATATTTTCTATGTGACATATTACTCATATTTTCAAAGTGGGAGTGGGAACAACAGACCTGGTCCCTAACATATTGAAAACAAAAAAGCAGATTACAAAGCAGAATGAATGGTGTTATCACATTATTGTTTTTTTAAAACAAACATGTAAATAGAGTTTAAAAGGATAGGTACACAGAGGACGTAGCACTTTTGTTTATTATTTTCATGCATTTTCTACAATAGATATTTAGTTTTTTTAAAATAAGACAAAGGATATTTTAAGGAATAAAGTCATCTTACCCACCCCACACCTCTAGGCAATGCTACACATGAATCATGCTAGAGGTACTGCTGTCCACTCTCCCAAGTCTCCAAGAAAAAAGATTCCATCACTTTTTTAAAAATTTATTGATTTTCAACAGAGACAGAAAGAGAAATATCGATTTGTTGTTTGACTGATTCTTGTATGTGCCCTAACTGGGGACTGGACCCACAACCTTGGGGTATGGGGATGAACCAACTGAGCTCCTCGGCCAGGGCCTGTAACTTTTCACTACCGTTTCTTCAGGGGCATAAAGACTGGTCAGAGTACAAGGCACAAAGAAAAAAAAGGTCAACTCAAATACCTGGTTTTGTGTGGCTTACTCCATCCAGCTTCTCAGCTGCCAAAGTCACAGGTACCACATCGGCCTTCAGCTCTTCCTTACCATCAGTGCCCACCTCTTTCACGACGATGCTCACATTTACCTTCTGAGCAGCCCTGGGTGTGGCTGCTGGATTAGCATGCTTCCAGAAACGCTGCTTCAAGGCTTCCAGTTCTAAACCCAAGTGCCAACCAGTATGTCAGTTTGCCATGCTCAAACTCTTTCCTTTATGATTTCAGTTAGGAATTATAAGCTAAGTTTTTTAAGAAACGTAGTTGTAAGAATGTTGTAAGAAAAAAACACACAATGCAGAAACACCGAACATTCTTTGCTACTACCACTGTGAATTCATATAACTTAACCCAAACTAATGGACTGCTGCAATTCTTCTTCAACATACTTAAAAGTCACTTAGGGTAGAAATTTACAAATGAAGTTTCTAAATATGTGCAATTCTTTTTTTTAAAGTACAAACTGATCGGAAAAAAAGCCATCATTCTTGATTATTCAAGGGCTCCTTTTAAAAAATTCCCTATTTGGAACATTTCACTATTTATTGAAAATCTTACTGAAAATGGGCAAGGTCAATTAAAAAACAGAAAAAAGAAAATGACAATCCAATCAGTGATGTAACTCAGCAGCAGGACCGGAAAAGTTTTTTGGTGAAACTGTTATGCTAGCTTAGACAGTACAATCAGAAAGGAAATTCTCCTTAAGGCTGCCCCTGAACCACACCCAACTTGTATACAAGACAATTAATAAAGAATCAACACAGTAGGTACTCAAAATTAAGTTTCTTCCCTTTCCTGTCTCTCAGTCCAGGACTGCTTAGGTAACTTCTGGTTCCATACAACAAAATTTAGCAGTGTCTAGTATACTGAGTACTCAAAAAATGTTTGTTTTCGCCCTGGCCAGTTTTCTCAGTGGTTAGAGTGTCAGCCTGAGAACCGAAGGGTCTCGGGTTCAATTCCCAGTCAAGAGCAAATACCTCAATTGCAGGTTCCATAGCTCCAGCAGGGGCATGTGCAGGAGGCAACCAATCAATGTATCTCTCACATCGATGTTTCTCTCTTCCTCTCCACTCTCCCTCCCTTCCACTCTCTCCAGAAATCAATGGAAAAAATAACCTCCAGTGAAGATTAAAAAAAACACCAAAAACGTTTGTTCTCTCTTAGTCTGGAACTGTTTAGATAATTTCTAGTCCAACAGAACAACACTTTCACCATGACGTCCTGGTTCATAGGTTGACCCTCAACCACTGAACCACACCGGCTAGGCTGTTACACAACTCTTCCCTCCCACCTTCTGTTCTGGTCAAACTGACTTACACAACTTCTCAATATGTACCATTCTTCCTGTTCCTTCCAAGAATGTCCTCTCCACTTCCACAAAGCCCATCTATTCAATTAACAAAGACTCACTGAGCATATTTTACACACCAAATACTGTGGATAACATAGTACCTGCCAACCATAAACTGTTTAGTGAATCTTGATATATTAATGTCACTAATAACACTAGTAAAAGTAGCAGCCACTAGCTGAGAGCTTCTTTATGCTATCTAATTGTATTCATGATTGTAACAAATCCTCTCGGTAGCCTTGTGAAACAAGAGTGCTATTTTTTCAATTTTTGTTTTTAAAAGATGGCCTAGAGAGGCCAAAGAGCATACTCAAGGTTAAACAGTAAGTAGCATAGTCTAACTCTGGTCTTGCTATAAAGCCTAAGCTCTTAATTGTCATGCTACACTGCTTTAATGTAGAGGCAACACCCAATTCTACCTGAGTCAGGAAGTTTACCTAAAGTGGTAATAATACTTGAGTTTTATTTAAAAGATCATTCATTCACTCAATAAATATGAATGCCTACTATGTGTCATCCCCGGTGGAAGCACTGAGTATAGAGCAGGAAACAAGCCAGAAGAGCCTACTCAAAGTAGGGGAAGGCAGTGAACAAAAAACCCTGCTAGTGGTTCTCAACCTGTGGGTCACGACCCACAGGTTGAGAAGCGCTGCTGTAGAGCCTAAGACCATCGGAAAACACAGATATTTACATTACGATTCATTAACAGTAGCAAAATTACAGTTATGAAGTAGCAACAAAAATAATTTTATGGTTGGGGGTCACCACAACATGAGGAACTGTATTAAAGGGTCACGGCATTAGAAAGGTTGAGAACCACTGCTCTATAGCATCTTCCATGTAGTGGAGAGTTTAATATTTGCTGAATTAAGTAAAAAAAAAAAAAAAAGAAAAGAAATTCAGTTTTGCAATCTCCTGAACCAAAATATTTTTCTTTAATTGTGAAAAACTGAATAGTAATGCTTTTATGAATGTCATATCATAACACAATAGCAATGTACCTCTTTTATATATTAACCTATGAACAGGCTTCAATTTTAAACAAGGTTTAGAATATTCTGATACACTGCCAAATCTATCTAAATGGGATTCTACCCTATCTAGTACAGGCATACCTCAGAGATATTGCGGGTTCGGTTCCAGACCACCACAATAAAGCTAGTATTACAATAAAGCAAATCATAATCATTTTGCTGGTGGAGGGTCCTGCCTTCAATTTGTAAAAAAAAAAAAAAAAAATGCAACATCTGTGAAGTGCAATAGGTGAAGCACAATAAAACAGGATGTGCCTGTACATCTGTAGAATAAGAACATGTGTGGTTATTGGCTTCTCCTGGGTTCCCTGTCCTCCCAAGTGGCATGTAATTGAATGCTGCCTGAATAAATCACTCTGGAGAGGCCCCCCACAATTCAAAGGATTACCTCTGTTGGGTTCAGGTTCTTCAAGTACCACGAAGGAATCTTCATCAGCTCCCAGCCGAGGTTTAACGAAAACATCTACTCCCAGTTGCTTAAGTCTATCCAGTGTGAACCTCCTCACTTTCTCAGGTGGCACAACTGCTGCTGATTTGGTTTGCTGCCTGGGCTCTTCCACCTTCTCATCTGCTTCTTCTGTTTTTTGCAGGCCTTCTCCCTCCAGGGCATCAGGTTCAAGTGCCACACGCCCTGCAGTCTGAGACCCATCAGTGACCTTGTTCCCAAGGAAGCTGGATTCCTGCTGTGCCACCGAGCTGTCCTCAGGAGAAGGTCTAGTATCCCTCTGCTCCTGTTTCTCCTGAATTTCTGGCTCTTCACTTACCATCAGACCTTTACTGCAAGACTCATCTGATCCAGTAGTCATCTGGAGTTCCTTTGAAACTGCAGGGAGTGCATTAGCTTCCATTTCATATCCTGCACCTGTTGTTGGCTCAGAATCTTTGCTATGATGGTCACTGCTCATCTCAGTTGTGGTTGCAGTGTCTGTGATTTCTTTGTGATGGCTTGACTGATACTTAGATGACCTAGGGAAGGGGAAATAAGCAGGAGTTGAACGTTATCCTAAATGGGAAACATTCTCATCATTTAGCACAGAATGAGCCAATTAAATCGGTATGAAGGGTGTAAGGAATCTGAACTTTTTGTTTGCTACAAAATGGAATGTTTATGAAAATTATAATCACAGGAAAGAGGGTTCTTACTTTATTAGGGCCATGGCATTTCCCTGCCAAGTGGGCCGGGGTTTACGTTTGTAGAAATCATGAATGGTTTTATTCTCAGGCATATGATACGGAAGATTAAGTGCAGACTCTACAAAATGGAACAAAACAAGCAAATCTATATACTGTATATTCTGAAATGTCGCTTTATATTCAGTTAACTAAACAGTAAGCCAAAGCCATCACCAGAAATAGAAAACAATACTGGCTTTAATAAAGACAGGATTTAAGTACAAAAGAAATCCCTGAAAACCAATGGCTTTTAAAAAAATTCTTTATTTTTTTATTGTTGACAGTATTACAGATGTCCTTAGCTTTCCTCTTCCTAGGCCCTGCCCCACCCCAGGCCTTCACCACACTATTGTCTGTGTCCATTGGTTATGCATATATATGCATATAAGTTCTTTGGTTAATCTCTTCCCATCTCCCCTCTAAGGGGAACACCCCCCCCCCCGCACCGCCCCCCCGCACCCCGTCCACCAAGATAGACCAGTGCTTTTAATCTAGTTGTGAAATCAAACTGGTCCAGGAAGTTCTTAAAAAATACAGATTCTTGGACCCCATTTCAAGCCTATTGAATCAGACTTTCTGTGGAGGCTAAGAATTTACATATTTGTCAAGTTCCCAAAGGGATCCTGATGCAGCTGGTCCATAGAAAACCATGAAAAACAAAAAACCTCCCGGGAGCATTTAAGATCTTCCTTTCCACCATGTCATCAATTTGGCGCAAATGAACTGAAATAAACTCATAAAACTTATAAAAAAAGAACAAAAACAAAAAAGACTTTCCTCCTTACCACGACTATAGTTCTGAAAATTTTCTGTTTGTAGTAATGTCCCAGGGGCTTCAGAACAATAGCCATCCACCAAGATCCATTCTAAACTTGATATTACAACCCAATTCATGTTAGGAGGAGTGTTAAACAAGCAAAAATCCCCATCTAAATTGAGCTTACAAAGAAATATTGTGATTTGCCTCAAAGTTTACTGTACTGATTTGGATTACCTCGAATAAGGCGCTGAGTCTCACTGTGTAGTTTTTTTAATGCTTCCTTACTTAACTTGGCTGCCTTCCTTTCCTTAAAGAAAACAAAAAGTGAGAGTACATCAATGCTACACATAGACATTCAGAAAGAGAGTTTGCTCTTTCCAAGAAAAGAGGACGGAGGGGTAATAGTAAGCACAAATAAACCAACACAATATTAACCCAAGGAGTTCATTCATTTGCAAGTCACAAAGAATTCAATCCAATCCATATTTGTGTCCCTCCCATGTACAGAGCATTATCTTGGGTACCAGGAAAACATGATAAACATGATAAAATATTATCCCTGAGAAATTCACAATCTCCTGGGGAAAAAGACCACATGACAACTATACAGTGTGGGGCTCTACCTCACCTTCCTCATGGTGCCTTTTGATAACTCACTTTCTTCTTCATATGAAGAAATGCCACTCTCCAAAGATAGTTGCTTTTTCTAAAAGAGATGACAAGTTAAATAATATGGACAAAAATGAACCTGAAATAAGCTTACTCAAAGATTGCTTTTGTGCTCCAACATTATATCACGCTACGTAAGTAATATGTCAATAATTATCAAATAGCAAATTTTAAACACAGCACACTATAATGCCTAGAAAACAAATTAGATGTCTCAAATGGAGTTTGGGCTCTCGTTTCTTATACCTCTGTGTTACATCTTCCCCTAAGGAGAGACAATGACTCCCAGGCACCTAAACATAATCTTAGGAAAAACAATTATGCTCCCAATCACTCAGGATAACAATGCTTTTGACTGATACGTCTCCTTTATACCCTTCCTGAAACCCTATTGGTTCGTTTCTTAGAGGCCACACAGTTATAAAATTTATATCTCTGCCCCCTTATTTCTCTGCTTCTTACACAACATAAAGTATCTTATTCCCCCTCCCCTCAACATTTCTATGAGGGCAATCAAAATACTAGTTTCCAAACAAGTTAGCATGTCTATCACTTTAAAAAAAATTAAGGTTCCAAAAGTAAGTGAAAATAATGCAAAACTTAGAAGCAATAGGATAGCTAGCTCCAACTGCAATAATCTTTTACTTGCCTTGTGTTTTTTTACTTTATTTTTCACAGCTGCCCTTATGGATTCTAGAGACTCTTCATCTTCCAATGCAGAGTTATTTTCCTCCTCCAACCCAGTTTCAAAAAGATCTTCATCCACAAGAAGACAGCCACTATCAGTAAATGGCTGTTTCACATCTTCTTCCTGAATAATGCATAAAGAAAAAGCAAACCCCAATCATTTCAGAATCCAATTTCACAAAACAAGGCAATCTGGATCAGGCCAGAAAAAGCCCATGTTTCACCAACAGACAAATACATGGCATTCTAGAACATCCTCACTGGTTCCTAACACATAGTCATCCCTTGAAGTCCAGGCTGTGATTTTATGCAAACTGTCCAAAACTAACTTAAAAAACAGTAAGTATTTTTGAAAAGTCAATTAAATACTTATTAAGCAACTAGTCTATAAAACTTGAGGATGGTGTTTTCTAGTTAGCAACATTTCTGACTGATAAATGCATGAAAAATCCTTTTTTGAAAATTAACTTTCAGAGATCAGAAACCCATATATTTGGAAGTGTCCTTCATGTATATGAAATGGAAAATGACACCAAGTTTTAAATCACATACCTCGTTACTCACAATGCAAAAACAATCAATTCAAAGCTGTATTCTGAATGCAGAAAAACCTCAAGAACTAAAAACAATCCTTTCCAAAATGTTAATCTGCATTAGAAATAGCAAATTGTTCTTTAAAATGTACCTAATTTGCCTGGCCGGTGTGGCTCAGTGGTTGAGCAACGACCCATGAACCAGGGGGTCACGGTTAGATTCCCAGTCAGGGTACATAATCAGGTTGCAGGCTAGATCCTCGGTGGGGGGTGTGCGGGAGGCAGGCAATCAATGATTCTCTCTTATCGTTGATGTTTCTATAGATATATTTTTATTGATTTCAGAGAGGAAGGGAGAGGGAGAGAGAAACATCAACAATGGAAGAGAATCATTGATTGGCTGCCTCTTGCACACCCCCTACTGGGGATCGAGCCCACAACCCAGGCATGTGTCCTTGACTGGAATCGAACCCGGGACCCTTCAGTCTGCAGGCTGACACTCTATCCACTGAGCCAAACCAGTTAGGGCAATAAAAATATATATATTTTTAAAATGTACCTCATTTTTTGTTTCCTTCTTTTTTAGCTGCCTAATTTTTTCCATTTTTCTCTCCTCTTTCTCCAGTCTTCTCTTTGATTTTACTTTTGCTTTCCCTTCAGTTCCTTCTTTATCACGTATGGGTTTTTTTGAAATCTTTCTACTAGCTGTAAAATCCAGAGAGTTTTCAGATTGACGACCCAGCTCTAAGGAAGATGTCACTTGGGTTTCAAGATTTTCCTGGTACAAAGACTCTTCCTCCTCCATGTCACTTTCATCACTGTCTGCCAGAGTTTTGTACATCCTTCTGGCTTTCCCATTTTTTCCGGCATATAAGTTCTCTTTATTTTCCTCTTCAACAATGTCATAGCTAGCTTTCTCTGGAGAGGCATTTGGTTCTTCTCTTTCAGAATCACTGTCTTGTAGCACCTTCCTGCTTTTCAATTTCTTACTCACAAATATCTCTTCATCAGAATCTGAAGGAAACACAAAATTTTTTTATCAGTCTGCTGTCATTTGGCCTTTCTCCTAATTCCACTAAACCTATCCAATCATCCAAAAATATATCCAATTATCTAAGTGATGTATCACCTTGTAAAATTATGTAACTACCACTAAGAACTGACTGTAGCAAAGCAAATCTAAAAGTACATTTGGAAAACATTTTCACTAGAAAAATATCTCACTGAAAAATGTAACTACTGTATATATCTTTACAACAGGAAAAGTTGTTCTAATCATTCTGGAAGGTGTTACAAATTCTTTTATTATGGGATGAATGCATTCAACCAGGCAATGTGGTAGCTTCTTGACATTTTATATATTCAGTAATATAACAGAAATTATTATTCTCAAAAGAGTACAACACAACTATTTTGCTTTTATAATAAAAAATGATAAAGTTGGGCATAACCTAATAAATCAAGAGAATAATAAAATTAATCCAACCCACTTACAAATCCAAGCCCCCACATTCTATTTCTAAAAATAAAAGTACTATTACAAACCTCCTCCACTCAAGGGTCCAATTGTTTCACAGCTGCCCCGTCCACTGTCAAAAGGACTATCTGCTTCTTCTTGTGAAATGAGTTTTAAATCATTGATTTCTAGGTGAACCTAGATCAATGAGAATATATTTTACATTAACCAGCAGGTTACAAAAAGCTCTAAGTACATTATGATACACATAGCATTATGGGATCATCAGGCTGAAATAAGGAAAAAAAAAAATTCAAGGGTTCAATGAAGAGATGACAACCCTAGCCAGTTTGGCAAAGTGGATAGGATGTTGGTGTGTGCATTGAAGGGCCTCAGGTTCAATTCCGGTCCAGGGCACATACCTGGGTTGCAGACTTGATCCCACCCTGGTCGGACATGTGCAGGAGGCAACCAATGGATATCTCTCTTATATTCATGTTTCTCTCTGTGTGTCTCTCCCCTCCCTTCCACTCTCTCTAAAAATCAATGGAAAAAACATCTTCGGGTAAGGATTAACCAAAAAAAAAAAGAGAGAGAGAGAGAGAGATGACAATAAGAATTACTGGACATGCCCTAACCAGTTTGGCTCAGTGGATAGAGCGTCGGCCTGCAGACTGAAAGGTCCCAGGTTCGATTTCTGTCAAGGGCATGTACCTTGGTTGCGGGCACATCCCCAATAGGAGGTGTGCAGGAGGCAGCTGATTGATGTTTCTCTCTCATCGATGTTTCTGACTCTCTATCCCTCTCTCTTCCTCTCTGTAAAATATCAATAAAATATATTTTTAAAAAAAGGAAGAAAAAGAATTACCGGACATGCCCTAGCTGGTTTGGCACAATGGGTAGAGTGTCGGCCTGTGGACTTGAAGGGTCCCGGGTTCGATTCTGGTCAAGGGTATATGCCCAGGTTGCAGGCTCGAATCCCCAATAGGGGGCTTGCAGGAGGCAGCCGATCAATGATTCTCTCTCATCATTGATATTTCTATCTCTCCTTCTCTCTTCCTCTCTGAAATCAATAAAAATATATATTTTTAAAAAGAATTACTGGACCTTGCCAAAACCGGTTTGGCTCAGTGGATAGAGCGTCAGCCTGCGGACTGAAGGGTCCCGGGTTCGATTCCGGTCAAGGGCATGTAACTTGGTTGCGGGCACATCCCTGGTGGGAGGTGTGCAGGAGGCAGCTGATCGATGTTTCTCTCTCATCGATGTTTCTGACTATCCTTCTTCCTTCCTCTCTGTAAAAAATCAATAAAATATATTAAAAAAAAAAAAAAAAAAGAATTACTGGACCAAAAACCAAAAGAAAAATCATTGTTCACCTTTAAAGGATTCTATAGACCCAAATGTTTTTTTTAATCCTCACCCAAGGATATGTTTGTTTGCTTTTTATTTTAGAGAAGAGAGGGAGAGAAACACTGATGTGAAAAACATCAATTGGTTGCCTCTCATACAAGCCCCAACTGGGGATCAAACCTGCAACCTAGGTATACTAGTATGCTCTGACCGGGAACTGAACCCACAACCTTTCAATGTATGGAACAATACTCCAATCAACTGAGCCACACCATCCAGGGCAAAACCAACTCTTTATATTGAATACAGTAGATCCCCCTTATCAACAGTTTCACTTTTCCATAATTTATTACCCATGGTCAAACGAGGTCAGAAAATATTAAATAGAAAATTCCAGAAATAAACAATTCATAAGTTTTAAATTGCATACCATTCTGAGTAGCATGATGGAATCTTGCACCATCCCACTTTGTCCCACTCAGGACATGAATCATCCCTTTGTCCAGCATATCTGTGCTGTATATACAATCCACCTCTTGCTAGTAAACACTTAGTAACCACCTCAGTTATCAGATCTACTGTCATGGTACCACAGTACTTGTGTTCAAATAACCCTTATCCTATATAATAAAGAGGTAATATGCAAATTGACCCTCACGCCCTCACAAGATGGCCATCCCACGTCATCAAAAGATGGCTGCCACAAGATGGCCGCCTCCACGTTGTCATAAGATGGCTGGCAGGGGAGGGCAGTTGGGGGGACCAGGCCTGCAGGGGAGGGCAGTTGGGGGCGATCGGGCTGGCGGGGGAGCAGTTAGGTGTCAAACAGGCTGGCAGGGGAGAGGTTGGGGGCAATCAGGCAGGAGAGTGGTTAGGAGCCAGCAGTCCTGGATTGTGAGAGGGATGTCCGACTGCTGGTGTAGGTCTGCAGGGATTGGGCCTACACTGGCAGTCGGACATCCCCCAAGGGGTCCCAGACTGGAGAGGGTGCAGGCTGGGCTGAGAGACAACCCCCCCCCCAGTGCCCGAATTTTGTGCACCGGGCCTCTAGTTTACTTAATAATATCACCGAAGTGGTGATGATGGCAATTCAGATATGCCAAATAGGAGTCATAAAGGGGGAGTGCCAGAGGCAGCCAATCAATGATTCTCTCTCCCTTTCTCTCTGAAATCAATAAAAATATTTTTTTTAAAAAAGAGAGAGATGCAGTCCAGGTGTGGGACTCATTATAAGGCAAACTATGTGGTTTCTTTTTTATTTTCATTTAATTTATTGGCATGACATCTATAATAATAAAAGTGTAATATGCTAATTAGACCAGACAGCCAAACAACCTTTCAGACGTCACTCCGGATGTCCTTCTGGACGAAGCTGCAGCGGTGGGGGCTGAGGCAGAGGCAGTTAGGGGTGATCAGGCAGGCAGGCAGAGGCGGTTAGGGGCAATCAGGCAGAGGCGGTTAGGGGCGATCAGGCAGGCAGAGTGGTTAGGGGTGATCAGGCAGGCAGGCAAGCAGTTAGGGGCGATCAGGCAGGCAGGCAGAGTGGTTAGCTGTGGGATTGGGCCTAAACTGGCAGTCGGACATCCCTCTCGCAATCCAGGACCGCTGGATCCTAACTACTGGCCTGCCTGCCTGATTGCCCCTAACTACCGCTGCCTGCCTGCCTGCCTGCCTGATCGGCCCTAACCGCTTGCCTGCCTGCCTGATCGCCCCTAACCACTCTGCCTGCCTGCCTGATTGCTCCTAACCACTCTGCCTGCCTGCCTGATCCCGGATTGCAAGAGGGTGCAGGCCGGGCTGAAGGACTCCCCCCATGTGCAAATTTCATGCACCGGGCCTCTAGTCTACACTAATAAAAGAAAAAGATGCAAATTGACCATACTTCCACGACACCCACCAGCCAATCGGAGTATGCAAATTAACCCAACAAAATGGTGGGTTAATTTGCATATGCAGTCACAGAGCGAGGACTGAAGGCTCCACCTGAGCGAAGACTGAAGACTGAAGGCTCCGCTGCAGCCGGAGCCAAGCCTGAAGGCTGAAGGCTTGGCTCCGCTGTGGCCCGGGTTCCAGGTGCCAGAGGAAAACCGGTGCCGACAGCCAGGGGAAGGAAGGCCTATTGCATGAATCTTCATGCAACGGGCCTCTAGTTAATAAAATCATATAGGTTTCAAGTATACAATTCTATAAAATATCATCTGTATATTGTATTGCATGTTCACTACCCTAAGTCAGTGGTTGGCAAACTCATTAGTTAACAGAGCCAAATATCAACAGTACAACGATTGAAATTTCTTTTGAGAGCCAAATTTTTTAAACTTAAACTTCTTCTAACGCCACTTCTTCAAAACAGACTTGCCCAGGCCGTGGTATTTTGTGGAAGAGCCACACTCAAGGGGCCAAAGAGCCGCATGTGGCTCGCGAGCCGCAGTTTGCCAACCACTGCCCTAAGTCAAGCCTGTTTCCCTCACCATTTATCCCCCCTTTGCCCTCTTTTACTGGCCCCCACCCTTTGTTGTTTCTTTAACAATAATTTGAAGAAAACAAGAGGGAGGGGAACCTATAAAGAGTTAAAGTATATACATACACTTACATATCAATAATTGCAATGTGCAGACTTCCTTTGGATCCTAATTCAGAGAGCATATGTGTGTGTGAAGGAAATCTGAACAGACTAGATATTCAAGCAAAAATTCTAAATGTTTTAGGTGTTGTAATAATATTGTGGTTATCTTTTTTGGAAAGGCTCTACCTCTTAGAGATGTATAATGAAATATTTGTGGATGAAATAATGTCTAAAATTTGCTTCTAAATAATCCAGTAAGGAGGAAATGGGTGGGGATATAAATAAGATTGGCATGATTTTTATGTTTGAAAATTTCTAAACAAAACTACTTTAAAAGTTACAAGTAAAAAAATATATATATATATATAAGGAGAGGTGTGTTGGGTGACTTGGGACAGTTAGTGACCAAGTTGCCCTAGATGCCAGGTCTCCAACCTCCTTGGCGTTCTTAGGGCTGTGAATCAACTTAATAAGGGGGACGATATTAACATCTGTCATGTTATAGGACACGAGGCCTCACGTTAATGCTTCTCCAACAACTTTTTTTTAAAAATATATTTTATTGATTTTTTACAGAGAGGAAGGGAGAGGGATAGAGAGTTAGAAACATGGATCAGCTGCCTCCTGCACACTCCCTACTGGGGATGTGCCCGCAACCAAGGGACATGCCCTTGACCGGAATCGAACCTGGGACCCTTCAGTCCACAGGCCAACGCTGTATCCATTGAGTCAAACCGGTTAGGGCTCCAACAACTATTCAATTGATTTCAATGCTTGGTACAATTACTAAATAGCTAAAGAGAACACGCACTGAATAATCACCAAGGAGAATCATGTATTTGCTGATGGTCCTTCCAACAATACAAAAGTTAAGTCTATTCGCTCTGTTTGTGGATCCGAAAACTGCATATAGGCAGCCACACAACTCAATACAAGATATTGTTAATCATTTTATTCTAGGCAGTTTGCAGCAGTATCAGCAAGGGTGAGGTGAATGACACTGAGTAGTGCAAGTTCAGGGTCAGATATTGTCTTTATTTAAAAGTTTGTTATTTTATTCAATATCAAGTCATGGGATTTTTTTGGTATTAACTTTTATTTTTTTAATGTTGCTTTAAAATATCATCTTGATTACTGAGTTTTTGGCGTCTCCTTACATTTTGCTCCCAAGGTGAGTATCTCACCCTAGTCCCGCCCCAGAAAAGAACACAGGACGGTAAACAGTAGTTCCTATGCCCAATTCCGCCGGCGACCCGCGAGTCACCATCCCGGAGGCCCCGAGCCTAGTACAGCCCCTTCCAGATGACCGCAAAGGCCCCTTCCAGACGCAATTACGAACTCCCGCCGTCCATTTACAGAGTCCTGCCCCGCATCCCAGCGGCCCGGTTCGGCTCGGGCCTTCCTCTTTCCGGACGCGGTAAGAGGAAAAGCACCCACGGCAGGAAACGCGCCAATGGGGAGGGAAGGCGGGACAGACTGAGGAGGAGCTGGGCAGCCGGCTGCGCGCGCCACAAAGACCCGAAGCAACACGGCCTGCTGGACGGAGGCGCGGAAACACCGACGTGGGGACTGGACCGCGAGATGGTGGGGCCGGGGGTGGGGGTGTTTTCCCTCAGGGACTGCGAGGCCGAGCCGCCCGGTGCACGCCGGGAACTGTAGTTCTCCCAGCCTCCGTGACCCATTCCACCGCACTCGACCCCCGCCCCCCGCCCCCCTTCAGCGCCGACCTCCGCAACCGCGATGGAGACATTTGCATGAACTCACCTCGGAAGACACTTCGCCCATCATGACTTCGGCCTCTCCAGCGCTTTGCTCGGGACGAAACTGGTCCCCGGCTCCCTCAGCCACGGAGCAGCTGCTCCCGCCGTATTCAACCCGGCAGCGACTTGGGAGCTTTCGCGCCTACCCGGTGTGGAGGTACCGCCCTTGACGATTTGCACCAATCCAGAGGCGGCTTTCTACTTGAGGCCACGCCCCCATCCCGTTCTCCCAATCACGAAGCGCTTTCGGCCAGTCCCACAAGTGTAATGTGGGTTGGGTTGGCGGGTTGCGGCTCCTCAGGTCAAGTGAACCTGGAGGAGGCTGAAGGTGTTCTGGCTACTGGGTTGTCGGGCCTTGCAAGATGGTACTGTTCGAGTGGTGGACTTTGCCCTTTGACCTTGCCATAGCGCGATAGTTTCCATCAAGCAGCGATTTGAGAAGTTCCTGCTCCAGGTAAAAAGTGGGGAGAAAAGCTGTGGACACCAGAGGGCATCCCTAACCTGTACTAGAGTCCAGTGCCGATGAGTGTTTTCTCCAGGACCATCCTACCTGCTCCTTCTTGTATACAGCACTCATACCGGTGAACATCAAAAGAGAAAAATTTGGGGGGGCTGCTCAGATACTAAGGAATATCCTTGGGTAGCTTTTGTAATTCTACTTAAGATTAATTCAAGGATGCAGAAAAGACCCATTCATCCCACTCCTAGGCTCTTTGGATAAGGCAGGGGGAAAAATAAAAAGTATGGAATCAGACTAATCCCAGACAATTCTAACCTCTTGTCACTGTGCTGGTTACTATCTTTTAGCCACTCCAGATCCGTTCTCTGTCGTTCCTTATCCTGCTGTATGCAGGCAAGGCTGGCTTCTCCCCCACTGCATTCCTGAGCACCCTGGCCCTCTGACTTCAGGTGGAGTCAAGCTGCTGGAAGGTACTTTACAAGATTACTGTAAGGAGGAGATCAGAGGGCACCAAAAAGAAAGTTCACAGCAGTTACCACTTCCACTTCACCCCCCAGGATCCTAACCAATGGTAGGTTGAACAGCTCATCCCAATTTTCCCAGGACTTTCTTGGTTTTAGCATTGAAAGACTCGCCTTCCAGGAATCTCCTCAATCCCAGGCAACCCAGGATAGCTGCTCACCCTATCCCCTGGCCTGCTCTCCCAAGTTCCCACGGTTAGCTGAGTTCAGATAAACGGTCTCATCTTCATTCCTTCACCTCCTCACCACTTCTAAACCCCCTTCTGCCACCCCACCCGCCAACAAGAGCCTATCACCCATTCTCTTCTCTCACATCTCAGTCTACCCATCTTTTCACCCACTCTGTTATTAAGTCCTACATTAATGATTCCCAAATATACATCTGTAGCACTCTTCCCTCATGTATGGAGGGCTAACATTTATTGGGGAGTTGCCCTGTGACAGAAACACTTGCAAGACTTTTGCAAACATTTTATTTAATCTTCAGAGTAACTTTGTAAGGTAAGTAATATTACTATCTCCATTTTAGTAGATGAGGAAACTAAACCTTTAAAATGCTAGTAACTGCCAAAACCGGTTTGGCTCAGTGGATAGAGCGTCGGCCTGCGGACTGAAAGGTCCCAGGTTCGATTCCGGTCAAGGGCATGTAACTTGGTTGCGGGCACATCCCCAGTAGGAGGTGTGCAAGAGGCAGCTGATCGATGTTTCTCTCTCATCGATGTTTCTGACTATCTGTCACTCTTCCTTCCTCTCTGTAAAAAATCAATAAAATATATTTTTTTAAAAAAATAAATAAATAAAATAAAATAAAATGCTAGTAACTGGTGGAGCCAGTATTCACATCCGGTTCAGTCTGACTCCAGAGTTCATACTCCTCAGAAAGACCTTGCCTGAGTGCCCTCTACATTCTCCCTCTGTCCCCTGTTTTGGTTTCCCTGGTAACACTCACCTTTACCTAAAAGTTTCTATTTGTATAGTGTTGCTGCAAGAAGACAAGCACTTTGTTTTCTTTAATACCATATCCTCACTATCTAGAATAATCCTTCTCAAAGTTGAGCATGCATCAGAATGATGTGAAGGGCTGGTGAAAACAGACTGTTTGACCCCCACTCCCAGAGTTTCTGATTCAGTGTGTCTCATGTGGGGCCTAAGAATTTGCATTTCTAACAAGTTGCCAGGTGATGCTAATGCGGCTGATATGAAGACCATACTTTGAGAACCACACTTTAGAACATACCTGGCTCATGGTAGGAAAGTCAATCCATACTTGTTGAACTAATTAATTCAGTCACTTGTCAACTGTTATATTATTACTAGAGGCCCAATGCACGAAAATTGTGCAAGAGTAGGTCTTCACAGCTGCAGCCTTGATCCCTCCCTTGTAGCTGAGGATGGCTGCCTGGATCCCTCCCTCACAGGCGTGGCGGCTGCAGCCCCAGCTTCAGCCAGGAAGAACATGTGCAAGGACATCTGGTCTAATTAGCATAGTACGCTTTTATTATTATAGATTGAACCCCCTCTGGAAGTGAATATATGAAACAATACTACTGATATTAGCATTTTTCAGAACTAATTAGCATTTTTCTCTTTTTATAGAGCACCTCTTTAGTCACCAAAGAAGCTAAGAAAAAGAGCTCTGATTTGGACAATGGGTGAAAGGGGTGAGCTAGGAAGGGAAACCTTTTATTCTATATATTAACTTGTGCTACTAAAGGGAGTCTGTATTTGGAATGAGCAGTCTGTATTCTCAATTTTGGTGAATGGCACCATAACCCATCGCTCACCAATTCAGAAACCTGAAAGTCATCTTGACTCCTCTCTATGTTTTGGCTCTCAAGGTTAATTATGCAAAAGGCTCTGCTTATGAAGTTGATAGATGGCAACAAGGGAAAGATCTCAATGTTCACTCTGCAGGGATAAGCCTGAACTTGTCCCACAAATGACTTTGTGACCTTGGGGAAGTCATTTAGTTTCTCAGAACCTTGTTTTCTCCATTTGAAATTAGAAAACATTGGATTAGATCATGATTCTCAAATGGGTTTAATTGGTAGAGTACCTGGAAGTAAGGTCCTCTGTAGGAAATACTTCATAGTACTGACACATTTAATCTGGTCATATAAGTCAGGAAACATTTTCATTAGTAGGATCTATTAGTATATCATTCAAAATTAATATAAAAAATCAATTCTGAAATTATCCTATATAATAAAAGGCTAATATGCAAATTGTCCCCACTGGTGGGAGTTCGACTGACTGGGAGTTAGATGTGCGCTGACCACCATGAACATGGTGGAACATGGCGGGCACTGGCAACGTGGCATGGGCAGCAGTGAGGCGCTGCTGGCCCTGATGGGCCCCGATGAGAGTGGGACCGCGGTGGGATGGTGGAGCAGATGAGCGGGCGGTGCCAGGGCAAGGCAGGTGCGAGCGGGGACCCCGATTGCCCTGCCTGTTGCCCCACAGATGGCCCTGATTGCCGGCCAGGCCTAGGGACCCTACCCATGCAAGAATTTCGTGCACCAGGCCTCTAATGTGTCTATGAAATAATAAGGCATGTAATTTAACATGCTCAGCCCATTCTAAATTTATATTTGCTTGCTGGAAGGCAAACAAAAGCAGATTCCAAAGGCTTGTGAAAGTTTGAAGGGAAAACATTAATCAAATCATATCTTGTGAAAGTGTGGAGGGAAAACTGATTAAATCATATCTTTCAGTTGATATTTTCTGAAAATTGAGAACAGCTACCATATTAAATTTTTAGTACTAGCATTCCTCTGGAGTAAGGTGTGAGAACCACTTGCTTTTCTAAAGTCCCATGCCACTAAGGGCTTCAGAAGTCTAGTTTTTAGACTCCTTCTTCATTTTTAGATAAGCACTGCCACCTTGTGGCAGGATTTTGTCATGTCAGTTCACCTATCCTAAGACCTTTTTTTTTTAATTTAAAGGGTATTCAAAGAGTTGTCTAAACTTTCCTTTGGTACAGTGAAATAATTGCATCTCTCAGAATCTGCCTTAAAAAATTCATGCTGTAATTCCATACGATTATGAAGCTTATTTTGGAGAGTGTGCTGCTTGAAGGCCAGGGTGTTTTTCTTGCTTAATGTAGTACACACTGACCTTTAAAAATGTCACAGGACCTGACACATAGTGGGTGTGTAATGAATAATTGTGGAATAAATGATTAAAATACCATGGCCTAAAAAACAAAACCAAGAAACACCAGGGCCTTTTGCCAAGGCATGACAGCACACACACACCATCAGCTTCTTGTATGCAGAAGCTCCTTTACCACAACTTTTGGCAACCTAAAGTACCTATAAAATATTCATCCACTCATTCAACAAACCTTAAGCACCTATTTTAAGCCTATGCTAGACACGGAAAATATAAAGATAAATAAAATACAGTCTTATTCTCAGACAGATTTCCATTGCTGGCTGGAGACAGGCAAGCAAACCAACTTGTGTAATAGTGGAAGTATGTACAATAGCTGTGGGGCCCCAAGAGAGGGGCAGCTGACTTTGCCTGGGATAAGTCAGGAGGCGACGACTCCCGAACTGAGTTTCAAAATGGACTGGAGTTCTCCAGGCTGGTACAAGGAGGAAAAGGCATTGTAGGTATGTGTAGGGGCTTGATAAAGCATGTTGTTTTTGGGGAACTGAAAGTAGGTCAGTATGACTGGAGCATAGGGTGTGTGCATGCGTGTGTGTGTGTGTGTGTGTGTGTGTGTGTGTGTGTGTGTGGTGGGGGTGAGGATGGCCAGCACAAAGGCTGAAAGTTAAACAGGGAAGAACAAGTCTAGAATACTATGCCTAGAATTTAGCTTTCAGACTCTATGAACTGGGCAGCTGGCGGGTAGGAGGGTTATTAAGAAGGAGAGCAACATGGTCAGATATATGTCTGAGAAAGATTATTCTGGTAACGTCTGAAGGATGGATTTGGAAGGCGATTAGAATGGAGGCAGGAAGACCAGTTGTCTAGGTGGGGGATTATAAGGACCCGAACTAGGTCAATGATAGTAACAATGGAGAGGAGGAGATAGATTGGGAAATAGAGGCACAGGCTCATCTCTCCATTCCATTTCCAAACTGCCATCCATGCAGCACCTAAAACCTTAATTCCATTCAAATATTTTCTCTTTAATTCCCTTTTCCTTTCTGGACACCTACCAGGAAAAATGTATAAGAGAAATTCCTCTACCCTGCTTTATTCATTTTTTTTTTTTTGCCTCAGGCTTTGTTATTCAGTTTTTCTAAAAACCCAAGTGTTTTCACGACCCAACCTTTGCCTAAAGCCCTGTAGAAACTGAGTGGCTTGGTGGTGCCAGTGGTGTTTATGTGGACATTTGCATCCTCAGGATTTGGTCAATTATGTCTCAATCACATGCATATGCCTCAACCAGCCTAGGGAGACTCTGTCCATATATGTGTGTTTGGAGGCAGGGGATTCTATCATAGGACAGGTGTTTTCTGTTCCACGCCTGCTGTTTATTAAATTTTTAATTGAATGTTAATGCCTGACCCCCTTCAAGACATGCCAGATAATTCAACTGTACCTAGAAGGGCAGAGTCTTATAGGAATAAGTAACTCCTTCAAACACAATATAGTTGGAGTAGGGGAAAGAACACTTCCTAAGATAGGCGGTGCTACTAGGCCAGCCGTGGGCAAACTACGGCCCGCAGGCCGGATCCGGCCCGTTTGGCTGTTCTATCCGGCCCACGGAGCCGAAAGACCTTACCCTTTTATGTAATGATGTTTACTTTGAATTTATATTAGTTCACACAAACACTCCATCCATGCTTTGTTCCGGCCCTGCGGTCCAGTTTAAGAACCCATTGTGGCCCTCGAGTCAAAAAGTTTGCCCACCCCTGTACTAGGCAGACAAAACAATATTGTTCCCACTGTAGGCCCAAAGGATGGTTTTACTAGTGGTATTCAACCAGGGGATAGATCAGAGTTGTCATAATGACCCTGCCTCTACTGGAATTTAATGGGTAGGGCCAAGGTTGCTAAACATCTGAGAAACACTGAAATAAGCAAAGAGGAAGAGGGAGAGTATTTTAGGCAGGGGAAATAGAATGGGTAAAGGCATGGGGACATGAATGATGGTAAGATTTTCAGGGACTTGCTCAACTAGTGGCTTTTAGAATGGGAGGTAGGGGGTAAAGTGTCAAAGTTGTTCAATTAAATTGAACTCAGTAAGAATCTACAGAGTGTCTTTTTGGAGCCTGAATAACTGCTAGATAATGGGGTAGAGAGAGAAAAAGCAAGGTACACTCCTTTGAGGATAAAACATGTGCACAAATAAATTACAAAGCCGATTTTGATGAGTGCTAGAGGAAAGATAAGAGATCTATGCTCTGAAGCAAGACTATAGCAGACCTTTAGAAATGATGTACTATCATTCATTCACTCTACAAACCTTTATTGAGCACTCTGTTAGACTGTTAGAATTATCACAGCACTCTGTGTCCTCTCCCTTTAAAAAAAAATAGATTTTATTGATTTTTTTTTTACAGAGAGGAAGGGAGAGGGATAGAGAGTTAGAAACATCAATGAGAGAGAAACATCGATCAGCTGCCTCCTGCACACCCTCTACTGAGGATGTGCCCGCAACCAAGGTACATGCCCTTGACCAGAATCGAACCTGGGACCCTTCAGTCCGCAGGCCGACGCTCTATCCACTGAGCCAAACCAGTTAGGGCTCCCTTTTTTTTAAAAAAAATCCTCACCCGAGGATACTTTTCCATTGATTCTTTAGAGAGAGTAGAAGAGAGAGAGCAAGGCAGAGAGAAATATCGATGTGAGAGAAGCACATCGATTAGTTGTCTTCTTCAGGAGCCCAACCAGGGCCTGGGCCAGGGAGGAGCCTGCAACTAGGTATGTGCCCTTGACCAGAAATGAACCTGGGACCCTTAGGTCCACAGGCCGACGTTCTATCCACTGAGCCAAACAGGCTAGGGCTCTTCTTACTTTTTCAATGTGATTTTTCTACACTTGCAATCTAATTCTCAATTTCTTTTTTTTTTTTAATATTTTATTGATTTTTTACAGAGAGGAAGAGAGAGGGGTAGAGAGTTAGAAACATCGATCAGCTGCCTCCTGCACACCTCCTACTGGGGATGTGCCCGCAACCAAGGTACATGCCCTTGACCGGAATCGAACCTGGGACCTTTCAGTCCGCAGGCCGACGCTCTATCCACTGAGCCAGACCGGTTAGGGCTAATTCTCAATTTCTTAAATCAGGGCTATCCTTGTTACTTGCACTAGTCAACAGAATATAGTGAAAGTAACATTGTGTATATATAGCTTCTGAAGCTAAGCCTTAAGGAGCTTTTCCACTTTTACCTTCATTATTTGAGAACACTGGCGCCACCATTTAAGAAACCCAAGGTATCTTGTTGGATGGGTCATATAGAGGAGATTCAAGGCACTTTAGCCAACAGCTAACTGCCATCTGGGACTATTCGGCCACACTGAGCCTCCAGGTGAATGCAGCCATGTGAGTGACCAAAGGTGAGACCCAGAGAACTGTCCAACTAAGCCTAGCTAAACTACAGAATTGTGGGCAAATGCACGAGCCACTACATTTTAGTAAGTTTGTTATGCAGCAATAGACTACTGAAACAAGCTCCTACCATGGATCAGGCATAGAGGATACAGTTTTATTTTATATTTTTTAATCTTTATTGTTGAATTACAGATGTCCCGCTTTTATTCCCCCATTGCTCCCTCTACCCGAACCCCATGCCACCCAAGGCCTCACCACCCTATTGTCTGTGAGGATACAGTTTTAAACAAAGTTTCTACTCTTCTATTCTTGTAGCAGAAGATAGACAATAAGCAAGAAAATAAATATGTAATGTCAGGTATTGATAGTGTTTTGAAGAAAAATAAAGAATGTTAAGGGGTTAGAGCAGGGTGGGCAAACTTTTTGACTCGAGGGCCACAATGGGTTCTTAAACTGGACCGGAGGGCCAGAACAAAAGCATGGATGGAGTGTTTGTGTGAACTAATATAAATTCAAAGTAAAGGAGCAGAGGGGAGAGCAAGAGAACCGGATAGAACAGTCGGATCCGGCCCGCGGGCCGTAGTTTGCCCAAGGCTGGGTTAGAGGATACACCCCAAATAGCCAAAGCAATCTTGAGAAAGAACAAAGCTAGAAACATCATGCTCCCTGATTTTGAAATATATTACAAAGCTATAGTAATCAAACTAGTATGATATTAGCATAAAAACAGACACATAGATAAGTGGAATAGAATGGAAAGCCAAGAAATAAACTCATATACATAGGGTCCTTTAACTTACAACAGAAATGCTAGGAATATGCAATGGGGAAAGAACAGTGTCTTCAATAAATGGTGTTGGGAAAACTGGACAGCTACATGCATAAGAATGGAACTGTGCACTATACACTATACCAAAAAATTAACGCGAAATAGCCCAACCTGTGTTTCCCAGTAGTTAGAGTGTCAGCCTGCATACCAAATGGTCATGGATTCGATTTCCAGTCAAGGGCATGTACCTGGGTTGCAGATTCTATCCTGACCCATGTAGGGCATGTGCAGAAGGCAACCACTCGATGTGTCTCTCTCACGTCGATGTTTCTCTCTCTCACATTGATGTCTCTCTCTCTCTCTTTTTCTCTCTCTCTCTCCTCCCTTTCCTCCTTTCCATTCTCTCTAAAAATCAATGGAAAAATGTATGCTTGAGTGAAGATTAACAAAAATATTTATTTATTTTTTATAGATATTTTATTTTATTTTTTAAATAAATCTTCATTGTTCAGATTATTACAATTGTTCCTCTTTTTTCCCCTCATAGCTCCCCTCCACCTGGTTCCCACCCCACCCTCTGCCATTACTCCCCCCCTCCACTGTCCTCATCCATAGGTGTACGATTTTTGTCCACTCTCTTCCCACACCCCCCACACCCCTTTCCCCCTGAGAGTTGTCAGTCCACTCCATTTCTATACTCCTGATTCTATTATATTCACCAGTTTATTCTATTCATCAGATTTTTTATTCACTTGATTTTTAGGTTCACTTGTTGATAGATACGTATTTGTTGTTCATAATTTTTATCTTTACCTTTTTCTTCTTCTTCCTCTTCATAAAGAATACCCTTCAGCATTTCATAAAATAACTGGTTTGGTGGTGATGAACTCCTTTAGCTTTTTCTTATCTGTGAAGCTCTTTATCTGCCCTTCAATTCTGAATGATAGCTTTGCTGGGTAGAGTAATCTTGGTTGTAGGTTCTTGCTATTCATCACTTTGAATATTTCTTGCCACTCCCTTCTGGCCTGCATAGTTTCTGTTGAGAAATCAACTGACAATCGTATGGGTGCTCCCTTGTCGGTAACTAACTGTTTTTCTCTTGCTGCTTTTAATATTCTCTCTTTGTCTTTTGCTCTTGGCATTTTAATTATGATGTGTCTTGGTGTGGTCCTCTTTGGATTCCTTTTGTTTGGGGTCCTGTGTGCTTCCTGGACTTGTAAGTCTATTTCTTTCACCAGGTAGGGGAAGTTTTCTGTCATTATTTCTACAAATAGGTTTTCAGTATCTTGCTCTCTCTCTTCTTCTGGCACCCCCATAATTCGGATGTTGGTACACTTGAAGTTGTCCCAGAGGCTCCTTACACTATCTTCATATTTTTGGATTCTTTTTTCTTTTTTCTTTTCCGGTTGGGTGTTTTTTACTTCTTCGTATTTCAAATCTTTGACTTGATTCTTGCGATCCTCTAGTCTGCTGTTGGATCTCTGTATATTATTCTTTATTTCAGTCAGTGTATGCTTAATTTCTAGTTGGTCCTTTTTCATATCCTTGAGGGTCTCGCTAAATTTATTGGCGGTTTCTAGAAGATTGTTGAGTAACCTTATAACCATGGTTTTGAACTCTATATCCAGTCGTTTGCTTTCCTCCATTTCTTTCATTTGTGACCTGTTTCTTTGTCTCCGCATTTTGGCTGCTTCCTTGAGTTGATAGAGTGGCTTTGTGTGCTAGGTGTCCTATAGGGACCAGTGGCTCAGCCTCCCCAGTTACCTGAGGTGGACACTCTTGGTGCACCCCTTTGTGGGCTGTGTGCACAGTCTTGTTGTAGTTAAGCCTTGATTGTTGTTGGTATCCCTGGGAGGAATTGACCTCCAGGCCAATTGGTTGTGAGGATCAGCTGTGTCTACTCTGGGAGAACTTCTGTGCTGGAGACACCCTTTTGAGGCAAGACTTGCAAAAGCCTCTGTGCTCAGCTTGGATGGGGCAGAGTCTCAGGGCAGAGCAGATAGCAATGGCTTCCCGTCAGCCCTGCCCTACGAGGCCCCTGGGTCTCAGTGTCCCGCAGTAATCGTTGCAAGCACCTCTGAGAGAAAGCCACCCTCAAGTTTTGCCCGCTGCCAGACAGTCCAGTTTCTCCCTGAATGAGTCTGGGTCCCCAGAATCTCACCTGGAACTGGAGTTCAGAGCCGTCAGGAGCTTTTGTCTCCCTCCTGGTTGAGAAAGCCAGCTGCGTACTCAGTTGCCAACCCTCTCCGCGCGCACGCACCTCGGTACCTCTGCTTTCTGCAGTTCCTCTGCGTCTCAGTGTGCTTTTCTCTTTCCTTCTAGTTGTAGAGTTTCCACTCAGCCAGCCTTCCTGTGGTTCTGGATGACGTCCGTTTTGTCTTTTAGTTGTAGTTTTGAAATCGTTGTGCGAGGCAGCAATTTAAGTGTTTACCTATGCTGCCATCTTGGTTTCTCTAACAAAAATATTTAACTAGAAATGGATTGAAGACTTGAACATAAAACCTGAAACCATAAAATTCCTAGAAGAAAATAGGCAGTAAGTTCCTTGACATCAGTGTTGGTGATCCTTTTTTGGATTTGACACTTAAAGCAAAGGAAACAAAAGAAAAAATAAATAAGTGGGTCTATATCAAACTAAAAAGCTTCTGCATAGCAAAGGAAACCATCAACAAAATGAAAAGCCAAGCTATTTAATGGGGAAATATTTTTAAATAATATATCTGATGAGGGATTAATATCCAAAATATATAAAGAACTCAGACAACTCAATAACCAAAGAAAAACCAATTGAAAAATGGGCAGAAGAATTGAATAGAAATCTTTCCAAAGAAAACATACAGATGGCCAATAGGTACCTGGAAAGGTGCTCAAATTCACTAATCATCAGGAAAATGCAAATCAAAACCACAATGATCTATCACCTCATACCTGTTAGAATGGCTATCATCAAATGATAATAAATAACAAGTGTTGGTGAGGATGTGGAGAAAAGGTAACCTTAGTGTACCATTGGTGGGATTGTAAATTGGTGCAGCCACTATGGAAAACAGTATGGAGGTTTCTAAAAAAAATTAAAACTAGCCCTAGCTGGTTTGGCTCAGTGGATAGAGCATTGGCCTGTGGACGGAAGGGTCCTGGGTTCGATTCCGGTCAAAGGCATATGCCTGGGTGGTGGGCTAGATCCCCAGTGGGGAGTGTGCAGGAGGCAGCCCATCAATGATTCTCATCATTGATATGTCTCTCTCTCTCTCCCTCTCCCTTCCTCTCTCAAATCAATAAAAATATTTTTTTAAAAAATTAAAACTAGAACTACCATATGATTCAGCAATTTCACCTCTGTGTGTTTATCAGAAGGAAATGAAAACAATAACTTGAAAATATATAGGCAACCCGTGATCACTGCAGCACTATTTACAATAGCCAAGATATGAAAACAACCTAATTACCTATCAATTGATGAATGAATAAAGAAGATGTGGAGTACATATAATTTTAGTTTTTTTTCAGCCAGAGAAAAGAATAAAATCTTGCAATTTGCAACAACAGGGATGGACCTTGAGGGCACTGTACTAAGTGAAATAAGACAGACAGATAAAGACAAATGCCATATGATGTTATTTATATGTGAAATCTAAAAAACGAACTGAGCTCACAGACACAGAGAACAGATTGGTGGTTGCCAAAGACAGAGGGTGGAGGATGGGCTAAATGAGTGAAGGGGGTCAAAAAGTTTATTTTATAAACTTACAGTTATAAAATAAGTCATTAGAAAGCACTATACAATGTGGTGACTGTAGTTAATAATACAGTGTTGCATATTTCAAAGTTGATAAGAGAGTAGATCTTAAAAGTTCTCATCACCATGCCCGGTTGGCATCACTCAGGGGTTGATCGTCGACCTATGAACCAGGAGGTCACAGTTTGATTCCCGGTCAGGACACATGCCTGGGTTATGGCTCGATCCCCAGTGTGGGGCGTGCAGGAGGCAGCCTATGAATGATTCTCATCATCGATGTATCTATCTCTCTTTCCCTCTCCCTTCCTCTCTGAAATCAATAAAAATAAATTTTAAAAAATTCTCATCACAAGAAAAAAAATTCTGTAACTATGTATGGTGACAGATGATACATAGACTTGTGGTGATCATTTCATGATATTTACAAATATTGAGTCATTTTGTTGTTACCTGAAACTAATATAATGTTATATGTCAATTATACCTCAATAATTTTTTAAAATATTTATTTAAAAAGAGGGATTAGAAGATGACAGTTAATGACTAGAAGCTAAGGAGAAGAACTGCTATTTTAGAAAAGTAAATCCTTTGAAGAAAATATTATTCTGTGGATTTTTTTATAAAGGTGGTTTTTATGCTTGATGACCCTCTAGCAACTATCAGTACATTTTTTCATGATCCTAACCCATATCTTTATAATGGCATTAAAATCCATTTATAAGATCATGTAAGAAACTTTAGAAGTCAGCTCATCCTATCTCATAAAATAAACTAAATCTCAGAGAATGTGTTATGTTATCTGTAATTTACTTATATTAAATATTATAATATGTAACATGTTAAGTATATATATTAAAATATTTCAGACTAGAAAGTTTTATATATGTGTTATTTAATTTTAGTGTAAACCTTGGTGGCTATTAGTTAATGTTTTAGGTACTCTAATAAGAATTATATACTCTAGGGGTGGTTTGTTAGTGTCTGAGAAATTGTAATCAATAGTTCATATTCCAGTAGCAGCTACAAGAACTTCAGCTATCTCTATCTCCAATCAATACTAGAAGACTGTTAAATAAGGCTAGATGTTAGATATGGTTTTTCATGGGTGAAAGATATGTGATTTGGCTAGAAGTATTGTATGTATTGTACAGGCATTTCCATGCCTGACCAAGAGATGAGAATCTAGTGAGTGATGTTATGGGCTTAGGATTTATTCAGTCTTTTTCTCCCCATTGAGTGGAGGATCCTGTTACCTAATTCCAACTAGCAGGTAAATTACAAATATTCTGACTAGAATCCTGCTTACTAGAGTATTATCTTACTTACCTAAAGTAAACCTTTCATGCAAAGTGTTTGGCAAAGTGTCTAAAAAGATCAAGAGCTGGGACTTTATTGAGCTTGCAAGTTGTATGACTGGTTTTGCCTGCTTGTTCATAAATATTTAAGCATGTGACATTTAAATGTGGGACTTGCTTTCAATGTAGCACACTACTTGGTCGTAAGGTTTAGGGAAGGAATATAGGACCCATCTCCCACTGTTGGAGGTTGCTAATATCTGCCCCTCACCCCTGCAATAACAACCAAATAAAAACCCACTCAATAATTAGCAAGTATATGTTTATTAATATAATTAATAAATAAGCAATAAATAATTAATAAATAAGTTGGCGTGGATCAGTTTTTAACAGAAGATAATTTCCTAAGGTCACATAACAATTGACTCTTGCCACCATAAAATGCACAACAAATCGTTTACACCACATTAATAAAAAGAGAAGCCAACCAATGTTGAGTCAAAGTAGACAATGCAATGTTTTAGGAAGTTAGCTTACTGGAGTCTGGAGAATGGGCTGGGAAGAGAAACATTGGAGACAGGAACACCAGTGAGGAGATTGTTGCTATAGCCCAGGTGAGGCAAGAGTCAGAGGTGCAACATGGTGCAATAGAACAAGTCTGGGCACTGGCATCAGAGAGATCCATTTAACACGTAACTGTGGGGAAGATTACTAGTACATTTCCTCCAATCGAAATGATGATTAAGTGAGATGGCAACTCACTGTGTGGCATGCAGAAGGCACTAAATAAGTGCTAATTCCTTTCATCACACTTAAACCATAAGATGGAATAACGGAGTGAATGCAGAAAGACTAGTCTAAGCCTAATCAAGGGCTTAAGCTCTTCCTGTCACCAAACATTAGAAGCAACATTTAGACTACAATTTGCTATAATTTTCTTGCTCTTCTTTCCTGGCAAGATCATTTCAAATTAACAAACTTTTGCTAAATAGAGCACTTAGTTCTATACAAAGAACAGAGAAGATAAAAAAAATAAAGATGTCAAGGAGCTTCCAGTCTTAATATTCTTTTTCTACCTTAACGCTTTAATTTCAAGGGGGCTGCCCCCTCGCCCTTCACGCAATGCACGTGGGGAACCTGGTGCTAAACCATTCATAGACGATCTCCTTCTGGATTAGGGTTTCATACGTAGCAGAGCAGCCCCCTCGCTGTGATCTATTGAAAGTCAGCCCTTGACATAGGGTTTGTAAGAATTAAAACAACAAAAAAAAGAGAATAAAAAAATACTTTAGTTTCTCCCCTCTGAGCTACCTCTAGTTTTCCCAACACATGACATCAGATTCAACTATTATTTTTTAGAAGGAACTGATATTCCAGGCAGTAGATTAGACCTTTCTTATATATTATTTAGTCAACACAACAAACCTACAGCGTCAATACTATTATTATCCCCGTTTTTATAGATGGGAACTAAGACCCAGAGAAGGAAAAAGGGTTTATTATTCAGGATCACACAGCTAAATAATAGTTGAGCTAGGATTGAAATCTGGTCTCTGTAACTCCAAGCCCAGTGCTCTTTCCACTGTTCCAGGGTGGGTTTTTTTGTTTTTTTGTATTTAAAGATGTATAACCTTGTTATCTTATTAAAAGATAGCAACTCTGTTAGAAATGCCAAGTTTTAGGAGGCTGTTAGATGTGAGTTCCCAACATAAGGGTATGTATTTGATAACTAAGGCCAGATTCTCCCAGTTTGAAGATTGGAAGATCTTCCCTAGGGAAACAGAACATGCCAAGAGAAAAGCCTATAGACTCAAAACCACAATGAGATATCACCTCACACCTACTAGAATGGCTATTATAAAAAAGACAAGAGATAATATGTGTTGGCAAGGATGTAGAGAAAAGGGAACCCATTGGCACTGTTGGTGGGATTGTAAATTGGTATAGCTACTATGGAAAACAGTATGGAGGTTCCTCAAAAATTCAAAATAAAAGACTATACTTTCAGGGATCATTTCTATAGTTTGTCACTAGAGAAGTTTCTCTGAACGTGTAGAGCACCCGAAAGCAGGAGGAGGAGGAGGCGCAGTGTTCTCTCCTGAGCATGAAGCTGGCTTTTGGTGTTGCTTTTGCAGCTGCCACTAGCCATTGATGATCGCTCTTCTCTTCCACTGGGAGAGTAAGAGGGAGAGGATGCAGTCTGAGTGGTTTCTGGAAAAAAAAAAAATTCAAAATAGAACTACCATATAATCCAGAGATTCCACTTCTGGGTATTTATCTGAAAAAAAAAGAAAATACTAATTCAAAAATATATGTATATACAGAATGGAATACTATTCATCATAAAAAGACTGAAATCTTGCTATTTGCAACAACATGAATGTTGAGGGTATTATGCTAAGTGAAATAAGTCAGACAGAGAAAGACAAATACTGTGGGGTTGGAATATTATTTTTCCCAAATGGATAGCCAATAGTCCCAACAACATTTCTTATAGCCATTATTTTCCTTTCTAATTTAAAATGCCATCTTTTTCGTTAACTAAATTCTAATAGATAAATAGATTAATAGATTATATATATATGGAGAGAGAGAGAGAGAGAGAGAGAGAGAGAGAGAGAGAGAGAGAGAGAGAATCTGGTCTTGGACCTCTATTTTGTTTATGTTTTTTAAAATACTCATATGTTTTTGGTCAGTAATATTTTATTTGAATAAATTGTAGCTTCATAGCACATTTTGATATCTGCTAGGGTAAGTCCTTCCTCCTACTTGATCAGTATTCTTGGCTATTCTTACATTTTTTGGTCAACCTGCCAAATTTCATTTAAAAAATAATTATTTGGATTAGAAATGACATCTTTAAAATAAGTGGTCTCCCATATGTCTTTATTTTCTTTTATATATTAGAGTAAAACTTTATATAGGACTTCCATGTTTTTTGTTAAGTTCATTTCTTGCTTCTTTATAGATTTTGTAGCAATTGTGAATTGATTCTTTTTCATGACATAGTCTAGGTAAGTTATCACTGGTCTGTATGGAAACCATTGATTTCTATGTGGTAATTTTGTATATAACCAATTTATTAACTGTCTTATTCATTCTTATAATTTTTCAGTTGGTTCACTTAGATTTTCTAGGAAGTATCTTTCATCTTCAGGTAATGCTTGTATTGTGTCTTTTTTCCCATATTTATAATCATTTCTTTTTCTTGTCTCTCAGCGATAAATACTCCAATATGACATTGACCAGTAGAAATAATAATTGGCATGCTTTTCTTGTTTTTTATTTTAGTGGGATTTGCAGTTTGCCATTTTTATTGTAACTAGTAATTTGATGGAGTGGCTCTCAATTACCAGAAGCATGAATGTATTATCTAAACAAACTGTTTACTTAGCGCTGCTTCGGTCAACAGGCATCAAGACATCCTGGAAGAGATCTTCTGCTGCTGACCTCTCTTGGTCCCATAAATATGTCCTGACCAGGGGACCAAGATGTTAACAGTTTATATAAGGTGAGTTTCATGGAAACTAAGTAGCCACCCAAATACTTTCTCAGTAACTCTCTACAATCCTTCCTTGCATGGATAGCACAGCTTGTACATATTATAGTAGCACTAGAGGCCCAGTGCACGAAATTCGTGCATGGGGGGGGCGTTGTCCCTCAGCCCAGCCTGCACCCTCTCCAATCTGGGACCCCTTGAGGGATGTCCGACTGCCCTCGACAGTCGGATATCCCTCTCACAATCCAGGACTGCTGGCTCCCAACTGCTCGCCTGCCTGCCTTCCTGATTGCCCCTAACCACTTCTGCCTGACAGCCTGATCACCCCCTAACCACTCCCCTGCCAGCCTGATTGATGCCTAACTGCTCCCCTGCCAGCCTGTTTACCCCTAACTGCCCTCCCCTGCAGGCCTGGTCACCCCTAACTGCCCTCCCCTGCAGGCCTGGTCACCCCTAACTGACCTCACCTGCAGGCCTGGATCCCCCCAACTGCCCTTCCCTGCAGGCCCGGTCGCCCCCAACTTCCCTCCTCTGCCGAACTGGTCACCCCTAACTGCCCTCCCCTGCAGGCCTGATCGCCTACAACTGCCCTCCCTTGCAGGCCTGGTCCCTCCCAACTGCCCTCCCCTGCTGGGTATCTTGTGGTGGCCATCTTGTGGTAGTCATCTTGTGTCCACAGGGGGGCAGCCATCTTTGACCACATGGGGGCAGCCATCTTGTGTGTTGGAGTGATGGTCAGTTTGCATATTACTCTTTTATTAGATAGGATAGAGGCCTGGTGCATGGGTGGGGGCCAGCTGGTTTGCCCTGAAGGGTGTCCCAGATCAGGGTGGGGGTTCCCTTGGGGGCGTGGGGCAGCCTGGGCAAGGGGCCTGTGGTGGTTTGCAGGCCAGCCACACCCCCGGCAACCCAAGCAGAGGCCCTGGTATCTGGGATTTATTTATCTTCTATAATTGAAACTTTGTAGCCTTGAGTGGAGGCCTGGGCTGGCCAGGGTGTGCGGAAAGCTTGTCTTCCTCCATTGCCAGGGAAACCCAAGCCTTCTGCTCACTCTGTGGCCACAGCCATCTTGGTTGGGTTAATTTGCATACTCGCTCCTGATTGGCCGGTGGGCATGGCTTGTGGGTGTAGCGGAGTGATGGTTAATTTGCATATTACTCTTTTATTAGTATGTTCCATGTAACAGGATACATCTGTATTTAACATAAAGCATTTAATTTAATAGAACACATCTATATATAACATTTATGTACTTATTTAGCTCTGGATAATTGCCTTTATGGGAGTCATAGTATAGGCATCCCTGATAGGTAATGTCTACTATATGCAACGTTTGCCTTTTTTTTTTTTTTCTGGTAGATGCTTTCTATTACATTATGGTGGCGGTGGTGATGATGATGATGATGATGATGATGATAATGCTAGCAAATGTTATATGTTTACTTTGTGTTACTTACTGTTAAAAGTACTTTATATATAACTCATTTAGAAAATTTCCTTCTTTTCGCAGTTTACTAATAGTTGTGTTTGTATGTGTGCACGTGTATTAACAAGAGTGAGTGTGGGATTTTACTGAATGCTTTTCCAGCACCTATTAGGATAATTGCATGATTTTTCTTCTTTATTCTACTAATGTAGAGAACAATATGAATAGATCTCATCCTGTTGAATCAGAGCCTCATGGAGTCCTCTAATCCATCAGCATCATTACTTTTCACTAATTATCTCATGCTCCTCGTGTTTTCATTTTTTCTTTCCCAGTCTAGAGTCCATTGTACATCAAACTCACCATATTGTAAATATTCTTAACTAGTGCCCAGTGCACAGATTCTTGCACATTGAAAGGAAATTAATTAGAAGGTGACCAGCAGGGCGGGACTGGGTGAGATGGCCAGACATGCCCTAGAGCCAACCTTCCACAGCCCCTCCCCGGCCGGCTGCACCTGGGGTGGCACCTCGGCTTGAAGGGCAACTGTGGAGTGAGTGGGGTCCCTCTGGCAGGTGATGTCCCTCAGCCTGGCCTGCGGAGATTGGGCTGAAACCGGCTCTCTGACATCCCCCGAGGGGTCCCGGATTGCAAGAGGGTGGTTCTCGAGTGACGCACCCCGGAATCGGGCTCCCTCCTCTCTGGTCTTGGGGTACATCACCAGAGAACCTTCCACTGCCAAGTCACCACAGCTCGGCAGCTCCTGTGTTGAGCATCTGCCCCCTGGTGGTCAGTGCACGTCATACCTACCAGCCAGTCAGCTGGTCGCTTAGCCTTTTATATATATAGACTAGAGGCCCAGTGCATGAAATTCATGCTCGGGGGGGGGGGCGGTGTCCCTCAGCCTGACCTGCTCCCTCTCCAATCCAGGAGCCCTAAGGGGATGTCCTACTGATGGCTTAGGCCCGCTCCCTGGTTTCTCTGCTTTCTGCGGGGCCTGCCTGCTCCACACCACGGCGACTGCCAAGCAGGCCATGCTGGGAGCTGCCTGCAGGCTGCGCTTCACTGCTCCCGGGTCTCTGAGGCCGTGCTGGGTGCTACCTGCGGCCATGCTTGCCTGCTCCCAGGTCGCCACGGCTATGGCCAAGCAGGCCTCTTTGCACCCTGCTGTCAGTCTCCACGGAGGCGATGAGGTTAATTTGCATACTCACTCCTGATTGGCTGGCGGGCATCACAAAGGTATGGTCAATTTGCATCTTTCTCTTTTATTAGTGTAGATTCTCTTGTTACTTTCTCTTCATTATGCTCACTGACAAAATTCCAAATCCTCTCACACCCAATTAACTGAATAGTCCATGTCTGCACCTAACCAGCTGGATATGGCTGGAGAGAAGCCCATGACTGTGATCTCTTAAATGAAATTTCTGACTATAAATTTTAAATGAGCATTTAATACTGCCCAGCAATTCTGCTATGCTCTCCCAGTAGTTTTGTTTTTCCACTACTCAATATAACCCTTTCTTCTTCTTTCAAACCTCCGGCATACTACCCCCACTTCATTTTCATAGGACCTCAATATATAATTCATTGAGAAAATAGAGGCATTCAGATTCACCTTCCTCCCACCTAATCTATCAACTTTTCTGATCTGCTTCAGGATCCATATTCTTTGCTTTCTCACATAGGCACTATAGCCCATATCCATCTGCCTTCCCAAGGATCAAATTGCTTATCTCTGCTGCGTCACCAATTTCTCCTTCTCTAATGGATCATTTCCACTATCAAACACACATGCCTTAGTATCTCTCATCTTAAAACACACGTACACACAAGCAAAACCTTTCCTTGACACCATATTTCTCGACTACCATTCCACTTACTCCTACTCATAGCAAAACTTATGGAAAGGTTTTCTATATTTGCTTTTGCTGCTTCTTAACCTTCCGTCCTCTCAGCATGCTCCAATCAGCCTTTTAACCTCTTCATTCCACTGAAACTGCTTTTGTCAAAGCTATCATTGATCTCTAGCTAGCCACTTCTCTATTCTCACCTTATTTGACCTCTAGGAAGTTTTCAACATAGTTAACCACTTCCTTCTTGAAATATTTTCTTTCTTTTAATTTAAATTCTTTATCATTAAAAGTATTACATATATCTCCTTTTTCCCCCATTGACCTCTCCCCGGCCACTCTCCCCGCACCCCAGCATGTGCCCCCGCCTCCCTACTGTCTGTGTCCATGGGTTATGCTTATATACATGCATACAAGTCCTTTGGTTAATCTCTTACCCCTTCCTCCCACCCTCCCCTGACTTCCTTCCAAGGCTCTATGGTCTGTTCTATGCTTCTATGCAACCAATCGATGTGTTTCTCTCACATCCATATTCCTGTCTTTCCCTCTCCCTTCTACTCTCTCTAAAAATCAATGGGAAAATATCTTTGGGTGAGGATTAATAAAATAAAGGTAGGGTCTACATCCCCTTCCCTTGACTATGAGTGGGGTTGTTACTGCTTTTAGTGGTGGTGGCTGGTATAAAATGGTGGAAGTGATACAGTATGACTTCTGAGGCTAGGTCATAAAAGCCACTTTGCTCACTGCAACACTTTCTGGAAACTCTGATCAGCTATGTGTGAAGTCTGATTACTCTGAGGTTGCCATGCTGGGGAGGCCACGTGTAGATGCTTCAGTTAACTGTCCCAGCCTACAAGTACAAAGGTGCTATGCTATGTACTAAATATTAGGAATGCAGAAATAAATGAGGCAAGGTCCCTGCCTTCAAGATTTCCTGCTATCTACAACTTCAAGATAAAAATTTAATTGTCTTCTCCCCCCAAAACACATTGCTTTGGTATCAGGGAGACTTCTCTTTCTCCTGTTCCTTCTCTTCCTCATGCTTCTCCTCAACCTCTTTCTCTACCTTTTCCATCTCCATCTGCTTCTCTGGCTCACTCTTGCAGTCCTGTTACCTAGCACAGGGTCTGGTACATGGTAGGTATTCAATAAATAATTGCTGACTAAATCAAGTAACACACAAATCAATAAATATCTTCACATAACTTGATAGATTCTAAGGAACTACAAAAGTCTTCTGACCTTACGTTTTCATCATCTCAAACATTCTTGAACGCCCCAGAGCCTGGAGCTCACTACTTCCTGAGAACCCTACTGTCCAAAGTCTTTTTAAAATTAGTTGTTTTCACCCAGCCAGTATGGCTCAGTGGATTGAGCATTGGCCCCTGCACCAAGAGGTCACTGGTTGGATTCCAATCCAAGCACATGCTCGGGTTTCCAGCTCAATCCCGTAGGGGGCATGCAGGAAGTCGATGTTTCTATCTCTCCCTCTCCCTCTCTATCTAAAAATCAATTAAAAAAAAATAATAACAAGTAAAAAATAAATAAAATTAGTTATTTCCCCCAACCTACAGATAAAGAAGGCTTGTTCAGGACTGGAGAGGAAGTCAAAAGGATCGGGCATTATTTTAACCTTTTTGAAGTTCCAGCCACTGTGTTAGGTCCTTTTCATTCATTATTTTCTTTGATCCTCTCAATAATCCTATGAAGCAATTAGTGTCATCTCCATTTTACAGATGAGGAAACTGAAGTTCAGAGAGGTGAGGTGACTTACTCAATGTCACATGGCTTATAGAATTGAAATTTTAAAATAACAATATATAGTTGGAATTCTAGTCCAGGTTTATCTTATTCCCTAATTCATGTCATTTTTTTTTTTTTTTGTCTTGAAGAGGAGAGAGAGAAATCAGTTGTCCTAGCTTAAAAGTGTAGTATAAGTGAAGGCTGAAAGTAGAAGCAGACATACCAATTGATTTGCTAGTCAAAGCCTCATACTTTGCCCTCCTTACTAGTTCTGCCATCTCATTGACAGAAATGGCAAATTCAGGTATAGCTGCCAAATTTCTCTATCGCTGGCTCCTAGACCATGAATATGTAGAAAGCTGCCAGCAAAATACAAAAGAGGCCACTTGTATTCAACATTGTACTTTAGGTTTTGCAAGGGCTATTAAATGAGGATATAAAAGAAAAAGCATTCATATTGGAAAAGAAGAAGTAAAACTATCTCTATTTACAGACAACAGGATTTTACATATGGAAAACACTAAAAAACACACACACACAACTAAACTGCTAGAGGTAATAAACAAATTCAGTGAGACTATAGAAATAAGATTAATATTTAAAAATCATGTTTTGCCTGGCCCATGTGGCTCAGTGGTTGACTGTCAACCCATGAACCATGAGGTCTCCAGTTCAATTCCCGATCAAGGCACATGCTCAGGTTGTGGCTCAATCCCCCACGGGGGCCATGCAGGAAGCAGCTGCTGAATGTTTCTTTCTCATCAATGTTTCTATCTCTCTATCCCTCTCCCTTCCTCTCTATCTAAAAAAAAGAAGCAATAAAAACATATTTTAAAAACAAATCAGTTGTTTTGAATAATCCAAAATGAAATTAAGAAAAAAATTCCACCCTAGCCAGTTTGGCTCAGTGGATAGAGTGTCGGCCTGCAGACTGAAGGGTCCCAGGTTCGATTCCGGTCAAGGGCACATGCTCAGGTTGTGGGCTGAATCCCCAATAGGGGGCATGCAGGAGGTAGCCAATCAATGATTCTCTCTCATCATCGATGTTTCTATCTCTCTCTCCCTCTCCCTTCTCTGAAATGAATAAAAAAATATATTATTTAAAAAAAGAAATCAATTGCAATTACATAGCACCACGAAGAATAAAATACTTAGGAGTAAATTTAACCAAAAAAGTGTAAGATTTGTTCTCTGAAAACTACAAAACATTGTTGAAAGAAATTAAAGATAACCTAACTAAATGGAATATATCCTGTATTCATGGATTGGAATACTTAATATTGTTAAGATGGCACTATTGCCCAAACTGATCAATAGATTCAATACAATTCCTATCAAAATTCCAACTGCCTTTTGGGGTGAGGGGGCAGAAATAGACAAGCTGATCCTAACATTCATATGCAAATACAAGAGACCCAGAATAACCAAAACAATATAGAAAAAGAACAAAGTTGGAGGACTTATACTTCCTGATTTCTTTTTTTAAGAAGAAAAGTGTCCCCACTTTCTTATATTTTCAAAAAAATATATTTTTATTGATTTCAGAGATGAAGGGAGGAGAGAGAGATAGAAACATCAATGATGAGAGAGAATCATTGATTGGCTGCCTCCTGCATCCCCCACACTGGGGATGGAGCCTGCAACCTGGGCATGTGCCCTGACGGGGAATCGAACCATGACCTTCTGGTTCATAACCATTGAGCGACACTGGCTGGGCAATATAATTCCTGATTTCAAACCTACTACAAAGCTACAGCAATCAAGACAGTGTGATACTGCCCTGGCCAGTTTGGCTCAGTGGATAGAGCATTGGCCTGTGGACTGAAGGGTCCCAGGTTCAACTGCAGTCAAGGTCACATACCTGGGTTGTGGGCTCAATTCCCAGTAGGGGACGTGCAGGAGACAGCCGATCGATGACTCTCTCTCATCATTGATGTTTCTATCTCTCTCACCCTCTCCCTTCCTCCCTGAAATCTATAAAAATATATTTTAAAAAAAGACAGTGTGATACTAACATAACAGTAGATATAAGATTGACAGAACAGAATTGAGTGTCCAGAAATAAACCCTTACATTTACAGCTGATTGATTTTTGACAAGGGTGCTAGGCTATTTGTTGGGGGAAAGAATAGTCTTCAACAAATGGTGCTTGGACAACTGGGTATCTATATACAAAAAACTGAATTTGAACCTCTACCTCACATCTTCTACAAAAGCTAACACAAAGTAGATCAAAAACCTAAATGTAAGAGCTAAAACTATAAAACTCTTAGAAAACAGCATAGAAATAAATCTTTATGACTTTGAATTAGGTTTCTTGGTATAACAAAAGCACAAATAATCAAAGAAAAGTTGGACTTCTAAATTAATTTTTTTTTGTGCTTCAAAGAACACCATAAAAAAGTAAAATGACAACCCACAATATGGGAGAGAAGTTTTGCAAATTATATATTTGATAAAGGACTTAATATCTAAAAGGTATAAAGGACTCAAACTCCTACAACTCAATAATAAAAAATATAGATTATCCAATTTTAAAAGAGGATTTGAATTGACATTTCTTCAAAGATATACAGATGGCCAATAGACACATAAATAGATGCTCAACATCATTAGTCCTTAGGGAAATGCAAACCAAATTCACAGTGAGATAACACTTCATGCCCATGAAGATAGCTATAATAAATCTAAAAATAACAAGTGTTGGCAAGAGTGTGGAGACATTAGGAGCCTCATACATTGCTGATAGGAATATAAAATAATATAACTACTATGAAAAAAAGTCCCTAAAAAAGTTAAACATAGAGTTACCATATAACCCAGCAAATCTATTCCTAGGTATAAACCCAAAAGAATTGAAAACATACCCACACAAAAACTTGAACATGAATGTTCATAACATTAGTACTATAGCCAAAAAGTGGTAACAACCAAATGTCCATGAACTGATGAATGTGTAAACAAAATATGGTATATATCCTCAACCACAAGAGCAAGGCTGGTGATTGCGTAGGAGCAGGTGGACAGAAATTACATTTGGATGCCAGGTGGTGTCTCTTGGCAAGTTGGTCTAGTTCACTCGTGTTTAATGCCAAGTCCCTGTCCTCCTCAGCCAGAGTGGCTCCTCTTCAGCTCCCACTTAAGATTTCTTTTCAATTACGGGGTCCCCAGCTAAAGAAGAAGAAAAGCCCTGGCCTGATAGATCGGCTGCAAAGAAGCTCATCTTCGACTTCCAGGCTCCAGACTTGTGGAAAGTTAGTGTAAGTAGAGACTGTTGCGTCAGAACATCGATAGACCAGCAGTCCAGACAAGCATTGGAGTGTCACAAGCAGTGTGGGTGGCTGGAGCTCTGCCTTCTGGCAGTGTCCACTAGCGAGGCTCCTTTTGGCTCCATCTGGGGAGCATTCAAAAAGTTCAGTTCCATTCATAAACCTTCACGGAGTATGTCCTGGCTCTCACTCCCCAATGGGTGAGCCAAGTCCTTGTCCCCAGGTGGCTTCGGCATGGGATGTGTAAACATGCTCTGTCCTTGACAACTCTAGTCCCTCTCCCCCTCTCTTTTTTTGTTAATCCTCACCCAAGAATATTTTTCCATTGACTTTTAGGGAAAGTAGGAGAGAGGGAAAGACAGTGAGAAACATCGATGTAAGAGAAACACATCGATTGATTGCCTCCTGCGAGCGCCCTGACCAGGGTCGGGGTTGGGGTCTACTCCCCTCTCTTGTACTGAGCTGAGATCTTGAGCTCACTGTCTCTCAAGGAACAGCAAGAGCAGAGTGGGCAGCTTTTAGCTATGGGAAAGGAGAGAAGGGAAGAGGATTAGTAACTACTGGGCACTTACTCTGTGTCAGAGACAAAGGGATATGCACATATATGATTTAACTTCCTCCTCAAGACATCCTTGAGCAGTAGGTGAAGAGACTTGTCCCAGGTACTTAAAGTTAGTATATTGTGAAACTGGGATTTGAACTCCGGACCATCTAATTCTAAAATCATGGCTCAGTGGTTGAGCATCGACCTATGAACCAGGAGGCCACGGTTTGATTTCTGGTCAGGGCACATGCCCGGGTTGCGGGCTCAATCCCCAGTGTAGAGCGTGCAGGAGGTAGCCAATTGATGATTCTCTCTCATCATTGATGTTTCTAGTTCTCTTTCCCTCTCATTTCCTCTCTGAAATCAATAAAAATATATTTAAAAAGTAAATAAAATCTGTGCTCTGGAGAAGCTGGAAGTTCACTTCTACTGGACCAGTTCTAGTTCCCACTGTTTATACAACTTGCTCATTCATTCATTATTCATTCCATTAGTTTCCCTGAGTAGGCATTTGGTGCCAGGAAATATGGTAGGCAACAGAGACACAAGCCTGAATACCTGAACAAGGCATAAGCCCTGCTCTCAAGGATTTATAATGTAATAGGAGCCAGGCCTAAGACATAAGACCAGGAGCTGAGGTAATTACTCCACCAAGTGAGGTCCTATGGTGGCTCAGCCAGATGGCAAGTGGTTTTTATTTATTTTTCAATCTGGATTTTTTTCTTTATTGATTAATGTTTTACATATGTGTCCTTATCCCCCCTATGTCCCCCACCCCTCCACTCATGCCCTCACCCCCCTGGTGTCTGTGTCCATTGGTTAGGCTTATATGCATGCATACAAGTCCTTTGGTTGATCTCTCCCCCTTACCTCCACCCTCCCCTACCTTCTCTCTGAGGTTTAAAGGACTAATCGATTCTTTCCATTTGCAACAACATGGATAGAACTGGAGAGCATTATGCTAAGCGAAATAAGCCAGTCAGAGAAAGATAAATATCACATAATCTCACTCATTTGTGGAATATAATGAACAACATAAAATGATGAACAAAAACACATCCACAGACAGACAAGTGTGTGGTTTTTTTTAATTTTTAAAAATATATTTTATTGATTTTTTACAGAGAGGGAGAGGGAGAGAGAGTTAGAAACATCAATGAGAGGGAAACATCAATCAGCTGCCTCCTGCACACCCCCTACTGGGGATGTGCCCACAACCAAGGTACATGCCCTTGACCAGAATAGAACCTGGGACCCTTGAGTCCGCAGGCCAATGCTCTATCCACTGAGCCAAACCGGTTAGGGCAACAAGTGGTTTTTTATAGGAGACTGAGAACTCAAGGTTTGATGCAGTGGGCCAAATATGTTGCCAATTCTCTACCCACCCACCCCCACCCTGTCCTGTAGATGTGTGTGGTGTGAGCAGCCACCATCAGAGGGAGCTGAGGGGGAAGTGGTATTCTGGGGCACTGCTTCTCAGCCACAGCAGGAAGTGGAGGGAGGGCTTGCTGAATAGGCAGACGTTTAGGGGTGTTTATTGACCATAGAACTTTGGTTTGGGAGGGCTCAGTCAGAAGGGTCTTCAGGAAGGGGGCAGTGGGTGCCTGAGTGGAAGTGAGTTTTGGAGTGAGAATGTGGGTGATCAGAGTGCTCAAGAATGACAGGGTGAGAGACTGAGGCATTGCAGACCAACTGAAACTGGAGTAAATACATTTCATACCCAACCTGAGGCTATTTTCAGTACAGGAAACAAGCTACTGTCTCTGCTCATGGTACCAGACAGAATATGGAGAAACTCTGTTAGGAAGTGGGAGTTGGAAAGGCAGCCTCAAACCAGGCTGGAAGCCACCAGCACTGTTTCGACTGTGGGGGGAATTTATCCTGAAGCGTAGAAGAAGGGAGGTGGCTACTAGGTTCAACTCAGAACTTGACCTCTACTTGTTTTTTATTTTTTTATCCTCTTAGCTCTAAACTGGTTTGCTATTTAGTGCATAGTTCCTCCCCTTCAAATTTTCTGTCCCCTATTATTGTTTCCAGTTAATATCTGGTTTCACAGAGAAGTGGCATGATGCTATAGAAAGAACTTGGGAGTAGAATCTAGTCACTGGGTTAAAAGTCCCAATGCTATACCCAGGCAGGGATGGAATCAGCAGGATTAGAATGCAGGTTATAGAACTCCCAATTTTTTCATACTTCACTGCCATATCATATAATGCAGAGCCTGACATCCTTAACTCCCCTGAGCTTCAGTTTCCTCACTTTCCGTAATAATATCTGCCTTATAGGTGGCTACAAAGATTCAATGACCTGTGAAGCCCATAATACAGTGCCTGACCATGGTGTGCCCCTAACGTTTTTAATCATTACATACAAATATTATTTGCCTCTATGGCTACACATTGTGGGTGCTCAAATGAATATCTCACTACACATGTTATGGACTGAATTGGGCCTCCCCCCAACCCCCAATATCCACAGGTTGAAATCTTAATCCTCGGTACCTCAAATGTGACTGTATTTGTTTTTTTTTTTTGTTTGTTTGTTTTTTGTTTTCTAATAAATCTTTATTCAGATTATTACAATTGTTTCTCCTTTTTCCCCCCATAGCTCCCCTCCACCCGGTTCCCACCCCACCTTCTGCCCTTACCTCCCCCCCACTGTCCTCATCCATAGGTGTATGATTTTTGTTCAGTCTCTTCCTGAACCCCCCCCACACCCCTTTCCCCCTGAGAATTATCAGTCCACTCCCTTTCTATGCCCCTGATTCTATTATATTCACCAGATTATTCTGTTCCTCAGGTTTTTAATTCACTTGATTTTTAGGTTCACTTGTTGATAGATATGTATTTGTTGTTCATAATTTTTATCTTTACCTTTTTCTTCTTCCTCTTCTTTAAGAATACCTTTCAGCATTTCATATAATACTGGTTTGGTGGTGATGAACTCCTTTAGCTTTTTCTTATCTGTGAAGCTCTTTATCTGCCCTTCAATTCTGAATAATAGCTTTGCTGGGTAGAGTAATCTTGGTTGTAGGTTCTTGCTATTCAGCACATTGAAAATTTCTTGCCACTCCCATCTGGCCTGCATAGTTTCTGTTGAGAAATCAGCTGACAGTTGTATGGGTGCTCTCTTGTAGGTAATTAACTGTTTTTCTCTTGCTGCTTTTAGTATTCTCTCTTTGTCTTTTGCTCTTGGCATTTTAATTATGATGTGTCTTGGTGTGGTCCTCCTTGGGTTCCTTTTGTTTGGGGTTCTGTGCGCTTCCTGGACTTGTAAGTCTATTTCTTTCACCAGGTGGGAGAAGTTTTCGGTCATTATTTCTTCCAATAGGTTTTCAGTATCTTGCTCTCTCTCTTCTTCTGGCACCCCCATAATTCTGATGTTGGTACGCTTGAAGTTGTCCCAGAGTCTTCTTACATTATCTTCAACTTTTTGGATTTTTTTTTTTTTGCTTTTTGCTTTTTCGGTTGAGTGTTTTTTGCTTCTTTGTATTTCAATTCTTTGACTTGATTCTTGTGTTCCTCTTGTCTGTTTTTGGGTCTCTGTATAATATTTTTTATTTCAGTCAGTGTATGTTTAATTTCTAGTTGGTCCTTTTTCATATCTTCGAGGGTCTCGTTATATTTATTGGCCTTTTCTAGGATATTCTTGAAAAGCCTTATAACCGTGGTTTTGAATTCTATATCCAGTCGCTTGTTTTCCTCCATTTCTTTCATTTGTGATCTGTTTCTTTGACGCCGCATTTTCATTGCTTCCCTGGGTTGGTAGGGTAGATTTGTGTGCTAGGTTTCCTATATGGCCCAGTGGGTCGGCCTCCCCAGTTAACCTGAGGTGGACACTCTTGGTGCACCCCTTTGTGGACTGTGTGTACAGCCTTGTTGTAATGAAGTCTTGATTGTTGTTGGTATCACTGGGAGGAATTGACCTCCAGGCCAGTTGGCTGTAAGGATCAGCTGTGTCTACACTGGGAGAAGTTCGGTGCTGGAGACAGCCTTATAGGATTAGACTTGCCAAATTGCAATAGCCTCTGTGCTCAGCTTGGATGGGGTGGAGTCTCAGGGCGGAGCAGACAGTCTTGGCTTCCCGTCAGCCTTGCCCTTGTGCGCCTTCAGACCTCTGCCTTCCCCAGCTCCCGAGTCTCCGCCCGAGAGTCCAGATTCCCCCCACAAGAGCGTGGGTCCCCAGGGGCTTGCCTGGAACTGGGGTTCAGTGCAGTCAGAACTGGGGCTCAGTGCAGTCAGGATCTTCCGACTCCCTTCCACTAGGGAAAGCCTGTGGCAACCTCCGCAGCCTTTGTGCGCACTGGCACGCGCGCGCCTTCAGACCTCTGCCTTCCCCGGCTCCCGAGTCTCTGCCCGAGAGTCCAGATTCCCCCCACAAGAGCGTGGGTCCCCAGGGGCTTGCATGGAACTGGGGTTCAGTGCAGTCAGAACTGGGGTTCAGTGTGGTCGGGGGCTTCCTTCCCCCTTCCGCCAGAGAAAGTCAGCCAGGCTCTCAGCCGCCCTTCCTCTCTGCGCGCACAAAGACCCTTTGCCGTACCTCCAATTCTCTGTGAGCTTTTCTCTTTCCTTCTAGTTGTAGAATTTTCACTCAGCCAGCTTTCCTGTGTTTCTGGATGGTGTCCGTTCTGTCTTTTAGTTGTAGTTTTGAAATTGTTGTGCGAGGCAGCAGTTTAGGTGCTTACCTATGCCGCCATCTTGGTTTCTCAGAATGTGACTGTATTTGGAGATAAGGTCTTTAAAGAGGCAATTCAATTAAACAAAGAGGCAATTAAGTTAAGGTAGACCCTAATCCATTATGACCTGTGTCATAATTTCAGAGAGGAAGGGAGAGAGAGATAGAAATATCAATGATGAGAGAGAATCATTGGTCAGCTGCCTTCTGCACGCCCCCTAATGGGGATCCAGCCTCAACCCCTCCCCAGAACAGAACTCTGAACTCTAGGTTCATAGGTGGATGTTCAACCACTGAGCTACACCGGCTGGGCACACTGCATTTTTTAAACTAGTGGACAGAGACCTCCCCCATTCTGCTGACTAGAAACTGCTTGTTGACCTGTAGTCCTGTATTCTCCAACTCAAAGTTCCAATTAAAAGCCCCAAAGAGGCTGGGCCTGCTGGGCTGACCATCACTCCAAGGACGCTGCTCCTTTAGCTCTTGGCTGCTAAGGTGAAGTCATCAGCGAAAGCAAGATTTTTCTGTTTTGAGTGACTTGCTGACCAGGGCGCTTGTCATGGGACCAACGAGAGAATGAATGCATCATTCATCATGGTCCATTCCGTGGTGCTTTCTGGCTGCACTGGGAGGGATGGGCAACTGGGCATGCGGTGCTGGATGAAGAAAAGGTGGGAAAGTGCTGCATCTGTGGTGACTGGTGTTCTCTGTCCCAGGACAGTGGAGAAGGGGGAGACTGACAGAGGAAAAAGAAATGGTCTGATGTGGGAGGAAGGAGAGGTGCCCGGTGTGAATCTCAGGACTCTTTCACGGACAGAGCGGAGGCTGTGTCTGTGGATCAGCGGAGTCCGGAATCCTGATCTTTCGAGGACACTGTGGCAGCGGCTCTGGGAGGATCGCATGTAGTCCTTCAAAGCCGTGTGCCCGGGATGGCCGTCCTGGGCAGGCAGGGCAGTGCGGGCGCGCGCGCGCGGGCACACACACACACACACACACACACACACACACACACACACACACACACACACGACACGTCCTCGGGGCACTGCCCCCTCCGGCGCGCACGCCCGATCCCAACCACGCCCCCTGCCCCCACGCAGGGCTCGGTGGACCCGTCCCCCCCGGGCCGCGCACGCCCCCTCTGTGAGCCAGGACTCCGGACGGCGCGCGCCCTGCGCCCCGTCCCCACCCGCGGGCGCGCGCGCAGGCTCCCGCGCCCGCTCCAGCTGGCGGCGGTGGCGGGGATTGTTTTTGTTGTCGCTGAGGCCGGAAGAGCTGCGGGAGCCGGGTCCCTATCTCCGGGCCAGGCGCCGCCGCCGCCCCCTGCCCAGCGCCCGCGTCCCCGCGGCGCCCCTCCTCAGCGCCAATATTCCGGAGATCAAACGCTACGCGGCGGCGGCGGGGCCCGGAGCGGGAGGCGCCGGGGACCGGGGCGAGGCGGCCCCCGCCGCCGCCATGGAGGCGCTGGGACCAGGTGAGCGCGCCCAGGCCTGGCCGGCATAGGGCCCGGAACGGACGAGTGGGCGGGCGGGACCATCGCTCTCTGTAGCCCCCTTCGGCTCGCGCGTACCCTCCCCGGGTTCCGGTCGTCAGGCCCCGGGGGAACCGGACCCGTGCCCCATTGCACAAGGCGGAGCGAGCTGACCCGGGCCTCCGGGGGCGGGGACCGCGCCCCAGCTTGGAGAGATGAGCCCGATCTCTGAGGTCTAAGGGCGGGAGGCCCAGAAAGGTGACCCGCGCCCCAGGTAGAGGGGAGACCTGACCCAACCTCAGGGAGGTGGTTGAGATGAGGCCAGTTTGGGCCATCGAAGGGACGATTTGTGCCTGGTACGCTGCGAAGGCTTGGCCCGGACTGGACCGCGAAGGTCTCCCACCTACTGCCAGGGGTATTCTTGATTTGGGGCTGCAGTCCCATTTTTCTTTGCACTGGCAGAGGTCCAGAGCCTTAGATAAGGAATACCCCTTGCTCCGAAGGCCAAGGGGCAAAGTGCTCACCCTTTCTTGAAGTCCCTGAAGTCTCGGGGAATAAGGTCCTATGCCTCTACCTGTCAGCCTGTGTGATAGTCCCAGAGTGACAGGCGAGTTAGCAGCCAGCCGCTCCAGCACAGGCTTTGATGCCCTGAATTCTCTTCTAACTGGGTTCTGAGTGGTTATGAGGATCAAATGAAGGAGAAAGTGCTTTGGAAACTGTCATTTCCTATCATTGTGAATAGCTTCTGGCTTTCTCTCCCACTCTGCCCTAATCTGAGGAAGCTTTCCAGGATGTAACAAGTGGCCTACAGACTGCAGCCTGGTGCTCCCACCTCCAACCCCAACAGGTTTCTAATACTTCTGCTAAGAAGGGCAGGGTTTAGGGGCTGTGATAGAATTCACTTTAATATCCAACTTTGTCTACATAGTGGACTTAGTTGTAGAGCATTTCATTTTTTCTTTGGTGCATAGAATATTCACTTTACCGTTTGAGTTTGGAAACTTTGTAGGCTTTTTTTTTTTCCTTAGAACTTGTTCACATCACTGAATGACTTAATTTTACCTTAATTTGCTGCTTAAACTATTTTTTTTAAAAAGCCTTTATAATAAAATTTCATATGCCTTTTAAAAATAAATTGCTTTTGTAACATTAATATTATTTGGTAAACCTCAGTGTGAGTGTTATGCAGGGTTACTTCAGCTATAGCCTCTGGCTAAAGGCATGACCACGTCTTCAGGAACGTAACAGACTTCTGTTCAAATCCAATCTAGTAATTTAATAGTTGTATAACCTTGGGCAAGTTACTTAATTCCTTTGAACTTTCATTTCCTCGTCAATAAAATGAAGTAATAATAATTATGTGCTGCCAGATTGTTGTGAGACTGAAATGAGATAATGTATGTGAGAAGTCTTATTGTAGAGACCAATGCATTTGAGATACTTACAAATGTTCTGCCCTCACTCCCCTACTAGTAACTCATAATTGAAGCAACTGTTGCATGTGTGAGCTGGTATTGAAAGAGACTATGTAATTGTGTGTACAAACTGAATTTCATGGAAAAGATCAACCTGTTGGTGGTAGGAGCGTCCCAGGGATTTTTTTGTTTGTTTGATTTTAGCTTTTGCAGATTTGAGGACTTATCAGTAAGTTCACCCAGGATTATGGAAAATTAATTCTCACTAACCACATTTTATAAGATGTTAATGAATAAGCCAAAATGTCACATAGATCTTTTCTGTTGACTGGGATATTTTCTTGTCTGTTCTCTAGCAAGCTCCTTTTTTGGTGTCACAGTATCTTGGAAACCAAATTAATAACAAGAAGCTGCATGCCAAGCATAGAATCAGAGCAAAGGGAGTTGGTAGTCTTGTGGGATATTTTGCCCAGGTTGTTTTAGAACCTAGAGAAGCTTTCCTGCTTCTTTGTTAAAGCAAGGCAATCTAGAGCTTTGTGCCCTCCTCACTTCAGTAATCATTGGTGCATTCTTAGTTTTGCTCTGCTCTCCCCTCACTCCATTTTGGTTTCTGGCAACAATAATTTGGAAATATATTTAATTAGAATACCATTTATTTTTATTATAATAGTGATAACTTTTATTTTTACAGTGCTTCACAGTTTGGAAAGTGCTTTCACAGCTATTAGCTCATTTGATCCTCTGTGAGGTAGGCAAGGCAGGCATTACCCCCATTTGACAGATGAGAAAAGAGGTGCAGAGAGCTTAATTGACTACCAGGTCTCAAGGCTGAGTGGTGAAATGATGATGAGTCTGGGTCATCTGCCCTCCTTTTCATTTAAGGCTAACTTTATTCAATCTATGTTGTCAAATTTGTTTCCTTTTTGGAAGATTTCAGACTTGTCACCAAATTTTTGGGATGCCCCCAATATAAAGCCCAGGGACCTTTGAGCACTGTAATATTTATGCAGATACAATCTACTCACTTACATTTATTGAGTACTTACTATTATTATAAGACACTGTGTTAAGCCTCTGATATATGTTATCTCATGGGATTCTCATAATAACCTTAAGAGATAGATGCTATAATTACCACATATTCCCCATTTTATAGATAAGAAAACTGAGGCACAGAAGCCCAAGGTCATGCAGGTAGGGAGTGATAAACAGAATTGAAACCCAGGCAGTTTGGTGCCAGAGCTTTAGCCACTGTGCTTTTTCTTTATAAGTAGTTTGCTAACCTCAAAGAAACCAGCTTTTGGAGTGGAAAATTTTAGAATATAGTTTTCTAAATAAATCTTCTAAACTTATTAAAAGAAATGATCACTCACCTTCTAAATTTTCTTTCTTGCCAAAGAAAAGAAACATGCTATTTGCTTTTCTCTACTTCTTAATTCCTTTTCTTTCATTTCCTCTGCCTCTGTCCCTTTGATATCAAGTAGTTTAGAGAGGCAGAGATACCATTGGGGAAGAAAAAGCGCTGGACCTGGATTCTAGTCACAATTTAAAATCAAAGTCATGTGTCATTTGACCCATTCTATCATCAAGCTGGATTTCATCCTACTTTATGATATAATGATTGCTTAAGTGTATGTTGGGATATGCATGGCTGACTTACCTGTATGATTTGATTCAGTGTGCCTATCACATCTGATATTATTTATTCATTACCTCTTACCTTGTTTGTAAATATATTATCACACCCAAAGTAGATCCTCTTGTACACCAGAGGTGGAACTCGATTCTAAGCGATAATAATATTTTTAGGATAAATTATGTTTTAATGAAAAATAATTGTCAGTTCTTGGGTTTTAGGAATGACTGGACTTCTGTTTAGTTTCTATTTGGAACTGCTACAAGTGATCAGTTCAACATTTATTGAATTTCTACAATGTACTGGTCATTGAATTAGATCTTAAGGAGATAGCAATGAACTGGAGGTCCATGTCTTCTAAGTTTACAGTCTAGTGGAGACCGAGTCATTTAACAGGTTGTTTCTATTTACTTGTTCTAAGTGTTCCCTTATACAGAGCGTCTTGGGAACAAAGAGGATGCATCCTCCAGTCTGGGAGATTCTGAAGGCTTTCCAAGGAGGTTTACACCTGGCCTGGGTTTTGAAAGATGAGTAGAATTTAGGGGATAAATGAATAATGAATTTAATATGTGAAAATATTTCAGTACTTGAAGAATTAGTATATGGTGATCTGTCAACACAGATTTCATTAAAGTGTTCCTAAGTGATGTTGGACCACATAGCTTCTTGCATCAAAGTTTTCTTTCCTCAGTGAATTGTCTTCGTTCTTGGCGAAATGCCATTGCAGTAAAAGAACCTGTTATAACTTTCCATTGTAATCATAGCTCACTTTACTGAACACCTATAGCAGGAAAGATGTATATATTTTTTTAGGCCAGTGTCCACTTGACATTATCATAAAAAAGAAATAAGGTTTTTTGTAGACAAATATTTCCAAGACTGTGTTTCTCCAAACCTACATGTCAGTAGCACCCTGTCCCCCGCCAAGGGTGACAATTAAAAATATCTCCAGACATTTGCCAAATGTTTCCTGGGAGACAAAATCTCCCCTGGGTAGAGAACTACTGGTCTAGACTGTGAGTTCTTGAAAGCAGAGGCTGTCTTTTTCCTGAGTCCACAGTGCAGGTTAGACATGTAATCATGAATCAATGTTTGGTAAATAAATAAATAAACTAGACCTTATAATCAGGAAATATCAGATTGCACAGATTATAAAAATATCAGGTTATAAACAGGAAAATTTAGCATTATTGGTATTGTTTCACTATCTAAATTAGTAAGTAAATTGATAAATATAGCTGCTGTTTAACCTCCACCTGTCCATACAATTTACCATAATGTAGGCTAATTTGTGGAAGATTAGTGGATCATCTCCAGCCCAATCATGATGATGGTACCCAGAAAAATGCATATAATTGTGTGAGCCTATCTATAGATCTACTAATGGTCATAAAAGGTTTTCTACAGTAGCTGACATCTGAGAGGAGTTCATCATACTATCTCATTTTGATGTTCCTCATATTCAGAATAATGGCAGCATGGTAAAATATTAGAAATCCAGAGAACCTTAGGTCAAAAGACACCCCAAACTCTTTACATCATATTATGTTTAGTAAATAATAAGACCTTGTTAATTGTAGCTATAACCATCATCATCATCATCATGAAGGGAACAGTATCCTTCAGGACCAAGTAGCACATTGAATGTCTTTCAATCTCTTCAGGACCTCCAACCAGCCTGTTCCAGCCACCTCGTCGTCCTGGCCTTGGAACTGTTGGAAAACCAATTCGACTGTTAGCCAATCATTTTCAGGTTCAGATTCCTAAAATAGATGTGTATCACTATGATGTGGATATTAAACCAGAAAAACGGCCTCGTAGAGTCAACAGGTAAGGATTAGAAAGACTAGAATTCTATACCAATGCACATAACTTATTATGTATCGTACTGTTCTCTAATTCTTTCAGTATGCAGGCTTTGTTTTTCTCTAAGATAAGTTCCTTTGCTGTCTCATACTTTGTTATCCTCCACAGATTCTAGGAGAGTGCTGGATGCATCATTGTTCAGTCAGTAAATACTTATTGAAGGAAGAAGAGAGGTCACTCTTTCATTGTCCAAGGGTAGCAGAAATTTATAAAAGTAGGTGAAGACATTAGTGTCTATGGGAAATAGAACTACCTGGAATTTCAAATTTTATTATTAAGTGTTGGTAATGGACATGAGAAAAATATGTGTAAAGACAGATGGATCAAAAAAAAAAAAAGAAAACATAGTACATAAAAAAAAAAAAAAAGACAGATGGATCATCTTGGAGTACTGAAAAAAGTAAGCTGAGAGAGAAGTTCTGTTTAATTCCAGCATTACCCAAGAGGGGTCTGGATAAGGTAATTTAAGTATTGTGGTCTCTATGACAGGAATTTACCAAGTGTGAAGTCATAGTCCTGTAGCAGATATTCTTACAGGGTACTGAGAACACCCACTTTCCTTTTCTTTGTTTCCATACTTTGATATTCAAACAGTCTTTAATATTAAGATTCTTGCTTTTCTAAGGATGCTCTTGCTATCACTAACATTGGTAAGAAGCAGCTCCCAACTTTTCATTGATTCTAGCATTCCAAAATCTCACAGGCTCCATCTTAAACTGCATACTGCATTTATTTCAGGGCCTGCATACAGTGTGATCTGGCATAGATGCATGAACACTTAAGTAAAGCTATGCATGCTTGATTGAGAAAAAGACTTTCATTCTAAAAAGAAAGAAAATACATTGGTAACCTTTAGGATGAGGATATTTCACAACATTCCCTTCTCTACACCGCTTGAGAGCACTTTGGAATAAAACAAGACAGTCTGCAGAATTATAAATAGCCAGCATTAGTCAAAAGGATTGACTTATTCCTTTGAGAATGATGCATCTTAGATTTATGGATCCTCAGTTTTCTGAATTTCTGCCCAGTTTCTTTTCCAAAACCAGTATACTTGAATAAGGACATATATTTGAAACAAGCTTATCATCCTATGTACTAAAAGGCTAATATGCAAATTGTCCCCTCAACCAGGAGTTCGACCCGGAGTTCAATCAGAGGGCGGGGCCAACCAACCACCTGCAGCCCCTCCACCCGGCCTGCCCCATCCCCAATCAGACCCCCCAACCCTGATCTGACCGCCCACAGCCCCTCCTCCCAGCTAACCTGCCGATTGGACCAATTGGGGTGGGCGGGGCCGGGCGAGCCAGCGGGATGCCAGTGGGCCTCTAGTTCAATTATGAACTTGCTATACTTAGATACCTAAGAGAGGTTATTCTTTCTTATAAGGCTATGTTTATCATAGGGGAGGAATTTGGAAAGCAGGAGTGTGAGAGGATGCCATAAATTTTATCTCTCTTTCCTTTTATTCCTCCCTTTTGTTATCTTGGAATTGCTTGTGTTTCCTTGTTGCTGTTAAATATATATATTTTATTGACGTCAGAGAGGAAAGGAGAAGGAGAGAGAGATAGAAACATCAATGACAAGAGAGAATCATCAATTGGCTGCCTCCTGCCCACCCCTGTGTATTGAGCCTGCCACCCAGGCATGTGCCCCAACCTAGAATCTAGCTGTGACCTCCTGGTTCTTAGGTCGACACTCAACAACTGAGCCATGCCGGCTGGGCCTATTAGCTATTTTTTTAATTAATTGAATCAGTGGTCACTTTAACGCTTATGTTTTCTAAGGGCTTTTGAACTGAATTTAGGTGATTAAGGTATGATGATAGTTTCCTTACCATTCACCATTTTTCAAAGCTAACCTCCACTATCTCCATTACCGTTAAGGGAGGTAGTAGATACAATGGTGCGGCACTTCAAGATGCAAATATTTGGTGATCGGCAGCCTGGCTATGATGGCAAAAGAAACATGTACACAGCACATCCACTGCCAATTGGACGGGATAGGGTAAGTGTTAACAGCAAGAAATATTTACTAAACTTACTATGTAGTAGTAACTACATAAGACAAAAATGTTTCCTTTTCTAATAACAATTCAATTCTTAGTTGTTTCTCATAGTGATGATAAGTCTTTCTGTCCATATTGTCTTGTCCCTTAGTTAATCAATAATTGAATGAGATGAGCATTAGAATTTAAGTTGATTGCACCATCTTTACACATATTCCAGATTTCTCACATTGTTAAAGTTCTACCTGAATCTAAACAATGAAGTTTTTATAAATTGTAGCATATTGTATAGCACCCACTTATGAAAGTATTCATAATACCACAGTAACTTTTTAAAACATTTATTTTTAAAATTAGAAAAGCAACATGCAACTGTATACTCATTATAAACTTATTTAGACAACCTAGAAATGCTATGGCTTCCTGACTCTCCACCTGTCTTCAATCCCATTTTCCTTTTCAGAGGAAACTAATAGCTTGGTATGTATCCTTTCAGATGTTTTTATGTGCATTAGCTATTTATGCATTTATTTATGTACATTCTTATTTATTTGCATATTGTTCTGATATATTTTTTCATTTAACAATAGGCCTAGGAAATCTTTCCATTTCTGTACATTTAAACCTACCTTACTATTTTTTTTATTAAAAATTTTTTATTGTGGTGCAGTGTACATAATATAAAATTTACTATTTTAACCATTTTTACGTGTACAATTCTATGGCATTACTAGTAAGTATATTCACATTGTTGTGCAATCATGACCACTATCCATCTCTAGAATTTTTTCATCATCCCAAACTGAAACTCTGTACCCATTAAACAATAACTCCCCATTTCCTCCTCCTCCAGTCCCTGGTAACCACTATTTTACTTCCTGTCTCTATGAATTTGACTATTCTAGGTACACTTCATCTAAGTGGAATCACACAATATTTGTCATTTTGTGTCTGACTTATTTCATTTAGCGTAATGTTTTTGAGGGTTATACATTTTGTAGCATCTACCTTATTTTTAAACTATTGCATCATATTTAGTATTAAAATATTCCCCTGTTGATGGACATGTAGGTTGTTTCCAATGTTTTGCAATTACAGAAGTGTAAAATGTCTTTATGCATATACTATTTTGAATACTTCTGGGATCTTTCTCTCAGGCTTTATAAATATGCACGTACATGTATTTTTCCTTAGGTTGATATGGAAGTGACCCTTCCAGGTGAGGGTAAAGACCAAACCTTTAAAGTGTCTGTTCAGTGGGTGTCAGTTGTGAGCCTTCAGATGCTTTTAGAAGCTTTAGCTGGGCACTTGAATGAAGTCCCAGATGACTCAGTACAAGCACTTGATGTTATTACAAGACACCTCCCCTCCATGAGGTTAGTACCTTAGTTTGAATTCTTTGCCACAGATATCAGACCTTTTTCTGATAGTTTGCATTAGAGTTATTGGACGTTTTCTGTATAAGTCAGTGGTTCTCAACCTTTCGAATGCCGCGACCCTTTAATACAGTTCCTCATGTTGTGGTGACCCCAACCATAAAATTATTTTTGTTGCTACTTCATAACTGTAATTTTGCTACTGTTAATGAATCGTAATGTAAATATCTGTGTTTTCCGATGGTCTTAGGCTCTACAGCAACGGTTCTCAACCTGTGGGTGGCCTAAGACCATCAGAAAACACAGATATTTACATTACGATTCATTAACAGTAGCAAAATTACAGTTATGAAGTAGCAACGAAAATAATTTTATGGTTGGGGGTCACCGCAACATGAGGAACTGTATTAAAGGGTCGCGGCATTCGAAAGGTTGAGAACCACTGGTATAAGTCATAGTTTCAACTTGGTTTCAACTTACAAAGACAAGTTCTTATTGTGAAACATGCAAACTCTTATTTCTTCAGGTACACTCCAGTGGGCCGTTCCTTTTTCTCACCTCCGGAAGGTTACTACCACCCTCTGGGAGGGGGCAGGGAAGTTTGGTTTGGCTTTCATCAGTCTGTGAGACCTGCCATGTGGAATATGATGCTCAATATTGATGGTAGGATGGAACTGTCTTTACCCTTTCGTCTTTTGGCTGGTTTTCTTAATCCTGTCCCTTTCCCTGAAGCTAAGTATCCTTCCTCTCTGTTTGTTAGTATCTGCAACTGCTTTCTACCGGGCTCAGCCTATCATTGAGTTCATGTGTGAGGTTTTAGACATTCAGAATATCAACGAGCAGACCAAACCTCTAACAGACTCCCAGCGTGTCAAGTTTACCAAAGAAATCAGAGGTAGGTATTTACATTAGCATAGTCTTGGAGAGGCCGTTCAGCCTGGTGCAAGGAGCATGGTCTTGGAGTCAGACTCACCTGGGCTTCCATCCCATCCCAGAAAGTTCTATAACTGGGATGTTGGGCAAGTTACTTAACCACTGTGAGCCTTAGATTAATCATCTCTAAGGTAATATAACTTGTAAGATCATTGTGAGAATTGAATGCAAATAGATGTATAAGCTTCTGGCACAATACCTGTCACATATCAGACATTTACTAACTTACCCTTACTCACTTAAAAACCTCCATTTTGATAAACTAACACAAGTTTATTTATTTTCCTTTTGGAATTTCTTTTCTTCTTGTTTGTTATTAGCTATCTTCTCTCACTAGAATATAAGCTTCATTAACACCAGAACATAATTGATGCTTGGTAATTATGTATTGAAGTAATAAATTACAGTGGTTACAAATCTTAAGTCATCAGGGTTCTAATATTTTCTGCTTAGCTGAGGCTTTTTGCCTATACTTGATGAAAGTGTTCTTGCATCCTTGCAATGTATGTCCTGTACAATGGCATGCCTTTCTGAAGACATTTGAATCTGTTTTTATCACTATGATTTTATTAAAACTGATGTTTTAACTTTTTTTTCAACTTCAGGTCTTAAAGTTGAGGTGACTCACTGTGGACAGATGAAGCGAAAATATCGAGTTTGTAATGTGACCAGACGGCCAGCCAGTCATCAAACGTATGTTAATATATATAACTAGAGGCCCGGTGCACGAAATATGTGCACGGGGCGGGACAGGAGTGGAGGGGAGTCCCTCAGCCTAGCCTGCACTCTCTCCAATCAGGAATCCCTCTTGTAATCTGGGACCGCTGGCTCCTAACCACTTGCCTGCCTGCCTGCCTGATCGCCTGCTGGCCTGGCCGCCCCACAACTGCCCTCCTGCCGGCTTGGTCGCCCCCTAACTGTCCGAAAGGAAGTTGGACGTCCAGAAGATGTCTGGTCACCCAGTCTAATTAGCATATTACCCTTTTATTAGTATAGATGATAACATTACATTTTTGGTAACAGAGGAAGCTACTATCATCATTTGAGGAATTGGTATCTCATATTGTGATTTTTCAAAATCACCAAGATCTTCATGTTTAAACACCAAAGGTTTAAACAATGTTTTTAAATTTTTTGATATATATTTCCTGCCTTTAATTCATTTCACCTTTAAACAGATTATGCTAAGCATAGATCAACTTTTACATAATGATGCAGAATTTCATCGTTATAAGCATCATTTATTATACTGTTGTAATTCTCAATGCATGGACCAAAGGTTCTATTAAGGCCGTAAGTCATAGTTGAAACTTGTTTTCAGTTTACAAAGTTGTGTGGGTTTTTCTCCCTCCTTTTGTAACTAGCTGTCACTTCCTCCAGCTGTCAGTGTATGTGGCATGCCTGCAGCAGCACACTCATTTTCCCTTTCCCAATCTTATTTTTCTAATCATTCAATTTCTAACTCACTGCAAACTATGCCTTATGAGAAAACATATATCAAAGTGCTTTTTATATCGCCATATATGTAAGTTTTATTCTTGAAATCTATATCACTACACTCATATCTGACATAAACATAAATGTTGTCTCTTTTAAGTAAACAACATAACCTAAATATTTAAACTTAAAAATAAATAGATAAACTTTACATTATTTTGGTTACTCAGAAGCCTTTTAAAATTTTTAAATGTTTTTGCTTATATTCTACTCTGACTTTGTTTTAGATCCATGGTTCTCGATTTGTAAACTTTAGTGCACATCAAAACTACCTGGAGGCCTTTGGTCTAGATAAAGTTTTTGGGTGGCCTCTGATAAAGGGGGTATGTTAATTCAGTCTGATTTGAATAACTTCTTCAGTATGAACTAATGTACATGTTACATGAATTTCTTAAGAGTTGTAAAGTGATATTTCCTGTATTCTTCATAATACATCATTGACCTCATTCTCAAAAAAGTTATCAAAATCTTATGAAATTACTAGTGAGAATTTTAGCATGTGTTTCAAGAGGAACTGTGTCTTTTTCATTGTTTAATTACTTTACATAACCCTGTAAGAATAATTATAGACTTATATAATTTTTGCATTAAAATTAAAAGCACATAGATTTATTTTTAAAACTTTTTTCAAGGGAATAAACTTTTAATTTTGTTTATATTATTACTTGGACTTTAGAATCTGCAAAAGGCCACCAGTTTTTAGTACAACATATTCTTACAGTATAGACTGTGAACCTTTAACAATAATTAAAATGTCATTGTAGCAAGTAATGTTTTCTTTCTCCATTTTGCAATATCAAATAAGATTTACCTCTAAACTGTTTCAAACATGGCTTTATTTTCCATAAGTGCACTGATTTTAATCCAGAAATATAAACATCCTTGGATCTACCTGCGGCTTAACAAGTAATGTCCTCCTTTGACACAGATGCCTAATTGCCCTGAAGTGATCAGTGAGATAATATAAACTGAAGTTCTGAATTTGGTCCAGGAGAGTTACATGAGTTTTACATAGATCAGGGGTGGAGAACATCCAGCCTGCGAGCCGTAAAAAGCCTGAGAAATCATTTGGTCTGACCCTGCCAATGTTTGACCAAGTATAGCAGCCTCACTTTTAAGTTGATAATTTTGTATGGCCTGTGAATGATGTTATAAATATCCAAATGGCCCTTGGCTGAAAAAGGTTCCCCACCGCTGATACATGATCCTTACTGCATTGTTACTTTGTGGGGCTGTAACAATCAAGAAAGCAAGATTAAAGTTATTGTGCCAAGTGCCCTTGCAATGTGACTCCGTTGCTTGAGTGTCATCTGTGCACCAAAAGATCACTCGTTCGGTTCCCAGTCAGGGCACATACCCAGGTTGGGAGTTCAATGTTTCTCTCTCTCACGCTCTCCCTCTGCCTTCCTCTCTAAATCAATAAAAATATATTTTTAAAAAATATTGTGCCAAGTATTTGAGATCATTTTCCCACTAGAAGAGCCAAATACAGAGTCTATTAAACCATGCTCCCCAGTTTGTTTGTTTATTTATTTACTAGAGGCCCGGTGCATGAAATTCATGCACTCGGGGGAGCAGGGGTCTCTCAGCCCAGCCTGCACCCTCTTGCAGTCCAGGAGCCCTTGGGGGATGTCATGTGGAGCAGGCCTAAGCCGGCAGTCGGACATCCTTAGCACTGCTGCAGAGGTGGGAGAGGCTCCCGCCACCGCCACTGCGCTCGCCAGCCGTGAGCCCAGTTTCTGGCTGAGCGGTGCTCCCCCGGTGGGAGCGCACTGACCACCAGGGGACAGCTCCTGCATTGAGCGTCTGCCCCCTGGTGGTCAGTGTGCATCATAGTGACTGGTCGTTTTGCCATTTGGTCAATTTGCATATTAGCCTTTTATTATATAGGAGGATTTTATTGATTTCAGAGATGAAGGGAGAGAGATAGAAACATAAATGATGAGAGAGAACCATTGATCGGCTCTCTCCTGCACATCCCCCACTGGGGAAAGAGCCTGCAACCTGGCATGTGCCCTGACTGGGAATGGAACCATGACCTCCTGGTTCATAGGTCGATGCTCAACCACTGAGCCACACCAGCTGGGCCATTCTCCCCAGTTTATACCAAATATCCTAGCTTAGTTTCAATTTCATGTATTGGTTCTTATTGCCTCCAAATCTACATACATTTGTCCTGGTTTGGGGATCTGAAAATGTGGGCCCAATAACTATGCTACACTCCTTTTACAAAAACATTCTCCTGAGCAAACAAAATTCCTATCTACAAGAAGCCACCACCAGATTGTGTCTGTAGGTGTTAACTGACCTCTGAGGAGTCTATGTAATTTCTGATTCTGCAGCTTCTTCTTGTTTTAAGTTCTTTTAAAACTTTAATTAAATTATTTTCTCATTTTAGTTTTAAGAAAACATGGAAAATTCCAGCATAATCACAGATGTGTTTAATACTAAAATGACTTTAGTGAAAATATTCAAATAAAGATTGACCTTTGTTTTTAAGTGACTGATCAAGGTAGAAAATGTTAGTAGATTTTTGTTTGCTTGCTTGTTTCAGAAAAAAGAACTTGAAATTTCTAAAAAGACGTTGTCTCTTGTAGTTTTCCTTTACAGCTAGAAAATGGTCAAGCCATGGAATGTACTGTAGCTCAATATTTTAAGCAAAAGTATAGTCTGCAGCTGAAATATCCCCATCTTCCCTGTCTCCAAGTGGGACAAGAACAAAAGCATACATACTTACCACTTGAGGTAAACTAAATTTTCTTTTGCCAGTCTGCCAATTTCTTGAATGGGTTAAAAAAAATAAAAATAAAAGTCATGTCTAAACGAGCAGTAGAATTTAGTATTAATTTCTGAGATATTTTGGGCTGATTAACAGAATTTTCATTTTGGGGGAAAACGAAAGATGCAACATATAGTTGGGCAAAGGCTTAAGATACAGCACAAACGAAATTTCTCTTTGCCTCTTGGCAGGTCTGTAATATAGTGGCTGGACAGCGATGTATAAAGAAACTTACAGACAATCAGACTTCCACAATGATCAAAGCCACAGCAAGATCTGCTCCTGACCGACAGGAAGAAATCAGTAGACTGGTCAGTAAGGCATGGTCATTAAGATAAGCTAGCTTTAACACGAAAAAGTAGAAAAACTCCTGATGGGACACAGTTACTCTTTGGTTTTTATATATGCAGGCTTTCCTGTTCTTTAGGTGAAGAGTAACAGCATGGTGGGTGGACCTGATCCATACCTTAAAGAATTTGGTATTGTTGTCCACAATGAAATGACAGAGCTCACAGGCAGGGTACTTCCAGCACCAATGCTACAGTATGGAGGCCGGGTAAGCTTTTTATTTTATTCAGCAAGCTTCTTCCAATAACCAGTCAAAAAGAGAATAATTGAGGACTTTTTTCTACAAGCCACAGTGAATTTACCCATAGTTTTGCTTATGATTGCTCTTTGTCTTTTGGCTAATACCAAATAGAGTTCTGTTTGTCCCCTCATCAATATTCAAATGGCCTTAGATTGTAATGTCTTTTCTCTTTTCTTTTGTTTCTTTTTTTGTTTTGTTTTGTTTTTAAAGAATAAAACAGTAGCCACACCCAACCAGGGTGTCTGGGACATGCGAGGAAAGCAGTTTTATGCTGGCATTGAAATTAAAGTTTGGGCAGTTGCTTGTTTTGCGCCTCAGAAACAATGTAGGGAAGATTTACTAAAGTGAGTATCTTCATATTTTCAGCTTAGTAATATCCCTTCCAGATATGAAAACACCATCTTTCTGTGAATGTGCTGTGTGCACTGGCACTAAATCCCTGCCTCCTATAGTGGCACCATCTGGCTATAGGAAAAACACCTTGTATTATAGTAAATCGCCAATTTGGGAATTGCATTAAGAATCTGACTCAGCTTCCTTACATTTAGAGCAGAAATTTGTGACTAACAAGGTTGAAGCAGTGCCGGTTGGCAAATTCTTGGGTTCTTAGTGAAGCTTCCTTTGGTATTAATTGTATCTTTTCAGCTAAGATAAAAATGAGTTCATTTTGAATCATTCTGATTTACTAGCAAGCATGTTTTATTGAAGGGTCATTGGACTAAGATCTCTGTTTCATGTCATACACATTCAGGTATTGTTATAAAGGAAGTTAGAGAGAAGGGTGGAAAAATCAAGGCAGGAAAAGGGAACTGGGATGAAAGAAAGGAATCCTACAGAATATTGGCAAATATTACACAAAAGAAATTATTCTGAAAACTTTATACATAGATTGAAGTAATTTCTTAAATCTAAAGTTTAAAATTTCATGCGTTTTTCTTTTCTGAAGTGATGATTTCTTTTGATATTGTATTGATTCAGTCTGTTACTAGTTTGAATGTAGTCCTAAATGCACTGATTGTATAACAGCGTGTATCTGTGATCTGAATGGAATACAAGCTTACAAAAGCTTACTCAACTATTCTCTTAGCAGGCTTACCAAAATACACATTTACCTGACATTTTGGCTTTGCTTTTCTTCAGTCCAAAATTACTGACTGGAATGTTTAAAAAAAATAAAAAATCTTTGGGCAGGAATGTTATTCTAGTCCTTGGGTCCTAACTGAGGCATAATTATTTACAAATTCAAAATGATAATCTGATAGCTTAATACAGATTCTTCTGCATTGCAAAATGATAATCTGATAGCTTAACAATACAACTGCCAGTCTATTTTTTGCAACCAGCTAGAGATTTTTGTTGTTGTTTATTTGTTTATGTCTCATTTTGGCTAAGAATTTGCAGAACTGAAAGAAGTATCATAGAGGGAAATAGATGTTAAGAATGTACTCTGAAATGAAAGCACTGTGCCACTGGTTCTGTTTTAACAGGAGTTTCACTGACCAGCTCCGTAAAATCTCTAAGGATGCAGGAATGCCCATCCAGGGTCAGCCATGTTTCTGCAAGTATGCACAAGGTGCAGACAGCGTGGAGCCCATGTTTAAACATCTGAAAATGACATATGTGGGCCTACAGCTAATAGTGGTGATCTTGCCTGGGAAGACGCCAGTATATGGTATGGACTCCTTTAATGCTGAATGAAGGATGATTTCAATAGTAGGTGTAACAGTCAGGATAAGCTAGGTTATGCTTCAGTCACAAACAACCCTGGACTCTCAGGGTCTCCAAGCAGCAAAGGCTTGCTTTTTGCTGCTGCTGTGTGATCATTGAGGGTAGACTGCAGCCGTGGCTCCATATCATCATATCATTTTCACTCTGGAACCCAGGTTGGCAGAGCAGTCACTGTTTGTAATGTTGCTGGCTCCATGGCAGTGAGAAAAGAGAGCTCTAGAGGGTTCTTAACATCTGCAACTTCTTGGCCACAACCAGCAGTATTGGCCCATCCAACCTGTGTGAGGCAAATGGGAATGGGGCCAGGAAATGCAGTGGACTGGGGCATGCAGTGAAACTCTATCCTAGCCCCAAAGCAGGAAGAACTGGAATGTTGGTGAAAAACACTTAGGAATATCAGAGTGGGAAAGAGGAGGTGTTTTAGTTTGTATCTGTTATAAGAAGAATAATATAAAGTCCTTTTGGCTATTATCTAAGTAAAGGATTTGGGAACTATAGACCAGCTGTTTGAACTTTATAAAATGTCTTCAAATTTGTTTCTTTTGATACCTTCAGTTTTTCTCTAATGTTTAGGGGGGAAAAAAAAGAGGGGTGTGGGATTGGGATGGAGGAGAAAAAAATTCAAAGGGCGGGTATGTGTATAGTGAGAGGGAGGAGCTAGGGAGATTGATTCCTTTGCCAGGTTAGTCCTGTGGGAAAAGGAACCTCACAGGACTCAGTGAGTAGTGGCAGGCAGCATCATAGAATAAAGAAAGTAGGCTAGTTTAAAAGTCTTTGGGAGTGAAGAAAAGGGGTGGGGAATGGCCTATCCAAACTGAAAAGAAATATTGCCCTGGGGGTTTAGCAAATGAAAACACCACACATGAAAAGTATCTAGCACAGTGTACAGTATGTAGTAGGCACCCTCTAAATGTCAGGATGTGGATTTTCCCCCTTTACTCTTAGTAATTGACAGAATATTTAAACGTTTTAAAAAATCAATTAACTTATTTTTGTAGCGGAGGTGAAACGTGTTGGAGATACCCTCCTGGGTATGGCCACGCAGTGTGTCCAGGTAAAAAATGTAGTGAAGACCTCACCCCAGACCCTTTCCAACCTTTGCCTGAAGATAAATGCAAAGCTTGGAGGAATTAACAACGTGCTTGTACCTCATCAAAGGTAAGATTCTGAACTCTACTCTTTCCCACTTTTTAAAATTAAGATCTAGCATTTAGTTTACAGCAAAGCATACAAATCTCAAATATGCATCCCAATTGCTTTTTCTTTTTATAATTATTTTTAAACTTATTTATGTATGTATGTATGTATGTATGTATTTATTTATTTATTTATTTTAGAGAGAGAAGGGGAAAAAGAAAAAGAGGAGACATTGATTTGTTGTTCCACTTATTTATGCACTCATTGGTTAATTTTTTATTTTTTATTTTTTTTTAAATATATATTTTATTGATTTTTTTTACAGAGAGGAAGGGAGAAGGATAGAGAGTTAGAAACATCGATGAGAGAGAAACATCGATCAGCTGCCTCCTGCACACCCCCCACTGGGGATGTACCCGCAACCAAGGTACATGCCCTTGACCGGAATCGAACCTGGGACCCTCAGTCCGCAGGCCAACGCTCTATCCACTGAGCCAAACCGGTTAGGGTTCATTGGTTAATTTTTTTCTTTCTTTTTTGGTCTTGTTAATCCTCACCTGAGAATATTTTTCCCATTGATTATTAGAGAAAAGTGGAAGGTGTGAGTGAGGGAGGGGAAGAGAGGAGAGAAAGAGAAGCATCTATGTGAGAAAGACACATTGATTGGTTGCCTTCTGCAGGGATTGAACCTGCAACCCAGGTACCTGCCTTTGCCGGAGAATACAACCTGTGAGCCTTCCATCCGCAGGCCGACACTCTACCACTGAGCCACGCCAGCCAGGGCATGGGTCCTCTTTTAATTCTTTCCTTCCTACTGTGACAGAAGAACCATGTTGATTTCTGTGGTCAATTCAGATTCACTGTACTGGGTGGCACTGGTACTCAGTGGGCCTTAGAGTTCTCTTCCAATGGGCATAAGTCTTTATTCTCTCTTATCAGAATACTAGAGGCCCGGTGCACGAAATTTGTGCACTCGGGGGGAGGTTGTCCCTCAGCCCGGCCTGCGCCCTCTCAGGGAGCGGGCCTAAGCCATCAGTCGGACATCCTTAGTGCTGCGTTGGAGGCAGGAGAGGATCTGGCCACCGCCGCTGTGCTCACCAGCTGTGAGCCCAGCTCAGGGCTTCTGGTTGAGCAGCGCTCCCCCTGTGGGAGCACACTGACCACCAGGGGCAGCTCCTCCGTTGAGCGTCTGCCCCCTGGTGGTCAGTGTGCATCATAGTGACTGGTCATTCTGCTATTCGGTCAATTTGCATATTACCCTTTATTATATAGAATATCTGTGATTGTATTGGTGAGCTTGCTAAACCCAAACATTTTCACCTGTATATCTGAGTGGCAATGTGTCTTTAAATCTGAGCAGGCCATCAGTGTTCCAGCAGCCTGTCATCTTCCTGGGAGCAGATGTTACCCACCCCCCTGCAGGAGATGGGAAGAAGCCTTCCATTGCTGCTGTCGTTGGCAGTATGGATGGCCACCCCAGCCGGTACTGTGCCACTGTTCGGGTGCAGACCTCCCGCCAGGAGGTCTCCCAGGAGCTCCTCTATAGTCAGGAGGTGATCCAGGACCTTACTAACATGGTTCGAGAGCTGCTGATCCAGTTCTACAAGTCCACACGCTTCAAACCTACACGGATCATCTATTACCGTGGAGGGGTATCCGAGGGACAAATGAAGCAGGTACTCTCATTATCCCATACTTGCCTTTTGGGGCTTGTAGGTGTAGGACCGAGCCCCCTTTCATCTGCCACTCTGAGTAAATCAGATCTGAGAGATACTAGGTGAGTTCTCAATTCATTGTCATTCCATTTGTAACTCCCAGGTAGCTTGGCCAGAACTAATAGCAATTCGAAAGGCATGTATTAGCTTGGAAGAAGATTACCGGCCAGGAATAACCTACATTGTGGTACAGAAAAGACATCACACACGACTCTTCTGTGCAGATAAAGCAGAAAGGGTAAGAAAACATAGGATAAATTTTATTATCTGATACAAGTAAATGTGTTTTTTGAGTGGACATCCAGACAGTTTTTTTCTAAAAGGAAAAGTGCCTAATAATAACTTAATAAATATACTAATTACAGCTCATCTTAGACGACCAGTTCTTAATGGTACAGGTTTCAAGACTGAATATATTTCTTGTTTGTAGAGTTTTTAGAGGAGAGGTCAGAAACATGCAGGGTCCACTAGGGTGATAAAGGCAACCTTCAAAGGGCAGGTTGATCCATCTGGACTTGATTGCCATTTGCTACCTATTGCTGCCAGTGCCTGAGGCGTGGTTCCAGGGTACAAAGAAGAATTTCTCTTCTAAATGATTTTATATCATTGTAGGGGATTCTTAGGGTACAAACTTTGAACATTTATGATGTCACACTTACTAACCATGGGCAGGTTACTTAACTTCTCTAAGCCATAATGTTCTCAACTGTAAAATCTATTAAGAACAATGCCTGGCCCAGCCGGCATTGCTCAGTGGTTGAGCATCGACCTATGAACCAGGAGGTCACTGTTCGATTCCTGGTCAGGGCATATGCCCAGATTGTGGGTTCGATCCCCAGTGTGGGACGTTCAGGAGGCAGCCAATCAATAATTCTCTCTCATCATTAGTGTTTCTATCTCTCTCTCCCTCTCCCTTCTTCTCTAAAATCAATAAAAATATATTTAAGAAGAAGAACAATACCTATATCACAGGGTTGTTGTGGTACAGTTCCCAGCACTTGATAAAAGGCATTTTGTGTAATGTATCTATTTATGATCTTATCTTTATGTGTAAGCCAGGTAAGGACATGATATTGGAGACTTTGCTTCTGCAATATTTTTATGACACTACTTCATCTTTTCCAGGTCCTCCCTGATCCAACCCCAGGGAGACCAGTTCTCTCTGCTGCCTAATGATGTAATCTTGTGGGTCACTCCCACTATTTTCTAGTATGCCCTTGGTTTTTGCCTTTAATCCAAGGTTGTTTGTACTTTCTAAATCATTAGAGAACTAAGATTTTCTCCTTGAGGTTTCATTGCCCAACCCTGACTCGGTAGTACTTCTTAGATTCTGCTAATACAAATTTCTTGGACGCTTGCCCAAGCTCTGGGCACATCCTGCCAACTCCTCCTTAACTGCATTATCACCTTTTCATCCCTCTGTCAACTTGCTAGCCATGTAGCTTTTGGACTTGGATTATCTTTCTGAAACCCCAAGCTATGTGACAGGCTTGCTCTTTACTATCCAGTGTCACTCCCAACCTTTCAAGATTGACAATCCCAGTCCTAGGTCTACTTGGCACCCCTTGACCTTATCAACATCTTCACTCCTCTGAACATGCCTCTCGCTAATCTCCAGCTCTGAACCAGTCCACTTGCCCATTTTCTTTGCTTCTACTCTTAGGTTGATGGAGATTGCTGAAGAAAAGAGTCAATTGTTTAATAATGATGTGTATTATGCAAATTCATAGTAGCACATCTCAGCCAGGCCTTTGAGGCTGCAATTTTTTCAATTATTTTATTCCCCATTGTATCTGTTCCCAACTTTTGGACTCTTCTCAGCTCTCCTACCCTTTATTGCCAACAATTTATATTGCCCACGATAGAGCAATCTTGTATTTCCCTCTGAAAATAAAAATCTAGAAGGCATGCATTTTCTTGGCATTCCTTCCTCTACTTTCAAATTTAGTTAAATTTTCTGTTATGGATTATAATCCTTCCTCACATCTTATCTTATCTCCTTCCTCACATTTTAGAGGTAATCTCTCCACCTAAGCTTTTCTTACCCTGCTTATGCTTTTGTTCCTAATCCTTCTGCTCCCTCCAGCTTCACTTTATTAATCACCCTTTATTTTTAAAAAGTTTAATCTTTCCCATTAGTTTACTTCTCCTCACCCTCTAAACTTTCTCAACTTTTCCTTAGTCACCCAAAGAAACTTCTCTCTGCTGCTCTCTCAGTCTACCTGCCACCTTATCTTTCCTTCGTTTCTTGACCAACTTTTCGGAGAAAATGATTTGACTTTCTATCTGTACCTCCTCAGGTCATACTTCAGTTCCCTGTAGCTTGGCTTCAGCTTCAGTGACTCCACTGAGGTTGCTCTCTTCATGACTTGCTCATTTTAAATTCAGGGATATCCTGTCAGGTTCCCACACTGACCTCTTTGCAGCATTGACAATGATTGCCTTCTTTGGCCAGATTCACTATCCATCTCTCATCAGGCTTTCTTTGACTCTTCTACCTCCTCTGTCCATCAAATGCTGATGTTTCCTGGCATTTCACACTTCTCCTTCTTCTCAATTTCAACTCTCTTTAGTCTCACTCACTCCTCTGGATTCACTTATTTGCTTATCATTTCCTGAATCTGTATTCACAGCCCCAAACTTTTCTATGGAGCTCCCAACTGGCACTTCCAGTTATCTACCAGACAGATTTACTTAGATGCCCTATAGGCATAGTGTCAGTCAAGATAGGCTAGGCCATGCAAAAAACTCCAAAGTCATTGTGGCTTACAAAGATTTATTTCTTGCTCATGTTACACATTCACTGTGATTCTGTAGCAAGCAGCTGTGACCCCATTGTCCTCCCTTCAGAACCTAGGCTGACAGAGAAACATCTGTCTGGAACATTGCCAGTCATTGTAGCGGGGCGGGGGGTAGGGGGGCGCGGGGCGTGTGGGGAGATACATGACAAGCCTTATGCTGGCTTTTAAAGAGTCTGCCCAACCTGACTGGTTTGGCTCAGTGGATAGAGCGTCTGCCTGCGGACTGAAGGGTCCCAGGTACGATTCCGGTCAAGGGCATGTACCTTGGTTGCGGGCATATCACCAGTGAGGGGTGTGCAGGAGGCAGCTGATTGATGTTTCTCTCTCATCGATGTTTCTAGCTCTCTGTCTCTTTCCCTTCCTCTCTATAAAAAACCAATAAAATGTATTTTTTTTTTTAAAAGAGTCTGCCCAGAAGTAACACATTTCAGGCCACATTTTATTCTGCCAAAGCCAGTTACATGGCCACTCCTGAGTTAATTGGGTGGGGAAGTATAATCCTTCCCTAGGGAGGGGCACAGGAAGATTTGGCACCAGTGATACAATCTGCCACAGGCATTTCTAGCAAAACACGTCAAAACCTTTTACTTACTGTTTTATCCTCATCCAAAACTTGTGCCTCCCCCAATTTTTTTCTCTTGTGTTACTTGGCATAACTGTATATTAACTCAGCCAAGCTAGAAATTTCAGAATTGTCTTTAAACTCTTCTCCTGTCCCCCTGTATCCAGTTAGTCAAATAGTCCTCTGTTCTGCCCTGAAATCTCTCATCCCAGTTCTTTCTCTTGTGTGTTCCTTCTACTCTAGGCAGACTTCTTGTGTATTGCAGGAGACTCCTAGTGGTTTCCCTGTCTCCATGCCTCCACAAATGTATCCTTCAGCTACTCTCAGGGCTAGGTTTTAACATACAAATCTTATCCTGCCACTCCACTGCTCAAAACTCTTCCGACCCACTGCCTACCAAATGTTCTCCTGTGCTGTTCAGTTAGCCAAAACATAACATTTTAGTCTCATCTTTCATCATACCCTTATATACCTTCCATTTCCCATATACATTGTGCATTTTTATCCCTGACATGACCACATCCATTCAACAGCCCCCCCCCCTTTTTTTTCTATTAAAAAACTAGTGATCCAGTGCATGGATTCATGCACATTGAAAGGAAATTAATTAGAAGGTGGCTGGCAGGGCAGGACTGGGTGAGATGGGCCAGACACGCCCTGGAGCCAACCTCCTGTGGTCCCTCCCTTGCATCTGCGGAGGGAGCAGGGTCCCTTCGGCAGGTGGGGTCCCTCGGCCTGGCCTGTGGGGATTGGGCCAAAACGGCTCTCCAACATCCCCCAAGGGGTCCCAGAGTGCAAGAGGGCACTCTGCAAAGTTGCTGTTGTACAGGGTGTGGAATGCAAATGCAAGTGTGCAGTAAACCAGATTCGGGGCCAACAGTGCCCCAGCAACAACATAACCCACAGCCGAAGGTAGAATCACGTGGCCCCGTGAGGAATTCAGCTCCCTCCCCTCTGGTTTTGGGGTGAGTCACCTAAGAACTGCTGCTGCCAAGTCACTGCAGCTTGACAGCTCCTGTGTTGAACGTCTGCCCCCTGGTGGTGAGTGCACATCATAGTGACCGGTCGGATGGTCGGACACTTAAGGTCTGATATAGAAACAGTAAAATTTGCCCTTTTTAATATACTGTTCTGCAAGTTTTGACAAATGCATTTAGTTGTATAACCATCACCTCAATACAGATATAGAACAGTCACACACACAAAAGTCTCTCATGTCCTTTTGTAATCAACCCTTTCCCTTGCCTACAGTCCCTGGCAACCACTGTTATGTCCCTATAGTTTGGTTTTTTTCCAGAATGTCATATAAATGGATTTCCATAGCTTTTGAGTTGGGCTTCTTTTACTTACCCTAATGCACTTGAGATTCATCCAAGTTTTCGTGTGTATCAATAGTTTGTTCCTTTCTATTGCTGAGTAGTATTTCATGATATGGATGAGCCACAGTTTGTTTATCCATTTCTGTATTGAGGGGATATTTGGAGAGTTTCCTGTTTTCATCCCAGGCCCCCTTTCAACTGCTGCTTATCCTGTAAGGCATGACTCAACTATTTCCTCCCACCAGCTTTTCCCAGGGCCTTCCACAATGCCCTTTTCACATTGCTCTGCAGTTCGTTGTATATAGTTTCCATGAAGGGCAGGAAGCCATGTTTGTTAGTTCTCTCTGTGCCTCTGTCTTCCCTCCCAAACATTTGCTGCAGAGCCTTGCACATGGGTGCTCAAGCAGTAATTGTTGAATTGAACATGCCTGTACCCCTTTTCCCCAGGGCATCACCTCTTTAGGCTCTCATCTCTGGAGTCCAAGAGATTTAAAAAAAAAATAGATTCTATGGTCCAGTAAGTTTGGAAAATGCCATATATTCCATCTCCCTCTTTAAGATTATACCTTACTAAATAAAGGTTCTGAGAAGTCATGCAGTGGAAAAACCATTTAAATTTTGTTTAACTCAGTATTTTGCAAATTTGTTTGACCATAACACACCCAAATGCATTCTGCAGAACTAATATTCCTAAAGATTGTACTTTGGTAAGCAGTGCTAGAACTATTTTAACTAAGTTACTTTTCCTCTTGTTCAGTTAGGACCTGAGTTTACATCTGAATTTGATGGAATGAGACTTTTCTATACTCAAAGATGTACTTATATGCATTGGTGTATGATCCTCACCTGAAGGTAACCACAAGTAGAATGGAGCCAAATAAACTCCCATCAAATTTGTGCCTAGATGGCAAATAAAATTCCTCACATGGAACCCTGCTGTACAGCAGAAGAGAATGAAAATTGTCCAAATAGCAAGATTTAATTTCTTTCCTTGTAAATGCATTTCTAAAGTTCTCCCTCTGCTTTTCTAGAAGTTTGATCCTAGAGTTTTAGCCATAGAAGAACTTTGGAATTTTTAAAGTGTAAGATATTATTACTGGATCTTATAGCTGATTAGATTGAAGCCCAACAATATGCTTTGTTCAAGGTATGGAGTTGCAACGCTAGGCCTAGATCTGAAACTCTGGTTTCCTGATCCCATTTCAGTGGACTCTTCCTGATAAGGCATCTGCCAGTGTCTTCTTTTATTGATCCCCTAAAAGTGTTAGTTTTATTGAACCAATTCAAAGATTTCTTCATCTTGCCATAGCCAGTTTGGCTCAGTGGATAGAACATCGGCCTGTGGACTGAAGGTACCCAGGTTTGATTCTGGTCATGGGCATGTACTTCTGTGGCAGGCTCAATCCCCGGCCCTGGTTGGGGCATGTGTGGGAGGCAACGAATCGATGTCTCTCTCTCACATTGATGTTTCTCTCTCTGTCTCTCCACCTCCCTTTCACTCTCTCTAAAAATCAATAGAAAAATATTCTTGGGTGAGGATTAACAACAACAACAAATTGCTTCATCTTAACTTTTACTGCAAGTTGTGGATTTTTTAAAATTCCAAACAAGGAATAAAAGTGATTTTTCTCAGGAATCTTACCCATCTTTTTTTCTTTTCGTCTGTGAACATACCATTGTGTCATCCTATCTAATAAAGCGGGAATATGCTAATTGACCATCACTCCATCACAAAGATGGCTGCACCCACAGCTGAGGCCAAGTTCTCCTAAGGAGCCTTAATGAGCAATCAGCAGGGATCTGAGGCTACGTCCTCCCCCGCCCCCCATGGGGCTTGACAGGGGACCTCAGGCCATGGCCCCCGCCCTGGCGTCAGGCTGGGGGACCTCAGGCTGCACCCCCGACCCCAGTGCCAGGCCAGGGGACCTGAGGCCATGCCCCCCACCCAGCGAGGCTTGACAGGGGACCTCAAGGTGTGCTTCCCATCCTGGTGCTGGGCTAGGGGACCTCAGGCCGCGCCCCCCACCAGGTGGGGCTTGACAGGGGACCTTAGGCTGTCCCCCCACCACAGCACCAGGCCAGGGGACCTGAGGCTGTGCCCCCCTGCCTGGCTGGGCTTGATAGGGGACCTTAGGCCATGCCCCCCACCCAGCGGGGCTTGATGGGGGACCTCAAGATGCACCCCCAGGGCTGGGTCAGGGAAACTCAGGCCGCACCCCTGCCCAGCGGGGCTTGACGGGGGACCTGAGGCTGCACCCCCACTCTCAGTGCTGGGCCAGGGGACCTGAGGCTGTGCCACCCTGCCTGACGGGGCTTGACGGGGGACCTCAGGCCATGCCCCCCACCCAGAGGGGCTTGACAGGGGATTTCAGGCTGTGTCCCCCACCTGGCGGGGCTTGATGGAGGACCTCAAGGTACACCCCCCACCCCAGTCTGGGCTGGGGGACCTCAGGCCATGCCCCCCATCCTGGCGCTGGGCCAGGGGACCTGAGGCTACGCCCCCTGCCCAGCAGGTCTTGACAAGGGTGGGACTGGCCGGGTCTGGATCTAGTCCAATTGGGGGGGCCAGCCAGGTCTGGGTCTCATGCGATTTTGAGGTGCATGTGGGTGGGCGGGGACTTGACTCTGGGTCCCGTGGTGTGCCCCAGACTCTGACAAGAGGAAGGTTTTCATATACATTTCACTAATTTTCTTTCATCTCTGACACTTCTATTATAGAGAAAGGGCAAATTGCAATATTAAATTATTTCCTCTAATTCATCCCCTTTTAATGTGCACGAATTTCGTGCACCGGGCCACTAGTCTGTTAATAGAGGACAATCATTTAGCCCAAAGCCACTAGTAAAATAATTATTTGTCTGGATCCCCCTACAGCAGTGGTTCTCAACCCTTCTGATGCCGCGACCCTTTAATACAGTTCCTCATGTTGTGGTGACCCCCAACCATAAAATTATTTTCTTTGCTACTTCATAACTGTAATTTTGCTTCTGTTAATGAATCGTAATGTAAATATCTGTGCTTTCCAATGGTCTTAGGCTCTACAGCAGCGGTTGCCTAAGATCATTGGAAAACACAGATATTTACATTACGATTTATAACAGTAGCAAAATTACAGTTAGGAAGTAGCAACGAAAATAATTTTATGGTTGGGGATCACCACAACATGAGGAACTGTATTAAAGGGTCACGGCATTAGAAAGGTTCAGAACCACTGCCCTAGAGAAACCATGGAGTATATTTATTTGAGAAAATACTTATGGATGAAATGGTTGGGCTAAGGGAAAGTTATAGAAAGTTCAACATCTTGAATTAAACTGGTTTGTAAGAGCAACTTATAACTTGTTGCCAATTAACATAGAAAAAAATGGCCTGAGCTCAGGTTGGCCTGTTGGTGACTAATTACATTTTTTTTTAATAGGTGGGTAAAAGTGGCAATGTACCAGCGGGCACTACCGTGGATAGCACCATCACACATCCATCCGAGTTTGACTTTTACCTCTGTAGTCATGCAGGAATTCAGGTAATTTGGAAGCTGGTCCAGATCTTTCACTTGATAGGTAGATGTTTGCAAATTCAGCAACTAGCTTGAGTAGACTTGTTATTATATACTGTATATAACTTTGTTAATGCTTGTATCCTAGAACTGTTATCTTTTGGTCTAGGTATCTGCTTGTAGGTGTGCTAGGCAGGAATACTTCTGAATTTAAGGAATAGATTTCAGTTCTTCTCTCAAGTAGTCAACCAATATCAGAAATTTATTCATCATAAAACTCTCTCTCCAGGGAACCAGTCGCCCTTCACATTACCAGGTCTTGTGGGATGACAACTGCTTTACTGCAGATGAGCTTCAGCTCCTGACTTACCAGCTATGCCACACCTATGTGCGGTGCACACGCTCAGTCTCTATTCCAGCCCCTGCATATTATGCCCGGCTTGTAGCATTCAGAGCAAGGTATCATCTGGTGGATAAAGATCATGACAGGCAAGTTTCTCAGGCATAAGAAAATCTCTTTCTGTCTGTGTTAGCAGCATGTTTTAAAAAAATGAGCTGTGCCCTAGCCGGTTTGGTTCAATGGATAGAGCGTCGGCCTGTGGACTTAAGGGTCCTGGGACCAATTCTGGTCAAGGGCACGTACCTCACTTGCAGGCTCAATCCCCGGGCCTGGCTGCAGCACCTTCGGGAGGCAGCCAATCAATGTATCTCACTTTGTCTTTCCCATTCCCTTCCACTCTCTCTAAAAAAATCAGTGGAAAAATGTCCTTGGGTGAGGATTAACAAAAAGAAAAATTTTTAAATGAGCTGCTGCAGAAAAATTTTTACAGGAGTTAGTCTTCCTTTTAAGGTTTAAATAGCAAGCAGTGAATAAAATTGCATGTGCCTTTGAGAGTTTATAATGTGACTTTGGTCCAAGAAGTGCTCAGGCTGTTTATACTTACTTGTATGGTGTGTCTAAAGTCTGCCCAAGGAAAAGAATCTAATTTGAAGGTCCCTGTGGTTTTCCTATGGAGCCAAATGCATTTCAGTTCTGCTCAGGTCCTGGGCAGCCTCAGATGGTGGCCAGCACAGTACCCTGGCTCCAATCAGAAGAGTCACAGGCCTGTGGATTCCACTTCATACAAGGGAAAGACTTAACAGTCCACTTTGCTTTCATAGTTTAGTGGAAGAATGCATTGGAGTGAACCTGGGGCTGTGTGTGGGAGGGGAGGTGTATCATATCATTCTCACCCCCAAATAGGGATCTCAAGAGAATCAGACATTTTGACCTATTACTGAGCTACTATTAAATAGCTAAACAAGCTCCCTGCAGTAATTTTCTTTTTCCAAATGACCATCTGTGAAGTGTAGCAGTTTCTGGGCTCTTCCCCAAGTCTGAATTCAGCTGCTAAATAGTACACATTCCACTGCAAATCTTTTTTTTTTAAATTTAATCTTTATTGTTCAGATTATTACAATTGTTCCTCTTTTTCCCCCAGAGCTCCCCTCCACCCGGTTCCCACCCCACCCTCTGCCCTTACCTCCCCCACACTGTTCTCATCAATAGGTGTACGATTTTTGTCCAGTCTCTTCCCGCACCCCCATACCCCTTTCCCCCCAAGAATTGTCAGTCCACTCCCTTTCTATGCCCCTGATTCTATTATATTCACCAGTTTATTCTGTTCATCAGATTTTTTATTCACTTGATTTTTAGATTCACTTGTTGATAGATATGTATTTGTTGTCCATAATTTTTGTCTTTACCTTTTTCTTCTTCTTCCTCTTCTTAAAGAATACCCTTCAGCATTTCATATAATACTGGTTTGGTGTTGAACTCCTTTAGCTTTTTCTTATCTGTGAAGCTCTTTATCTGACTTTCAATATTGAATGATAGCTTTGCTGGGTAGAGTAATCTTGGTTGTAAGTTCTTGCTATTCATCACTTTGAATATTTCTTGCCACTCCCATCTGGCCTGCATAGTTTCTGTTGAGAAATCAGCTGACAATCGTATGGGTGCTCCCTTGTAGGTAACTAACTGTTTTTCTCCTGCTGCTTTTAATATTCTCTCTTTGTCTTTTGCTCTTGGCATTTTAATTATGATGTGTCTTGGTGTGGTCCTCTTTGGATTCCTTTTGTTTGGGGTCCTGTGCACTTCCTGGACTTGTAAGTCTATTTCTTTCATCAGGTGGGGGAAGTTTTCAGTCATTATTTCTTCAAATAGGTTTCCAGTATCTTGCTCTCTGTCTTCTTCTGGCACCCCCATAATTCGGATGTTCGTACGCTTGAAGTTGTCCCAGAGGCTCCTTACACTATCTTCATATTTTTGGATTCTTTTTTCTTTTTTTTCTTTTTTTTTTTCAAAATGTATTTTATTGATATTTCACAGAGAGGAAGGGAGAGGGATAGAGAGCTAGAAACATCGATGAGAGAGAAACATCGATCAGCTGCCTCCTGCACACCTCCCACTGGGGATATGCCTGCAACCAAGGTACATGCCCTTGACCGGAATCGAACCCGGGACCTTTCAGTCCGCAGGCCGACGCTCTATCCACTGAGCCAAACCGGTTTTGGCTGGATTCTTTTTTCTTTTTGCTTTTCCGGTTGAGTGTCTTTTGCTTCTTTGTATTTGAAATCTTTGACTTGATTCTTGTGGTCCTCTAATCTGCTGTTAGGTCTCTGTATAATATTTTTTATTTCAGTCGGTGTATGTTTAATTTCTAGTTGGTCCTTTTTCATATCCTCAAGGGTCTTGCAAAATTTATCAGCCTTTTCTAGGAAATTCTTGAAAAACCTTATAACCGTGGTTTTGAACTCTATATTCAAAAGTTTGCTTTCCTCCATTTCTTTCATTTGTGATCTGTTTCTTTGTCTCTGCATTTTGGCCGCTTCCCTGTGTTGATAGCGTGGCTTTGTGTGCTAGGTGTCCTATAGGGCCCAGTGGCTCAGCCTCCCCAGTTACCTGAGGTGGACACTCTTGGTGCACCCCTTTGTGGGCTGTGTGCACAGTTTTGTTATAGATAAGTTTTGATTGTTGTTGGTATCACTGGGAGGAATTGACCTCCAGGCCAATTGGCTGTGAGGATCAGCTGTGTCTATGCTGGGAGAACTTCTGTGCTGGAGACACCCTTATGAGATAAGACTTAAAAATTGCAAAAGCCTCTGTGCTCAGCTTGGATAGGGTGGAGTTTCAGGGCGGAGCAGACAGCCTTGGCTTCCTGTCAGCCCTGCCCTATGAGGCCCCTGGGTCTCAGTGTCCCTCAGTAATTGCTGTAAGCATCTCTGAGAGAAAGCCACCCTCAAGTTTCACCTGCCACCAGACAGTCCAGTTTCTCCCCGAATGAGTCTGGGTTCCCAGAAACTCGCCCGGAACTGGAGTTCAGCGCAGTCGGGAGCTTCCATCTCCCTCCCGCTTTAGAAAGCCAGCCGCTCACTCAACCGCCTGTGCACTCAGCAGTCAGTCCTCTCTGCACACGCGTGCCTCCGGGCCTCTGCCTCTGCAGCTCCCCTGAGTCTCAGTGTGCTTTCTCTTTTCCTGACAGTCCAGATTCCCCCCGAATGAATCTGGGTTCCCAGAAACTTGCCCAGAACTGGAGTTTAGTGCAGTTGGGAGCTTCTGTCTCCCTCCTGCTTTAGAAAGCCAGCCACGCACTCAGCTGCCCATGCACACAGCTGCCCGTCCTCTCTGCATGTGAGTCTCCGTACCTCAGCCTTTTGCAACTCCTCTGATTCTCAATGTGCTTTCCTCTTTCCTTCTAGTTGTAGAATTTCCACTCAGCCAGCTTTCCTGTGGTTCTGGATGGTGTCTGTTTTGTCTTTTAGTTGTAGTTTTGATATTGTTGTGCGAGGCAGCAGTTTAGGTGTTTACCTATGCCACCATCTTGGTTTCTCTCCTCTGCAAATCTATTTCTGTAAGGGTTAAAAATACACTATTATAGGAAATGCCAAGCTATGACTTTGTACCTTCCATTCTGTGATATACATTCATTCATTCAACACGTTCATATGTGCCCAGCACTGTGCGAAGTACTAACAATGCTAAGATGAGGAAGACATGTTTCCTGGGATTTTATGTTTCATTATGGGAGATAATACAGGTAAACATAGAACTGACAATTCACCCAAAGCAGTATAGGCAAATGTGCAGTGGGACATCAGAGGAAAAGCTGTTTGAGAAGATTTCATAGCTGGATGGGTAGGATTTGACTCTATAAAGAAGAGGAAAGGATTTTCCAGGCAGAGGGATCAATGGGCACAAAGGAGAGAAAGCAAGTGACATGTTTGGACAATAGCACATTTTCTTTGGCTGGAACATATGAAAGGGGACCAGCAGGCATGAAGCTGGAAAGTACGTTAGAGCAAGATTGTCTTTGTTAAATGTAAAAAGCTATTCCTGGGATAACTAGACAGTACTTATCAGTTAATGGGGTGTGAGTGGGTGAGAGAAGTCAGAAGAGGGGTGGTGATTTACAGTTGACCAAGCCATTTATAGCACATGGCACTATAAGAGGTTTGTTCAGACGTTCTTGTTATCAAAGGAGCTGCTACCTGTGCAAGGTCATGTAGCTAGTGAGGGGGAAGACAAGAAGAAACTGGGGTCACAATCACATTTGCTGAATATCTACTATGTGCCAGGCACTACAGATTCAGTGGTGAGGAAGATAGAAAAGTTGCTGCTTTCTTGGAGTGTATGTCCCTGAGGGAAAAGAAATAATTATCCAATTACTAATTTAATTTTAATTGTGTTTCTTGCAAATGAAAGAAAGTAGAGGGTTCTGTGGAACTATGTTCTAGGTGGCTGAGCTGAACTTTGGAGTCAAGGTCAATGTCTTTTGGGAAAATGACATTTGACTCAAGCCTAAAGGCAAGTAGGCATTGACCAGACATAATGGCCCCTAGAAGTCCTTATGGAGACACCGTTAAGGATTTGGGTCTTTGCAGACATTATTTAATTGTTACAATAAATGAGTTGTATTGCATTTTTCAGTTAAGCAAGCTGATGTGTAGAGAGACATTACAAACTATTTAAGGAACCACAGCTTGGGCCTAAAATCCTGAATCTAATACTGTGAACATGTGAAGTTTGAAACATGTTCACAGTATGAGATTTGAAACGTGAAGTTTGACATAGTCCTTTGTTACACCTGTTTTTTTGTTTGTTTGCTTTATTCTCTTTACAGTGCAGAAGGCAGTCATGTGTCAGGACAGAGCAATGGCCGAGATCCTCAAGCCTTGGCTAAAGCTGTGCAAATCCACCATGATACCCAGCACACAATGTATTTTGCCTGAGAGTCTCGGAAGAACTCAACCAATTTGGCACCCCATGCAGCCTCAAAATGTTTCACACGCCTACCAGCATACTAGAGAGAGCCAAGTTGACTTCAGTTTGTCTTCTACCAGCAGCTCAGAATAGTTGCACTGAATAAATACTTCACAGCACTGTCTGATGCATCAACAAAATTGAGCCATTTTTTAAAAGTAATAGATACTCATAGATTGTCTTTTCTGATGCACTGGACTGAATTTTTACCTCAACGTACAAAGGCTGATCAGCCTGAACTTTCTAAAGGACTTTACAAGAAGGGTTTCTATGGAATATTTTGTTAGCTGTGGTGTTCACCGCATCCCTCTAGTCTTGTAAGAGAAGATTGTTCCTTTTTTCTGTATTCATCGAGTGGGATGTATGCATCAGTGGGAGAGAAAATCCAGTCTACTTCAGTTTAGCATAACTATTTAATTGTGTGGGTCCATAGACTTTTTAATGGAGATTTCCAATTTTGCCACTGTAAATGCCTTTAACGAGCAGTGATTTTTTTTTCAGGTTTTAAGAGTTTTATTAGTTTTACTACTTTATCTTACTGATTTATACAGACTTGTGCTGGTGCAAGTACAGGCTGCTGCCAGGCAATTGCACTATATTTGGCTCCAGTTTCAAATGGGCAGTTCTCTTATCTGGGTGACTCTTGTGAATGTGTAACACAAACAGATGTAATACATGTCGCAGTAACAGATAACACTGCCATAATAAAAAGTACCCAAGTTCCTCCCCCTCCCCTTTGGAAAAAAAATTAGGTTTTAGTATTTTTCAAACTTTGCAAAAGTGCCCATTTTATGCTGCTGTCTGATTTGTCAGATCTAAATGATTTTTAAACTTTTCTCACAAAAAGTTAACTTTGGCAATAAACATTTTTTAAGGTCCTTCACTTCCCCCACCCGCACTGACAATGAGTTTTTCTAGATGAAATTTTGGTATAATTTTATCAGCTATTTCTTATAGATCATAATCTGGCAATTCCTGAAATCAGTCAGAAAATACAGATATTTCCATGCCTTTTTAAAGAATTATTTTTTATCTCTTTTATATCATAGTTGGTGTCCTGTCACTTTGTTTTAAAATAAGCTAGAACCAGGATGCTTCCTTACTGGATAGGCTTTGCCAATCTTTAAGGTACATTGAGTGATGCTGCAACTTGCAAAAATGTACTAACATTTTAAATTTTTTTCCTGGGAATCAAGGTTACTTACACAGTTACTTGCAGTGCAAATTTTGTGCTGATCTTTCGACCTGAAATGTACTTGGTGAGGTTTCCTTCCTTTGAGTCAAGTAAAACTGCATACAAAGATTTTTCTTAATAGATTCTGGATTCCATTCACAGGGAGACAGGATTCTTTTCTTGTTCAAAGGGAGTTGATCTAAAGCAAGCATCAGCTACAAAGTAGGGGAAAATGTATTTTGTATTTAGTGTAGATAATACTTTGTGAATGGACAACAGTTACATAGAGTCTTGGTAGTTCCAGCCAGTGTTGCCCAGCCCAGATTTCACTGACTTGTAATTCTCCATCCTGGAACCTAAGCAGTGAGAGCTGGAAAAGGGGATAAAAGGCCCAGAGCCACACTTCACCTGGATGAGGAAGGTGCTGGGGGAAGAGGTAGATACAATGTGGTCAACTGAATTTGCCACTTCAGTCTGGAAACACTGGATCTGATAGTGAAGGGTGTTTGCTTGAACTCATTAGCCGGTCCAAATCTTTTAAACAGGCCTTCTCAAAATCCCAGCAATATAAAGCCCTGTTTTTCTTCAGTCTTTTAAACAAGCTTGTACATACTTTGAAGTTTACATTTCTATGTGCTTTCGATCAGCGGCACTGTTTGCTGGGACCAGTCTCTGAGACTTTTATAATGTATATTAAGTCCTGTAGCTCATTAAGATGGGTGCAGACATCTTAATTCTCTGCATATAGTGAGATGAAAGCAAGCTCTGTAATTGAGGCACAACATAGTGACGAGATGGGAGATGTTAATTTCTTAAGATTTTTCTTTTTTGCAAATACCTCACTTGGATGCTACAAATCAGGACATGTTGGTGAGGGACTGGCTACTGCTTTTATTCACACTTGATCAGGGAGAACACAGAATATACCCTTCAGCATGGCCACCCTGGACCCAAGAGGAGGAAAACCAAACTTTTTAGGAGGAGGACTCGCTGGAATCCAGGATGTGAAGAACTCTTGGTGGCTGGCTGGCTGGCCAGCAGGCACCACACCTGCACTTGAGTGCCTCGGGCATGCTTGTTAACGCACAGAAGAAGCGTCACTTGTCACCATCTCCTGGCATGAATGGAACAGGGAGCAAGGCAGAGTGCCTGGAAGCCCTGATTCACTTGCCTGCAGTTGGGCTATACGCTCAACCTTGAACTCTGCAGTTTGTACGACCTCAGTCAGTCCTAGCACACTGGGGCAAATGAGTGTGGTGGTGGAGGAAAAGCCGGGAGGCCTATTTTTATAGGAAACCAGTACCTTTAATGGTGCAAGGCTGTCATTTTGGATGAAAGGAAAGAAATATGGAAGAACTGGGATTATTTGGGGTATGGGGGGACTTGCTGAGGGGTGAATCTTTAAGAAGCAATCACTGCAGAATCAGAGTTGCAGCAATACTATTGCAAGCAAGTCTGAATGCATATTTTAATTAGGCTTGACAATTTGAATTTGTAACCCTCTGGACTGACTGAATTGTTATGCATGTGTCAATCAATGGGAGGTGTGCATTCTCTAGAAGTAGGGTGCTTAGTTTTTTTTCAAATGCAGCCTGTTTAGGCACTGTCATGTAGTGTGAAAGATTTAAATGTAACAATGCTAAAGAGTAACAATTTGGGGACAAGGTGTGGGGGACATTAAGAGTGGTGAAGATCCAAATGCTGAACCAGTTATGTTTTGTTGTTGTTAGTTGTTGAACCCTGAGCGATTTATAAAGAGAACTAGCTGGCTTAATGCAGCTAGTTCTAGGCAGGCAGAACATACTCATTTTTACTGTAAATTCTATTTGCTGCTTCCAAAGGTGATGATTTACAAGCAGACATATACTATATGGTCTGTATTTTAGGATCTGGTGCCCAGCCTATATCAAAGCTTAGCTACCTGGCTCAGCTACCTACCCTTCCTGTGGGAACAGTAATCCACTGTTTAACAAGGTTCACCCTCCCCACCCTGCCCTAGCGACCCTTTGTGGATGTGCTGTAAGATTTTCTTGCTCAATAGCAAGGTGGTAACTCTGCTTTCATTTTAAGAAAGTGGAGGCTGAGGGCATTGTATCAATATGGCTTCAACTCCAAGAATTTTTCCTGGTAAAATTAAAGGGAAGATCTTGTTATTGATCAACCATTTCCTTATCCCTTGCTATTGACATATACATGCTCTTTCTATGTCTAGTTGCTGAAAATGTTTGCATTTGTTCATTTGACTAATGGTGTAATTTTTGTTTTTATACTGTTAAACCTGTAATGTTTTAAAATGTATTTTATTAAATTTGGACTGGATGTAAGTCTCTAGCAATACGAGGTACTTTCTAAACTCTTAAGGGAGGGGTAATAGCCCCATGTTGAGATAAGATGATGGTTATTTAAAAAAAATTTTTTTTTGGCTTGCAGGGATATTTTGTGTGTATGTGTCCAAAAAAGAATAAATTGGCATTCTTGTGCCAAACGTTGTTTTTCTTAATTGTCTAATAAATATGGAGTGTACTGTTATGACAATACACATGGTTGCTTTTTGAAAACAATTTCCTCAATTTAAGAAATTTGAGAAAGAAGAACAGAGGGAAAACTTTGTGTTTTTAACTTCTGGGTCTCCTTCTGTTTAGAAATTGTTATTTGGGAACTTTAGAAGAACTTCTCACAACATTTCGCATATGAAAACTTCTACAAGATTCATCAGGTTACTGGGTACAACTCTTTTTTAAAAAATGTATTTCTTTATTCAGAGAGGTAGAGAGAGATAGAAACATCAATGATGAGAGAGAATTATTGATTGGTTGCCTCCTGCACACCCGCTACAGGGGATGGAGCCTGCAACCTAGGCATGTGCCCTTGGCTAGAATCGAACCCGGGACCCCTCAGTCCGCAGGCTGACACTCTGTCCACTGAGCCAAACTGGTTAGGGCAAGATATCCCCACCTTAAAGAGGAGTCAGCTTCAAAGAAGTTAAGTAACACACAGTTACTGAGTGGCAAAGCTAGAATTCGAATCCACACCTGTCTAACTTCATTATACCTGCTGTTGAGCATGAAATTACAGGAGCTTAGGAAAGGGAAATAACTTTTGCCATGAGGAGTCAGAAAGACTGATGTTGAATTTTAGGAAAGATCATGAAGCAGGAGTTTGCCAGATGGACAACAGAATACTAGACACACTTTCCTTGCAGTAGATTATGTTAGCTATAATTTTTGTTTACGCAAATGCTTTCCCTTACTCCTTTGGGTGATGGAATTCCTTTCTTATGGAAACTCCATTATTTTGTGTGTTTCAGGTGAGTCCATATGTCCTTCCTCCTTTTTCATTCCTCACCATTTCTGTCATGTTCATGTCCATCCTTGAATCAGTCACTGGGGATGTGTTACACCAGCCAAAAATGGCTCATGTGCCCACTCCTGGAGGGTGGGGAGGGTGACCAGCAAGATGGGAAGTGAGACTGATCAGTACCATTACAAGGCATGTGCCTCCTCTATTTTTCTCCATCTCTTGACTCTGATTTCCTCTATGTTGACTTTATTCTCCAGAAGCTAGTGGTAAATCTTTAAGGAGGAGAGGGGCAAAATCAGAAAAGCTAACAACTATATTACCAATTGTTTGTACAAGTTTAACAAACATTTCTGGAGCTACTATTTTGTGCTAGGAAATATAAAATGAAAGACACAAGTTCTGCTCATTGAAAGATTCACTTTTAAAATTGGGGGCCACACATGTAACAATGTAGCTTTGAAGGTTAAATGCTATGAGGATGTATACACAGAAACATGGGGGCCACTTAGAGAGTTTCCTCACCTAGCCTAGGGGATCAAGGAGGACTATTAGGGGAAGTGATGAAGAGCTGTCTCATAAAGAATAAACAAGCCCTAACTGGTTTGGCTCAGTGGATAGAGCGTCGGCCTGTGGACTGAAGGGTCCCAGGTTCGATTCCAGTCAAGGGCATGTACCTTGGTTGCGGGCACATCCCCAATAGGGGGTGTGCAGGAGGCAGCTGATCGATGTTCCTCTCTCATCAATGTTTCTAACTATCTCTCTCCCTTCCTCTCTGTAAAAATCAATAATATATATAGATATCTAGATAGATAGATATAGACATAGATATATCTATAGATATATATATATATCTAGATATAGATAGATATAGATATAAAGAATAAACAAGAATTTCATAAATGGACAAGGTGAAAGAAGGTATTCCAGGAATTCTCATCATGGGCAAAGGTATGAAAGGAAAAAAAAAACACATGACTTGTTTGGACGAATTACAAGTAATTACAGTTCTATTAGATTTTGAGGGATGAGAAAGGCTTTGAAGGTGATAAGGTTGGACTAGTTGGACTAGAGGCAAGCACTAGTTCCTGACAGGATAGGACTTGAATGGCATGCCAAGGAGTTTAGAGTTTATCCTGTAGGTACAGGGCAATCGCCATCTGATTCATGTTAGTTATGCTGGCAGTAGTGTGATGGGTAGGTTGAAGCTGAAGTTCTGCTGAAAATAGTTTTATTAAAATAGCCCAGTAATTTATTTAGTGTAGATAAGCCACAAGTGGAGCATCGAGTTCCTGGGTCAGGGTGTCCTCCAGAGTGGGCTTTATGCCCATGGGATTTCCAGCTCTCCTATGGTCTCAGTTACAGATTTTCTGTAAACAGTTGGCTGAAGGAGAACACCCACAGCTCTCTGGGAATGAACAATAATCCATAGCACTGGGAAGTTTTAAAAAATTAACATTTCTTCCAGAGAAAACCAAATCCATGGAGGCTAGGTTCTGCTAAAAGGTATACAGCATAGCAGTGATGTGGTCAGCAGTTAGACAGACGTGAGCAGAGCAATGATGATGGGCCAGCCCAGAAAAGCAGCAAACCCAGGTCAGTGACACCAAGTCTCACCTCAAGACCAGCAGAAGGAAACCAAGATGGCAGCATAGGTAAACACCTAAACTTGCTGCCTCGCACAACCACTTCAAAACTACAACTAAAAGACAAAACGGACATCATCCAGAACCACAGAAAGGCTGGCTGAGTGGAAATTCTACAACTAGAAGGAAAGAGAAATACACACTGAGACTCAGAGGAGGTGCGGAAGTAAAGTGCAGAGGTACAGAGCCGAGCACACGTGCGGAAAGGGCAGGCAACTGAGTACACAGCTGTCTTTTTCAATCTGGAGGGAGACACAAGCTCCCAACTGCTCTGAACTCCAGTTCCGGGTGAGACTCTGGGGACCCAGACTCATACGGGGAGAAACTGGACTGTCTGGCATCGGGCGGAACTCGAGGGCGGCTTTCTCTCAGAAATGTTTGCAGGGACTACCAAGGGACACTGCGACCCGGGGACCTCTTAAGGCAGGGCTGAGGATCAGCCATAGCTGTTTGCTCCACCCTGTTAATTCCCTGAGACCCTGCCCCACCCAAGCTGTGTGCAGAGGCTTTTGCATATGAATGGCCTGATCCTTTGCAATCTAAAATTACCTAACAAACTGCAGCTGGGTCAGAGAGCCCCAGAACATCCAAAAGGAGGGCCACAGCCCCACAGCAGCTTGCACTGCTTCACAGCTGGGCCTCAACTGGGCACCTCCAAACCCCAAACAAAGAAGAGGAATCTGCAGATCTCTCCATAGCTACTGCTGGGTGGCCTCAGGCAGAGGCTAAATTAGCACCTCCTTAGAGATCCAAGAGCCAGTGTACCCAGTGGTCAGAGTGGGACCATCCAGATTACAACTCCTCAGATCCATAAGGGACACACTCAAGAGGCAGACTCAGTGAGCACCAAAGCCCCACTGAAGCAAGGCTTGCCCCATAAGGATGTCTCCAGCACAGAAGTTCTCCCATCGAAGACACAGCTGATTTTCACAGCCAATTGGCCTAGAGGCGAATTCCTCCCAGTGATACCAACAACAATCAAGGCTTAACTACAACAAGACTGTGCACACAGCCCACAAAGGGGTGCACCAAGAGTGCCCACCTCAGGTAATTAGGTAGGTTGAGCCACTGGGCCCTATAGGACACCTAGCACACAAAGCCACTCTATCAACTCAGGGAAGCAACCAAGATGCGGAGACAAAGAAACAGGTCACAAATGAAAGAAATGGAGGAGAGCAAACTACTGGATATAGAGTTCAAAACCACAGTTATAAGGTTACTCAAGAATCTTCTAGAAACCACCGATAAATTTAGTGAGACCCTCGAGGATATGAAAAAGGACCAACTAGAAATTAAGTATACACTGACTGAAATAAAGAATAATATACAGAGATCCAACATGAGACTAGAGGATCCCAAGAATCAAGTCAAAGATTTGAAATACGAAGAAGCAAAAAACACCCAACTGGAAAAGCAAAAAGAAAAAAGAATCCAAAAATATGAAGATAGTGTAAGGAGCCTCTGGGACAACTTCAAGCGTACCAACATCAAAATTATGGGGGTGCCAGAAGAAGACAGAGAGCAAGATACTGGAAACCTATTTGAAGAAATAATGACTGAAAACTTCCCCCACCTGGTGAAAGAAATAGACTTACAAGTCCAGGAAGTGCAGAGAACCCCAAACAAAAGGAATCCAAAGAGGACCACACCAAGACACATCATAATTAAAATGCCAAGGTCAAAAGACAAAGAGAGAATATTAAAAGCAGCAAGAGAAAAACAGTTAGTTACCTACAAGGGCGCACCCATACGACTGTCAGCTGATTTCTCAACAGAAACTATGCAGGCCCGATGGGAGTGGCAAGAAATATTCAAAGTGATGAATAGCAAGAACCTACAACCAAGATTACTCTACCCAGCAAAGCTATCATTCAGAATTGAAAGTCAGATAAAGAGCTTCACAGATAAGAAAAAGCTAAAGGAATTCCTCACCAACAAACCATTTATTATATGAAATACTGAAGGATGTTCTTTAAGAAGAGGAAGATGAAGAAAAAGGTAAAGATAAAAATTATGAACAACAAAGTGACAACAAATACATATCTATCAACAAGTGAATCTAAAAATCAAGTGAATAAAAAATCTGATGAACAGAATAAACTGGTGAATATAATAGAATCAGGGGCATAGAAAGGGAGTGAACTGACAATTCTCGGGGGGAAAAGGGTGTGGGGGGTTTGGGAAAAGACTACTCAAAAATCGTACACCTAAAAAAAGAAAAAATGTCCTAACCGGTTTGGCTCAGTGGATAGAGCGTCGGCCTATGGACTCAAGGGTCCCAGGTTCGATTCCGGTCAAGGGCATGTACCTTGGTTGCGGGCACATCCCCAGTAGGGGGCGTGCAGGAGGCAGCTGATCGATGTTTCTCTCTCATCAGTGTTTCTAACTCTCTATCCCTCTCCCTTCCTCTCTGTATAAAATTAATAAAATATATTTTTAAAAAATCATACACCTATGGATGAGGACAGTGGGTGGAGGGGTAAAGGCAGAGGGTGGGGTGGGAACTGGGTGGAGGGGAACTATGGGGGGGAAAAAAGAGGAACAACTGTAATAATCTGAACAATAAAGATTTTTTTTTTTTAAAAGACCAGCAGCATTGAAGAATGACCCCCTGCCCTGGGACTGACCAATCAGTCAGTGGAGACCTAGACCCTGGAAGGACACCCCTGAAAAACTGCTAAATATTCTATTGAGATCTTCCCCTGGGACATCCCCTAAAATCTCCACCCTAAAGCCCTTAAGATAGAGGACCCAGCACACTGTCCCTGCTGGGAGCACACAAATACCCTTCCCTTTTCTTTATTTACTAGTGGCCCAGTGCACGAAATCCATGCACATTAAAAGGGGATTAATTAGAGGAAATAATTTAATATTGCTATTTGCTCTTTCTCTAATAGAAGTGTCAGAGATGAAAGAAAATTAGTAAAATGTATATGAAACCCTTCCTCCTGTCAGAGTCTGGGGTGCACCACGGGACCCAGAGTCAAGTCCCCGCCCACCCACATGCGCCTCAAAATCGCATGAGACCCAGACCCGGCCGGCCCCCGCCCCCATTGGGCTAGATCCAGACCTGGCCAGTCCCACCCTTGTCAAGCCCTGCCGGGATGGGGACGTAGCCTCAGGTCCCCTGGCCTGGCACCAGGACGGGGGGCATGGCCTGAGGTCCCCCAGCCCAGACTGGGGTGGGGGGCATGCCTTGGAATCCCCCGTCAAGCCCCGCCAGGTGGGGAGCATGACCTGAGGTCCCCCATCAAGCCTCGCCAGGCAGGAAGGCGCAGCCTCAGGTCCCCTGTCAAGCCCCACTGGGCAGGGGGCATGGCACTGGGGGTGCACCTTGAGGTCCCCTGTCAAGCCCCACTGGGTGGGGATCATAGTCTGAGGTCCCCTGTCAAGCCCTGCCAGGCAGGGGGGCGCAGCCTCAGGTTCCCTGACCCAGTGCTGTGGTGGGGGGTGTGGCCTGAAGTCCCCTGTCAAGACCCACCTGGTGGGGGGCATGGCCTGAGGTCCCCCGGCCTGGCACTGGGGTGGGGCATGGCCTGAGGTCCCCCAGCCTGGTGCCAAGGCAGGAGGTGCAGCCTGAGATCCCCTGTCAAGCCCTGCCAGGTGGGGGGTGCGGTCTGAGGTCCCCTGTCAAGCCCAGCCAGGCAGGGGGGTGCAGCCTCAGGTCCCCCGGCCTGGTGCTGGGGTGGGGGGTGCAACCTGAGTTCCCCTGACCCAGCACTGGAGGTGCACCTTGAGCTCCCCTGTCAAGCCCTGCCGGGTGGGGGATGCAGCCTGAGGTCCCCTGTCAAGCCCTACAGTGGCAGGGGAGGGCATAGCCTCAGGTCCCTGCTGATTGCTTGTTAAGGCTCCTTATGGGAACGTGGCTTCAGCTGTAGGTGCAGCCATCTTTGTGACAGAGTGATGGTCAATTAGCATATTCCCTCTTTATTAGATAGGCTTTTTTTCTTTATTGATTAAGGTATTACATACTAGTATGTGTCCTTATCGCCCCACTGTCCCCCACCCCCTTTCCCTTTTCTTTTACTTTTTTCTTCCCCCTTATTTCCCTCCTGCCCCCAGGTGCATTACCATTACCTTCCTCACTCCCAAGCTCCAAGGGCCCATCCTTTGCCTCTATAACTTGTTTCCTCAGCTCATTTCTTCTATGAATTACTTCTTCTACCGCTGTGATTTTATAAATAAATGTTCTCTTATTTAAAAAATAATAAAATAGCCCAAGCCAAAGAAGATGAAGCTTGAACTTGAACAGTGATAGTGCAGTTGGAAAAAAGGAACAAACACAGGAGATATTTGGAAAGTAGAAAAAGCAGAACTTAGTGAGAGTGGATATGGAGCGTGAGGGGAATAAGGTAGATGCATTAGGAGGGCTCTCAGGTTTTGGCTTGGGTAGGTGGGAAAATAATAATGCCACTGAGCACATGGACAAAGGAAAAAGGAGAAGGAGGAGAAGGAGAAGGAGAAGGAGAAGGAGAAGGAGAAGGAGAAGGAGAAGGAGAAGGAGAAGGAGAAGGAGAAGGAGAAGGAGGAGGGGAGAAAGAAAAAGGAAGAAAGAAAGAAAGAAAGAAAGAAAGAAAGAAAGAAAGAAAGAAAGAAAGAAAGAAAGAAAGGAAGGAAGGAAGGAAGGAAGGAAGGAAGGAAGGAAGGAAGGAAAGAAAGAAAGAAAGAAAGAAAGAAAGAAAGAAAGAAAGAAAGAAAGAAAGAAAGAAAGAAAAAGAAAAGAAGATTAGTGATTTGTGGGAAGGAGGAAGAATGGGAAGAATGTAAGTTTAGTTTTGAACAAACTGGATTTGAGGGTGGTGCATGTGGACTGGTGAGAGATTGGAAGACATCAATATGCTGGTAGTGATTAAAATCATTCCAATGTATGGATAGCTATTGTGAATAATGTTGCTATGAACATGAATGTACAAATATCTCCTTTGAGACCCTGCTTTCAATTCTTCTGGCTATATACCCAGAAGTGGAATTGCTGGATAATATGTTAATTCTGTGTTTAATTTTTTGAGGAACCACTATACTGTTTTCCATAGTGGCTGCACCATTTTACATGTCCACCAACAGTGCACAAGGGTTCTAATTTCTCAATATCCTCACTGGGGACACTTGTTATTTTCTATTTTTTTGATAATAGCCATCCTAATGGATATGAAGTAGTATCTCTTTGTGATTTTGACTTGTATTAGGGATGATTAGTAATGTAGATCATCTTTTCATGTACTTATTGGTCATTTATATATTTTCTGGAGAAATATCTATTCTAGTTTGCCCATTTTTTTCAGTTGGGCCCTTTAATTTTTGAAGGACAATTTTGATAGGTAATGTAGTTTGATTTCTTTTTTCTTTCGCTGTGCAGATTGTCTTTTAGCTTGCATTGTTCTGTTGGGAATTCACCTATCAGTTCTTTTACTGGATAGATTGCTGATAAAACATTACTTCTAGATGTGTCTTGAAGGTGTTTCTGAAAGAGATTATCATTTTGATTTGAATCAGTAGACTAAATAAAAAGATCTATTGGGTGAGCAGGCATCACCCAATCAATCCATAGAAGGCCCAAATAGAACAAAAAGGCAAAGGAAAAGCGAATTTCCTCTCTTCTTGAGCTAGGACATTCTCCAGACATTAGAGGTCTTGACTCTCAGGCCTTCAGATGCCAGGACTTAACATTAGCAGCCTCCTATTCTTAGGACTTTGGACTCAGACTGGTTCTCTAGCTTACAGATAGCATAGTGTACTACTTTTTGGCCTCCATAACTGCATGAGCCCAATCCTATAATAAATCTTTTTTTCTCTCTCTCTCCTCTCTATATTCCATTGATTCTGTTTCTCCAGAGAACACTTTACTAAAATAGAAGGTAATTGCCCTTTTCTCTCTGGCTGCTTTTAGTATCTTCTCTTTGTTTTTGATTTCCAACACTTTTACTGTAATAGGCCTAAGTATCTTTGTATTTGTCCTCCTTAGGACTTTGTCTTATTAATCTTTGTAAAACCAGCACACAGTGTCTGACATGTAGCAGGTGTTCTTTAATCTGTGCCAAACAGAAATCCATAGCTTCCCACAGATATTTAAGGAAGCAATGCTTGAATTCCCCTCCACCTTATACTTTGTTCTTCCAATGATCCTATTCTGAATTCCAGTCTCTGTGATTGTTTTTCTTTGACCCTGTTCCTGGCCCCTGGACTTAATTGCATTTAGACATGGTTTTTCTCATGTTTAGTTAGTCCTGCTTCCTCCAACTGCCTTTCCTTTACTGGGGTGCCCTCCGAATTTCAGTGTCCCATGTGACATTAATCCCCTATTCCCAACCCAGTGTGTGTGTGTGTGTGGGGGGGGGTGGGCGCGGGGAATTCAGACATTAGAAATAATGAAGAAGAGTTTTAAAATTCTTGTTAAAAAAGATACCAAACACAATGGCAATTTATTTATTTTACATATTACCTTTCAACATACACACAATTTTTAAAAATCCTCACCCAAGGATATATTTAGAAAGAGGAAGAGTGAGTGAGAGAGAAACATCAATCTGTTGACTCCCTTATGCACCTTGACTGAGTATGGAACCTGCAACCTACATATGTGACCTGGCTGGGAATTGAACCTACAACCTTGTATGGGACAACACTCCAACCAATTGAGGTACCTAGCCAGGGCTGTACACAGATTTTTATATAGTTATAATCTTAATATGCTGTGTTATTTTATTAACTATTACATAATGAACATTTATTCTTTTTAGAGACTGAAGTCTTATCATTTTGTCATCATAATAATTAATTTGGCAAGCATTTACTGAATACCTGGTTGGCATTGTGTTAGGCATCAGGGCTACAAAGATAAAATGAAAATATGATGTTTTTTCTTTTTTTGTTTGTTTGTTTTGTGTTTGGATTTCTGTTTTATTCTACTGATGAATTTTTTCCCCCTTTACCTATTGATTTCAGTGGCCTTATAGTATGTTCTGATATTTCGTAAGTCAAAAAATTATGGTTTTATTTTATGCTTTAAGACTTTTACATATTTAGAGAGAGGAGAAGGGGGAAGGGGAAATCTATATTGACAAAGGAGAATAGCTAAGTGTTGCTACATGTACCACAGGAAGTGCAAGCAGAGACACATGGGAGGGAATGTCAGGAAGTTGTCATGAAGGCAGGAAGCTTTGAGCTGAATTTTGAAATATGAGTAGGTTTCACCAGTCAGTTGAAGATGTTGAGGTTTTAGGGGGGCAATAAATCATACCCTCTTCCCTACACCAGTTCAGAACCAACTGAAAAATAGACACAGAGAGTAATCGTTGGATGAAAAGCATGATGTCAACTTTATTGCTGATAAGAGTTAGATAAGAGGACTTGCTTAGAAGACAAATGGTAGTGCTAACATTCCTCTTTATTTAACACTCGGGGCCCAGTGCATGAAATTCGTGCACCGGGGGGGTGTCCCTCAGCCCGACCTGCACCCTCTCCAATCTGGGAGCCCTAAAGGGATGTCCTACTGACAGCTTAGGCCTACTCCCCGTGGTTCTCTACTCTCTGTGGGGGTCCTGCACAGGACTGCTTGCCCCTCTCTTCCACGGCCAGGGGCAAGCAAGGCCCTGTTGACTGCTTGCTCACTGCAGGGGACATTCCCGTCCCATCCCCGGCCGCTTGTGCTCGTGCTGGCTCGGAGCATCTGGGTCCCAGGGATGTTCCCGCCCTGCCCCCAGCTGCTCGGTGCCTACGTGCAGGCCTACAGGCTCAGAGCAGCCTGGCTCCCAAGGATACCTGTCCCCAGGACCCAGGCCACTTGGTGCTGGTGCGTGCACAAGCAGCCGCCCCACCCCCAGCCGCTTGGTGCCTGCGTATGCAAATTAACCTTCCATCTTTGTTGAGTTAATTTGCATACTCACTCTTGAATGGCTGGTGGGTGTCGTAAAGTGATGGTCAATTTGCATCTTTATTATTAGTGTAGATCAGCCTTGGGCAAACTATGGCCCATGGGCCGGATCCGGCTGTTCTATCTGGTTCTCTTGCTCTCCCCTCCGTTCCTTTACTTTGAATTTATATTAGTTCACACAAACACTCCATCCATGCTTTTGTTCCGGCCCTCCGGTCCAGTTTAAGAACCCATTGTGACCCTCGAGTCATAAAGTTTGCCCACCCCTGGTGTATATGCTTGCCTCCTTAGTCACAATAAGTATAGGACAACCTTGGTTTCCTATTTTTCCAAGTTTACTGATTAAGCACTTTTGAATGAAATTGAAATTTTCTTTTTCAGTGGACAAAAGAGAAACTTTATTGAGGCTCCAGGGTCACAGGGTTCAGGCAGAAGGCTGCTCTGTGGGCCTGAGGAGTTGGTGGAGGTGCCTTATTTAACCTTCTTCTTGGGCACATGTTGTTGGTGTGGTCCCATTTCTTGTGGGAATTGACAGTTCAGGGGTGCAGGTGAGTGTAACACTTGTGGCAGATTATCTTGTTGCAGTTGTACTTCTGGGAGAGCTGGCGGAGGGAGGGTTCGATGATGCCACCCCGCAGACAAAGCACCAAGTGCAGGGTGGACTCTTTCTGAATATTGTAGTCTGAGAGAGTGCGGACATCCTTCAGCTGTTTGCCCTCAAAAGTCAGGCACTGCTGGTCAGGTGGGATGCTCTCCTTGTCTTGGATTTTAGCTTTGACATTCTCAATGTCAAACTTCAAGGGTGATGGTCTTGCCAGTTAGGGTCTTCACAAAGACCATCATCTCTGGGTCTGCTGAAGAGGTTGCTCGACGACCTCTTTGAAGAGAAAGAGCATGAAATAGAAATTTTAAAAAATCCCATTTTAATTATAAAATGCTTAGGGATAAATTTGAAAAAATGGTGTATAAGATCTGTATATTGAAAACTAGAAAACATTGCTGATAGAAATTAAATAAAACTAACATAAATGGAGCAACGCACTATGATCATGGATCAGAAGACTCAATAGTGTTAGGGTGTTATTTTTACCCAAACTGATCTGTAGATGTAATATAATCCCAATTAAAACCCCAGCAGATTTTTTTGGTAAAAAATTTACAGCTGATTCCAAAATTTATATGGAAATGCAGAAGACCAACTAGAATAGTCAAAAACATTGGAAAGAAGAACATAGTTGGAGAACCTATACTACCTATGGTGGACAGATTCTAAGATGGCACCATTATCCTTTCCTCCTGGTGTTCAGGCCTTTGTATAATCCTCTCCTCGTGTGTGGACAGGACCAGTGACTTGCTTCTAACCAATAAAATATGGTAAAGGTGATGAGATGTAATTTTATGATTACACTAGAAGCCCGGTGCACGAAATTCGTGCACGGGGGGGTGTCCCTCAGCCCAGCCTGCACCCTCTCCAATCTGGGACCCCTTGAGGGATGTCCGACTGCTGTTTAGGCCCGATCCCACCGGCAGTCGGACATCCCTCTCACAATCCAGGACTGCTGGCTCCCAACTGCTCACCTGCCTGCCTTCCTGATTGCCCCTAACCACTTCTGTCTGGCAGCCTGATCACCCCATAACCCAGCCGTGGGCAAACTATGGCCCACGGGCCAGATCCGGCCCGTTTGGCTGTTCTCTCCGGCCCGTGGAGCCAAAAGAGCGGAGGGTTCTCTTGCTCTCCCCTTCGCTCCTTTACTTTGAATTTATATTAGTTCACACAAACACTCCATCCATGCTTTTGTTCCGGCCCTCCGGTCCAGTTTAAGAACCCATTGTGGCCCTCGAGTCAAAAAGTTTGCCCACCCCTGCCCTAACCACTCCCCTGTCAGCCTGATTGATGCCTAACTGATCCCCTGACAGCCTGTTTGCCCCTAACTGCCCTCCCCTGCAGGCCTGGTCACCCCTAACTGCCCTCCCCTGCAGGCCTGGTCACCCCTAACTGCCCTCCCCTGCAGCCCTGGTCTCTCCCAACTGCTCTCCCCTGCAGGCCTGGTCCCTCCCAACTGCCCTTTCCTGCAGGCCTGGTCGCCCCAACTTCCCTCCTCTGCTGGCTTGGTCACCCCTAACTGCCCTCCCTTGGAGACCTGGTCCCTCCCAACTGCCCTCCCCTGCTGGCCATCTTGTGGTGGCCATCTTGTGTCCACATGGGGGCAGGCAGGATCTTTGACCACATGGGGGCAGCCATCTTGTGTGTTGGAGTGATGGTCAATCTGCATATTACTCTTTTATTAGATAGGATAGAGGCCTGGTGCATGGGTGGGGGCCAGCTGGTTTGCCCTGAAGGGTGTCCCAGATCAGGGTGGGGGTTCCCTTGGGGCATGGGGCGGCCTGGGTGAGGGGCCTGTGGTGGTTTGCAGGCTGGCCACGTCCCCTGGCAACCCAAGTGGAGGCCCTGGTATCTGGGGTTTATGTATCTTCTATAATTGAAACTTTGTAGCCTTAAGCGGAGGCCTGGGCGGGCCCGGGCTGCAGAAGCTTGGCTTCCTCCATAACCGGGGGCAACCCTAGCCTCCTGCTCTTTCCAGCTCGGTGGCTGCCGCCATTTCTGTTTGGGTTTATGTATCTTCTATCATTAAAACTTTGTAGCCTTGAGTGGAGGCCTAGGCCAGCCAGGGCAGGCAGAAAGCTTGGCTTCCTCCATTACCGGGGAAACCCATGCATCCCTCCTGCTCTCTGTGGCGGTAGCCATCTTGGTTGGGTTTATTTGCATATTTGCTCCTGATCGGCTTGTGGGCGTGGCTTTGTGGGCGTGGCTTTGTGGGTGTAACGGAGTGGTGGTTAATTTGCATATTACTCTTTTATTAGATAGGATTAAGTTAGATAAGACTGTCCTTCTAGCAGACTCACTCTAAAGTCCTTCTCTCTCTCTGGCTCTCTCCCTTTCTCACTCTCCTTTATGTTTCTGTTGGGGATGCCCAGGTGGCAGAGAATTGTAAGGGGCCTCTAGGAGTTGAGAGCAGCTTCTAGCTGCCAGCCAACAAAAAAAACAGAAGCTCTCAGTTATAAAGCTGCAGTGAACTGAACGCTGTTAACAAAAAGTGGATTTTTTCCTAGTCAAGCCTCCAGATAAGAAGCCAGCTCTGGCCTACACTTTGATTATAGCCAGTGAGATGATAAGCTATGCCCAGACTCTTTGGGGTGTGTGTGTGTGTGTGTCTTAATCTTCACCTGAGGATATTTTTCCTTTGACTTTTAAAGAGTGTGGGAGGGAGGAAGGGAGAGAGAGAAAATCAATGTGGGAGAGACACTTCTATTATGATTGCCTCCACACATACCCCTATTGGGCCTGGGGACCAAACTTGCAACCCAGGTATGTGCCCTTGACCGGCAATCAAACCCGTGACCTTTCAGTGCACGGGCCAGCACTCTAACGACTGAGTAACACTGGCCAGGGCTATGCCTGAACTCTTGACCTACAGATACTATGAGACAATAAATGTGTATTGTTTTAAACCTTCAAATTTGTGGTCATTTGTTATTCACTAATAAATAGATAACAACTCCACTACCTGATTTCATGACTTATTATAAAGCTACTATAATCAAGAATGTGTGATATGGGCATAAAGATAGAGATAGATAGGTATATGGAACAGAACAGAGTCCAGAAATAGACCCATACAAATATGGCTAAGTAATTTTCAACACAAGTGCCAAGGCAATTTAATGGGGACAATGGATAGCTTTGTACAAACACACACACAACAACAACAACCTAGACCTTTACTTCTCACCATGTACAAAAATAGCTCAAAATGTGCCCAGTCAGTGTGGCTCAGTGGTTGAGGGTTGACCTATGAACCAGGAGGTCATGGTTCGATTCCAGGTCAGGGCACGTGCCTGGGTTGTGGTCTTGATCCCCAGTGGGGGAGCATGCAGGAGTCAGCCGTCAATGATTCTCTCTCATCATTGATGTTTCTGTCTCTATCTCTCCCTTTCCCTTCCCCTCTGAAATTAATAAAAAAATATTTTTTAAAAATAGCTCAAAATGAATCATAGACTTAAATGTACAAGCAAAATATATAACACTTCTAGAAGAAAACATGGAAGAAAATCTTAATGACTTTGAGTTTGGTAAAGATTTTAAAAATAAAAATAGCACCCTAGCTGGTTTAGCTCAGTGGATAGAGTGTCGGCCTGCGGACTAAAGGGTCCTGGGTTCGCTTCCGGTCAAGGGCACATGCCCAGGTTGCAGGCTTGATTCCCAGTAGGGGGTGTGCAGGAGGCAGCCAATCAATGATTCTCTCTCATCATTGATGTTTCTATCTCTCCCTCTTCCTTTCTCTCTCTATAAAAATCAATAAAAATATTAAAAAAAGATTTTAAATATATAATACAAAAAGCATTAACTGTAAATGAAAAATATTAATAAATTGGATTTTATTAAAATTAAAATGTTTTGCTTCTCAAAAGATACCGCTATGAAAATGAAGAGGCAAGCCATACCTGAAAGAAAATATTTATAAAACATATATCTGATAAATGACTAGTATCTAGAATATATGAAGAATTCTTGCAATTTAATAAGATAATCCAATGTAAGAAATGGTTAAAATATTTGAAAAGACACTTCATCTAAGAAAATATACAAAAGGCAAAATAAGCATTTGAAAACATGCTGAACATAATTTGTCATTTAGGAAGTGTAAATTGAAACCAAAATGAGATACCATCATACTCCCATTGGAAGACTAAAATTAAAAAGACTGAGCATACCAAGTTTTTGGGAGGATGTGGAGCAGCTATAATTCTCATACTCTTCTGTGAGAATGTAAACTTAGCAGTCACTTTGGAAAACAGTTTGCCCTGACTGGGTAGCTCCGTTGGTTAGAGGATCCTCCCAATATGCCAAGATTACAGGTTCAATTTCCGGCCAGGGCACATACAAGAAGCAACCAATGAATGTATAAAAAAGTGGAACAACAAATTGAGGATGTCTCTCTCTCCTCTCTCAAAATTCAATCAATAATATAGATAAATAAATAAAAGTTATGCACTTACCATAAAACCCACTCATTCCACTCCTAGATGTTTACCTAAGCAAATGTCCAAATGTTCATACTAGTAGTTTTATTTGCAGTGGCCTCAAACTGAAAACAGCCTAAATGCCCATTGATATGTGAATGAATGAATAAAATAGTCACATATTCATTTAATGGAATGCCATTCAACATTAAAAACCAATGAACTGCCCTCTGGTGTGGCTCAGTGGTTGAGTGTCAACCCATGAACCAGGAGGTCATGGTCAGTTTACCGGTCAGAGTATATGCGACCTCTATCCCCAGCAGGGAAGGTGTAGAAGACAACTGATCAATGAATCTCTCATCATTAATGTGTCTATCTCTCTCTCCTTCTCCCTTCCTCCCTAAAAACAAACAAACAAACAAACAAACAAACAAACAAAAAGCAATGAACTATTGATACACACAACATGGGTGAATCTCAAAATAATGTTGGTGAGAGAAGCAGCCAAAAAATGAATTTATTCCGTATATACAAAATACTAGAAAATAAAAACTGGTCTATGGTGACAGAAAAGAGGCAGAACTACAAAGGAACAGGAGGAAACTTTTTTTTTTTTAAATATATTTTATTGATATTTTACAGGGAGGAAGGAAGAGGGATAGAGAGCTAGAAACATCGATGAGAGAGAAACATCGATCAGCTGCCTCCTGCACACCTCCCACTGGGGATGTGCCCGCAACCAAGGTACATGCCCTTGACCGGATTTGAACCCGGGACCCTTCAGTCCACAGGCCGACGCTCTATCCACTGAGCCAAACCGGTTTCGGCAGGAGGAAACTTTTGAGGGTGATGAATATGTTCATTATCACATGCACACACACATATATTAATCATCACCTGAAGATATGTTTTTATTGATTTTCAGAGAGAGGGAAAGGGAGAGAAACATCCATGTGAGAGAAATATCCATCAGTTGCCTCCCGTATGTACCCAACTGGGGATCAAACCCGCAGCCTAGATAGTGCCCAGACCGGGTATGAACCTTTTGGCTTACTGGACAGCGTTCCAACCAATGAGCACCCCCGCCAGGGCTTATTCATTATCTTGATTGTAGTGATGGGTTCACACGTGTATACCTATGTCAAAACTTATCAGATTGCACACTTTAAATATGGAAAATTTACTGAATGTCATTTAAACCTCAGTTGAATTGGAGGGTTGGGGAGAAGCACAAACACAAGCTTTCTGTGGGCCTGAGGATGTGAAATCGGGATGGGGAGGAGCTAAGTCGCGCATGCTCAGTCCTTCCTCAACGCTCCCCAATCAGATCCTTGTTGGGAGGCGTGGCTGAGGCATGTGTAGCCCGGGTAGGACGCCATAGTGGGAGGGAGGCCGCGAGGTGAGCTCGCCCATCGCTCCTGCGGGATTGTCTCACAGAACTCGATGGCCATTTCTCCTGAGGGCACAGGGAAGCACTGAACGACTCTGTAATGAAGCAAGTAAGTTGCAGCGGTGTTCACTTTGAAACAATATTTTGAAGCTGTGGGGGAAATGGGCTCGAAAGGGTAGGGAACAACCCGTGGGGAAGCTGTGGTAATTTTTGTTTTCTTCTCAGTTCAGTCATGAACTCAGGAGGGAAAGGACTATTTCGTGCTTATCGCCCAAGTGTCCCTTCCCTGCAAGCACCCTTGCCTCAAGATTGGTCTCTGGTCAGTAAACTTTTGTTGAAGAGGTGGAGAAATCTCAATCACGCCTCTTGTAAGTCAGACCAGGGTTCAGATCTAGGCCTTTTCGACTTCAAACCCTGAGGACTTGCTTGGAAAGAAATCTAAAAAAATTTGGTAGGCCTAGCCGGTGTGCCTCGGTTGCTAGAGCCTCCTCAGCCTGCGCACCGAAGGGTCGCGGGTTCAGTTCCTGGGTTTCAGGTTCCATCCCGGCCCTGTCGCGCACATAGAGGAGGCAACCAGTCGATCGATGTTTCTCTCACATCGATGTCTCTCTCTCTCTCTCTCTCTCTCTCTCTCTCTCTCTCTCTCTCTCTCTCTCTCAATCTCTTTCTCTCTCTCTCCCTCTCCTTTCTCCCCTCCCCCCCTTCCACTCTCTCTAAAAATGAATGGAAAAAATATCCTCAGGTGAGGATTAACAACAAAGAAATTGGTATTCATTTTCGGATTCATCCCTTTAATCGATGCAGTGACTTTGTCAGCCCTAAAATGCCCGCCATCAATAAGGAGGGATTTCCGAGGGTATAGATGGGGGTGTAGTTTCAAAAATTACATGACATTGGTTCAACAAATACTATGCACCTTCTCTTTTCCAGGCATTTTGGCGCTGGTGGTATTCATGAGGAAGGTGGACATATTCCCTGCCCTCACATAAAACAGGTAAAAGAATTAACAAAAAAGTTGCTAAGTGCTCTGATAGGAAGCTTCTAAGATCTCTTTTTTCCCCCCTCAAAATTTGGAATTTTACCAGGATGTGCTCTTAGGTGAGTTGGTGTGTTTGTTTGTTTTTTCTTTTTCCCCTCTCACTGTGCTCAGCACTTTTTTTCTGGGTACTATAAAGCTATCCTATATAATAAAGAGGTACTATGCAAATTGACCATCACAAGATGGCCACCCCCATGTGAACACAAGATGGCCACCACAGGAGGCTGGCTTGGGAGGGTAGTTGTGGGCTATCAGGCCCGCATGGGAGGGAGGTTGGGAGGGACCAGGCCTGCAAGAGAGGGCAGTTGGGGGGGGACCGGGCCTGCAGGGAAGGGCAGTTGGGGGGGACCCAGGCCTGCAGGGGAGGGCAGTTGGGGGGACCGGACCTGCAGGGGAGGGCAGTTGGGGGTGACCAGGCCTGCAGGGGAGGACAGTTAGGGGCAACCAGGCCGGCAGGGGAGGGCAGTTAGGGGCAATAGGGTCGGCAGGGGAGCAGTTAGGCATTGATCAGGCTGGCAGGGGAGTGGTTAGGGGGTGATCAGGCTGGCAGGCAGAAGCAGTTAGGGGCAATCAGGCAGGCAGGCAGGCAGACGAGTAGTTGGGAGCCAGCAGTCCTGGATTGTGAGAGGGATGTCCGACTGCCCACTTAGGCCTGATCCCACCGATATCGGACCTAAATGGGCAGTCGGACATCCCTCGAGGGGTCCCAGATTGGAGAGGGTGTAGGCTGGGCTGAGGGACACACACACACACACACACACACACACACACACCCCGTGCACGAATTTCGTGCACCGGGCCTCTAGTTTAAAAAATATATAATTATCTGTTTTTCTTAAATTTTTAGGTGTTCTTAATAAATATTGGATACTTATAATTTGATGGTTATTTGTATTGTAAATACTGATTTTTGCTTTATCTTCACTTTCTTTGTAATATCTTTTGATGAATTTAAATTCTTTTTAAAAAATATGTATTTTTTAAATTGATTTCAGAGAGGAAGGGAGAGGGAGAGAGAGATAAAAACATCAATGATGAGAGAGATGATCCCTACTGGGATCGAGCCCGCAACTCGGGCATATGCCCTTGACCAGAATGGAACCCGGGACCTTTCAGTCCACAGGCCGACACTCTATCCACTGAGCCAAACCAGCTAGGGCAAATTTAAATTCTTAATTTTAATCTAGTTGAAATGATGGTCTTTTTATTTTTTAATGCTTAGTATGTTTTTGGTTAGTATGTTATGGTTATGGTTCTTTCCCATCTCAAGTTGCTTATATATTTTTTTAATGTTTTTTAAGACTTGCATTTCACCAGAATTCATTTTTGTGTATGAGGTGAGATAAGACTCAGATTTTATATTTTTCCACATAGATAATCTGTTTTTCCAGTTCCATTATTAATTAGTTTGTCCTTTGCCTAGTGGCCTGCAATGCCACTTTTGTCATTGTTCCCAGACTCTATATTGTTTCCAGACTCTGTATTCTGTTTTACTAGCCAATTTATTTAACTCTAGGCCACTTACCTCACTGTCTTAATTACCACATTTTTGTAATAAAACTTAATTGGACAAATTCCTCACCTTGTTTTGTTTTGTGTTTTTTTTTTTAATTTCAGAGAGAGGAAGGGACAGGGAGAAACATCAGTGATGGGAGAGAATCATTGATCAGTTGCTTCCTGCATGCCCTCCTCTGGGGATTGAGCCTGCAACCTGGGCATGTGCCCTGGCTAGGAATTGAACCCTGATTTCCTGGTTCATGGGTTGACACTCAACCACTGAGCCATGCTGGCCAGGGACCTTTTCTATTCATTTAATAGCTTTTTTTTGAAGTTTTATCATGTTTGCTTACCAAAGTCTACGTGAATCAATACCTTTATCCTTGTCCTAAACAGTACAAGAACCTTTAGAACACTTTAACTCTAAGTCTTTTTTTTTTTTAATATATTTTATTGATTTTTTACAGAGAGGAAGGAAGAGGGATAGATAGTCAGAAACATCAATGAGAGAGAAACATCGATCAGCTGCCTCTTGCACACCTCCTACTGGGGATGTGCCCACAACCAAGTTACATGCCCTTGACCGGAATCGAACCTGGGACCTTTCAGTCCGCAGGCTGACGCTCTATCCACTGAGCCAAACCGGTTTTGGCTAACTCTAAGTCTTATCACCCCACCTCCTAATTTGCATGCTGATGATCAGTATTTTAGCTTTTTTAAAATGTTATTCATGAGATATTTATTAAAATAACAGTTAGTGGGGAACAATACAATGAACATCATTACTGAAAACTGTATACCATCATGCAAAAAACGATTTCATTTTGGCCCTGGCCAGTGTTGCTAAATAGTTAGAGCATCCATCTGCACACTGAAGGATCTGGGTTTGATTCCTGGTCAAGGGCACATATATGGGTTTTGGTTCACTCCCCACCCCTGATTGGGGCTCATGGGAGAGGCAATCAGTCGATGTGGCTCTCTCCCGTTGATGTTTCTCTCTCTCCCTCCCACTCTTTCTTAAAAAGCAATGGAAAAAATATCCTCAGGTGAGGATTAACCACTCCCCCTAAAAAAAAAAAAGGATTTTATTGGGAAATTGATTTCTAATTTATGGCAGGTTGTACTTTCAGAAATAAAGCCACAAAACAACACAATCTAATTCAATCTTAAAGGCTGGAATGCTGAGCAAGGAATGTTCTTATTTTTGTTGTTGTTAATCCTTACCCGAGGATATTTTTTCCATTGATTTTTAGAGAAAATGGAAAGGAGGGGGGAAGAGAGAGAGAGAGAGAGAGAGAGAGAGAGAGAGAGAGAGAGGAGAGAGATATCAATGTGCCCTTGACCAGAATCAAATCTGTGACCCTTCAGTCCATGGGCTGGCACTCTAACCACTGAGCACTGGCTAGGGATGTTCTTTTTTTTTTTGCAGAAGCGCCTTCTTTTTTTTTTTAAAAAAATATATTTTTATTTATTTCAGAGAGGAAGAGAGAGGGACAGACAGATAGAAACATCAATGAGGAGAGAGCATCATCAATCGGCTCACTCCTGCACTCCCCACACTTGGGATCAAGCCCACAACCCAGACATATACCCTGACCGGGAGTCAAACCGTGACCTCCTGGTTCACAGGTCGATGCTCAACCACTGAGCCATGCCAGCCCGGCAGAAGCTCCTTCTTTACACTGTCAGTTACCAGGACTCTTCCTTATGGTGTGATTTCAGCCACCAAGTCATCAACAGTAATGTGTTCTAGTTCTTTCTCTTTAATTACCTCTTTACAGTGTGCCTTCAGTTGATCCTTTCAGCCACATTGAATTAATTTAGCTCTTAGCAACTCTTGGAGGCATTCTCTTCCTGCAGTGTCTATTAACTCTTGGTTAATTGCTGCTCTTATCTGCATCTCTTTGTTTCTCTTGCTAATCACCATCATAGCAGGTGAGGGCTGTCCCTTCTCATCAACGAAATGATTCTTGTGGAAATGATTCATGGCTGAAGTCTGTTACCTACCACACTGTCATCTGCCTGGACTTGACCTTCATCTTTTTTCCCCGACTGATATAGTCACCATTTCTAATTATCCTCTTATTCTGTCTTATAGCATCCCATTCTTTTTTTTCCCAAAGCACTTACCTTGGAATATATTTTGGGTTCTTTAAAATTTGTTTATTGTCTATCACTGTATTCTTTGTAAGTGCAAGGAAATACATGTCTGCTTTGTTCACTAACTGGTAGGCATTTAGTAAATGTTTGTTGAATGAACGAATATATATTTGTATTTTGGAAAGATCACCCTGATGCAATTAGAGGATGTATCTAAGAGTATAAGACTAGAGGTAGGGAATTAGGGGGCTGTTGCACTTATCCAGGCAAGAGTTAGTGGTAACCTAGACGTGGATAATAGCAGTAGGGATATAGAAAAGTAGAGACTATTAAAATATATTAGGAATTAGAATCCACAGGATTTTATTACCATTTTTATATGGGGCATGAGTTAAGTGGTATTTTGTTTTTTTGGTGTTTTCTTTTTAAACCTCACCCGAGGATATTTTTCCATTGATTTTTAGAGAGAGTGAAAGACAGAGAAATATCGACATGAGAGAAACACATTGATTGGTTGCCTCCTGCACATGCCCTGACCTGGGCCTGGGTGGAGGGGAACCTGCAACCGAGATACATGCCCTTGACTGATTCCGGGACCCTTCGGCCCCCAGGCTGAGGCTCTATCCACTGAGTCAAACTGGGTAGGGCAAGTGATGTTTTTTAGGGTTTTGTCTTTTTTAAAAATATATATATATATTTTATTGATTTTTTTACAGAGAGGAAGGGAAAGGGATAGAGAGTTAGAAACATCGATCAGCTGCCTCCTGCACACTCCCTACTGGGTATGTGCCTACAACCAAGGTACATGCCCTTGACTGAAATCGAACCTGGGACCCTTGAGTCCGCAGGCCGACGCTCTATCTAATGAGCCAAACCGGTCAGGGCTGTAGTAGAATATTTTGCAGTCATTATCTTTCTTGCCAAACCTGCTCCTCCTTTAGTGTTTTTAATCTCAGATATGGTACCACCAGCCTCTGACTTGCTCAAGCCAGAAACCTATTAGTGGGTGGCTCTTGTAGCCCAACTTAGATGGCGATAGGGATATAAGTGTCTTCCCTTTAAAAAGGGTATGACCACCCTGGCTGGTTTGGCTCAGTGAATGATGGAGTGTCGGCCTGCGGACTGAAGGGTCCCGGGTTTGATTCTGGTCGGGGGCACATGCCTGGGTTGTGGGCTCGATCCCCATTAGGGGGCTGTGCAGGAGACAGCCAATCAATGATTCTCTCTCATTATTGATGTTTCAATCTTTCTCTCCCTCTTCCTTCCTCTCTGAAATCAATAAAAATATATTTAAAAAAAAAGGGTATGACCACCCTGGCTGGTTTGGCTCAGTGAATGATGGAGTGTTGGCCTGCGGACTGAAGGGTCCCGGGTTTGATTCCGGACAAGGATACATACCTGGGTTGTGGGCTTGATCCCCCACTGCGCATGGGAGGCAGCCAGTCAATGATTCTCTCTCATCATTGATGTTTCTAGCTCTCTCTCCCTCTCTGAAATCAATAAAAATATATTTTGTTAAAAAAGGGTATGGCCCTAACCGGTTTGGCTCAGTGGATAGAGCATCGGACTGCGGACTTAAGGGTCCCAGGTTCGATTCCGGTCAAGGGCATGTACCTTGGTTGTAGGCACATACCCAGTAGGGAGTGTGCAGGAGGTAGCTAATCGATGTTTCTAACTCTCTATCCCTCTCCCTTCCTCCCTGTAAAAAATCAATAAAACATATATTTTTAAAAAAAAGGGTATGATTGATTGGCTCTCCTCTTCATTTTCTATTTTTATTTACTATTAAAGGAAAGTAAAGCTATGATAATGATTGAGATTATGTAGAAAGAAAATGAGCATATCAGAAGACCATGGGAATTATCATGTATTCAGCACCTTTAAGTGCTAATTGCTGTGTTTGGCCTTTACCATTAATTAATTAATTTAATCTTCTCACAACTCTGTGTGATTTCTATGAATGAGGAAATGACAATTCATAATGAGACTATGGCTTGATCAAGGTTACATGTCCACTTGTGGTAGAGCTGATATTTAACCCAGGTTTTTCTGATTTCAAGTGTTTCTGTATGTAACTAGGTGGAATTATAAATCAAAGCACAGGAACACAATATAGATGTTGTTAAATATTGCCAAATTGCTTTCCAAAGGAATATACTGATATAAAATGCCAGTGTACAGTTCCATTACAATATCTTGATCATGGAACATGTAATACAATTTTAAAAAAATAATGGAGCCTGGCTAAGTTTAGGGTTTTGGGTCCTCCATGTGTGTTGCAGAAGACCCGGGAAATAGGCTTGATTTGGGTCAGTTCAGTTCCAGCCTGGGTGGAACTACACTTGTGAACTTGCTTTGGGTGTCAGAACCAGGGACAGCTCCTCCTGTCCCTCCCCCTGCTGACCCTTGGCTGGTTTGGGCAGGGGTGAGAGTGGGCAGATTTGGGCATGGTGTACTTCTTCTAGCATCTTGTACTGTTTCTTGCTTCCTTCTTTATGCTAGAATATCACAACTGATAGTTCCTGGCATATGTGGGGTTATTCACCTTCATAATCTCTGCTAACGCTGCTTGGTATGCCTTGTTCCCATCTTTTGCCTGGCTAATTCCTGCTCATCCTCTCAGGCCTTTTTAAGTAGGTATCTCTTCTAGGAAACCTACCCTGATTACTCCAGACTGGGTTAGACATACCTCCTTTTAGTTCCCATGCTTGCCTCTGTTATTTCTTTTTTAAATATTTTTTTATTGATTTCAGAGAGGAAGGAAGCAGGAGAGAGAGATAGAAACATCAACGATGAGAGGAAATCATTGACTGACTTCCTCTTGCATGCCCCCTGCTTGGGGATTGAGCCCACAATCCTGGAATGTGCTCTGACTGAGAATTGAACCGTGACCTCCTGGTTCATAGGTTGATGCTCAACCACTGAGCACATGGGCTAGGCTTGCCTCTATTATTATATTCAAAATTACATTGAAATCAGCATCTGTGCTCTCCAGTACAGTACCACTTGAAATGTTGCTAGTGTGAATTGAGATGTACCATGAGTGTAAAATACACACCATATTTCAAAGACTATATACAAAGAATGTAAAATATTCATTATTTTTATATTGATGACATGTTGAAATGATAATATTTTGAGGTTAAGTAATATATTATGAAATTTAATTTCCTGTTTCCCTTTTTCCTTTTTATAATGTGGCTATTAAAATATCTAAAATTACATATCTATCCTGCATGATATTTCTATTGGATAGCACTGATATATATATTTGTTTCTTCTTAGTTGGTAGAGACTGGCTTTCATCCATTCTTGTCTCTTTGTATTTCTTGAGCATAATACTTGGGATGGGTGGGAATAGCTGATGCTAGTTCTCAGAACTTGGGGCTGGAGTATCAAGGGTCAAACAGACATTATTACTTTAGTTGGTTTTCCCATCTAGGAACTTGGCCTCTCTCTTTACTTAACTCAGGATTTTAAAAAATTATTTATTGTTGAAATTATTACATATGTCCCCCTTCCCCCCTCATTTACCCCCTCTAGATCACCCCTGCCCCCCTCCAGGCCTTCAGCACCCTATTGTCTGTGTCCAGATTATGCATATATGCATACAAGGTCTTTGGTTGATTACCTCCCACCCATCCACCCTCCCCTGCCTTCCCTCTGAGATTTCCCACACTGTTCCATGCATCTATATGTCTTTGGATCCACTCTGTTCATCAGTTTATTTTGTTACTTAGATTCCATATATGAGTGCGATCTTAAGTCAGGCTTTTTAAATATGTCTTATTGATTCTTATAAATTTTCTCATAGATCACAAATATCTCATAAAGTTTATTTCTAATTATTTTGAATTGGGTATTTTATTATTATAGTGTATAATTCAGGGGTGGGCAAACTTTTTGACTCGAGGGCCACAATGGGTTCTTAAATTGGACCGGAGGGCCGGAACAAAAGCATGGATGGAGTGTTTGTGTGAACTAATATAAATTCAAAGTAAAGGAGCGGAGGGGAGAGCAAGAGAACCCTCCGCTCTTTCGGCTCCACGGGCCGGATAGAACAGCCGAATGGGCCGGATCCGGCCCGCGGGCCGTAGTTTGCCCACAGCTGGTATCATTAGTTATTACTGAGTAAATGCTACAGATTTTAAAATAACAGTCCCTGCCTGTTCTGGTTATTTATCTACTAGAGGCCCGGTACACAAAATTCGTGCACTGGAGGGGAGTGTCCCTCAGCCCAACCTGCACCCTCTCCAATCTGGGACCCCTCAGGGGATGTTGGACTGCCTGTTTAGGACATCAGACATCCCTTTCACAATCCGGGACTGCTGGCTCCCAACTGCTCGCCTGCCTGCCTGATTGCCCCTAACTGCTTCTGCCTGCCAGCCTGATCACCCCCTAACCACTCCCCTGCCAGCCTGATCAACGCCTAACTGTTCCCCTGCCGGCCCGATCATCCCCAACTGCCCTCCCCTGACAGCCTGGTCACCCCCAAATGCCCTCCCCTGCATATTCCCTCTTTATTACATAGGGTTTTTTCTTTAACATATTGGACAGTGTACCTGCTGTGGTCTTGACAAACCAGGAAAAATGTAAACCCAAACTAAAAGTGTCATAAAATAAACTCCTTAAACAGGAATTTCATGAAACCTTGGAAAGGTTATATCATGTGGTTGTTTCTTCCTTTTTTCCTTCTTTCTTTTTCTTGATGTTTCATCTTTTGTCCTTTCCTTCTTTTCTCCTTTTATTCCTTTTCTGTCCTCTCTTTCTCTTAACTTTTCCGTTGGTAGAATTGTCAGCACTTGAATCTGTCTTGCTTCCAGCTGTCTTGCTTCCAGAAGACGATGAAGAGGGAAACACACCGTCATCTGAAGAAAAAGATGATCTATGTTGGAATTGGTGGTGTTTATGGTTTTGTTCTTTTCCCGGTTTGTCATTTCTGCCGGCCCCAGCATCTTCAGGACTTGTGCATGGGCACTTCTTATTCATGTCTACAAAACCTCCCTGCCTTGGTGAAAACTGTAGGGGAAAAGGCTTTCCTGGGTGGGCTCAAGCCCTGCCCAAGGTGCTGAGGAACCAGGGTGGGGAGCACCCACCACCACCCTTGCAGAGCCAACCTCCGGACCTTGGGGTACTCTCCAGTAATGTAACTGCAATGTCCCCGTTTGCCTTCAGAAATTAGTTGTAAGTTACTTCCGATGTGAAACCCTACCTCAGACATTTCCTTTGTGGTTTCTAAAGATTTTTTTTAAATTTAATAAATCTTTATTGTTCAGATTATTACAATTGTTTCTCCTTTTTCCCCCCATAGCTCCCCTCCACCCAGTTCCCACCCCACCCTCTGCCCTTACCTCCCCGACACTGTCCTCATCCATAGGTGTACGATTTTTGTCCAGTCTCTTCCTGCACCCCCCATACCCTTTCCCCCTGAGAATTATCAGTCTACTCCCTTTCTATGCCCCTAATTCTATTATATTCACCAGTTTATTTTGTTCCTCAGTTTTTTAATTCACTTGATTTTTAGGTTCACTTGTTGATATATATGTATTTGTTGTTCATAATTTTTATCTTTACTTTTTTCTTCTTCCACTTCTTAAAGAATACCTTTCAGCATTTCATATAATACTGGTTTGGTGGTGATGAACTCCTTTAGCTTTTTCTTATCTGTGAAGCTCTTTATCTGCCCTTCAATTCTGAATGATAACTTTGCTGGGTAGAGTAATCTTGGTTGTAGGTTCTTGCTTTTCATCACTTTGAATATTTCTTGCCACTCCCTTCTGGCCTGCATAGTTTCTGTTGAGAAATCAGCTGACAATTGTATGGATGCTCCCTTGTAGGTAATTAACTGTTTTTCTCTTGCTGCTTTTAATATTCTCTCTTTGTCTTTTGCCCTTGGCATTTTAATTATGATGTGTCTTGGTGTGGTCCTCTTTGGATTCTTCTTGTTTGGGGTTCTGTGCGCTTCCTTGACTTGTAAGTCTATTTCTTTCACCAGGTAGGGGAAGTTTTCAGTCATTATTTCTTCAAATAGGTTTTCAGTATCTTGCTCTCTCTCTTCTTCTGGCACCCCCATAATTCTGATTTTGGTACACTTGAAGTTGTCCCAGAGGCTTCTTATACTATCTTCCACTTTTTGGATTCTTTTTTCTTTTTGCTTTTTCAGTTGAGTGTTTTTTGCTTCTTTGTTTTTCAAATCTTTGACTTGATTTTGCGTTCCTCTAGTCTGCTGTTGGGTCTCTGTATAATATTTTTTATTTCAGTCAGTGTATGTTTAATTTCTAGTTGGTCCTTTTTCATATCCTCGAGGGTCTCGCTAAATTTATCGGCCTTTTCTAGGATATTCTTGAAAAGCCTTATAACCGTGGTTTTGAATTCTATATCCAGTCGCTTGTTTTCCTCCATTTCTTTCGTTTGTGATCTGTTTCTTTGCCTCCGCGTTTTCGCTGCTTCCCTAAGTTGGTAGGGTAGCTTTGTGTGCTAGGTTTCCTATATGGCCCAGTGGGTCTGCCTCCCCAGTTAACCTGAGGTGGACACTCTTGGTGCACCCCTTTGTGGACTGTGTGTACAGCCTTGTTGTAGTTAAGTCTTGATTGTTGTTGGTATCACTGGGAGGAATTGACCTCCAGGCCAGTTGGCTGTGAGGATCAGCTGTGTCTTCGCTGGGAGAAGTTCGGTGCTGGAGACAGCCTTATAGGATTAGACTTGTAAAATTGCAAAAGCCTCTGCTCAACTTGGATGGGGCAGAGTCTCAGGGCGGAGCAGACAGTCTTGGCTTCCCGTCAGCCCTGCCCTTGCACGCACGCCTCCAGACCTCTGCCTTCCGTGACTCCCCTGAGTTTCCGCCTGACAGTCCAGATTCCCCCTGTAAGAGCGTGGGTCCCCAGGAGCTCGCCTGGAACTGGGGTTCAGTGCAGTCGGAACTAGGGTTCAGTGCAGTCAGGAGCTTCCGACTCACCACTACTAGGGAATGCCTGCGGCAACCTCCGCATTCAGCTTTCTCTGTGAGCACTCGCGTGCGCGCACGTGCACCTCGAGACCCGCCGCGGCTCCCCCTGGTCTCTGAGTCTCTGTGTGTCTTTCTCTCTACCTGACAGTCCAGACTCTGCCTGTATGAGCCTGGGTCCACGGGGTTTCGCCTGGAGCTGGGTTTCAGTGCAGTCGGGGGCTTCCTTCCCCCTCCCGCCAGAGAAAGTCAGCCAGGCACTCAGTCGCCCTTCCTCTCTGCGCGTGTCTCCGTACCTCAGCCCTTCTTTGCCACTCCACTGAGTCTCCGTTAGCTTTCCTCTTTCCTTCTAGTTGTAGAATTTCCACTCAGCCAGCCTTCCTGTAGTTCTGTATGATGTCCGTCTGTCTTTTAGTTGTAGTTTTGAAATTGTTGTGCGAGGCAGCAGTTTAGGTGCTTACCTATGCCGCCATCTTGGTTTTTCTGGTTTCTAAAGATTTTAAACAAAACCCATTTACCTCCCTAACCTGGTCATAAGTCTCTACCCAATGGGAGAGGTTTGCTGGGCAGCATCGCCCAGATATCACCCCCCATCTCCAATCACTCGGCTGGGGTAAGGGAAGTTCCAAGGCTATAGGTGTGTGTGGGGGGATCACTCCATGGGGGTGCAGACCCTTTGGAGGCTGACACCCCAGGCTGCCCCTGGGAGGGGATAGCTCTGGGGGGCGCGGCTGCCTTCCAGGCCTACACCCCCCGGCTGCGGATGGGAGCTGATCGCTTGTGGGCCAGGATAGGCGGCTCGGGCACTGCCCAGGCCACGGCTAGGAGCGGATCGCGCGGGGAGGGGGTAGAGGCAGGGGGGCACAGGCACCTCCCAGGCCACTGCCTGGGCCGCGGCTGGGAGCGGATTGCGCCGGGGGTGCGCGGGCATCTCCCAGGCTGAGGGCCCGGGCCACGGCTTGGAGCAGATTGCGCGGGGGGTGCGCGGGTAGCTCCCAGGTCGATGGCCCTGGCCAGGGCTGGGAGCAGCTGGTGCTGGGGAGCGCGGCTGTCTCCCAAGCCGAGGGCCCGGGCCACATGCTGCCTGCTCTCAGAGGCAGCCCTTTCTGAGACTGGGGGACTCCGGAGGGCCTGAGAGGATTGGGCACCGCCAATTTGTGTCTATGGGCGCCTCCATTTTTGTCATGGAGTGACGGTTAATTTGCATATTACTATTTTATTAGATAGGATTGCTCTCAGCTAAGCCTACCTATCTATTCTATGATGCGCCAGGAATTTTGTGAGGTTTGAGGTAACATATGTAAAGTTTGAAACAGTGCCTGGCACTTAATATTAAGTAAACACTTAATAATGTTAGCTATTATCATCATAATTTTAATCTGTAATAGAATTCTATATGCTAGTGTTGGACTTGTGATTTTTGCATCCATATTTCTGAGATCTCTTTTTGTAATACCATCATTTAATAAGAGATGAGGCTCTTTATCTTCTATTATGAACAAATTATAAAAATTCCCCTTTTTTCCATAGTCTATTTATTGATATATATATATATTTTTAAAGAGAGCCCTGGCCAGGTAACTAGTTGGTTAGAGCATTGTCCCGATATACCAAGGTTGCAGGTTTAATCCCAGTCAGGGCACATACAAGAATCAACCAATGAATGCATAAATAAGTGGAATAACAAATTAATCTCTCTCTTTCTTTTTAAAAACTTTTTATTGATTGACTTTAGAGAGAAAGAAAGAAGAAAGAGAGAGACACCAATTTTTGTTGTTCTACTTATTCATGCATTCATTGGTTGATTCTTATATGTGTCCTGACTAGGGATCAAACCCACAACCTTGGTGTAATGAGATGATGCTCTAAGCAACTGAGTTATCATGCCAAGACCTTTCTCATATTCTAAAACAATTCATATAACATGGAACAGAATTACCTCTTTCAGGAATGGTTGGAAATATTAAACAGTGAATTTTCTGGGTCAGGTGTTCTTTGGACATTTTTGGTAACTTTCTCAATGTCCTCCTTAATTGTTGCTTAATCCTTGTTTTGCATTTTTTTCTTTTGAATTTTTTTTAAAGAAAAAAATGTAATTTTACACAGGGTTTCAAATTCATTATAGTTATATAAAAATTCCCTTATGTTTATTAAATTTCTGTGATGAGTTTTAAAATTTGGGAGTGATAGATTTGTTCACTGTCTTGTGATATTTCACAGGTTGATACATATGTTAGAATTGATTATATTATACACTTTATATAGTTGCAGTTTATTATGTCAATTATACCTCAATTTTCAAAAAAGTAATTTTATAAAGCCTACCAATTTCATGTCTTTTCAAAGTGCCATCTGACATTTATTAACTCCGTTGTTCATGATTTCTGATTTTTAAAATTATCTTCTGAAATATAATACATTTATTATAGATAAAAAGAGGTGGTGCATACAAGAGCTGTCAGTGGTTCATTTCATGATAGTTGCACATATAATTTGTTAATTTGTTATATATACGTGTATATATATATATATATATATATATATATATATATATATACGTGTGTGTTTTTTAACCCTCACCCGAGAAGTAGATATTTTTTCCTTTGATTTTTAGAGAGTGGAAGGGATGACGATGGAGGAGAGAAAGAAACATTCACGTGAGAGAAACACATTGATTGTTTACCTCCTGCTTGCACCCCATCCAGGGCTGAGGATCAAACCTGCAATCAAGGTACATGCCCTTGACTGGGAATCTAACCCGTGATCCTGCTGGTCGACACTCTACTGAGCAAAACTGGCCAGGACTATTTTATGTCTTTGTTACTACCTTGATTTTATTGTTCCCAGGCTGTTTTTTATTTATTTATTTTTTAAATGTATTTTTATTGATTTCAGAGAGGAAGAGAGAGGGAGAGATAGGAACACCAATGATGAGAGATAATCATTGATTGGCTGTCTCCTGCACACCCCCTACTTGGGATCTAGCCCACAACCCAGGCATGTGCCCTGACTGGGAATCAAACCTTGATCCCTGGTTCATAAATTGACGCTCAACCACTGAACCACACTGGCTGGGCCCAGGCTGTTTTTTAAATATTAAGAAAAGGAAAAATAGATGGAAATGCAGTGGGGTTTTTTTGTTGTTTTTTTTTTTTTCCAGGCCATTTTTGTTTGTGGGCCAGGAAGCTCTGGATGTAGAGAAAGTGTAAAAGTGGAAAGATCTGGGCTCTGGCCCATAAAACAGAGACCCTTGGGTGTGAGTCAGCTATGGACTGAGATGCAAGGATTAAAATAGAAACACAAGGAGCAAATAGCTTCCTGGGAATGTACATCAAGAATTACTGCAAGCAGCTGGTCAGCATAAAAAAATAAAATGCATCTGGATTCCCTTTATATTCTACCACTTTGCCTAGCCAAGAGTGAAATCCCTGATAATGGAGACACTTTGCAGAAAGAGACTGAGAGGCCAGGGCTAGGCTTGACTCTGCTAGCCACTTTGGAGAGGGGTCAGAATAGTGGCCATTGCCTTTCTACAAAGTTAAGTGTGAGGCTTGGTATTTAGAACAGGGGATTCAAACTCTTCTTATGGAATGCTGAGCTTGCAGCATAGTTATTCCAAGGTAAAAAGGTCTTGCTACTTTTGAGGATATTTTGATGCCATCTGTTTGATTCAGACCAACCCAGATTTACTGATTATTCTAGGCACAGCTTTGTGCCAGGCACTACAGGAGAACAGAAATGCATTTGATATGGTCTCTATTCTTTTTTTTTTTTTTTTAAATATATTTTATTGATTTTTTACAGAGAGGAAGGGAGAGGGATAGAGAGTTAGAAACATCGATGAGAGAGAAACATCGATCAGCTGCCTCCTGCACACCCCCTACTGGGGATGTGCCCGCAACCAAGGTACATGCCCTTGACCGGAATCGAACCCGGGACCCTTCAGTCCACAGGCCGACGCTCTATCCACTGAGCCAAACCAGTTTCGGCTGGTCTCTATTCTTAAAGAACTTAGAATCTAGTGCAAGAGCCAGATAATTATGATAGCAGCCAACACTTTGCCTACATTCTAGCAGGCACTATTCTAAGGTTTTTATATGCATTAACAACAGCCCAATGAGGTGGGTACTATTTTTCACCTCTCAAAATAGGGGAGGAGGAAATCGAGACACAGAGAAGTTAAGTAATTTGCCTAGTGTTACACAGCTAGTAAATGGCAGCACCAGGGCTGAAACCCAAACACTGGCTCTAAAGTCTTTGTTCTTAACTTTATACTATAGAGTAGTAGTTCTCAAAGTGTGGTCCCCAGATTAGTAGCATCAATCTCATCTGGAAACTTATTAGAAACTAGAGGCCGGATGCACGAAATTCATGCAAGAGTAGGCCTTCCTTCCCTTGGCTGCCAGTACCATCTTCCCTCTGGCATCTAGGACCCGGCCTTCCCTCGCAGCCCCGGCTTCTTCCAAAAGGTTGTCCGGGAGGACACCTGGTCTAATTAGCATATTACGCTTTTATTATTATAGATGCACATTCTTGGGTCCCACCCAAGACCTATTGAATCACAAATTCTGGAGGTAGGGTTCAGCAACCTGTGTTTTGTTTTTTAAACACATTTTTATTGATGTCAGAGAGGAAGGAAGAGGAAGAGAGAGATAGAAGCATCAATGAGAGAGAATCATTGCTCGGTTGCCTCATGCACACCCCACACTGGGGATCAAGCCCGCAACCGGGCATGTGCCCTGACTGGGAATCAAACCATGACCTTCTGATTCATAGGTCGATGTTCAACCATTGAGCCACACCAGCTGGGCTCAGCAACCAGTGTTTTAACAAGTTCTCCAGATTATTCTGATACCTGCTGTTTGAGAACCTCTGCTAAGCAAGGCAGACTGTGATGTGGGTCAGAAATTAATCTCTCTATGGTTAGGAAGTGGGTATGGTCTGTGTCTTAAGTTCCTAGCCTTCTGCGCAGCATTTAGTGTAAAGTAGGCATCACAAATGCATATGGATGAATTCATATGAATGAATATAAGGGAAAGGTGGTGTTTGAGCTGGGTCTCTTACCACCTATCAATTGCAGCAGACCAAATGAGAGGAATCTTCTCAGCAACTGTGAGACTAGCAAGGAAGTGACATACTTTGAGCAAAGTATAAGGGTCTGCACTACCAAGAGGAGCCATCAGAATGTCAGGAGGTTCATGTGAGAGTAGTTAAGGAAGTAAACATGTCAGGATTTGGTGAACAGCTGAATTGGGGAGGTGGGCGGGGAGAAGGAAGGGAGAGAGAGAAACTTCATTTCTAGGATGAAGATGCCATTTGCAGAGACAGGATGCATAGCACAAGCACGTTTGTGGGGTAAATATAAAGAGTTTGATTTTGGACTCTAAATTTGAAGCGATGGTAGGATATCCAGGTGGAGCTGTCCAGCAGACACTTGGAAATATGAGTGTGAGACTTGTATGGAAATGGAGATTTGGAAAGACAGTTGAGCCATAAGAATGGATGAAGCCTTCAAGGGGAAAATGAAGAGTGGAATTAGAAGAGAGCTGGGTTTGAAACCATGGTGAACACTACTGACAAGAACTTAGGCACTAGATCCCAGAAAATGCTGAAGCCAAGGAGAAGGCTAAAAAAGGAAGGAGAGGCATAGTGTCACATATTGCAGATAAATAAGAATGGAAAATTATTCTTTGAATTTCGAAACAAAAAGTCTTAAGTGAAGTGGTGAGGACAGAAGCAGATTTGAGTGAGCGAGCAGTAGTGAGAAAGTGGAGACAGGTGCTTCCAGGTCCCATCCACAGAGGTCTGTAGCCGCACTTAGGTTGAAACTGTGACACCTTCCAGGGTAGGCAGGGTCTCTCATATCTGTGGTCTCAACGCCCAGCACTCAGCTTGGAAAAGAGGGTGGCGTTAGGGAGTTCAGTGAGTCAGGGACAGAGAAAGGCTTTGGGGAGATAGTTCCTTCGCAGCCAAAGCGTGAAGGATGAGAGAGATTAGGAGGAAAGGTGGGAGGCAGGGCCCCTCGGTGATGGGGTGCTCGGAGTGTTGAGGGGGACCAGGGAATGAGGTGGGGTTCCTGTAATATGCGCATGGCTCTGTGAGAAGAGGGGAGGCTATGTGTAGGATTGGAGGGACCTATTTGGGAAAAAAGACAGGGCCTGCGGCTGCTTCAGCGGGTGGGGGAGTGTCCCCACCCCAACCCCGCCCCGCCCCACTTACGCCACTGCGCGGTAATGCTGCGCCTCTACCGAAGCCTTTCCTCCGGGATGCAGGGCGACGGGTGACCGCCAGGGGCCGCTGCCTCGGGTCCCCGGTGCCCCCGCCTCTCTCCATTGGCCTTTGTTGCCTTCGGAGCGCCCCGCTTGACTCGTTCCCGTCCGCCCCCTGGGCCTGGCGGTCGCGCCTGCGCACTGGCAACTGGCCGGGCGCTCACTGGGGGAGCTGCTGCAGGCTCCGCGGCGGCGGCGGCAACGGAGGCTGCGGGGGTGGCGGTGCGAGCGGCCGGGCTTGGGGGGGGGAGCCGAGCCCGGCCCGGAAATCCTAGCAGCTAGAGCGCGGGGTACCTAGGCCCCTCACACTGGATTCCACAGTCTCTGGGCCGCCTGACCACCGCACGGGTATATGGGATGGAAGCGGGACCCTCGGGAGCAGGTAAGGGTCCGCGGGAGGGGGGAACGGTGCGTGCTCCAAAGGACCAGGGGACTCCCCCCTGAGGAGCTGGATTTCCGAGTGAGGAAAGGTTTCCTGAGTGAAGAGAGGGACTCTTATGGGATGGGGGCCCAGTTTGAAGGGGGCTGTGTGTAGTTCCGGGAGAAACCTTGTGAAGAGGGTTCTGAGATGGGGGCCGTTTATCAAAGGCGGCTCTATGCACTCCTGGAGGTGGGAAGTAATCTGGGAGAAGGGCCTGAACACACGTAAAGACTCCCGGAGATGCCTGGAGGCCTACGGAGAGTCCCGGCAGGTGGCAGGAGGCGGACTCCAGGTGTCCTGGAGAGGAGGAGGGCCATACAGATGGGCCCTAGCTGTAGCATGCCGGGGTGGGGGTTCAGCCAGTCTGGGCTGGGCTAGTGTCCCTTGGGAGAAGGCGCCAGACCTGGACTGTGAGCTCCGCCCAGCCGGGCCTGACGCGGGGGCGAGGGTCAGGGGGCGGTGGGTGGGGATCCCGCCCCAGGATTCCCCCTCACCCCCCGCGAGTCCCGGGAGCCTGAGCACAGGCACTCGAGCATGCGCAGAGGTGGCCGCTAGAAGGGGCTGCCCTAGGTAGTGGGGGCGTGGCTGCCCAAATTACCCCCACTCTCCATCCCGCGTGGTTTGGCTTGGGAAAAGGAGCGCGCTGATGGGGTGCATTCTCTCTAAGGTTATGCTGGCTGGGCGCAAATAGAAATGATCCCCTTCCCCATCTTCGGGGTTCTTACACTTGGCTCAGAAAACACTCAGTCACAATTTGCCAAGAGTGGGTTGAGGGAAACTGCTAAAGTGCCTTGCCTTATTTTGCCACTTGGATGAGGAAAGACTTGGACCGATTCAATGGCGGGTTTTCACTAAAGATAGGTCTTAGGAAAGGTGTTTGTTACTGAAGGATGAAGGCCAGGGCCAGGTTTACCTGGAAGAGGTTGTCCGCCTGGTTTGCACGTTTCTGGTTCAATACTGTAGACCCGAGGTTGCCAAGCTAGCCTTTTGTCACAAATAAGTTGTTTGGGGGATGGACCAGGTGATAGCCTTAATTTCTCCTTGTTCATGAGCAATCAGGAATAAAGGAGATGAGAATAGAGGAGAAACTGAAGCTGGGCTTTTCCAAGAAGACTGGAGTCCCCAGGACAGGTTGTGGGTTGGTGGCACTTTGGTGGAAGGAGCAGCCTAGACCTGGAAATCCTTTAGGTTATATCTCACGTCTTCCTTCCATTCGATCTGGAATGGTAATAGGATTTTCATTTGGGACATGAATTTTATTTCTGGTGGAAGAATCTTTTTCTTTTATACTAGATCTAATCTCAAGGGAATAGCTTTTACCAACTCATTCAAGTCATTCATTCAATGATCTGTAAGTACTTTCCCCCAAGCAAAAATAATCTTATAAAGTCTGTATAGGTCTTAAGGTGAAGTGCAGCGAGCAACAGACTTCAGAAAATTACTTCCTCCTTCTCTCAAGCCCATCTCTTCATTCCAGGAACTCTCTTGGTTTTCTAGGCTGGAGACTATTTGCAACAACCTGTGGACTAGAGTAAGAGTAGGTCACAGAGGTTCAGATAGATTGCCAGGAGCTGACACCCATACCAGACTGCTAATGGTTTTATTCTGATGAATTCCGAATGGGCGCTAGAGTGATGAAAAAACGGACTTGTTTGATACGAGAAATAAGCTTTTAGGAAAGGGACTAGAGCTTGGTATCTGGAGTTGGCTGTAGCCTAGTGCCGTGGTCGGCAAACTGCGGCTCGCGAGCCACATGCGGCTCTTTGGCCCTTAGAGTGTGGCTCTTCCACAAAATACCACGGCCTGGGCGAGTCTATTTTGAAGTGGCGTTAGAAGTTGTTTAAGTTTAAAAAATTTGGCTCTCAAAAGAAATTTCAATCATTGTACTGTTGATATTTGGCTCTGTTGACTAATGAGTTTGCCGACCACTGGCCTAGTGGGACAGGCTTTGCCTCATTAGAGGGTGTAATTGAAATTCATTCTGGAAGCTGTGAATGGAGGTACCTCATTACTCCCCTTTGCTAAGCCCTGTCAACTCTCATGGAAGTTGGAGGATACAATACTCAAAACTGAAGTATTGTTGTTGGCTTCACTGGGCTTATGTTCAAGTGTTCCTTCTGTGCTCAGGTGTGTTCCAAGCACATAAACTGGACTGATTTATCTGTGGAACCAGCAAGTGTTTAGGCCCTGACACAAAGTATATGTTTATTAATTAAATTGAATCACATTCCAGTGTGACAAAAACTGTTAAGCACATAGTTGGATACTTAATACAGGTACTCTTGTGTATACGCATGTGTGGACAAATTCTTTTTGGAGAGATTGGCCTCTTAGTATTTGCTTCCTGATAGCTAACCTAGCCTTGAATTTGTCTTTTGAATAGGCAGTCTGCTTCTTGGGAGGTTGTGGGCCTCTGAACTGCAGGGAAGGAATCCCTGAGCCAAGCCTTTCAGCTCTGTTACTTTTTCTTCTCAGGGCTGGTTGGGGATGGGGGAGGGGGAGTGTCCTTTTCACAGCCCCTCCCTCCTTGCTTTTGTCTGCAAGGAAGGACCCCACCCCTTTCCCCCAAGGCCCAAGCTTTGTCCTCTCTGCTGGGGCCCTCATCTGCATCACAAAGTGGCCGTCTGTCCCTGTCTGGGTCTGAAGGGAAGTGTCTCCCTTTCTCAGACTAAAAGCTGGGGGCAGGGTGGGGTAAGAGGGGGGGTGAGGAGTGGACTTTCTACAGCTGTGAGGCTTGCAGGGGGATGGGATAGGAGAGAGCTTACTCCTTCTTTCTGCCTTCCCTAGTTTGGGGATGAGGGAGAGCTTGGGAGCTTTCCTGTTTTCCCAAAGCCTCTTGGAGTAGAGGGTGCCTGGTGCCTAAGGCTGTCTAGTCTGTAGTCCTATTTCTGGGGACAAGAAGGCTTTGAGGCTAGAGTGTTTATCCCATCCCCCATCAGTTCTACCTAGCCCAGCTCTAGGGATGTCTTTTTTTCAGGGCTCCAAACGGTTATTCCACCTGGGGGAGACTAAGGAGGTGAATGGAAAGTAAGAACTTGGGGAGGGGAAGGGTGTCTTATACCGGATACATCTACAAGGGTACACATTTGTCCTGTGCAGGATTTATAATTGTTTCTGAGCAATTTGCAAGTGTTCGTGTGTTTGTGTGTTGTGTGTGTTCTTTGTGGTGAGTCTGCAGATCAGTTTGTTCATTCATTTAATATCTATATATTGAACACCTCCTGTGTGCCAGGCTTTCACGCAGGAGATTCAGCAGTGACCAGGGCAGATGGTCCCTGCCTTTGAAGAACTTACAGTCTAGGGTAGTGAGGGGTATGTGTGTAAAGATTTTGTCTAGGTCTAAGTGAGTGTTTGGATGTGCATGACTAGAATGTGTCACAGTATGTGTGTGTGTCTGTCTATGCCTTGTATGTAATTTCTGTTCACCTCTTTTTGAGGTAGGTGGCCAGGTGCTAGTAGTTAGCTTTCACTTCCCCATGTAGCTGAGTCCTAAAGGCCTTTTGCCCCCAGGCTGGGCCTGCATTTCCAGTCTGCATTGTGTGGCTGGGCTTGACAGGTGGTTAGAAGGAGACAGCAGTTTAACTCTGGGAAGCATGCCCCTCCCTTGAATGGTTCTGACCTCTTCCTGACCCCCCAGATGAGGATATGCCCTGCCCCCCTCCTACCCCCCCCAAAAAAAAAAACAAAACAAAACACACACCTATAGACCGACTGAAAGCAGAGCTCTGGTGATGGGAGGTTCTGGGCTGGCTTATTCATCTCATCTCCCACCTGAGCTGGTCCTCTACCAGCCAGGACAATAGTAACTCTAGACAAAGGCTTCTCTTAGGCTGTTTTTCCCTCCCTTCCCCCTCAAGCTAGAAAATAAGACTAGAGGCTGCAATCATGCTTGTGGCCAGAGAGGAGAAAGTAGTGGCCTTTCCCTAGCCCTTTCCCCAGGGCCCTATCTGTCTTGAAATTGATCCCTCCTGCAACTGTCTGGGCTCTCTATATGGAAGGAGCTGTGAACCGTGGAGACAATCTTGTATTCTCCTTCCCAGAGCCAGTATCTCTCCCTTCTTCAGCATTCTAATAGCTGCTTCTCTTTCCCAAGTCCTCTACTCTAGCTTCAGTCTCCTATATGCAGCCTGTCTTCATTCCCTAGCTTTTTCTTCTTTGGAACTTTTTTCTTCATTGTTCCCCAGTTGCAGCCTTGCTTCTTACCCAAGCTCCTAACTCTAGCCTTCCTTCCTTCCTTGGCTCCCAATTCAGGCCTTTTTCTGCTAACCTCTGGTTTAGTCTGGTTTCTTGCCCAGCTCCCAACTTCAGCCTCTCTCCTTTCCTTAGTTTCCAAACTCTATCCTTTAGCCCTTTCTCCTTTTCTGTCTCCAGCCTTAGCCATTTAGTTGCCTTAATCTTTTCTCAAACAAACACTGCCCCAACCCCCAACCTGGCCTTTTTAAAAATTTTCCTCCTGCCTACAGAGGAGCGTTAAGATGATGCTGTTTTGTGTTTGGGGTGGTGATGAATGAAGTGAGCACTTGCTACAGAGAATAGGGCATTCTTGGTCTGTTAGATACCTGGTGGAGGCATGTGTATTAATCTCATAGAAGGAAGGATTTTGTTACCGGGAGCCAGATTTATCCCCTCTACTTAAAATGCAATAGGAACTTATTACATATTCACTTGAATTTAATATAGACAAGGGTAGTTTTCCTAATTGGAGAGAACTTTAAAAAAAAAATTAGCCTGGGAATTCTGAGCCCATGGAAACCCTCAGTTGACTTGGGTAGGCAGGAAAGGAGCTCCCCTTGCACTCTCCTGCTCCTGCTCTAGGGAACCTTGTGCCTTCTCTGATAGGAGTGTAAGGAGTTGACCAGACTTAACCCTTACCAGCTTTTTTGTCTTGTAGCTGCAGGTGCATACCTGCCCCCTCTGCAGCAGGTGTTCCAGGCACCTCGAAGGCCTGGCATTGGCACAGTGGGGAAACCAATCAAGCTCCTGGCCAATTACTTTGAGGTGGACATCCCTAAGATTGACGTCTACCACTACGAGGTGGATATCAAACCAGATAAGTGTCCTCGAAGAGTCAACCGGTAAGTGATGCACATCTAAGACACCAAATACAGGAGTCTTTACTTTTCTGAGTCTCAGAACCTCGAAAGAAGATCCAGAGATGTAAACAAACAAACAAACTACTAGAGGATGATATTACCAAATTCAACACGAAAGCTTTTGAGAAGGAGATTCCAAGTAAAGAAAATATCATTGCATTTGGCTATTAGGACTTAATTAGTACCCTTTGTCAGAGCGGTTTTATTAAAGTAGTTGGGCTAGTAATCTAATTATAATGAATTAAGGAATATGTGAAAGGTAATGTGGTAGGGATGATGAGACCAGAAAACTTTCCCCAGATAGTTTAGCAGTGAAACATGGGGAGACAGGGAATATGTTGGCTAGAGTGGATTATAGGGGTCAAGTACAGTGCCTAGCTTACTACATTTCAATATTTGTTGAAATGAATGAATGAAAAGTTTTTAAGAATGAGACATGGATATGTTTATAAACCGAAGAGAAGGAGCTAGTGGAGGAGAGGTTAAAGGTACATGACAGAGAGGGGATGAATGAGTGGGATGCCCTTGCTGAGGCAGGAGGACATTATAGGATACATAGTTGGAGGGATTATCCTTAGAGAGAAGAAGCAATATTTTTTTAAATTATATTTTATTAATATTTGAAAATTATATACATACAATGTAAATAAATTTAAAATATTACAAAAAGAATAGCAGTGAAAGATTTCTCTTGTTGTCCTCATCTCCAGTGTCCTAGTCCTTTTCCCCAGAGGCATTTATTGTTACCATTTTTTGAGTATGATTGTTACCATTCTTCAGTATGCTTGCATATATTTTTGTTTATATATGCAAGCATATTTGTATATAGAACATATACATATGTATAGAATATAGAATCCTATATACCTTGTTCTACACCTTGTTTTTTTCCTACTAAACAATATATTTTGGAAAATAATACATATCAGTACATGCATATCTGCCTCATTCTTTTGCTCAATAGGTATTTCATTGAATGTGATGTTATTATAACTTACTTAGTAACTCTGTTGAACATTTAGGTTGAGTAAACTTTTGCTACAAAAATGAAACTATTGAATATTATTAAATATATATACATTTTTCACTCAAGTATGAGCATGTGTATAGGATAAATTCCTAGGAGTGGATTTGCTGGCATAGACCATTTAAAAATTCTGAGATAATGCTAGTTTTTTTAAAGTAAGCTGTACCAATATTTACTTCCTTTGACAAGGAATTAAGAGTGCCTCTTGCCCTGACCGGTTTGGCTCAGTGGATAGAGCGTCGGCCTGCGGACTGAAGGGTCCCAGGTTCGATTCCAGTCAAGGGCATGTACCTTGGTTGCGGGCACATCCCCAATAGGGGGTGTGCAGGAGGCAGCTGATCGATGTTTCTCTCTCGTCGATGTTTCTAACTCTCTATCATCCCTCTCCCTTCCTCTCTGTAAAAAATCAATAAAATATATATTAAAAAAAAAAAAAAAAAAAAAAGAGTGTTGGCCTGCGGACTGAAGGGTCCCAGGTTCGATTCCAATTAGGGCACATGCCCAAATTGCAGGTTCAATCCCTAGTGGGGGACATGCAGGAGGCAGCCAATCAATTATTCTCTCTTATCATTGATGTTTCTCTCCCTCTCCCTTCCTCTCTGAAATCAATTTTTTAAAAAAAGTGCCTCTTCCCAATATCTGCACCAATCTAATATATTGTATTTTTTATCTTTGACATTTTGATAAGTAGAAATTATACTTGAATTTAATTTTTATTACTTTTCTATTTTTTATTATAGAAATTTTTTTATATTGATTTTTTACAGAGAGGAAGGGAGAGGGATAGAGAGTTAGAAACATTGATGAGAGAGAAACCTCGATCAGCTGCCTCCTGCACACCCGCTACTGGGGATGTGCCCGCAACCAAGATACATGCCCTTGACCGGAATCGAATCCGGGACCCTTGAGTCCGCAGGCTGACGCTCTATCCACTGAGCCAAACCGGTTTCGGCCTGGCTTCTTTTTTTTAATGAGTTAACGTCTATTAACAATAACATAAATTTCAGGTTTACAACTTTGTAATTTGGTGTTTGTATACGCTATTGGGTGCTCACCACCAAAAGCCTAGTTTCCATCCATCACCATATGTTTGATCTCTTTATCCATTTCACTCTTCTCCCAACCCCTTCTCTCTGGTAACTACCAATATGTTGTCTGAATCTATGAATTTGGTTTTGTTTGTTCATTTGTTACTTTTTGATTTATGTTCTATGTATGAGTGAAATCATACGGTTTTATCTTTTTTCTTCTGACTTATTTCACTTAGCATAATACTCTCAGGATCCCTCCATATTCTCGCAAATGGCAATATTTCATCTTTTTATGGTTGAGTAGTATTCCATTGCATGTCTATATCTATATACATCACACCTCCTTTATATATTCATTCATTGATAGACACTAACTGGTTTTTTAAAATCTTGGCTGCTGTAAATAATGCTGCAGTATACATAAGGTACATAGATTTTTTAAATTAGTTTTCATATTTTTGGATAAATACCCAGAAGAGGAATTGCTGGATTATATGGTAGTTCTTAATTTTTTGAGAAACCTCCATAATTTAGTGGCTGTATCAATTTACAGTTCCCTTTTCTGTACATCTTGCCAATACTTGCTATTATTTCCTTTTTGATAATAGCCATTCTAACAGGTATGTGGTAATTGATGTCCCATGATTTTGATTTGCATTCCCCTAATAATTATTGATGTTGAACATTTTTTCATGTGCCTATTGGTCATCTGTGTGTTTTCCTTTGAAACATGTCTATTCAGATCCTCTGTCCATCTTTAAATTCAGTTGTTTGTTTTTTTGTTGTTGAGTTTTATAAATTCTTTATATATTTTGGATGTTAACCCCTTATTGGAAACATCATTTGTAAATATCTACTCCCATTTAGTTGGTTTCTTTTTTATTTTGTTGATGGTTTCCTTTGCTGTGCTGAAGCTTTTTAGTTTGATAAAGTCCAATTTGTTTATTTTTGTTTTTGTTTCTCTTGCCTTTGAAGTGAAAAAGACCACTAAGACCAATGTCCAGAAGCTTAGTGCCTATATTTTCTTGATGTATTTTATTGTTTCAGGTTGTAAATTCAAGTCTTTGATCTGTTTTAGTTAATTTTTGTGTACAGTGTAAGATAATTGTCCAGTTTCATTCTTTTGCATAATAATATCCAGTTTTCTCAACACCATTTATTGAAGAGACTTTGTCCATTGTATATTCTTGGCTCCTTTGTTGTAAATTAGTTGTTCATTGTATGTGGGGGCTTATTTCTGGGCTCTCAATTCTGTTCCATTGATGTGTGTCTGTTTTTCTATATTTTGGTCTCATGAGTAAAGCTGAACATATTTTTCAGATGTTTAAAAATTATATATGGAAGGATATTTCAAATCTGAGGAAAGAAAATGAAGAGTCTTGAATATATAAATATGATTGTATGCCTGGGAACTTGGTGGAGGGAACTTTGCATACTATGGTTTACTATAATTGTTCAGACTTTTAAAGTTGCCTTTTTTAAAAATCTTTATTGTTGGGAATATTACAGATGTCTCTCCCTTACTCCCTCTATTGCCCTCCTCCACCCGGATCCCGCTGCTCCTAGGCCTTCACTACCCCATTGTCTGTGTCCATGGTTAATGCATATATACATATAAATTCTTTGGTTAATCTCCTCCCACCCCGCCTCTCCCCACTTCCCTCTGAGATTTGTCATTCTGTTCCATGTTTCCATGCCTCTGGTTCTATTTTATTCATCAGTTTATTTTGTTCATTAGATTCCTGTTTGTTTATTTTGATTTTTTTAGATTCAATTTTTGATAAATATGTATTTATTGCCATTTTACTATTCATATTTTTTTTTTTATCTTTTCTTCTTCTTAAAGAAGACCCTTCAATATTTCATGTAATACTGGTTTGGTGGTGATTAACTCCTTTACCTTTTTCTTGTTGGTGAAATTCTTTATCTGACCTTCAGTTCTTTTTTAAATACATTTTTATTAATTTCAGAGAGGAAGGGAGGGGGGAGAGAGAGAAACATCAGTGATGAGAGAGAATCATTTGGCTGCCTCCTGCACACCCCTACTGGGGATTGAGCCTGCAACCTGGGTATTGACTAGAATCGAACCCAGGACCCTTCGGTCTACAGGCTGATGCTCTATCCACTGAGCCAAACCAGCTAGGGCATGACCTTCAATTCTTGATAGCTTTGCTGGATAGAGTACCCTTAGTTGTAGGTCCTTGCTTTTTATCATTTTCAGTATCAATGTGGGAAATTTCTTCTTTAATTCTTTAGATGTAGGGCTTCCATTAGGCCAGATTTCAGGTGGTTTTGAATGATGGTGGTTCTGTATTTTAGTTGTAATCTTGATGTTGTGGGAGGATGCGAGTACCTCGTTTACCTATGCCACCATCTTCTAGGGTTGCTTTTTGTTAGGAGATAGAAATAGGTTCTAGTGTTAGGAGGTAGTTGAGAAGTTTTGACATAGTCTGTGAGGAATGGAAGTGATCAGGACATGAAAAAGATTGTTGGGTAGCACTGAAGCTTAACTGGTTACAGTTGCTCCCAATATACATTTTGAGTGTTTTTATCCAGTACTATTCAAAAGGTTTGGTTTAGAAAGTGAAGATGTCAAATGGTTGGATGGATTGGGATTTTGAAGGATAGATGGATACTCTGGTATCTAAGTGGCAGAGTATAGAAAGTGAAATCTAGAAAGAGATGACAATAGGTGGTGGAACCTAGGGGCTTCAGAGATGGAGGAGATGGGGTTCTTCTTCCAAAGTTTATTCCTATCCCAATTTAGATCTCTTTCCCACCCATATTTTTTTATTATCAGTTTGGGAATTGGAGGAGCCTCAATTCTATTCCTGATTCTGGATAGACCCTAAGATAAAGCCTTTCTCCCCTTACTTAGCCTCCCTCTCTGTTCAGAAGGCATTCACTCTTTTAGGTCCTTTAGGACCTTAGTGATGTGAAGACCAGAAGCATCACCTGGGAGCATGTTAGAAATGTAGAATTTTAGGCTTTGCTCTAGACCTACTGAGTTAGAATCTGCATTTTAATCAGAATCTGCATTTTAATAAGATCTCCAGATGATTCATATGAACATTGAAGTTTGAGAAAGCACAGTGACAGAGCAGATGAGATTAAAGCTGCTAGGCCCTGGCTGGGTGGCTCAGTTGGTTGGAGCATCGTCCCATACACCAAAATGTTGGGGTTTGATTCCTGGTCAGGGCACATACCTAGGTTGTGGGTTTGATCCCTGGTCGTGGAGCATGTGGGAGGTGGTCGACTGATGTTTCTCTCTCACATAGATGTTTCTCCCTCCCTCCCTCCCTCCCCCCCTCCCTCCCTCCCTCCCTCCCCTTGTGTGAGAATGGAAAAAGAAAAGAGTAGCTGCTAGGAGAGAATGTAATAGATGGGACATTCCCTGAACTTTTAATTACTTCTAAAAGCTTGAAGTGGTAGTCTCTCAGCTTCCACAGGCTGTTTCTCTCCCCCACAGGGAAGTGGTGGAATACATGGTCCAGCATTTCAAGCCTCAGATCTTTGGTGATCGCAAGCCCGTGTATGATGGAAAGAAGAACATTTACACTGTCACAGCACTGCCCATTGGCAATGAACGGGTAAGGTGGGAGTCAGACTAGACCTGTGTAACGGGGTCTGGGGTGGGGCAGAGCTCATGTAAGCCTGTTTCCAGTCTGGCAGTCCAGAGATCCCTTTCATTCTTTTGTTCTGAGAAAGTGTGTTCTAGGGCAGTGGTTGGCAAACTCATTAGTCAACAGAGCCAAATATCAATAGTACAACGATTGAAATTTCTTTTGTGAGCCAAATATTTTAAACTTAAACTTCTTCTAACGCCACTTCTTCAAAATAGACTCGCCCAGGCCGTGGTATTTTGTGGAAGAGCCACACTCAAGGGGCCAAAGAGCCGCATGTGGCTCGCGAGCCGCAGTTTGCTGACCACGGTTCTAGGGTGAGGGATGGATAGGTGCTGATGTTTGTTTCGCCTACTATATGTCTATCCCTGTTCTAGGCATATTGAGAGTAGACTTAAAATAGATCTGGACCTTAAGGACTTTCTGCTAGGTGTGGTTGAAAGAGACAGAAGCACTGAACCAAGGAGAATGAGCCAAGGTGGCTGGAGACTAAGTAGCTGCATTTACTGTGAAGTTTTCCTTGTGAGCTCCTATCAGCTCAAGGGAAAGATTCTTAGCAAATTCATGGGTTGGGAGACAGTTGGGGCAGGGCAGGGAATGTTGGACTATGAGAAAGCATTGATAGTCCTTCCCCCCTTTCTCTCTGTTGAAGGTTGACTTTGAGGTGACAATCCCCGGGGAAGGGAAGGATCGAATATTCAAGGTCTCCATCAAGTGGCTAGCCATTGTGAGCTGGCGCATGCTGCATGAGGCCCTGGTCAGTGGCCAGATCCCTGTTCCCCTGGAGTCTGTGCAAGCCCTTGATGTGGCCATGAGACACCTGGCATCCATGAGGTACTGGGTATAGTTAGTATCTAGGCTACTAGTGGTGTCAGAACTGCTATGGGGGGCGGAGGGGAATGAGCACATTAATGTCCTACAGTGTTTTATTCAAAAAAAAAATTCTTTGAAACCGTATCATATGCCAAGCGTGTATATACACTTAGGTGGGTTAAATCATTGGTCCTGTCCCTTTTAGATATCTTTGAGCTGCACCCCATCTGTCCCTGTGGGGCAGAGAAAGGGTAGAGACTTCACAAGGTCAGTTACACAACTAGTAAAGGATCAGAGCTGGAATTAAAGCCCTGGTGTCCTGCCTTCCAGGCCAGGGCTCCTCCGTGCCCAGGATGCCTCACAGGGTGGGGGCCTGTGCCCGAGGGACCAGTTCTCTGCCTGTCCCTGCCAGGTACACCCCTGTGGGCCGCTCCTTCTTCTCACCGCCTGAGGGCTACTACCACCCGCTGGGGGGTGGGCGCGAGGTCTGGTTCGGCTTTCACCAGTCTGTGCGCCCTGCCATGTGGAAGATGATGCTCAACATTGATGGTGAGTGGGGAGAGCTATGGAGCCAGGGGTACCCTGAGTCCATTGATCACACTCCCAGCCTCATCCCTCCCAGCTCTGCAACCACACTCCTACGGCCCTGGTACCCCTCCCCCATCCCATAACCCATAAGGAAGAGGGTGTAAAGAGCAGTACTTCCATTTATTATGGAAGACAGAACCTGAGCTGAGCTATACCTACTCTGTCCCCACAGTCTCAGCCACTGCCTTCTACAAGGCACAGCCGGTGATTGAGTTCATGTGTGAGGTGCTGGACATCAGGAACATAGATGAGCAGCCCAAGCCGCTCACGGACTCTCAGCGTGTGCGCTTTACCAAGGAGATCAAGGGTGAGGACCCAGGCAGGAAGGGAAGAGAAACAGCCTTACTTTCTCTTTAACCCTAAAAGAAAATCCCCTGGGGATATGTTCAGGGGAGAGGCCAAGCCTGGGAACATGAGCAACCCATTTCAACCCTGACAAGCAGTGTGTATATTCTAGGCCTGAAAGTAGAAGTGACCCACTGTGGACAGATGAAGAGGAAATACCGTGTGTGTAATGTTACACGCCGCCCTGCCAGCCATCAGACGTAAGTTGACAGGGCTGCTAAGCCATACCATTAGTGGAAGAGGGCAGATATTTCAACACACTCCCTTAACTCCCTCCCGTCCCACCACTGACCTTGTGAATAAGTCTTGGACTGGTTTGAATAAGCTGTGGGTATTCGTCACCCCTCTCCCAACCTTCCCAGGTCCATTGATACTCTCCCTACCATTTGTGCCTTCTTGGTCTCCACCTTTTCTCCGTGGGCCTTTACCATAGATCAGGCATCTTCCTTTGACTCCTCTATCAGTTTGTAAATGTTAGCATCTCTTTCAACTTATATTTCCTCCTGAAAAAGAAAGCTCCTGGACTAGACCTTGGGAAAGCTCTCACTGATTTCATCTACCTTCTTGACCTCAGACTATACTGGACTATGAGCACCTACTGTGTGTCAGGCTTTATGCCCAACATTAGAAATACAGATGAGTAAGGTCAGGTCCTGTTGGTTGTGGAACTTGCCGCTCAAATCTTTGGCTTCTGTTTTGGAACCCTGTATTGCCTGCTTTCCCAAGAATGGCAGTACTCTAAAGAGACTGGATTAGGGATAAAGCCAAGTCTGGGGCTTTCATGGTTGTAGGTCTGGAGAGGTGGGAATCAGTCCTGAGCTCTTGACACCTCCTTTCTTTCCTCCAAACAGGTTTCCTTTGCAGCTGGAGAGTGGACAAACTGTGGAGTGCACAGTGGCACAGTATTTCAAGCAGAAATATAACCTTCAGCTCAAGTATCCCCACCTGCCCTGCTTGCAAGTTGGCCAGGAACAAAAGCATACCTACCTGCCCCTAGAGGTGAGGCTGCCAAGTAATGGTTGGGCAGGGAAACAAGCATTGTATCTGCACACTGATCATCAGAGATCTGCTTTCTATTTGTAATCTCTCATCTTCATTTTGAAGTTTGGGAAATTGACATTCTGAGAGATATGAGGTCATGCTGTGAAATATAGGCCTCATTCTTACCTGCTAAATTGTTTTCTTATTTCCAGTCCTGCTCTCATGTGTTTTTAGGGCTGCCAGGCAGAGGTGAAAGCTGTATTTACTGTCTAATAAGTGATTAGTTTGTTCAGGACAGAGATTTCAAATATCCACATTCATGTCCTCTTAATTTCTCTTTCCCTGTCTTCCAAAGTTCAGGATGTGAAAAAACCTAGAGATACAAGTGTACCTTATTTTATAGAAAATGAAGAAGAATGTTACCTACTAGTATAACATGAATCCTATTTTCCTAATGATCAATGTGTTCTTTTTAAAAAAGTTTTAGACCAAGATTTGTTATATTTTTATGTTTCAATAGGTGTTTAAAATCCTGCAATTAAAGACAGTAGTAATATTTCTTAAGTTATAGAATACAAATATAGATCTATTGGGCTGCATTTGGTTAGATAGACACCAGACAAAATGTCTAATGAGAAACTACTGCTGACTGCTTCATTGTCTAGTCCATTGCTACTCAAAGTGTGGTCAGTGGACCAACAACATGGGTACCATCCAGGAGCTCATTTGAAATACAGATTCCCAGGTTCCACCAGACCTATTGAATCAGAATCTGTCTTTTAACAGAATCCAAAGAGGATTCATATGAACATTTAAGTTGGAGAAGCACTACTAGGCTATTGTCTTAGTTTGTTCAGCAGCAGGAGTCAAATAGGACCAAAACTCAAGCCTTCTGTGAGCTTCTGGGATTTCAGAGCTAACTAGAGAGAATTGGGCTGAAGAGAGAAGAGATCACAAAACCCAAGAACTTTGACTTAGTTAATAATTGCTGATGCACAGAAAGTGGGATGAAGGCAATATTTTCTCTGAGATATAAACAGAAGTCTTTAGGGATGATCTCAGCTAAGTAGATAGGCTTTAGATAATATCTACTACCAGTTGAGATTTTTTAGCAAATTGACATTACTTCTGTTTTGTTTTGTTATTAAATCCTCACCTGAGGATATGTTTATTGATGAGAGAGAGGGAGTAAAGAGAGAAACATTTCTCAGTTGTCTCCCATACACCCCAAACCAGGGATCAAACCTGAAGCCTAGGTATGTGCCCTGACCTGGAATCAAACCCACAATCTTTTTGGTGTATGAGACGATGCTCCAACTTACTGAGCCACCCAGCTGGGCAATAGGTGAATAATTTATATAATGACTTATATTTCAACTTTTACTGTTGTTTATTTAACAAATATTTATTGGGCCCCTACTATGTGTCATATACTCTTTTAGGTGCCAGAATGTAGAGATTAACAAGACAAGGTCCCTGCTGTCATGGAGTTTACATTCTAGAAGGGGGAGATAGATAATAATTGACAAATAAGATAGTTTCAGATGGTTGTAAGTGCTATAAGAATAATAAAACAGATTAAGGGGATAGAACTACGGGTGGAGGAGTTTGGAGAGCCACTTTAGTTATTGTGGTCAGGGAAGGCCTCTTTTAGGAGACATTTGAGCTGAGTCCCAAGTTATGAGATAGAATCAACCTTGTAACAACCTGAGGAAAGAGCCTTCCATGCATGAGGTAAATAGCAAGTACAAAGGCTCTATCTAAAGAAGCAGAAAGCTTGGATCTTTTTAAGAGATAGACAGAGGCCATAGTGGCTGGCATGTAGTATATGAGGGAAAAAGTAGTAGGAGATGATTTTGGGGAGAGTTTTCAGGGTCAAATCATGTAGGCTATATAGCCTGGTGGAATTTTTTTTTTTTTTTAAAGAATAGCTTTATCAAGATATAATTCACATACCATGAAATTCACTCTCTTAAAATGTACAAGTCAATGGTTTTTTAGTATTTTCAGTTATGCAACTATTACCACTACCTGATACTTAAACATTTTCATCACCCCCAGAAGAAAGTCCATAACCATTATAGTCACTATTCCTTCGCCCCCACACTTTCCCTTCCACCCCTAGTAATCACTAATCTATTCTGTCTCTCTGAATTTGTCTATTTTGGGTATTTCATATAAATCAAATTATAATACTAGAGGCCCAGTGCATGGATTTGTGCGGAGTGGGGGAGTGGGAGTCCCTCAGCCTGGCCAGCACCCTCTCGCAATCCAGGACCCCTGCCTGGCCTGTGGGGATCGGGTTGGCAGTCAGACAATCCCCGAGGGATGTAGCAGTGCGCCAATCGGCAGGAGCCCGAGCTGGGGCCGGGTGCACAGCACCGCCCGCACTCCTCCTGGCCTGCTTGCCACCATTGGAGAGCTGCTTTACTACCTTACGAATCCAGTTTGTGCATATTGAGTTTTTTAGTGTTCAGAAGAGCTCTATACTGGGACCTTGGGTAAATAATAAGTTATCCTGCAATTTATTGAGTTTATAGTGTTCCGGAACGGTACTCAGTCCTTTAAGTGCTTTATTTTATTTAATCTCCAAAAAACCCTTTGAGATTGTTACTGTTCTCCCCATTTAACATACGAGAGTGAGCCCAGATCTGGTGCTGGATCCTTAGCTCTTTTTAAAAAAAATATACTTATATTGATTTCAGAGAGGAAAGAAGAGAGAGAGAGAGAAACATCAATGATGAGAGAGAATCATTGATCGGCTGCCTCCTGCACACCTCCTACTGGGGATGGAGTCCGCAATCTGGGCATATGCCCTGACTTGGAATCTAACCATAATGTCCAGCTTCATAGGCCAACACTCATTCACTGAGCAATACCAGGTTATATTCTTAGCTCTTAATCACAAAATGGCTATTTTGCCTTTGGTATTGCACATGGATATTTTCCAACTTACCTGTATGCCCAAAGAATTTTGCAGTCCTGTTCCCAAGGCTGATAGCCAAGATCTCTTCTCTTACTGTAGGACTCAGTATAGGATGGACTGAACTCAAGCCAGAACTAACTGTCTTTCTTGTTTCCTCAGGTCTGTAACATTGTGGCTGGGCAGCGCTGCATTAAGAAGCTGACCGACAATCAGACTTCGACCATGATAAAGGCTACAGCTAGGTCGGCCCCAGACAGACAGGAGGAGATCAGCCGCCTGGTCAGTGGGGCTGCAGAGAAACATGTGCTCAATTGCTCAGTCACTGGGGCCCCTGGTAGCATAGATGCTTTTCTGCCTTGGCAGGACTCTCGAGAGGACACACGTCTAGATTTGTTGCCTGGGACTCCATAGGACTGCTCTTGCTTCTTGACCCTGTAGCTACTTTGTTTCCTATTTCTCTTTCCCTTTTATCTTACTTCCCTATGTTATCCCCTCCCACTTTCATCATCTTCCACTTTCCCTCCCTTTTTAAGGGCTATTTCTCGCCAGTCTCAGCTGCCCAGGGCATTCTACTTGGGACCCAGAGGGTGAGCATTATTGCCAAGCTGCTACTCTCCTGAGATCCCCTTCTTTTGTCTTGTAGATGAAGAATGCCAGCTACAACCTAGATCCCTACATCCAGGAATTTGGGATCAAAGTGAAGGATGACATGACGGAGGTCACGGGACGAGTGCTGCCGGCGCCCATCTTGCAGTATGGCGGCCGGGTGAGCAGGGTCAGGGCCAGACAACATCTCTGGGGCATTTTGGGAGGAGGTTGGGTTGTATAGCCAGGGGCTTTTGTTCCCCTGCCCACCTGGCTTTACTGAGGCTCACCTGGGCGCCCCCTTTGCCTATCTCCAGAACCGGGCCATTGCCACACCCAATCAGGGTGTCTGGGACATGCGAGGGAAACAGTTCTACAATGGGATTGAGATCAAAGTCTGGGCCATCGCCTGCTTCGCACCCCAAAAGCAGTGTCGAGAAGAGGTGCTCAAGTAAGGAGGGCTGGGTGTATAGAAGGGTGGGGAAAGGACCCTACAGTTGCCTACTTTCCCTTATCCCTATAAGGCCAAGATTTGATCTATAGTATGCTCTTGCTGATTCTTGACTCTGCTTCCTTGTGCTGTCTGGCTCAAACTTCTGCCTGTTCCTTTTCTGCCAATCTGTGGTCAGAAGTTTTGGTAAGGAGCCCTGTCTGTTCAGAGATGATGATTTCAAGGCATGAACCTCCTAAGACAAGTCTGAATTATTTTATTGTTATAATTATTAACATGGTAATAAATAATAGTAATGACTATAATGTTTATGCCAACATTTTACATTTTTTAATTTCATCTTCATAGTGACAGGTGGTGGTATTTCCATTTTCAGGAAACTGAGGCTCAAAGAGGTTAAGTAACTTGTACAAAGTTTGCATATCAAGAAAAGTGTCAGAATTCACATCAAATCAGATCTGAGGCTTCAAAGCTTGCATTCCTAATTGGAAACAAAAAATAGTAGCTTATTCATCTGATCCTCTGAGTTGTCCTCTCCTGTGCACAAAATGTATTAGTCAGGTCCAAGTAACCTGAATTAGGTGAACATGAGTTGTAAAGGTCTCTGCATGAATAGACAGCAATGACAAAAATGATACAGCCAAATGGTTTAAAGCAGGGGTGGGCAAACTTTTTGACTCGAGGGCCACAATGGGTTCTTAAACTGGACCGGAAGGCCGGAACAAAAGCATGGATGGAGTGTTTGTGTGAACTAATATAAATTCAAAGTAAAGTAGCGGAGGGGGGAGAGCAAGAGAACCGGATAGAACAGCCGGATCCGGCCCGCGGGCCGTAGTTTGCCCACGGCTGGTTTAAAGGAACAAATTAGGGGAGAAACAGTCTTGAGTGAGTGAATGAGTAAAGTGGAAGAAATCAATGACTCTTCCCCTGCAGTCTCTTTTTAAAGGCAACTTTATTGGGATATATTTCAAATATCGCAAAAGTCACTCATTTAAAGTGTAAAATTTGGTATTTCCTGTAGTTTTTGAAGTGGTAGTTTCTTATTTCTATGGATCTGGGATGGGGTCAGTGTACTCCGAGGCTGAGGAAGAGTTGGAATTGACCACTTTGGACAGCTATGAGAATACTAGAGATATGTGCCCTGGTGGGATCAGCTGGCCTTGGGGTTTTCATAGGAATTATTAGAGCAGCCCCTGATGAATGTGGGGACTCCAGCTGCCCTGCTCTCCCTTCTCCCTTTTCCCCTCACAGGTACCTAACTACTACCAATACAATTGTTTCTTTTTAGCCCCATTTAAGCCAGGCTTCTTCTAGCCTTGGCTTAGCATTGGAGGGCTGGCTGGTCCTTAGCAATATTAGAAAGGCTCCCAGCTCTCTGCCTTTATGCCTTTGTGTCACCTTGTTGATAGCTTTATTCTCCATGTGCTTCTCTCTTATTCCCATGTCTTTCTCTTGTTCCATTATTTTGACAATCAGTCCATAGGGTCAACCCTTAGAATTTTTCTTTCAGTTAAAGAAGTCCTATACTTCAGCCATATATCACTTTTAGCGTAGGATTTCAAGACCTTCCCCATTTTAGACTTCTAACATTTTGTGGCCAGCAGCACTGAACATAATATCCCAGATGATCTGGTAGTAGAGAGAAAATTGGGACTACCACTTTTCTTGAAGTAAAGGCACACTATTAATGGAATCTACTAACACATTGGTTATTTTAGTAGCTACATTGCAGTTGTATATAATGGAAGAGAAATGGAAAAAATACTGTTAATAGTCCATCAGAGCCCTGGCCCTTATTTACATGAAAAAATGGTTAGGTTTTATTTCTTTATTCTAAGATGTATTTTGAAATATTAAAATATATATAGAATTATATGGCAGACACACATATATTCATCATCCCAAGTTTTATTTTTTTTTTTAAGTAGATAAAATATTATAGGTAAATTTTAGATTTCCTTTATATCTTCCAACCTGGTCCCATTCCTCCCTTCTGATGCAGCTACTCTCATGAATTATTGTAATCTTTCTATCCAATTTATACATTTTAAATACCTATATATTATAAATGACTTTAAGTTTTACATAGCAGTATTATACAGTATTTGTCTTTCTTTTAACTAAATATGTGAAAAATACTTATTTTCTTACTATATAGCTTTTTTAATCATATTGATATTTATACATTATATAATAACATCCTCTAAACGAGGAGTTGGGGAACCTTTTTCCTGTGAAGAGCCATTTGGATATTTATAATCACGGTCCAGCCAATTGATGTTTAGCAACTTAAAAATTAGCCCTCTTTGTTCAAATTAAAATAAGGTTCCAACAGCCCTGGCCGGTGTGGCTCAGTTGGTTGGGCATTGTCCTGTACACCGAAAGGTTGCCACTTAAAATTAGCAACTTAAAAATTAGCCTGCTATATTTGGTCAAACATCACACTCCTAATGCCTTAACAGAGCCACACCAAATTATTTCGTAGGCCTTATATGGCCCATCCCTGCTCTAAACAATTTGCTTTTTTCTCTCTTTGTACATTATTACTTTTTTTTTAAATTATTATTATTATTATTTTTTTAAATATATTTTATTGATTTTTTTACAGAGAGGAAGGGAGAGGGATAGAGAGTTAGAAACATCGATGAGAGAGAAACATCGATCAGCTGCCTCCTGCACACCCCCTACTGGGGATGTGCCCACAACCAAGGTACATGCCCTTGACCGGAATCGAACCTGGGACCCTTGAGTCCGCAGGCCGACGCTCTATCCACTGAGCCAAACCGGTCTTGGCAAGTACATTATTACTTTTGATCTAAATGCAGGAGTCTTACAAATTAAATTTCCTACTGTTCATTTCAGTCTGTAATTATATTTATGTAGCTTAATTTTTTTTTTTTTTATTGCTCCAGTCAACAAAAGAGAAACTTTGTTGAGGCCCCAGCATCACAGGGTTCAGGTAGAAGGCTGCCCTGTGGACCCAAGGAGTTGGTGGAGGGGCCTTATTTAACTTTCTTCTTGGGGTGTAGGTTGTTGGTGTGACTGTACTTCTTGTGGCAGTTGACTGCACGGGGGTGCAAGTGGGCGTAACACTTGCTGCAGATCATCTTGTTGCAGTTGTACTTTTGCATGAGCTGGCAGAGGGAGGGTTCCATGATGCCACCCCTCAGACGAAGCACCAAGTGCAGGGTGGACTCTTTCTGAATATTGTAGTCTGAGAGAGTGCGGCCATCCTAGTAGCTGTTTGCCCGCAAAAATCAGACGGGATGCCCTCCTTATCTTGGATTTTATCTTTGACATTCTCAATGGTGTCACTGGGCTCAACCTAAGTGGGGATGGACTTGCCAGACAGGGTCTTCACAAAGATCTGCATCTCTGCATCTGCTGGGGAGGCTGCTCCGCTGCCTTGTTCGTAGCTTAATTTTTTAAATCTATTGCATGTGTAACCTTTCTTCCAGCTTTGTCTTCCTTTCCCAGAGTAAAGCCCTAAAACCAAAGGAAAGAGGCTTGTTTAATCTTTCTCAACCACAAAGAACAGTAGGAAAAGAGATAGCTCATTTTTACTGAGCATCCTCCTATATTCCAATCACTATTGAAACCTTATTATGTATTTTTTAAAATATATTTTAACTAGTGACCTGGTGCACAGACATTGAAAGAAAATTAATTAGAAGGTGTCTGGTGGGGCGGGACTGGGCAAGATGGGCCAGACAAACCCTGGAGCCAACCTCCCGCGGTCCCTCCCTGGCGTCTGCGTAGTGAGCAGGGTCCTTCCAGCAGGTGGGGTCCCTCAGCCTGGCCTGCAGGGATTGGGCCAAAAACCGGCTCTCCAACATCCCCCAAGGGATCCCGGTGTGCAAGAGGGCACTCTGCAAAGTTGCTGTGATAGAGTGTGGAACACAAATGCAAGTGTGTAGTAAACCAGATTCGGGGCCAACAGTGCCCCAGAAACAACATAACTCACGGCCACAGGTGGAATCACACGGCCCTGCGAGGAATCAGGCTCCCTCCTCTCTGTTTTCGGGGTGCGTCACCCGAGAACCGCCGCTGCCAAATCACTGCAGCTCAGCAGCTCCTGTGTTGAGTGTCTGCCCCCTGGTGGTCAGTGCACATTGTAGCGACTGGTCAGATGGTTGAACACTTAGCATATTAGCCTTTTATATATATAGATTGATTTTTAGAGAGAGAAGAAGGGAGAGGGGAGAGAGATAAACATTGATGTGAGAGTGAAACATCAATTGGCTGCCTCCTGCACGCCCCCTACCAGGGATCAATTGCAACCTGGGCATGTACTCTGAGAATCAAACACCCAACCAACTGAGCCACACTGGCCAGGGCTGTTGGAACCTTATTTTAATTTGAGCAAAGAGGACACCTGCCTATTACTATGCACTTATAACAGCACAGGAATAACTGCTTTAATGGGACTTGGTGAGGATGCTGAGAATTCCCACAGGTCCTTTCTTTAGGCTCCCTCGGCTTTCTGCTTGTACCATTGAACACATAGCAGGCTCTATCTTGTCCTGTTCAAATATAAATGTTTTAGATACTAGCTGTGATCATGTCTCATTCATCTCAGAATCTCTCAGTGCCTGTCATAGTGATAGTAACCTAAGATGGAAGCATTTGGTCAAAGGTTTTAAAATGGGACTTACTGCCTCCTGTCATGACCATATTTGTCCTGCAGAAACTTCACAGACCAGCTGCGGAAAATTTCCAAGGATGCAGGGATGCCCATCCAGGGCCAGCCTTGCTTCTGCAAATATGCTCAGGGGGCAGACAGCGTGGAGCCCATGTTCCGGCATCTCAAGAACACGTACTCTGGACTACAGCTCATTATTGTCATCCTGCCAGGGAAGACGCCAGTGTATGGTACAGTTCTCTTGGAGCCGTGATAACGATGATAGACCTCTTCTCATGGTAGTTCCCTGGAAGCTCCAAGGCAGGATTCAGTGTGGATTCTTGGCTCTAGCCAGAGCTGAGCTGTTCCTTAATGTCACTGCTCCCCTTATAGGAGAAATAATCAGCTTGTATGAGCCATTGAGTCATCCCAGGTCCTGCTTACCTGCTCACACTCCTTTCCAATAACATTTATTGGAGTCCTCTGTTTGTTGGTCTTTATGCCAGGCTAGCTGGGCCAGATACAGAACTGGGTGGGTCCAGATTCCTGTCCTTAGAAGAGTGTTGTCTGTTAGGATATAGTGCAGCACACTCAAGCAGGATGTGTGGTGGTTCTGTTATTGCCTGGGAATGACTTGAACTTTTGGAGAAGTTTTTTCTTTCTCCCTTTTCTTCTCTTTTAAGAATAGGAATGATTATATACATCTTGACTCAGTACTTTTCTCTTACTCCATTTTTCTCTTTGTACTTCTGCTTCAAAGGAAGAGGTGTCTCTCTTCTTACTGGCTTAACTTGTGTGTGCTTTTGTTCCTATGCCATTCTGCTACCTCCTGGTCCTCATACCCTTTAAGCCTCCAACATCTTCAGATTTCCCATTCTAGAACACTTTACCACAATCCACTATTTCGTTTAGCTTTTGTCATCCTATTTTCATAATCAAACTTTTTGTTGTTGTTAATCCTCACCCGGGGCTATTTTTTTTTAATTTTTTTTTTTTGAGAGAGTGGTAGGGAAGGAGGAAGGAGAGAGAGAGAGAGGAGAGAGGGAAATATCAATGTGAGAGAGACGCATCGATTGGTTGCCTCTTGCACACAACCCACCTAGGGCCAGGGATTGAACCTGCAACCCAGGTTCATGCCCTTGACTGGGAATTGCACCTGTGGCTTTTTGGTGCATGGGTGGACACTCTATATCACTGAGCCACACTGGCAAGGGCTTACTCATACTTTTGAATGAGTACATCTAATTCTTGACCAGCCATTTATCCTTTGCCTCTTTCATCTGTTTTACTTCTATCTTTCACTTAAACCTTCTCTGCAGAGGGTTACCTGTAATCTTTCTCAGTTCTTTTTTTTTTTCCTAGATAATTTCTCCTGTCTCTTCCTACTTATTTTTGTCATTACCAGGAGTGCCTGGTTATTCTCCAGATTTTTGTACTCTACCTTCCCTTTCTGTTTACGTTCTAGTGAAATTCTCATGCTTTCAGTTGTTTCAGTCATCGCTTATTATGTTACTAGGGGCCCAGTGCACAAATTTGTGCACCTTGAAAGGAACTGTTGGCTGCGAGGCTGCAGTGGGCACAGGGGCAGGTCTCAGCCCATCCTCCGTGCCGCTGCCTGGCCCCTCGCACTGCGACCCCTGGTCCCCTGTCTGCCGGCAGCCCTGCTCCCACTGCCATTGCTGACAGCGCTGGCCCCGTTCTCACCCGCTGACCGAATGTAGCAATTGGGGCTGGCGCCCGCAGTCGGTGCAAGTGGTGGCTGCTGCCCCAATTGCCCCTAAGGAACAGGGGGAGGTGGAGAAGCCCTCAGGAGTGATCGGGGCTGGCAGCAGGTGCGAGCGGTGGCTGCAGGTGCGAGTGGGGCCGTTGCTGGCAGTGGGTGCGATTGGCGGCTGCTGGCCCAGATCGCCCCTCAGGAGCAGGGGGAGGTGGAGAAGACCTGAGGAGTGATCAGGGCTGGCAGCTGCCGCTCTCACCTGCTGACGGTGCCGAATGATCGGGGCTAGTGCCGGGTGCTGGCAGCAAGTGCGAGCGATGGCTTCAGCACAGCAGCGGGTGCGAGCACTGGGTGGGACCACAGTGTATGGGAGCAAAGAATTTTCAGTAACCACCAACGGCTCACCCCGATGACAGTGACCGGCACCCCACCTTGGTCTGGCACCCCTGCTCACCTGCTCCACCATCCTGCCGTGGTCGATGCCCACCATGTTCCGCGCTCTGCTGCCTGCTGCCAACGCACGCCATGTTCTGTGTGCGCCCCATGTTGGTCAGCGCACATCATAGCGACAGGTTGTTCAGTTGTTCCGCCGTTTGGTCTGTTTGCATATTAGGGTTTTATATAGAGAGATAATGTATTATTGAAATCTTGATCCAACTCTTGATCTCTCTGCCTCTCCCATCTGTCCCTTTGACTTCTCTCCATTATTTTATCAAGATTTTATTTATGACTTCCTGTGTGAAACACTCCTAGATCCTGAACACTTCGGCGATGAAAGCAAATGCAGTCTCTGCCTGTACAAAGTGTTTTGGTGGACCATCTTTTTATTTTTATTTTTTTATTTTTTTATTTTATTTATTTTTTTTAAATAAATCTTTATTCAGATTATTACAATTATTTCTCCTTTTTCCCCCCATAGCTCCCCTCCACCCATTTCCCACCCCATCTTCTGCCCTTACCTCCCCCCCACTGTCCTCATCCATAGGTGTATGATTTTTGTCCATTCTCTTCATGAACCCCCCATACCCCTTTCCCCCTGAGAATTATCAGTCCTCTCCCTTTCTATGCCCCTGATTCTATTATATTCACCAGATTATTCTGTTCCTCAGGTTTTTAATTCACTTGATTTTTAGGTTTGCTTGTTGATAGATATGTATTTGTTGTTCATAATTTTTCTCTTTTTTCTTCTTCCTCTTCTTTAAGAATACCTTTCAGCATTTCATATAATACTGGTTTGGTGGTGATGAACTCCTTCAGCTTTTTCTTATCTGTGAAGCTCTTTATCTGCCCTTCAATTCTGAATGATAGCTTTGCTGGGTAGAGTAATCTTGGTTGTAGGTTCTTGCTATTCATCACATTGAAAATTTCTTGCCACTCCCGTCTGGCCTGCATAGTTTCTGTTGAGAAGTCAGCTGACAGTCGTATGGGTGCTCCCTTGTAGGTAATTAACTGTTTTTCTCTTGCTGCTTTTAATATTCTCTCTTTGTCTTTTGCTCTTGGCATTTTAATTATGATGTGTCTTGGTGTGGTCCTCTTTGGATTCCTTTTGTTTGGGGTTCTGTGCGCTGCCTGGACTTGTAAGTCTATTTCTTTCACCAGGTGGGGGAAGTTTTCGGTCATTATTTCTTCAAATAGGTTTTCAGTATCTTGCTCTCTCTCTTCTTCTGGCACCCCCATAATTCTGATGTTGGTACGCTTGAAGTTGTCCCAGAGTCTTCTTACATTATCTTCAACTTTTTGGATTTTTTTTTTGCTTTTTGCTTTTTTGGTTGAGTGTTTTTTGCTTCTTTGTATTTCAATTCTTTGACTTGATTCTTGGGTTCCTCTATTCTGTTTCTGGGTCTCTATATAATATTTTTTATTTCAGTCAGTGTATGTTTAATTTCTAGTTGGTCCTTTTTCATATCTTCGAGGGTCTCGTTATATTTAGCGGCCTTTTCTAGGATATTCTTAAAAAGTCTTATAACCGTGGTTTTGAATTCTATATCCAGTCGTTTGTTTTCCTCCATTTCTTTCGTTTGTGATCTGATTCTTTGACCCCGCATTTTCACTGATTCCCTGAGTTGGTAAGGTAGATATTTGTGCTAGGTTTCCAATATGGCCCAGTGGGTCTGCTTCCCCAGTTAACCTGAGGTGTACACTCTTGGTGCACCCCTTTGTGGACTGTGTGTACAGCCTTGTTGTAATTAAGTCTTTATTGTTGTTGGTAGCACTGGGAAGAATTGACCTCCGGGCCAGTTGGCTGTAAGGATCAGCTGTGTCTATGCTGGGAGAAGTTCGGTGCTGGAGACAGCCTTATAGGATTAGACTTGCCAAATTGCAATAGCCTCTGTGCTCAGCTTGGATGGGGTGGAGTCTCAGTCTTGGCTTCCTGTCAGCCTTGCCCTTGCGCGCATGTGCGCTTTCAGTCCTCCGCCTTCCCCAGCTCGAGTCTCCGCCTGAGAGTCCAGACTCCCCCCACAAGAGCGTGGGTCCCCAGGGGCTCGCCTGGAACTGGGGTTCACTGCGGTCAGAACTGGGGCTCAGTGCCGTCAGGAGCCTCTGACTCCCTTTCACTAGGGAAAGCCTGTGGCAACCTCCGCAGCCTTTGTGCGCACTGGCACGCGCACGTGCGCTTTCAGTCCTCCGCCTTCCCCGGCTCCCGAGTCTCCACCCGAGAGTCCAGACTCCCCCACAAGAGCGTGGGTCCCCAGGGGCTCGCCTGGAACTGGGGTTCACTGCAGTCAGAATTGGGGCTCAGTGCAGTCAGAATCCTCTGACTCCCTTCCACTAGGGAAAGCCTGTGGCAACTTCCGCAGCCTTTGTGCGCACTGGCACGCGCGCGCGGGCACTTTCAGTCCTCCGCCTTCCCCGGCTCCCGAGTCTCCGCCCGAGAGTCCAGACTCCCCCCGTAAGAGCGTGGGTCCCCAGGGGTTCGCCCGGAACTGGGGTTCAGTGCTGTCAGAACTGGGGTTCAGTGCGGTCGGAGGCTTCCTTCCCCCTTCCGCCAGAGAAAGTCAGCCAGGCTCTCAGCCGCCTTTCCTCTCTGCGCGCACAAAGCCCCTTTGCCGTACCTCCAATTCTCTGTGAGCTTTCCTCTTTCCTTCTAGTTGTAGAATTTTCACTCAGCCAGCTTTCCTGTGGTTCTTGATGGTGTCCGTTCTGTCTTTTAGTTGTAGTTTTGAAATTGTTGTGCGAGGCAGCAGTTTAGGTGTTTACCTATGCCGCCATCTTGGTTTCGCTTTGGTGGACCATCTTTTTAGTAGCTTGTCTTCTCTGTCTTCAAGTAAGCCTTTTTCTTTACCTTTCTCTTCTGTGTTTGGCATCACAATTGCTCTGAATCTTCATCTAGACTTTGGAGGCAGCCTGTCTTCTTGCTTCAGCTCCACTTGTTCTTTTTCAGTTTTAAGATATATTTCCTGCTCTCCACCCATACTTTTCAACTTAGTTCTAACATTTCTTCTTAAATCTTTCCAGATTATGTTATTGGATGAGACATTTTGTAGCCGTACTTCCAAGAAAACCTTCATTGTTCCCTATTCACAGAATAAAAGATTTTCAGAGCCCTGATCTTAGTTTAACCTTTTCAGCTTTATCTTGTATTTTTCCTATTGCCACACATACAGGAAAGACCACATGTGCTGGAATTAGATAGAACTGGATTTTAATCCTGGCTATGCCAGTTTACTGGCTTAAGCAAATTAACTAACTTTTCTGAGTCTCATGAATTAATTTTATAAAAAGCAGCCTCTAACACAACGCCTGGCACATAGTAGATCAAACATGTCAAATTCGCGGCCCACAACAAATATTTTTGCGGCCCAGACAATATAGAAATGTTTTTAATAAAATTTTCGTAGCTTAATTTTTACAATATCCTGTTATAAATAATAATAATGAACTATAACGTTCGCTAATGACTGATTACTATAATCGTGTTGCATTCATTTCCCTTACTTGCCTTACACGCAGGTGCACCATTTCTCTCTACTAATACTACCAGCGAATATTTTAGCAGCTGATTGCCATGTCATTAGTCTTGGACTGACTTGTTTGGTGTGCACAATAGAAAATATTTTGCTTTTGGTGAACACGAAAAATAGGTTTATTTGCGTTACACTTATTAATTTGTGCAGTTATTCAGTGTCTGGTACATTAATGTTCAAGAAAAATATTAATTTTTATTAAAATGTTCTATTACACTTTGTTAACGATTACTCATTTACTTCAGCCTTTTGTATTCAGTGTTCCTCTATCGAAATAAACCTACATTTCGCCCTGACCAGTTTGGCTCAGTGGATAGAGCGTCGGCCTGCGGACTGAAGGGGGGTCCCAGGTTCGATTCCGGTCAGGGGCATGTTACCTTGGTTGCAGGCACATCCCCAGAGGGGGGTGTGCAGGAGGCAGCTGATCGATGTTTCTCTCTCATCGATGTTTCTAACTCTCTCTCCCTCTCCCTTCCTCTCTGTAAAAAATCAATAAAATGTATATTTTTTAAAAAAAGAAATAAACCTACATTTCTATGAAAATTGAAGCTTTTTTTTTTTTGCGGCCCACATAAACTTAAACCTTGTTTATTTGGCCCGTGTTAGCCTTTGATTTTGACATGCTTGTAGTAGATACTCTAAATGCTCATTCCTTTTCTGCACTTTCCAATATCTGGTTTTGCTCATATCATTTGCCTCTGCCTAGAATATCTACTTTTTATCCTCCACCTTACCCTTAAAATTCTCTCCATCCTTCAAGTCCCAGTTTAAATGTACTTATTTCTTAAAGCCTTCTCTTGTCATCCCACCTGGCAGATGATCAGGTTGCTGATCAATTACTACTGTGCTTAATATTATTTTTAGCATGGATTAGGTCTGATTCTTTGAAACCTTCCCTCTGAATATGTACACCTAAGGTAGAGCTTTCCACTGATAAAATACTCAGTAATTATTTGTGGAGGGAAATTGGTTGGCCTCCGATCCATTTCCCTTTTGGGCCTTAAATTGGTGGTCCTTGGGTGGAAAATAAAGATACTTTTTAGGAGAACTGCCTTGAGTAGTTATCCTTATTTCTGGTTCCCTCCATAAAGGGAGAATCCCGTGGCTTGTCTGGGGTGTATATAGTGCAGCATGATTGCGGAAAGCAATGCTTACTCAGAGAATTTCCCTTCTCTGGGGTCAGTAATGTTGTACCTCTCTACAGTCTCATACCTTTATTAGGGCTTTGGGTTTCTTCCACTTAAATGCTGTTGCTTGATTATACCACTTAGTCAGTGGGGCTATCAGCCAGCAGATAAGAGGAGCAGACAGATTGCTCTAAAGACCCTTCACTTTCCTTCCTGGAGGCCAAGTGAATGGAATTCTTTCTGTGATGGTCAGTGTAAGCCCATTTGCATTGTAGTTGCCCTGAGAGTATAGAAGGACTGTGTGATATTTGTTCAATTTTGATCTACCATACTTTGTCCTACCCTTAATATTTTTAACTCTTTTCTCCTCACTAAATTAATACTATTGTAATTTTTTTAATGTAAACTTTTTATTCATGTATAATATACATATAGAAATTTTATTTTCACAAAGTGTTATAGCAATGTAAACAGTACCTAATTTGTTCTGGCAGCAGAGCATTATCACAATCCTAGGCACCTAGTCTCTACAACTCCCCATCAATGGTAACCACTATTTTTTTGGTTTCTAACACTATAGATTAGTTTTGCCTGTCTTGGAGCTTTATGTAAATGAATCACATTTATTTGTGCCAGGTTTTTTCAGTCAACATGTTTGTGAGATTCATACGTGTTTATTAAAATTTTCCATCATATGAATATAACACAATCTATCTATATAAAAGCCCAGCGACCGAACAGCAGAACTGGCCGACCAGTTGCTATGATGCGCATTGACCATCAGGAGGCAGATGCTCAAGGCAGGAGCTGCCCCCTGGTGGTCAGTACACTCCCACAGTGGGAGCACCGCTTGGAAAACCGCGATGAGTGGTTGCTCACTGGGCCTCTAGTTTACGTATATTTATCCAGTATACTGTTAATGGACATATTTGGTTTTTTTCCAGTTTTTACTATTATAAATAATGCTTCAGTGAACACTCTTGTACATTTCCTTTGGAGATATATATATATATATTTATATATACACCCATTTCTATTGGATGTATTTCTAGGAGGGATTTTAAGTATATAAATTTACATTTTCCACCAGGAGTGTATGAGAGTTCTAGATACTTCTTTACCAAACTTGGTATTGGCTTTTTAAAAATATACATATTTTTATTGATTTCAGAGAGAGGAAGGGAGATGGAGAGAGAGATTGAAACATCAGTGATGGGAGAGAGGAAGGGAGATGGAGAGAGAGATTGAAACATCAGTGATGGGAATCATTGATTGGCTGCCTCCTGCAAGCCCCCACTGGGGGTCAAGCCTGCAACCCGGGCATGTGCCTTTGACCGGAATTGAACCCGGGACCCTTCAGTCCGCAGGCTGACACTCTATCCACTGAACCAAACTGGCTAGGGCCTTGGTATTGGCTTTTTCATTTTAGCCATTCTTGTGGGTATTTGGTGATAATGCGTTGTGCTTTTAATTTGGTTTATCTAATGAGTGAGTGGTAAGGTTGAGTATCTTTTTAGATGTCTATTGGCTATTTCACTAGCATCTTTTGTAAAGCATGCTCAAGAGTTTTCCTTTTTTTTAATCGACTTAACTACCTTTTTCTTACTGATTTTAAGTGTTATAATTCTTTTCTTGAATATGCACATCTCTGCTACGTGGCTTGCCTTTTTACTTATTCTTTTTTTTTTTTCCCTTTAGAGAGAAAGGAAACAGGGAGAGAGAGAGAAACATTGATCAGTTGCCTCCCGTACCCACCCCAATCATGATGGAACCTGCAATCTGGGTATGTGCCCTGACTGGAATGGAACTCACCACCCTTCGGTGCACAGAATGGCACTCCAAGCAAGATTTAGGTCTAAGCTCTCTTTTTATTCTTTTCCTTGATAATCCCATCAAGATCATGCCTTTGCTTACTGTCTTTACTTAAGTATCTCACAGATTTTCATCTCCGTTTGACTATTCAGCTATTGAGCCACACATCCAGGGCTCCTTTTTACTTTTTTAAGGTGTCTTTTTGTTGAATAGAAATTTTAATTTTTAATGTAGTCCAATTTATCAATATTTTTCCTTTATGGCTAGTACTCTGTGACCTAGTTAAGAAATCCCAAGGTCATGAAGATACTAATCTGTTGTTTTCTTTAATTTTTTTTTTTAAACTTTCATATTTAGAACTGGTCTATCTCTGTTGCTTTCTCTGTCCCCTGTCAGTTGTTCCTCTGCTGTTGCAAAGCCTGGAATCTCAGCTTCCTGCTCATACCTAGAATCAGCAAATGTACCCAGGATATAAGAAGATAGCTCACCTCTGTAAGATTTCCTCTCTGGAGTTTTAGTCCCTCCAGTTCTTATTGGTACCTTTCTGCTGCCTTTAAAAAGATGATTTCTATATTTTATCTGGCTTTTATGAATGTTTGCTGTTGAAGCACCGGTTTACCACTAACTACTCCATCTCTAGGATGTGGAAATTATCCCGTTAGCTTTTTAAACATGCTCAATTCTCTTCCATTGAAAATAAACCAGACCCTTCATTGATCCTATATCTCCTTCTTTGTACTTCAGATCACCAAAATAGTTTTTTTTCTCTGTACATTAATTTTTTGTCTTTATAACACTAAATCCAAAGGACATTTCTGGTCCTCATTTTACCTGATCTCTTAGCGGCATTTGGCTTCGTTGAACACTTGCTTCTGCTTGAAATGCTATCGCTTCCCTTGGCATTCATGATACAATTATCTTGATCGTCCTCCTAGTTATCGGATTTTCCTCCTTTACAGAAGAAAAGTCTTTTGCAGACTCATCTTCTTCTGCAAATATTGGGAGTTCCTGAAGATTTAGGTCTAAGCTCTCTTTTTATTCTTTTCCTTGATAATCCCATCAAGATCATGCCTTTGCTTACTGTCTTTACCTAAGTATCTCACAGATTTTCATCTCCGTTTGACTATTCAGCTTTTAACTACCATACCCAGTTTCCTAGTTGGTATCCTTACTGGGATGACTAAAAAGCATTTCAAACTCAAAATGTTTAAAAAAGAGTTTATAATATATCTATTCTAATACAAAAGCAAAAAACACAGAAGTTATCCATAAATATTCTTTTCCCTTATTCACATATATAGTCTCTCTTGAATTTATTTGCTTCTCTCAGTCTTAAGAACTGTCTTCTTAATATAAGCTACTCTCATTTCTTCCCTATGTCAGTCCCTTTGCTCTCCTTTATAGTTACTTTGGCCTTTTCGTTTCTCAGACATATAATGCTATCTCCTATCAGAGTGCATTTTGGCATCCTGTTTCCTCTGCCTGGATTGCTCTCTCCCCAACTCCCCCTCTCTTCCAAGTCCTTTTAGTTCAATCAATACTTAGGCCTTTTGTGGCTAGGTTATTACCCCCTATTATATACTGTCATAGCTCCATGAAGTTTTTTGTTGTAGCTTTTATCATTGTTGTACTTTTCATGATTTTTAAAATTAATCACTAGGTAGTAAGCACTATTAGAGTAGGGATCCTGTGTGTTTCTGGTCACCATTGTGGTCCCTGCCTGGATTTAGTAGGCATTCATTAAGTATTTGTGAATGCACTAATCAGTTCTCTCCCTGCTCATAGCTGAGGTGAAACGTGTTGGAGATACACTTTTGGGAATGGCTACACAGTGTGTGCAAGTGAAGAACGTGGTGAAGACCTCACCTCAAACTCTGTCCAACCTCTGCCTGAAGATCAATGTCAAACTTGGTGGCATAAACAACATCCTAGTCCCACACCAGCGGTATGAACTCTGTTGTCCATCTGCCCTGGTCATGCAAGGTACCATTTTGGAAACTGATGAAAGATAGGGTCCTGACCAGGCAGAGTGAGTCAGGCATAAGGAAAAAAGGACCAAAGTGGGTGCTAGATGGTGCCAGGAAGAAATGATCTATCTCCTCACCATTTGTTTTCTCTTCCTTGTTCAGCTCTGCAGTCTTTCAACAGCCAGTGATATTCCTGGGAGCAGATGTTACACACCCCCCAGCAGGGGATGGGAAAAAACCGTCTATCACAGCAGTGAGTGACACTCCAGCTTCCTCATAAGGTTTTCCTCTTAGCTTTGAGTTTCCAAGGCTACATATGATTTCCTTTCCTTAGCTCAGGCTCTAGACCTTCATAAAAATTTTTTCCTTCCAGCTCATCATCCCCATTAACCATTCCCTTGGTATCTTCATAAAATTGATTGTATAATGTGTGTGTTTTTTCCAGTGAGAGTAATGAGAATGTTAGGTTGTGGTCAGAGACTTGGTCCAGTGTCTACCAACCCTGCTCTGTGTTCAAGTTTTTCTCTCTCTCTCCATACCTATTTTAGGGATATGGTGGTGGCCATATCTCTTCTCAGAAATCCCTTTTAAGGGAGTTACTTAGTTGCTGAGACTGTCACTTCCTCTTCCCATCCCTACCCCTGATCCACATAAGTAGATTAGTTGTCTCTAATCCCTCTCCTGACTTCTCTGCTCCCTGTTCCCTAGGGGTTTCTGAATTGCTAGAGAGATCAGCTCTTTTTTCCCACTTCTCTTTCCTCAACCCTTATATTTCTCTAGGCAGACTAGGCTTATCTCAGTAAATGCAGGGAAACCCTATATTATGCTTTTCTCTATTTTCCTTGTGGCCATCTATCCTAGGCTCTGGCCACTGTCCCCTTTGAAAATTATGTTATCTCACCACCTGCAAGAATACTTTTCACCATTGTTCTGGTGTAGATTAGCACTTGAATGAAAAAAGGATAAACTTGTGGCTAGATGAGGTTATTTTTTAAGTTAGTAATGCCAAACCTTCACATTCCCCTCTTCAAGGGGTAGGGAAATCAAACTTATCAAGCACCTTTTGTGGGCTAGGCCCTGTCCAAGGTGCTTTATATGTACAATAACAGCACTGCAAACAGCTGGTGTTCTATACTTATGTCTATTTGAGAGGAGGAAAGAAAAGATCAGATGAATTAAGTAACTTCTGCATGTGTGATAGAACAGAGATTGAAACCAGGACTCATTGGCTCCAAAACCCTACTTGTTTTGATAGCATGATTTTTTTGCTGAGAAGCCTTTGCCCAAACCCACAGCTTGACAGTGTTGGGTGGGTGGAGGTTCTAGGCGCTTATTCTGTCTCCTTAATTAACAGGTGGTAGGCAGTATGGATGCCCACCCCAGCCGTTATTGTGCCACTGTGCGGGTGCAGCGACCTCGGCAGGAGATCATTGAAGACTTATCTTACATGGTGCGTGAGCTGCTGATCCAGTTCTACAAGTCCACCCGCTTCAAGCCTACCCGTATCATCTTCTACCGTGATGGGGTTCCTGAAGGCCAGCTCCCTCAGGTAGGGCCCACAGTAGTTAGAAAAACTTCATATTGAGGCCAGAGCGCCTAATGGTAGCAGAGAGTACTGCTAGCTTTTCTAAGCTATTGGCACTTGGAAGGTTGCTAAATGGAAAAGCTTCAGAGCAGACATCACAACTGAGAAGTGGCAAGTACAAGCATCTGTAGACCTGTTTTCTTGTAACAGAAGACCCTCAGTGCCTATAAGTAGTTGGTTCGTGTTGAAGACTGATGCTTTAGACCAGTGGTTCTCAAACATGAGTCAAGATCATTGGGAAGACTTGTTAAAACATTTAACAGAACTTACCCTTAGAATTTCTGATCTAGAGTCCTAACTGGTTTGGCTTAATGGTTAGAGTGTCAGCCCTCTGACTGAAGGGTCTCGGGTTCAATTCCAGCAAGGGCATGTACCTTAGTTCCTTAGTTGCAGGCTCGATCCCTGGTCCTGGCCGGGGCACATAGGGGAGGCAACCAATCGATGTTACTCTCTGTCTCTCCCCCTTCCTTTCACGCTCTCTTAAAAAAAAAAAAAATCAATCGGAAAAATATCCTCAGGTGAGGATTAACAAAAAAAGAATTTCCAGTTGAGTCTAGGATGGGGCCCTAAAATTTGTAATACTGTTAAGTCTGTAGATGGTGCTGCTTGTCTGGAGGCCACTGCTATTGACCTTTCTTCATAATGTTGCTCTTATTCTTTCTGCCTGCCAAGCTTTCATATTCTGTTGTTTAAACTTGTATACTGAACTGGTCTCCTTGACTACAATTTAATAGTAATATATAACTGCCATTTACTGGGTACTTTCTATGTGCCCTAAACCAGTGGTTGGCAAACTGCGGCTCGCGAGCCACATGCGGCTCTTTGGCCCCTTGAGTGTGGCTTTTCCACAAAATACCACGGCCTGGGCGAGTCTATTTTGAAGAAGTGGCGTTAAGGAAGAAGTTTAAGTTTAAAAAATTTGGCTCTCAAAAGAAATTTCAATTGTTGTACTGTTGATATTTGGCTCTGTTGACTAATGAGTTTGCCGACCACTGCCCTAAACTATGCCAAGCACTTCATATGTGTTCTATTTAATGCTGTAATTACAGTAGTCCTATGAAATAGTAAATATTCCATTTGACAGATGAGAAAACTGGGGCTTGGAAATGTTAAATGATTTCTTCATTGTCACCCAAGCTACTAAGTGGTAGAACTGGGATTTAGAAAAATTGGTCTGATTCCAAAGTCCATGCTATTAACCATTGTGCTCAATTTCTTCCAAGGCATCCAGTGTTTCCTAAAATACCAGATATATTTATCATATCACTTCTCTGTTCAGAAATGTCTGGTTTGTATAGCCTTGGGTTAAAACTCAAACTTCTTAGCAAAGCAGTCAGCAGTTATTAAGCTCCTATTAGGTTTTCTATGCATTTACTTAGTTATCGGTTTTAGTCTTCGTAACAGCTTTGTAAGGCTGGTCTTATTAGTAATTTTAGTAGGTGTGCAGAAAATGAGTCTAAGAGGGATTAAGTAACTTGCTCAAGGATATACAACAAGATAAAACTTGGTTTTATTTATTTTTAAACTGCCCTTTTTTTTTTTTTTACTTTTTAAATATATTTTTTATTGATTTCAGAGAGGAAGGGAGAGGGAGAGAGAGAGAGAAACATCAATGATGAGAGAGAATCATTGATCGGCTGCCTCCTGCATGTCCCCAACAGGGGATCGAGCCCACAACTCGGGCATGCGCCCTTGACTGGAATTGAACCCGGGACCCTTTGGTCTGTAGTCCAATGCTCTGTCCACAGAGCCAAACCAGCTAGGGCTAAAACTTGGTTTTAAATCTAATTCTAATTGTTTGTAAATTCTAATCACTTCTACCGTACAGTTTTGACTCCCTATACTTGATATCCAAGACCATAAGGCAACTATTATCTATGGTTATTTACCTGTGGCTGCTTCTTTAGCTAGTTCATTATTTTATAACTAGAGGGCTGGTGCACAAAATTCATGCACAGAGGGGGGGGGTTCTCTCAGCCCAGCCTGCACCCTCTCCAATTGGGGACCACTGGCTCCTAACTTCTCGCCTGCCTGATCACCCCTAACTGCCCTCCCCTGCCTGCCTGGTTGCTCCCAACTGCCCTCCCCTGCCAGCCTGATCTCACCCCCAAGGGCTCTCCCCTGCTGGCCTGATCTTGCCCCCAACTGCCCTCCTCTACTGACCAATTTGGTTCTGATTGGTCGGTGTCTATGCCAGTCAGCATCAGAAGCTCCACCTCTTAGGCAGCCATTGGTTCTTCACAGCACCCACATTTGGTTCTGATTGGTCGGTTCCTATGTCAATGTCAAAAGCTCTGCCTCCTAGGCAACCATTGGTTCTTCACAGCACCCACATTTGGTTATGATTGGTCGGTTCCTATGCCAGTCAGCATATCTGGGCCTATCAATGGGGCCTGATCAGAAAGGCGGGGCTGATCAGCAGCCCCAGTGAATGCCTGGAGAGAAATGAAGGCGCGGCTGCTGGCCAGACTGGGAGAGAAAGAGAGAGGCAAGTGCTGATTAAAAGCTGCCTCAGCAGCAACAGATCAGTCCTTGCTTCTCTCTTCAGGCCTCTCTCTGGCCCTGATTCGCAGCCCCCTCAGCAGTCAGTGCTGGGGCCTTTGCAGTGAGAGCTACCATGACTTCACAAAATGAAGCACAAACTGCAGGACTGACTTCCAGTTGGTCGAGCCTCAGTCCTTACTGGTCATTACGACCCACGGTTTTTATATATTAGGATCCTGCTTCTTTGTAGGCCAGAATTCATCCCCTCCCTCTGCACCCGTGTCTGAACTCTGTGTCTGCTCTTCTCTAGTGGTACCATCCTTGTCTGCTTGTAGAGGTCCAAGGGATACTCCCATTATTCTCCTGATCCTGAAATTGACCTTACTTTGGATATTATAATTTTAGTGATTTCTCTGTGAACCTTGGTTCTGTGTCTTGATTTTAGGTCTCTTTTTACATAGGAACCAGGTAAGTGCTCTCTACTGATGCCAAGCTTCCCAGCCAAGGTTTTATGGGAACAAATACATGAATTCCATATAAGGCTGATTTTGTCAGGAAGGACCCATCAGCTCTAATGGTTGGGTATCAGCTTATAAAGGGAGACTGAGCAAAAAGCCATATTATAAGTGTCAACCCTTAGTTCACAAAGATGTGTGAACTCAAGAGGAGCTGTATATTCTTTGTCTATCTTCACACCCTGTGCCTAGATCCTCCACTATGAGCTGCTGGCCATTCGTGATGCCTGCATCAAACTGGAAAAGGACTACCAGCCTGGGATCACTTATATTGTGGTGCAGAAACGCCATCACACCCGACTTTTTTGTGCTGACAAGAATGAGCGAGTGAGTGAGGGATTGAGGAAGCCACCCATACCCTCATCCATCCTGTCTGCCTTCTCTTAATATGAAAGAAGCCCTTGAGATAAAATCTGGGGATTTAACCGTGGCCTGTTCATCCTCTTTGGCCCCTTTCCTCCCTCGAGCTCTTGTGGTCCTTCCTCTACCACCTCCTTCCCTTTGTTTCCCCTTTTTCCCCCTCCTTCCCTTATACTTCCTCTCCCTCCTCCTAGCTCCCTGGCCTATAGACCCCATATATAGACCAGCTCCCAGAGAAGGGAAAGGGAACTACCATTTATTGAACTTCTCCTATGTGCCAGACACTGTACAAGGCGTCTTCCTCACAGCAGCCCTGTGAGGTAGGTACTATTATTATCTCCAGTTTAACCTCAGAAAGGTTAAATGACTTGATAAGATCACACAGTAATAAACGATGAAATTAGTTCTGAAACACATTTCTGTGTGACTTTAGAACTCATTATTTCAAAACCCAATACCCTCTGGGAACCACAACTTCTGCTTTACTCTAGGGATTCTGGTGGAGTCAGAGTAGAATTGAGTTGGGGCCCTAGTTAAGGCTAGGCAGGTCTTGGGATCTTGGTTGTCTTTGTCTCTATGCAGATTGGAAAGAGTGGTAACATCCCAGCTGGGACCACTGTGGATACCAACATCACGCACCCATTTGAGTTTGACTTCTATCTGTGCAGCCACGCAGGCATCCAGGTAGCTGGGCTATGTGCTGGGGTTTCCAATGAGTCGAAAATTAGTTGATTATTACTACTGCCTCTAGAATATATGTCATCACTGAGTGACATTCAAATCACGATTGTTCTCTTAATAAGCCCTCAGTGTACTTGACCAGAAATACACTTTGAATATCTTAGGCAAATTATAGATGACTTTGTGTTTGCCTATTCATGGGTGGGTCTTCCAACCTAGCCATAATCTTAACAGTGATCCTATTCCCTTTGCCCAATCTGGCACCCCTTACCTTCCTATCTTCCCAGGGCACCAGCCGACCATCCCATTACTATGTCCTTTGGGATGACAACCGTTTCACAGCAGATGAGCTCCAGATCTTGACATACCAGCTATGCCACACTTATGTACGATGCACGCGCTCCGTCTCTATCCCAGCACCTGCCTACTATGCCCGCCTGGTGGCTTTCCGGGCACGATATCACCTAGTGGACAAGGAGCATGACAGGTAAGGCCTGGGATCAGGCTGCTTCCTTTTTACCTCATCCTTTGGGTACCAGACCTTCCCAACTTTCCTTGGGTAGAAGGAAATGGGTATTGTTCAGTTTGGTGCCTCTGGGTTCATCTGCCAAATCTGGGTTGGATTTTTTTTTTTTTTCTTAAGCTGGTATGGGAATTGGCATTCTAGGGATGGGGGAAGGGATTAGCAGCAGCTCAGTTTACCAGGAAGGACTTCTTTCATTTTTCCTTTTCAGTGGAGAGGGGAGCCACATATCAGGGCAGAGCAATGGGCGGGACCCCCAGGCCCTGGCCAAAGCCGTGCAGGTTCACCAGGATACTCTGCGCACCATGTACTTCGCTTGAAGGCAGAACGCTGTTACCTCACTGGATAGAAGAAAGTTTTCCAAGCCCCAAGAGCTATGCCACCCAAATCCAGAGGAATCAGGGAGGAGGGAGGTGGGGTAGGGAGGAGTGCAGAAGGCCTTGTTTCCTTCTACAGATGGGACAAAAGGGTGGGGAACAGGGCCAGTAAGCCAGACCACCAGCCAGAAATTTCCGATATTCACCTCATACCCTTCACCCCATCTTGTCACATCTGACCCTGACCCCACTGGACCAAGACGGGCAGCACCAGTGCCCACCATACACACAGGTGTCTCACGTGACTCACAGTGCTAAAGACTCATGCCTGACAGCTTGGTAAGGTCGGCTCGGCTCTACATTCCTGTGGACTAAAGCTGGTAGGTTTGGGTTTGATACTTCAGATGGGAAAGTGAGGGGCTTGAAAAATTGGGTGGGAGGAGGGAAGGATTTTTTAGGAGCCTTAATCAGAAAAGGTCTAGATTTGTTTAAGAAGAAAAACGAAACCAGACCCAGATCAATATTTTAGGATACAAGATGTTTTAATGGGTTAAGAATCCAGTTTGTAGGAAGATTTTTTAATGCTAATGATTTTGGTTGCTCCTCCCCCTGCTGCCACCCCCCTTTCCCTTATTCCTTTCTTTCCACCTTTTCCTACCCTACCTCCCACCTCCCTGACAGACATCCAGCCCCTAATAAGACTTAAGGCACTATGGCACTTAGCTCTGAAGTGACACGACCCTGTCTTCCTTCCGCCTGCTGGTGGGTAACCAGTGCCTTCCCTGTAACGGTAATGCTGCAGAACTGCAACCTTTTGTACCTTTCTTTGGGGGGATGGGGTAGGGGTGGGAGAGGAGGTAAATGGGGAAGAAATACTCCTAACCCAACAAACCTCCAGCCAGAACGCCAACTATTTTGCATTTAAAGCAATTGACTTCAATATTCATTGAGCTTTTAAAAATATTGTAACCTCGAGATGGTTAAAGTCCATTGACATTTGCACTTTCAGACCTGACAAGTCTATGGAGCTGCTGAGATGACTGGCTATGCCTCCTTTCTTCCCTGTCCTACCCTTACCCTCCCACCTGCCTGGGTCTGGAGTTACTTTCATAGTTTTTCTCACTCTTGGCTTCTTTTTCCCCAATGGTCAAGTCTCTTACGTTTCAATATTTTTAAATTGGGGTGTCTTATAACAAACGATCCTTAGGTCTAAAATAAGAAAAAAGAGCAAAAACTAAATGCTATTTTTATACCATAACTTGAGTTTATTGCCAAAATCTTGATATCCTTCCAATGCCTGGTGAGTTTACATCCAGAAACATGGAGCCATTAAAAAGAACAATGTACCTGACTTGTTCTTTGGCCTGGCTAAGTAAGGGTGGTTATCTCCCAATGTGGGGCTCAGGCTCCATCTTTCCTCTGCAGAAAATACCTTTTTCTTGCTACAGGCTCCCTCCTCTGCACTGCCCTCTGCCCGGCACTCTCCTGCAAGTGCATCTTCCTCTCCCTCTGGACTGTCCTCTGACACTTCGGCTCATCCCAGATTCTAGTGTGTCCTGTGAATAGGCTGGGGGATTTTGCTGCTCCCTTTTGCTTCTGTTTACACAAATGAATTTTTCCTGGTTTCCCACTAGGGCATGCGAGTGGGTGGCATGGGCTTTTTTTTCATTCTCCCTGCATAGAGATGGGGTTTGGCTGGCTTGTAAAACTGGAAAAGTAGGGGGTTGTAGCTTGGTGCCTGCTGGCCTTGAGGCAAGGCCCCCTCTTTCCTTGACTGTTCATTTTCTCCTTTCCCACTGCTTGGGATGAGACCTTGCAGCTTTAGTGTGGAAATTCCTTTTTTTAAGGAGCTTGGGCTTGGGTTTGCCCCAATCTGGTGATAAAGCCATGACACTTTAGACCTAGCTCAGGCTTGGAGGCCAGCCGGAGGAAGGCCAGTCTGAATCCAGGCCTGTGCAGTGAGAGCTACCACTTCCCCTCCCCAACAGCCCTAATACAGACCCAGATTTCCTATGCAAAACAGTCTCTCGCAGGTTCCGTTCTGGTTGGCTACTTTGTTCAATGACTTCACAAAACGTAGCACAAACATTGATTATAGAGGAAGGCATCAGGACTGTTGAGTAACTCCTCCTTTACTTTCCTACTGGCTATGGCATTGGGTGCCCCATGGGCACAACCCAGCTGAAGAACAGAATGGAGGGTTCTGGGAGGAGTTAGCTCACTGGACAGCCTACATTCCTTACACAAGTGCCTAAAGAGAGTGATGCCAACACTCCATCTGCCCTGTCCATCACCTTCATATACTGTCTACTTCATGTTCAGTCACCCTTAGAGGAGGGGAGCTCTCTTTGAACATTGGGCTCTGCATGTTCTCTTCTTGGGTGCATTTTGGGGCTAGGATCAGGGCACTATTCCTGGAGGTTCCAGTCATTCACCAGCATTTGCAAATATCCATAGGGAGCTGGTGGTAGCCACCTACTCTCGGCCACAAGTTTGTGTTCTTTCCTTTTTCTTTTTGCCTCACTCTTTCCAGTTGGGTTTGGAGCTGGGGCTTGAAATGCATTTTTTAGCCCTTTGGCATTGCACATACCATTCAAGAAATAAAAGCAAGAGCAGCAGCTTGGGCAATGGCAAGAAAATGACTTCTTGCTTTGACTTTTTTTTTTAATCTTTGAGACTTGAAAAATATCCTTGACCTTGAGGATTATTATTGTTTGAAAGGTAGTGCATACACATTGGGAACTGGTGTTGGCAACAAGCTTTGGCTTTCTTGGATTTGGTTTAGGTAGTGTGACTCACTTAAGCTCTGAGGAAGCGTGGGATGACCCCAGCCTCATCTTTTTAGACAAGTCTCTTGCTCCCTTTATTCCAATCTTTTGCCTTGCTTTTCCTATTCTCTCTTTCCCTGGCTTCCTTTTCTTTTCTTCTTCTTCTTTTTTTTTTTTTTTTTCTATTTAGTCAGCTTGCTTGCTGATCTGCTTGCCTGATGATGAATTCTCTGCATGGCTATAGTGATCCCTCTGTTAGCTGACAAGGTCAGGCTTATTAGCTCCTTGGCTACAAAAGACCAAGAATCTGTTCCCCAAGCCCAGTATGTCCTCTTTGGGCTGGACTGCCCTCAAGCTTTCACTAGGTCTGAGCAGCGGGCCTGCCCAAATGGTATGAAATCAGAGGCTTCTGGCAACTTCCACATCATCTGTCCACTCCTTGGAGTTGGTTTTTCTCATTGCTTTTCCTAGATGTTATTTCATTTTTCTCTACCTGGGGCTTCCCTATTTTAAGGACTTGTTAGGATTGAGCTACTTGGGTATCCAGGGTTGAGGGTCAGGGGATGGACATAGAGGAAGAAGAGAGTGATGGGAAGAGAATGGAGAAATTTGGTTAAAAGGTGGGAAAGGAGAGCACTGCTCATTTATCATTTTTCCAGTCCAGCCTGACCGATTGAGAGTTGGGGTGCTATTACTGGTGTTTGGAGATAAGCTTGGGCTCTTGTTGCTGGGTATTTAGGCTTAGAATAATGCTGAAGAAGAAGGTACGTAAAGCCGTAAAACCTCCCCTAAAAAACTCCTGGTTCCCACTTAGTAGATAACTCCTCTTTGGCTAAGCAACAGTGTTCTTGGAGTTTTCCTTTTCTTGTCCAGAATTCTGTAAATGAGACTCAGTACTCCAGATGGGCAGCCAAGGAAACACTTCTTAGCTGGCCCCTGGAATATCTTCAAGGCAGGTAGGGCAGTGTTTTAGACCTTGCATCGTGTGTAACAAAAGATGGAAGTTCTTTCTCCTTCAGGGTAGAAAGTCATCTCAAACTAGCCAAAATGTAATTTTGGAGACTACATTGGAGGAAGCTGTTTTTATTTATATTTATTGGGCCTAGGCCAATCCAGGATGGTAGCTGGGATGCCTTCCTTTTTAAAGTCTGATCATGGCAGGGATGTGCAGGGCACTCTTTTCTATTTGGCCTTCTAAGCAGATTGGGGAGAAGGGATGCTCTGGTTTTCTCTTTCCCCCATTTATTAGGACTTGCCTTCTCCCTGAGCAGGGAGAGGCTAGATTGGTGCTCTCTTCTTACTCTACTCCTACTGACTTAGAACCTCTGGCTGCTGTTTGGGAGCCCAAGAAAGGGAGTGGAGGGAATGGCTCAAATCAAACAAAAATCAGAATAAGATGGGGAAGGCAAATTTCCTACTTTAAAAAGGAAAATAAACTCTCCAAGGATTGTGCAAGTAAAGACAATATATCGAATGCACCATGTCCCCTGGTGTAGTAGCAATAAGGAAAAATGAAATGACTTTCCTATGCACACAGTCCAACCTGAAATGGTGTGTGATGTTGGCACTTAGCAGCCATCTGGTGGGCATGTGTGACTACTCTGGGTTCCACTTTAGTTTCTGAACTTTTATTCTTCTCAAGTCCAGCATGGATAGGGAAATATCCCTGGAGCCCCACAGCTGTGTACTTGTTTGCATTTGTTTCCCTTTGAGACTTGTGTTTGTGTCCTGCTTTGAGCTGTACCTTGTCCAGTCTATTGTAAAATTATCCCAGCAGCTGTAATGTACAGTTCCTTCTAAACCAAGCAACAGCAGCAGCACAATTCTGTGTTTTATAAAAACAACAGTGGCTTCTGTTTCTAAAGTGCGGTCTCTCTCTCTTTTTTCCTATTAGCAAAGCAAATTGTTGGAATTAATTACATCTCTGATAGATTTTAGGTAAGAAAATAGATTTTTATAAGAGCAGAACCATTACTTCTAAAGGAGGAAAGTGGATAGAACAAATTCCAGAGTGTTGAAACTGCATATTGTATGTATTCATACTTCACAGGGCCTCCATTTATTGTTCAACAAGTACTGTGACCAGCAGTACTTTTGAGGGAAGGGTAGGCACAATTGAAAAATAAGGAACTTAAAGTTTGGTTGAGGATATGAGTAGTCAAATGGTGCCCCTGGTATATAAGAGAGATGAGGGACTGGAACAAGGCTGTCAGGCTTTAGCCATGAAGATAGGAAAGGGCAGGTTTGAGAAACACTCAGGAGATAGAATTAATAGGACTGAATGGATGATGGAAGGGAAAGAGAGGAATAGTTTCCGATTGAGTAAGTGAGTGTATTGGGGCATTCTTCTAACCAAGATGGGCAGAGCGGAGACTATAGAAGGAAGCTAACGAATTTTGTGAAGAAAGACAATTAGCCTTGTATAGACTGAGTTTTGAGGTTCCCATGGGGAAATGAGGTTAAGCTTTCCAGTAAACATTTATGTTTTGTTACTCAGGGAAAACTACAAAACTGCAATTATAGATATGGGATTCATACTTATATAGTTGATAGTTAAAGCCATAGGAATGAACAAGATGGTTTAGAACAAGAGTAGAGTGAGAAAAACATTGTATACAACGCTAGGAAACACAATTTCAACGATGAAGAGAGGAAGCAGAATCTAAGATGATTGTCCTATTACTAATTTTGTATTTTTTGGCTGATTTAATGAGGTGGGGGAAAAAATCAAGAGAGTGGAATAGAATCCAAGAAAGTTATGATTAACAACATGAACTGCTGCAGTGAGAAGGGGGTATTTTTTCAACTTAATTTACCATCCTCTACCCCATCTTCTCTGGGATTATAGAACTTTATGGTCATTCTCCAGTATTTCTTGAAAATGAGCATTGGAGAAAACTAATTTGAATAAGGCTAAGATTAGGTCTTCCAAGTTGTTCACTAAAACCATCACCACCACTTCCAGCTTCCTCCTGTTCTTGGGAGATACTTGTAAGAGAATAAAATAAACAAACTTAAATTTGTTCTTAACCAGTGTCATAGATGATGTTCCAGTGCACTCTATAGCACTTAGCAGCTTGTTCAATTTATTTTTATGACTTGTTTCCCCCAGAGCCTGTGAACTAGGAGCAGAAATTACATTCTATTCACTTTTGTCATCTTAGAGCCATACATATATGAGTAGAATTAAAATGAGCTAGAAATCTGTGGTTTATGAATTCCGGGGGCTGGGGGCAGTAGGGAATCAAGATGATACTGAGTTGAGTGTACAGGATGGAGTCAGCATTTCTGAATCTTCAGGTAAGCAGAAACTTAACCAGATTATCATAATCTTTTCTCACTCTCACTCAACATGGAGATTCTGTGGTTTTGTACCTTCAGCTGATGGCACGATTGTCAAGCATGTAAGCTCCTTGGTACTGCTAAAACATTGTTACTCTGAGTGAAGATTGCTCACAGAATGTTCTGGCACAGAGCCATTGAGAAATGTTCAGTGGCACCTAATGTGTGTAAGTGGGCCTAGCATTCCTCTGGATGCCAAGTGTTGTGACTTCAAATTGCAGAACTAACCTGTGGCCACCACCTGCCAGAGTCCCTTGAGTGCAAGCCAGCCCAACACATGTTCTTTTTCAGCAGCAAGGGTTAGGTTGGTAGAACTTAAAGAGCAGATTGGAAGATGGAGGACATATTTCCCAATTGAAATAAGGTTTAAATTTATGACCCTTCATAAAACAGAAGTGAAGTATTTAGTAGAGCAGCAAGTGGGAGGATGATCATTATGGCACTTTGCCATAAATTTCAGTTTTAAAAATGACTGATATTAGCCCTGGCCCATGTGACTTAGTTGATTGGAGCATTGTCCCTTGCACTGAAAGGTCAAAGTCAATGGTTCAATTTCCAGTCAGGGCACATACCCAGATTGCAGGTACGATTTCCTATCGGGGCATATGCAGGAGGCAACCGATTGATGTTGCTCTCTTACATCAATATCTCTCTCTTCCCTCCCTCTGTCTCTCTAAACTCAATAAAATTTAAAACGTTAAAAAAATGATTGATGTTTTTAAAAAAGTTTCGGAATGACTGTTGGTTGCTACTAAAGTGAAAAATATAGTGTGATCCCAAGGTCTGATTTGTCTGGTTTTGGAGCTCAAGGGTTTGAGTTAAGGCTTCTTGCACCCATAGACCTCCCTTTTTCAGTATTGGTTGAGCCTTCGCTCTGCCCTATTAATTGGCAACGTATTTTTGTAGGGCATTCTTGTCTACAAGTGGCTTGAGGCAGAGTGAGGCTGGGTATTAGTTGGGAATCTCTTGGTTTAGCAGACAGCGGAATCTCATGGCAATTAGGGTTTGGTGGCTAAAGGAAAGGGTTATAGTGCAAAGAGAAGACTATTTTCGCGTGATGAGTCTGGGCCATCCCCAGACTGCTGTCTGTACTTGCTTGAATGGCAAGTAACATTGAATTATAGCAAATAGCTCTCCCTATTTGTTTCTAGCTTTGAAGACATTTATTCCTCTGGCTATAGGCCGAGGAAACCTGGCAAGCTTAGAAAGTGCACAGAGCATGACAGAAGCACTCCGGTACAGCAGCTGTGTCAGGAAGAGGGATCTGGAAAAGTGGACTTGCTGGGGATGAGGTACATTTTAGAAGTTATCCACCTAAGCACCATAACTGCCTTCTCAGTACAGCGTATTTAGGTTTTTTAGGCCAACGTGGCTTACACACTGTTCTCTTGCTCTGGGCTGCGGCAGTTTCACTACTACCCCTCTTGACAGTGTCTTTTGGGGACAAAGAAATCTTGAGGGACCTTGGTAAGGGAGCCCTCCATCACTCTTACCCACCTTCTGAAGGCAAGAAACTTTCCTCTTAAAAGAGTCAGTGAGAGCTCCCAGCCAGTTTTTTGAAAAAGGCCTGTGGATTGTTAATGGAAGTGCACTGGGAAAGAAGGAGGGGCTTGGGTACTTTGAAGTGCTTGTCTAGGTGTCTTGTACAGTATCTATCTTATTTAATTGCATCTTCACAGCCTTCATGTGAAGGAGCTTATCGGTTAACTTCAATTGTGTATAACAAAACCCCAATTAAGTTGGCTTAAATAAGGAAACTCACATGACAAGAGGTCATTTAATATGGCTCCGAGTTTGGTTAATTCAGTGGCTTGATGATAATACCAACAAACCAGGTTCTTGAAATCTTTTTACTCTGCTGTCCTCTGTGTTGGTTTACGCTCATGCTAGTTCACCTCGGAGTCCCAAGAAGACTACCATAACCCCAGAAGGAAATGCTGACAGAACAATGTCTTACAGAAGAGGGTCTAATTTTTTCCAGTGTTTCATTTAAAGTGAGAAAATCCTTGGAAGCCCAGCAGATCTGGCCTCATGTGTCATTTGCTAGAAATGGGTCATCTTCCCACTCCTGTCATTGGCAGAGCAAATGAGATCATCCATCATGAGTGGCTGAGATTAATTAGGGGTTACCCTCTAAATCATGTGGATTAGAAAGACAAGTCATGTCTATTAGGTGAGAAAGAAGGGTTTGGGTAGGTATCCAGCCAGCAGTGTCTGCTCTACATAGGTCCTTGGGTTTTTAAGGATCAGGAATGTGAGGCTAAGAGAGAGTGACTTTTCTAGGATCACAGATAGTAGGCGAGAGCCTTCAGTCTCAGCTCTGACTGTCCCTAAAACCAGTATGTTTTTATTTTTAATATATTTTTTGAAAAATATGTTTTTATTGATTTCCAAGAGAGGAAGGGTGAAGGAGTGAGATAGAAATATCAATGAGAGAATCGTCAATTGCCTGCTTCCTGTGTGCAATCGAGCCTGAACTCCATGACCTCCTGGTTCATATGTCAGTGCTCAACCACTGAGCACACTGGCTGGGCGAAAGCCAGTATGTTTTATATTGTGTCCTGCTGCAGTACAAAGTACACCTGACCCTTGAACAACACAGGCTTAAAATGCACAGTGTTTGTTTTTTTTAGATACGGATATTTTTTTCAATAAATATTTAGTCAGCCTTCTGTATTTTTCAGGTTTCCCACCTGTAGAGTCAACCAGTTGCGGATTGAAAACAGTATTTTCAATCCCCCATTGGAATTCAATAGATGTTGAGAGCTGACTGTATGCATTGTTCTACACCATTTTATATAAGGGACTTGAGCATTCTTGGATTTTGGTATATTCAGGGGTTCCTGGAACTAATCCCCAAAGAAGGATCTTAGTTAAGTCTTGGGAGAGTCAAAAGTTATATGCTGGTTTTCAACTGTGTGGGGATCGGCGCTCCTATCCCCTGTGTTATTCAGGAGTCACCTGTAGCTTGATTTCTGCTGTTTAAAAACTTTTGGTCTAGAAGAGATTTTAAGCTCAAGTGCCACATCAACTAACTTGAGCCTATGTGAAAGGAGAGGATTCCATCCAGTTGTTCCCCTTATTCAGTGATGGTGTTTATCTAGCACAGGAAGCCTAGGAATGCAACATTCAGCAGGCAGTGATTTTGTTGCCCCTGAGATTTCTGTACTATTTCATACCCCCTTCTGAGAGCAGCCAGTGCCACGAGGGTTAAGGGCAGTTTTAGCCTACTTCCTGAGCCCACTCATTCATCCATCCCTCCCACAGCTATTTACAGAATGCTGCTATGTGCCAGGCACTGGCACTGTTCTAGGCATTGGGGCTGTAACAGTTAACAAGATGCACAAAGACTCTCCTGTATGCCCTTAAGAGCAGACTCATTTGGGAATGAGGTTATCAAAAAATAGTGTGTACATGTGGTCAGGAGTAAGCCTCATATAACTTTGCTTTTGGCAGAATCATTCAAACTTTTTTGCTTTCTCACTTCCTGATATTACAGTTCATGAGCCTTTCATATGGGCTCACTATAAAGAGGTGGGGTCCCTGGATAGCAGAAGTAGATGGTAAGGCATCATTGACATTTACTAAATTGGATCCAACTGGAAGGTCCAAATCCTGTCAGTGTCAACAAAGACGACAGTGGCCCACTTCCAGGGTTCATCACCATCACCATGTCTACGCGGATACACCGAAGAAGACTGCATCATAAGAAAACAGTTCCAGAATTAAGGCTGAAGGTGTGAGAAACCCTTGCACAACAGTTGGTATTTACTCTGTTTGATGCTCCCATAGACTTGGATTGTGTATGGTCAAGGATTGAAAATAATTTCGACAATACAGTGTTTCATCTGGTGACAATTTGACATTTTTAAATTTGGGAGGGCATTTTCAGTAAAAGGTGTAAGGATGGAAAGGAAGAAATTGGAATCAGATGTGGGTTTGAATCCCACTTATAAAGAGTTTACAGGTAGGTGCATCTAATAAGTGCTTTAAAATAGTTAATATAATAGTAACCATTTTAGTAAATGCTAAAGGAGTAACCAAAAACAATAACTATTTTTTAAATTCACTAACATTTAGGGAGAGTTTTCTTTGTGCTTTAGGTACATTTCCTAACTTCACAACTCTAAGGTACATGTTATTCTCTCCATTTTTTAGATTAGGAAACTGATGCCCAGAGACAAGTGACTGATCCAAAGTACTACAGTGATTGGGGCGTGGGGGGAAGCACACTTAAGATAGGATACTTTTTCTTCTTCTTTGTCCCAAACTTTAATAAAAGAGTGAACTTTGATTTTAAAAAGTCTAACCATTACTGATGTTTAAAGACATAGGGAAAAGTCATGAATCATTCATCAGCCTGAATAAAATAGTATCACCATTAACGTTTACATTCCAGTGGGAGAGGTAGTAAAAAGAAATCACAGATTAGGACAGGCTTACTGTAATAGAAAAACAGGTGTCCCACCATATCGAAAAGCCCTGTCAGAGATAAATCTTAAGTTGAGGTATAAAAAGACAAGAGTGGAAAGAGGATTCCTGGCCAAGGGAACCCGGAACAGAGGACCCCCAAGTCGGAAAGAAGAGCTTTGCCACTGGGGGAAATAGAAGCAGACAGTATAACTGTAGCATAGTGAAGTTTTGCTTGAGAAAGGCAGGGATTCCATTAAGCCGAGCGTTTGGACCCTGGAAAGGAGTTTGGGTCTTCTCAGTGTGACGAAGCGCCATTAAAAGAGTTTTAAACATGGAAATTATTCGAGCCGATCTTTGTGTAATGTCCTGTTTCTTAATCATCTTTTCCCAAGCTAAATTGTACATCCCCGCCTCCCCCCCAAAAAATGGTCGACAAAGCAACCCTATAGAATTAAGAAGAGTGATCAGTTGTGGCGGTTACTTGATCGCCTGCTGCAGGAGGAGGCGCGTGGGGCCGCCCAAACAGCGTGGAGGGAGGGACTCAGCGATGAGGGAGGCCTAGTTCAAGCCTTGCTGTGCTGGGGCCCTCAGCTGCAGGTACGGGCCCTGCACCTCGGACCAGAACCACTCCAGGTAGGCTCCTCCCCAGAGAAAGCTACGTCGCCTCAGGCAGACCCGGCTCCGCACCGGGTGGAGCTAGGAGTGCAGTCCCTGCAGATGGTCTCCGGCTGGCACAAACCAGCGGAAGACCGTAGGAGGGCCGGCTCCGCCCGCGCCCCGCCCAGATTCGGCGCCAGCTCCCCGACACTCCTGCCTTGCTCGCACGGACGTCGCTCGCTCCCAGCTCGGTTCCGCGAGGCTTGGGCGTCGGGATAGCCGGGGCAGCGGAACTGACGCTAGCGGACTTCCGGGGCCGGCCCCCGGGGAGGTCGGCGGCGGCGCCGCAGTCGTGGAGAGGCAGTGGGAGCGTGAGCGGCCACAGGCGACGCAAATTCCTCACCGAGCTCACCTCTCGTCTCGCGCTTCTCTCCTAGTCGCGTGCTGCCTCCCGCCCGCGGCTCCTCCCGAGGAGAGCTTTCGCCGCGGTTGCTGAGAAGGGACTGTCGCCTCCCCGCCCCGTGGCCAAGTGAGAGTGCCTGTCGCCCCCTGCGCCGCCTCCTTGCCCCCAGTGGCGGGCGCCCTTCTCGCTCGAAGCACTCCCCCCAGCTCCATGAATGGAAATCGGCTCCGCAGGTGAGTGTCAGAGCTGTTGGCCGGGTCAGCGGGGGTGTAGGGCATCGTCGCTCCCTCAGCCCTGGCCTCGGTGTGCGAGGTCCGAGGTCCGGGCGTCTCCTCCTCTCCGTCGGCCCCTCCTCCGCCTCCGCGCAGCCCCGCCGCAGTTCCCCGGAGCCGAGTGGGCGAAACTGCGGGGAGGGGACACTGCTTACAGGATTGAAGTTTGGGGCTCTCCGGGCGGTGTACCTCCTGGAGTCTAGAAGGGTTTGCCATCGCTTTCGTATTCGGGTTGGGGATGTAACGGTGTGTGTTCCCGTAGAGGCGCTGGGCGCTTATTACTTAGACCTCTTAAGGTAGTTATTTAGATAGAGTGAGGTAACAGATGAGAATTAAGTTTGGTTTTAGTGCAGCGTCAAATGCAAGATGGCATTTCTTCCATCCCCGAGTTTTCTTCTGATGTTTGTGGCAGCCAGGTATATGGGGCTAAAGTAGGTTTACAGTTGTTCGTATGGAAAATAAAACAATAATACATGAATAAACTGTTTTTCGCGACCTCACAACTGTACACCTACTTTTGCCCTACCATGTAGTTCTCGAGACTCTTGGGAATGTCATATCAGGCTGGATCATTGCTGGCGTGAGGAGGTGATTCTTAAAATTGCTGACAGTATTTTATTTTTCATTCTCTGTTCCCTAGAGAAGAGTTGTCATATTCCTGGAAATTTGGCACTTAAGAACACCGCTTTCTCTCCTTGCGAAAAACGATAGTCTTGAGGAAAAAAATGCAATTTGGGCAGTACTTATCTTAAAAGAAAAAAGCAATCTTTATGGTTCTTAAGTAATTGAGGAACATAAAGTAGACATTATATAACAGTTTGCTTTCCAAAGGATCATTCATACTTGACATGCTAAATTTGAAAGTTTGCTTCATCCAGATTGTCACAGACTTATAAATTAATTTTCAAAATATTGGTGGGGTAGAAGGTGTCTTGTTACTAATGGTATCATAAGCCCCTGAATTTCACATCTCACTTTGCCAATTTGAGAGGTGCCTGAATATGAGATAAGAAAAGCTTATATAAAAGAAAATGATGGTTTAATGTTAAATAATTTATTGATTAGGTTAAAGAGTATAATTGTAAAGTAGGTGCAAAAGCATTCCAATGGTAGAGGTGAGATGGGGAAGACTTTTATTGTAAGTCTTATTATATGGAGTTTTCTCTAATCAATTTGTGCCATTTCTCTTTTGCATCCTTTATTAAAAATATATTTTTTTACCTTCTTCATATATCCTTTTTTAAGTGTCTACTCCTTTTTAAAAATATATATTTTTTTATTGATTTCAGAGAGAGGAACGGGGAGGGAGAGAGAATCATTGATCAGCTGTCTCCTGCATGCCCAATGGGCATGGAGCCGGAAACCCAGCATGTGCCCTGACTGGGAATCCAACCGTGACCTCCTAGTAATCAGGGGTGGGCATACTTTTTGACTCAAGGGCCACAATGGGTTCTTAAACTGGACCGGAGGGCTGGAACAAAAGCATGGATGGAGTGTTTGTGTGAACTAATATAAATTCAAAGTAAAGGAGCGGAGGGGAGAGCAAGAGAACGGGATAGAACAGCCGGATCCGGCCCGCCGGCTGTAGTTTGCCCAAGGCTGTCTAGTTCCTGGGTCTTCACTCAACCATTGAGCCCCACCAACCGGGCTTCATATCTTCTTAAAAAGGGAAAGTTTGTCTAGATTGTGAAAAGTTTTAGACTCTCATTTGTTTATCATTGGTTTGTGTTTTTCCAAAACTGTATCCTGCCTTTTTTTTTAACTTTCTACTATACTTTTTAGAGAATGTGATGATTTGTGGATATAGGTGATTTTTACGTAACTATCCTGTTGTCAAGCCTGGAAAACAAAACATAAAACTTAAAAACACTTTGTTAATCATCCTAAAACTTTTAAAATATTTCAAAAAAAATTTCAAAGATATTTTTCTTTTTCTCTTTTGGGTTTTTTATATGAAATTATGCCCAATATATGGACAACATCTTAGAAAATCCTTCTAAAGACAAACCACCTAGTCAACTGGTACAACTAGCCAAGTATGATTCAGTAAATGCTTCTGTGAATTCTTGAGCTAAGAATTAGACATCTTGAAATGCAAAGTTTATTTTAAGTGCAGTTTATACATGATTGACTATAATCTCAAATGAAGATAAGGTATAATTGTCTTAAGGGTGTCATCATCAGAAACAAAATTTTCATTCGTCCCAAAACTTACATGCAACTGTTTTTGTTGCACATGAAATTAAAGCTATATATTGGGGGAATTGTGCAACTAAGTTTTAAATAAAAAAATTAACAGATACATTGTTTGGTTTAAACATTTTTTATTTTAACTTAGCATTTACTTTTTATTGAATTTATTGGGTGACATTTATCTTCTACAGATATATAAAAGCCTAAGCAACCTTTAGGACCAAATGACACGCACTGACCACCAGGGGGTAGACGCTCGACACAGGAGCTGCCCCCTGGTGGGCAGTGCACTCCCACAGCCAACCTCCTGCGCCCCCCCCCGGGGGGGGCACTCTCCATAGGCCTCTATTGCCGGCCAGGCCAAGGGACCCCACCCGTGCACGAATTCGTGCACCAGGCCTCTAAGTTGGTTAATAAAAGTATATAGGTTTCAGGTATACAATTCTACAATACATCATCTGTATATTGTATTACAATTCTACAATACATTATCTATATAATGTATTGTGTGTTTAGCACCCCAAGTGGATTTTGCATCTAAAATCTTTATAATCATTTTAAATGTAAATGTTCTTTAATTATCTATGCAATCAATGTTGGATGTTGGCTCTCCAATTTTTCTAAATTTTTCTTATGTGTAAATATTCTCAGACCTCTTATGACAAGATGTTTTAATTTCTAATTGTTAAGTGGATACATAAAAAACCTAAATTTATTCACATTAGAGCCTTTGAATACAAATACTATGTAATTGTTTCTTGGTGAATCATTCCTCACTAAAAGTTAATATTTGTTCTTCTCTTTGCATGAAATCTTTTAAGTGATTTTTTAAGGATGTCCTATACAAACTACTGACCTAGTACTATGTGAACTTTTATTTAAACAAAACTGGCACAATTGGTTTTTAAATAATAATCAACAGCATTTGAGCCTGTGATTCCTTAGGAGAACTTCTAATGAAATCCTAATTTTTATGGTTTAATTACAGCTGGACTAAGAGTATATGTTATGTTTTAGTTTCCAAATAAAGTGGGGGTAGGGAAAACAGAAATATTCATTGAGGTTTTACTTCTCCTGAGGAGCTATTTTTTAAGACTATTTTTTAATACTATTCTAGTCTGTGTTTTTAGGTAAAGTCAGACTACTGTTTAGGGTCGATGGAATTCTACTTGTCTACCAATAGAAGAAAAAAAATTTTACTTTTATCTTAAGTTAAATTGATTTGAAAAGTTTGGTAATTGTCTTATACAGTCTTGCAAAAGTGAATAGACTATGTTTCTAAGTTGTACTTTTAAATTCATGTTTGAACAATCGTTGTTTTAGGGCTCTGCATTCTTTAATAATAAAAATCAAGAAAAGTCATTTGAGGACAAGTTCCAAAGAAACAAAATTTTATGTATGGAAGCTTGATTTGAATGAGGTTGGTAAAAGTGGATTCAAAATACAAAATAATATAATGCCGTTAGGTTCTCAGTTGAATATTTAAAATAAATCTTTAATCACTTTGGGAAATGTTTTTATTACATAAATTTTTCTCTTGTAGAATTTTGCTTTGAAAAAATATAAAAATGCTGTTCTGGGAGGGCATGAATTTTGAACATGGAGAGTTTTTGTTTTTTAAACTTGGTTGTCACTTAAATTTTACTTTGTGCTACTCTGGAGTGGCCATTAAAACATTTTTTCTATTATTTGCTGCTCTTGATTGGCAGCAAATTGAACTTATTTATACATTTATAAAAATGTACAGAGAGAGAAACCAAGATGGCGGCATAGGTAAGCACCTAAACTGCTGCCTCGCACAACAATTTCAAAACTACAACTAAAAGACAGAACGGACACCATCCAGAACCACAGGAAAGCTGGCTGAGTGAAAATTCTACAACTAGAAGGAAAGAGAAAAGCTCACAGATAATTGGAGGTACGGCAAAGGGTCTTTGTGCGCGCAGAGAGGAAGGGCGGCTGAGAGCCTGGCTGACTTTCTCTGGCGGAAGGGGGAAGGAAGCCCCCGACCGCACTGAACCCCAGTTCTGACTGCACTGAACCCCAGTCCTGGGCGAAGCCCCGTGGACCCAGGCTCATACAGGGGGAGTCTGGACTGTCAGGTAGAGAGAAAGGCACCTGGAGACTTGGAGACCCGGGGGAGACCTGGGGGAGCCCCGGCGGACAGGGGTCTGGAGGTGTGCGCCAGTGTGCACAAAGGCTGCGGAGGTTGCCACAGGCTTTCCCTAGCAGAAGGGAGTTGGAAGCTCCTGACTGCACTGAACCCCAGTTCTGACTGCACTGAACCCCAGTTCCAGGCGAGCCCCTGGGGACCCACGCTCTTACGGGGGGGAATCTGGACTCTCGGGCGGAGACTCGGGAGCCGGGGAAGGCAGAGGTCTGGAGGCGCACGCGTGCCAGTGTGCACAAAGGCTGCGGAGGTTGCCACAGGCTTTCCCTAGTGGAAGGGAGTCAGAAGCTCCTGACTGCACTGAGCCCCAGTTCTGACTGCACTGAACCCCAGTTCCAGGCGAGCCCCTGGGGACCCAAGCTCTTGTGGGGGGAATCTGGACTCTCGGGCGGAGACTCGGGAGCCGGGGAAGGCAGAGGTCTGGAGGCGCGCTCGCGCAAGGGCAAGGCTGACTGGAAACCAAGACTGTCTGCTCCGCCCTGAGACTCCACCCCATCCAAGCTGAGCACAGAGGCTATTGCAATTTGGCAAGTCTAATCCTATAAGGCTGTCTCCAGCACCGAACTTCTCCCAGCGAAGACACAGCTGATCCTTACAGCCAACTGGCCTGGAAGTCAATTCCTCAAGACTTAACTACAACAAGGCTGTACACACAGTCCACAAAGGGGTGCACCAAGAGTGTCCACCTCAGGTTAACTGGGGAGGCCGACCCACTGGGCCATATAGGAAACCTAGCACACAAATCTACCCTACCAACTCAGGGAAGCAGTGAAAATGTGGCGTCAAAGAAACAGATCACAAAATGAAAGAAATGGAGGAAAACAAACGACTGGATATAGAATTCAAAACCACGGTTATAAGGCTTTTCAAGAATATCCTAGAAAAGGCCGATAAATATAATGAGACCCTCAAAGATATGAAAAAGGACCAACTAGAAATTAAACATACATTGACTGAAATAAAAAATATTATACAGAGACCCAACAACAGACTAGAGGAATGCAAGAATCAAGTCAAAGAATTGAAATACAAAGAAACAAAAAACACTCAACCGAAAAAGCAAAAAGAAAAAAAAATCCAAAAAGTTGAAGATAGTGTAAGAAGCATCTGGGACAACTTCAAGCGTACCAACATCAGAATTATGGGGGTGCCAGAAGAAGAGAGAGAGCAAGATACTGAAAACCTATTTGAAGAAATAATGACCGAAAACTTCCCCCACCTGGTGAAAGCAATAGACTTACAAGTCCAGGAAGCGCACAGAACCCCAAACAAAAGGAATCCAAAGAGGACCACACCAAGACACGTCATAATTAAAATGCCAAGAGCAAAAGACAAAGAGAGAATATTAAAAGCAGCAAGAGAAAAACAGTTAATTACCTACAAGGGAGCACCCATACAATTGTCAGCTGATTTCTCAACAGAAACTATGCAGGCCAGATGGGAGTGGCAAGAAATTTTCAATGTGCTGAATAGCAAGAACCTACAACCAAGATTACTCTACCCAGCAAAGCTATCATTCAGAATTGAAGGTCAGATAAAGAGCTTCACATATAAGAAAAAGCTAAAGGAGTTCACCACCACCAAACCAGTATTATATGAAATGCTGAAAGGTATTCTTAAAGAAGAGGAAGAAGAAAAAAGTAAAGATAAAAATTATGCACAACAAATACATATCTATCAACAAGTGAACCTAAAAATCAAGTGAATTAAAAACCTGAGGAACAGAATAAACTGGTGAATATAATAGAATCAGGGGCATAGAAAGGGAGTGGACTGATAATTCTCAGGGGGAAAGGGGTATGGGGGGGTTCAGGAAGAGACTGGACAAAAATCATACACCTATGGATGAGGACAGTTTGGGGGAGGTAAGGGCAGAAGGTGGGGTGGGAACCGGGTGGAGGGGAGCTATGGGGGGAAAAAGGAGAAACAATTGTAATAATCTGAATAAAGATTTATTTTTAAAAAATGTACAAGATTACATTAATTTTGTTTTAAAATTTAATTTCTCTGACAGTTGATAGAATCCCCTGGGGAAAAACTAAAAAGGAGGCAAGTAATAACTTTTTTCTTCTAAACAGACTTTACAGAAAAAAAGAACATACATGTAACCCTCAAATATAATTCATTTAACAAGCCTCATTATTTCATCCCCCTGATATAACCACTCTTTAAATTTTTTTTTAATATATTTTATTGATTTTTTACAGAGAGGAAGGGAGAGGGATAGAGAGTTAGAAACATCGATGCGAGAGAAACTCAATCAGCTGCCTCCTGCACATGCCCTACTGGGGATGTGCCCGCAACCAAGGTACATGCCCTTGACCGGAATTGAACCTGGGACCCTTCAGTCCGCCGGCTGACACTCTATCCACTGAGCCAAACCAGTTAGTGCCACTCTTTAAATTTTTAAACCAAATTCCAAACTAATCTATTAGTTTAAAAATATTTAAGACATTAAGTAATTTAGGAAAGCAGTTAGAATGAAAGAAATGATTTCTAGATACTACTTCATTTTTCTTTGAATGTTATATAATAAGTTAGTATTTTAGAATTAATTTATATCTAGTTTTTTCCACTGTGAACATTGTATTTATTTGATTTTGTAAGCCTGGCCTGATAATATGCCTAGATAGAAGTCTAGGCCCCTGTGAAGGGGATACATTTCCTGGAAGAATTCTCTGTTGTATATGGAAAATCCCTAGCTCAGAGTAGAATTCTTGCCAAATTGTCATAAGCTGTTAGATTCTAGTTTAATACTATGTTGCTTTATATCACAACTATCTTCTTTCACATTGATTTCCATAGTCTTAAAATACTTGAGGGTCTACTTGAAAGATGAATTAAATATTTTGTTAATTTTACAAAACATTTTCTTATACCTAAAACTAGAGACCCAGTGCACGAAATGTCAAGTGAATAAAAAATCTGATGAACAGCCCTAACCAGTTTGGCTCAGTGGATAGAGCATCGGCCTATGGACTGGAGGGTCCCAGCTTCGATTCTGGTCAAGGGCATTTACCTTGGTTGCAGGCACATCCCTGGTAGGGGTTATGCAGGAGGCAGCTGATTGATGTTTCTCTCTCATCGATGTTTCTAACTCAATCTCCCTCTCCCTTCCTCTCTGTAAAAAAGTCAATAAAATATATATTTTTTTAAAAAACAACGTTAGCCGAAACCGGTTTGGCTCAGTGGATAGAGCGTCGGCCTGCGGACTGAGGGGTCCCAGGTTCGATTCCGGTCAAGGGCATGTACCTTGGTTGTGGACACGTCCCCAGTAGGGGGTGTGCAGGAGGCAGCTGATCGATGTTTCTCTCTCATCGATGTTTCTAACTCTCTATCCCTCTCCCTTCCTCTCTCTAAAAAATCAATAAAATATATTTAAAAAAAAACAAAAAAAAAATCAAAGTTAGGTATCACTTAGTGTTTTTTTTTTTAACTGATAAAATATACATAATGTTAAATTTACCATCTTAGCAGTTGTTTTTTGTTGTTGTTAATCCTCATCCAAGGATATTTTTTCCATTGATTCTTAGAGAGAATGGAAGAGAGGGAGGGAAGGAGAGAAAGAGATTTATGTGTGAGAGAGAGATTGATGTGAAAGATCACATCAATTGATTGGTTGCCCCCTGCACACATCCCAGCTGGGGTCTGGGGGATTGAACTTGCAACCCAAGTATGTGCCCTTGACTGGGAATCGAATCCTGCACTCTTCAGTATGTGTGCCAAAGCTCTAACAACTGAGCACACCAGCCAGGGCCCATCTTAGCAGTTTTTAAGTGTACAGTTCATAGCATATAAGTACTACGTTCACATTGTTGTACAACCATTCTCCCGATCTGTTTTCAGCTTGCAAAACCGAAACTATACCCATTAAGCATCAATTCCCCATTCTTCTTTTCCCCAGTCTCTGGCAACCATCCTTCCACTTTGTAGTATTAATAGGAATCATACAGTGCGTTTCTGTGACTTATTTCACTTAGTACAGTGGTCGGCAAACTCATTAGTCAACAGAGCCAAATATCAACAGTACAACGATTGAAATTTCTTTTGAGAGCCAAATTTTTTAAACTTAAACTTCTTCTAACGCCACTTCTTCAAAATAGACTCGCCCAGGCTGTGGTATTTTGTGGAAGAGCCACACTCAAGGGGCCAAAGAACCGCATGTGGCTCGCAAGCCGCAGTTTGCCAACCACGGACTTAGTATAACATCTACAAGGTTTATCTATGTTTAGCATGTGTCAGAATTTCATTTCTTTTTAAGGCTAACTAATATTCCATTGTATGTATATACCACATTTTGTTTATCTACTTATCCATCATTGGACATTGAGGTGGCTTCCATCTTTTGGCTATTGTGACTAATGCTGCTGTGAGCATCCTATATAATAAAGAGGTAAAATGCAAATTGACCTTCACGCCCTCGCATCACAAGATGGCCATCCCCATGCTGTCACAAGATGGCCACCCCCATGTCTTCACAAGATGGGCGCCCCCACGTTGTCAAGATGGCTGGCAGGGGAGGGCAATTGGGGGCAACCAGGCCTGTGGGGGGGGCAGTTGGGAGCGATCAGGCTGGCAAAAGAACAGTTAGGCGTCAATCAGGGCAGCAGGGGAGCTGTCAGGGGGCAATCAGGCTGGCAGGGGAGTTGTTAGGGGGCAATCAGGCTGGCAGGCAGAGTTGTTAGGGGCAGTCAGGCAGGCAGGCAGGCAAGTGGTTAGGAGCCAGCAGTCCTGGATTGTGAGAGGGATGTCCAACTGCCAGTTTAGGCCCGATCCCCGGGATCAGGGCTGAACTGGCAGTCAGACATCCCCTGAGGGGTCCTAGATTGGAGAGGGTGCAGGCTGCACTGAGGGACACCCCCACCCCAGTGTACAAATTTTGTGCACCGGGCCTCTAGTAAGTGTATAATGATCTCTTCAACACCCTGCTTTCATTGTTTTTGGGTAGATACCCAGAAATAGAATTGCTTGATCTAATGGCTATTCTATTTTTAATGTTTTGAGGAACCACCATATGTTTTTCCAAAGCAACTATACAATTTTACATTTCTGCCAACAGAGGACTTCTCATATTTTACATATTTTTGTGTGTAAGTGAGCTGTATTTATCTTCTTCAGCAAACCTTTAAATTTATTGACACAGTGTTTATAACGTCTTCATTATCTGTAGTTATATGATCCCCACACACTTATATTGATTATTTAAGGCAATTCTCCTATTTTAAAAATCAGTGTTGCCTGGGATTTATAGATTTTATTTACCTTTTCAAACAATTGATTTTGTGCTTTGCTGATACTTTTTATTGTATATTGTTTTTATTTTGTTCATTTATTCTTATCCTACTTTCTGAGTTTGTTTTGCTCTAGGTATCACACTCTTTGGGTCTGATTTGTGTTTGCACATGCTCTCCTGAGTTTGTGTGATTGTTCTCCCTTCTTTCTACCCCTTCCAAAACAATTTTCCAGGAGCACCCAGGGTTTTGTTTGTTTATATGTATGGTTGTTTTAATAAGGAGAATAAATTGGGAAGAAAGAAGGAGAGATGTTAGAAATTGTCATGTTTCAGCAATAGGCTTCAACCCCATTACCCGATTTACTTAAAGTTCTAGCATACTCTGATTGACAAGATTATCCAATGCAGTCTGTAACAGTGTTTATTTCCCCCCATCTGTTGCAGGACCCGTTGGGGCCCAGCCCCTACTCATGGTGCCCAGAAGACCTGGCTATGGCACCATGGGCAAACCCATTAAATTGCTGGCTAACTGTTTTCAAGTTGAAATCCCAAAGATTGATGTCTACCTCTATGAGGTAGATATTAAACCAGACAAGTGTCCTAGGAGAGTGAACAGGTAAGAATGATGAAGCATGGAGAATTTTTGCTGTTGGTATTTGTCTTTGCCATAATAATTGTTTATCTTGTATATCCAAATAGCAATGATAATGTCCAGCAGTTTGACTAAGAACAGATGGTAATTTGTTTTGAAATTTATTGCACTTCAGAGATATGTTAGTAGGTAAAATCTTCTAATAGCCTTGAAATTTTTCCATTATAACATGAACTCATATGTTCTCTCTTTGATGATAGAAAAGGTCCAAGTCATTTTTAGATGTTTTTGAAATCAGGCTGAGCATTTTTTTCCTTTGCTTTTAGGTAATATATCTTTTATCTCCCCACCCCACCTTATTTACCCTTTTCTATTATTTCCTTTAAGATGATGGTAGTGGTAGAGATTGTGGTTGTCATGGCTTCATGCTTTCTCTTCTGATCCTCAACTCCTAACTGTTTCTTAATCTTATATAGGAACAAGTACATATAGTATGTAAAGGATTTTCAATCTGCTCTCAGTAAGTTTCTTCTCTCACATTCCCCAAATACTCTATATGTCTGTATTTGTGTATGGCTGTAGTTTAGGTAATATAGGGAATATAAAAGGAAATTATAATGTAGTGTAACCCCATAAAGAGGTTTAAAAAAAGAAGACTCATGTATAAAACATTTAGAAAACAATGATACTTAACATTTTGGTTTGTAATATCAAATACCCCAGGCTTTTCTTTTCTTTTCTTTTTTTTTAAGACTTTCCAAATTCTTTTTTTTTCTTTTTTTTTTAAATATACTTTATTGATTTTTTACAGAGAGGAAGGAAGAGTGATAGATAGTCAGAAACATCGATGAGAGAGGAGAGAAACATCGATCAGCTGCCTCTTGCACACCTCCTACTGGGGATGTGCCCGCAACCAAGTTACATGCCCTTGACCGGAATCGAACCTGGGACCTTTCAGTCCGCAGGCTGACGCTCTTCCACTGAGCCAAACCGGTTTTGGCTACCCCAGGCTTTTCTTATTCAATAGGTATTATTAAGAGCCTTCATTTAAGACATAGATGAGTACACCTGAAACTTTATCTAATGGTGTAAATCAGTGTTACCTCCGTTTTTTAAAAAAGACGTAGATGGTTCTTTCTGTAAAGGAATTTATAATTTAATGGAGATAAGACATAGGAAGTGAATGAGCACTAAGAAAGGTTGTGACAGTGTAAAAAAAAATCATATGAATGTTATAATTAACATGGAATGCAGAATTCTTTCTGAAGTCAGGAAGGGAATTGTGGTAAATCATCACCCGAGGATGTTTTTATAATTTTAGAGAGAGAGAGAGAGAAACATCAATCAGTTGCTTCCCCAGACTGGGGATTGAGCCTGGACCCTTTGGTGTACAGGATGACATTCCAACCAACTGAGCCACACTGGCCAAGGCTGATAACCTTTTTAATAGCTGAAATCCAGAAGGGTTAAGAGGCATTACATGTTAACTCAAGAGCACACATTTTGGTAGCAAAAATTAGAACAGAACTCCGGAATCTTGACTTGATAGTCATTAACAAATATTTGTAAAGCAAGAAGAAAAGGAATTGAGTTAATCTAAAACAATTGGAAGAATTGTGGATAACTGTAGTAAAAGGAACACCTTTTAATGATGAGGCAGCACTATTGATGGATGAATAAAGAAGAATATCGATAGGTAGGTAGGTAGGTAGATAGAGAGATGGATGGATGGATGGATGGATGGATGGATGGATAGATAGATAGATAGATAGATAGATAGATAGATAGATAGATATAATGGACTATTACTCAGCCATAAAAAAATAATACATTCTTGCTGTTTGTGACAACTTGGATGGACCTGGAGGGAATTTTGCTAAATAAGTCAGACATAGAAAGATAAATACCATATGATTTCACTTATATGTGGAATCTAAAAATAGCATAAATCAACTTTATACTTTGTTAATAATATTGACTTGATTTTAAATCAACATCTGGAAAACTTACTCCCCTTATTTTCTTCAAAAGACTAGCTTTTGTCTTAACTTTTTTGCAATATTACTACATAACTAGTCAGTTAAGGTTGTTGGTTGGCTTCTGAAATTAGTTTAGTTCTTACACTTCAATAACTAGAATTCTGGAATTTAATAGGAACTAGATAGAACTTTACAATTCCTTTTCAATTTTAGCTAAACAGTTATGGGCAAAAATGCAGCAGTATTTAAATCAACACATATGAGGTTTCTCTTGTCTACATGCCACACGCTCAAATATTTGGAACTATGGCATTAATGATAATAGCAAAATGATGTATTGTAGCAAAACAAATTTTCACTTTAGTTAGAGGAGTTTTCTTGGACAAAATTATCCAGGAAATTCTTGTGAGTCTTTTTGTGAGTCAAGTTCTCTACTTTAGATTTTGTCTATTGGGTTTCTTTGCCTTTCCTCACCCCTTTGGGTGTGTGTGTATGTGTGTCTTTTTTTTTCCCTTTTAATGATTTTGATTGAAAATGATCCTTTGGTCACAGAGCATGTTTATTAAGCAGATTTCAAATGTTTCTAGTTTTTTTTAAACAAGTGAATGCTCTCAATAACTAAAAATAAAATATTTTTAGATATATTACGACCTAGAGCAGTGGTCGGCAAACTGCGACTCACGAGCCACATGCGGCTTGCGAGCCGCAGTTTGCCGCTCCGTTGACTAATGAGTTTGCCGACCACTGACCTAGACTCTCGATTCCAATAATTACATGCTGTTGTTGTTCCTTGTGATTAAGCCCCTATCCCAGTGGGCGGCAAACTCATTAGTCAACAGAGTGGCAAACCGCGGCACGAGCCGTAATTTGCTGACCGCTGACCTAGAGTATAAGCTCTGTAACTTGAGATTTTATGCGAGTTTGTCCAGCTACTAAATATATATGGGGATAAACCTTCAGTAGAGAGTTATGCACTTATTCAGAATCACTGAATAATGAAATACTTTGGAAAAATTGTATATACAGTATGATTGTAACTAGAGGGTAGGGGGCAGGAAGAGAATAATCAAAGAACTTATATGCATGTATGTATAACCTATGGACACAGACAAAAGTGGGGTAAAGGCCTCTGGATGGGGCCGGGGTCAAGTGGAGGGCATCAATGGGGGGAAAAAATGGAACATCTGTAATATTTTCAATAATAAAGATAAATTAAAAAATAAAATTTAAAATTTTTAAAAATTATTTTGGACACATAAAGATGTGAAAGAATCTTAAAATAGTTGATAATAGATGTGTTTGAATTTTTAAGGGGTTCAATTTTCTTTTATAAATTAAATGTTAGAGTAATTGTGCTATTATAATTACTGTTGTTATTATGATTTAAGGACAGTGCCATGTATTTGTGCATATTGTATATGGATAAAATGTAATTCTAATGATTGAATTTTAGAAGGAAAAAACACATCTATATTGATTTAATTTTAGCTTTTTAATCGAAATCTCAAATCAGAGTGTTTGAGAACTCCTTTTCTGCTGTTAGGAATATCAGTGGCATAGTGTTATAATTGGGTAGTATGCCAAGAGAGGGATATACTTTTTTTAAATGACAACTTTATTGATGTAAAATTTATACACCATACAATTCACTCACTTAAAGTGTACAATCCAGTGGTATTTAGTATGTTCACAGAGATGGTGTACAACCATCACCACTATCTAATTTTAGAACATTTTATCCTCCCAAAAAGAAATCCCATATGCATTAGCAGGCACTACCCACTGTCTCCCTCTCCTTAGCCCCTGCCAACACTAATCTACTTTCTGCCTCTAGATTTGCCTTTTCTAGACATTTCATGTAAATGGAATTGTATATAATATGTGTGGCCTTTTGTGTGACTGACTTCTTTCACTTCACATATTTTCAAGGTTCATCCAAGTTGTGACATGTGTTACTACTTCATTCCTTTTTATTACTGAACTAGTGCTCTAGTGCACGGATTTGTGCACGTTGAAAGGAAATTAATTAGAAGGTGGCCGGTGGGGACTGGGTGAGATGGGCCAGACACATCCTGGAGCCAACCTCCCATGGTTCCTCCCCAGCTGGCCCCACCCCTGATCACCCGGGTGACTGAGTGGGGTCCTTCCGGCAGGTGGGATTCCTTGGCCTGGCCTGCAGGGATCGGGCCGAAACTGGCTCTCCGACATCACTGAGGGGTCCCAGATTGCGAGAGGACAGTTCTTGTGTGATGCACCCCGGAATCGGGCTCCCTCCTTTCTAGTTCTGGGGTGCGTCACCTGAGAACCGCTGCTGCCAAGTCACCGCAGCTCAGCAGCTCCTGCGTTGAGTGTCTGCCCCCTGATGGTCGGTGTGCATCATAGCTACTGGTTGGACAGTCACTTAGGCTTTTATATCTATGTATATAAAAAGCCAGCAGCTGGGACATCAAAACAATCGGTCGCTATGATACCCACTATGGCCAGAAAACCAGCCCGATCGGGGGGGTAGGGCCTGCCAGCCAACCTCCCATGGCCCCGCCCCCCAACCGGCCCTACCCCTGATCACCCCCCCAACCCAATAGGGGGCAGGGCCAGCAGCCACCCTCCTGCAGATCCTCCCCCCGGCTGGCCCTGTCCCCAATGGGCCCCCACCACCTTGATCGGCCCGTAGCCCCTTCCCCCCCCCCGGCTTGCCCCACCCCAGTAGGGGGCAGGGCCAGCCGGCCAACCTCCCACAGCCTCTCCCCTGGCCACTGACCCCCAATCGGCCCCCATGACCCCATTCGGGGGCAGGGCCTGCCAGCCCACTGCCCACAGCCCCTCCCCACAGCTGGCCCCACCCCAATCGGAGGTGGGGCCTCCCAGCCAATCGCCTTCGGCCCCTCCCCCAAGCCAGCCTGGCCCTGATCAGGCCCTGATAGGGGCGGGCCAGCTGGCCAACCTCCTGCTGTCTCCTCCTCCCAACAGGCCCAACCCCGATCCAGCCCCACCCGTACATGAATTCATGCAGTGGGCCTCTAGTATATAGATAATATTCCATTGCATGGGTATTTTATCGATTTATCAGTTGATGGACATGGGAGTTGTTTGTACTTCTTGGCTCATATGAATAATTAATGAACATTCATGTACAGGATTTGTGTGGACATGTGTTTTAATTTCTCTTGGGTGTTTACCTAAGAGTCAAATCATATGGTAACTCTATGTTTACTCTTTTGAGGAGCTGGCAGTCTCTTTTCCAAAGTGGCTACATCATTTTACATTCCCACTAGCAGGGTGCAATGATTCCAATTTCTCCATATCCTCTTATTTTTTATAGCCATCTTAGTGTCTGTTAAGTAGTATCTCGTTATCATTTTGATTTTTATTTCCCCGATGGCTGATGCTGAGCATCTTCAATCATTTATATTTTCAGAGAAATGTCTGTTTAGATCCTTTGCCCATTTTTAAGTTGGATCTTTTGTCTTTTCATTGACTTGTTGGAGTTCCTTATACCTTCTAGTTAAAAGTCCCTTCTGTGACCTTTTGATTGATAATTATAATGATTAATAATGATTTGCAAACATTTTCCCCTTCCTGCACGTTGTCTTTTCATTTTCTTGATGATGTCTTTTGAAGCACATTTTTAATTTTGATGAAGTCCAATTAATATTTTATTTTGCCAGTTGTTCTTTTGGTATCATACCTAGAGAGCCATATTTCTGATTAAAATGACTTGAGGATGTACCCTAGAAAGCACTGCTGGTGAAAAATCAAACAGGTTAGTGTTTATCTGTCTTGGGGAAACTGTACTATACAAACTATGTTAATTAATAATAATATGTCAGTTAATTGTCCTTGTTAATCACATGTAGATAGAAAAGCTAAGAGTCAGTGATTGTTTCAAATATCAAAATTCTTTTAAAGTTGCACCTAAATAAATTACTCAATAGTAATTATAATCTTTGGGTTAATATTACAATACTAGAGGCCTGGTGCACAAAATTTGTGCATGGGATGTGGGGAGTGTCCCTCAGCCCAGCCTGCACTCTCCAATGTGGGACCGCTTGAGGGATGTCTGACTGCCTGTTTAGGCTCAATCCCACCAGGATCGGGCCTAAACGGGCAGTCGGACATCCTTCTCACAATCCAGGACTGCTGGCTCCCAACCACTCGCCTGCCTGCCTGCCTGATTGCCCCTAACTGCTTTTGCCTGCCAGCCTGATCACCCCTAACCACTCCCCTGCCAGCCTGATCGACACCTAATTGCTCCCCTGCCAGCCTGATTGCCCCTAACTGCCCTCCTCTGCTGGCCTGGTCACCCCTAACTGCCCTCCCCTGCCAGCCCAGTCACCCCTAACTGCTCTCCCTTGCTAGCCTGGTTCCCCCCAACTGCCCTCCCCTGCCAGCCTGGTTACCCCCAACTGCCCTCCCCTGCAGGCCTGGTCGCCCCCAACTGCCCTTCCCTGCAGGCCTGGTCCCTCCCAACTGCCCTACCCTGCTGGCCTGATCACCCACAACTACCCTCCCCTGCCAGCCGTCTTGTGGTGGCCATCTTGTGTCCACATGGGAGCGGCCATCTTTGACCACGTGGGGGTGGTCATCTTGTGTGTTGGAGTGATGGTCAACTTGCATATTACCTCTTTATTATATAGGATACTTGAAATTCAAAGATACATTTATAAATAAATATATTTCTAAACATCAGAGACTAGTGTTTAGGATTTATTCCTGACATGTATCCATTTGTGTAGATTTAAACTATAATAACAGCTGTAGGGGAGAAACCAAGATGGCGGCATAGGTAAACACCTGAACTTGCTGCCTCACACAACCACTTCAAAACTACAACTAAAAGACAAAACGGACATCATCCAGAACCACAGGAAGGCTGGCTGTGTGAAAATTCTACAACTAGAAGGAAAGAGAAAAGCACACTGAGAGTCAAAGGAGGTGCAGAAGTAAAGTGCGGAGATACAGAGGCGCACGCGCGCAGAAAGGGCTGGCAACTGAGTACACAGCTGTCTTTTTCAATAAGGAGGGAGACAAAAGCTCCTGAATGCTCTGAACTCTAGTTCCAGGCGAGACTCTGGGGACCCAGACTCATACGGGGGCAAAACTGGACTGTCTGGCATCGGGCCGGAACACGAGGGCGGCTTTTTCTCAGAGGTGCTTGCAGCAATTACCGCGGGACACTGAGAACTCTTAGGGTAGGGCTGAAGGTGAGCCATTGCTGTTTGCTCCGCCCTGTTGATTCCCTGAGACCCCGCCCCACCCAATTTACAACTCCACCCCAGCTGTGTGCAGAGGCTTTTGTACATGAATGGCCTGGCCCTTTGTTATCTAAAATTACCTAACAAACTGCAGCAGGGTCAGAGAGACCCAGAACTTCCAAGGCTCCACATCAGTTTGCATTGCTTCAGAGTTGGACCTCATCTGGGCACCTCCAAACCCGAAACAAAGAAGAAGAACTTGCAGATTGCTCCATAGCTCCTGCTGGGTGGCCTCAGGCAGAGGCTAAATTAGGACCTCCTTGGAGATCCAAGAGCCAGTGTACCCAGTGGTCAGAGTGGGACCATCCAGATTACAACTCCTCAGATCCATAAGGGACACACTTAGGAGGCAGTCTCAGTGAGCACCAAGTCCCACTGAAGCAAGTCCTGCCCCATAGGGGTGTCTCCAGCTCAGAAGTTCTCCCAGCATAGACACAACTGATCCTCACAGCCAATTGGCCTGGAGGTCAATTCCTCCCAGTGATACTAACAACAATCAAGGCTTAACTACAACAAGACTGTGCACACAGCCCACAAAGGGGTGCACCAAGAGTGTCCACCTCAGGTAATTGGGGAGGCTGAGCCACTGGGCCTTATAGGACACCTAGCACACAAAGCCACGCTATCAACACAGGGAAGCAGCCAAAATGCAGAGACAAAGAAACGGGTCACAAATGAAAGAAATGGAGGAAAACAAATGACTGGATATAGAGTTCAAAACCACGGTTATAAGGTTTTTCAAGAATTTTCTAGAAAAGGTCGATAAATTTAGTGAGACCCTCGAGGATATGAAAAAGGACCAACTAGAAATTAAGCATACACTGACTGAAATAAAGAATAATATACAGCCCTAACTGGTTTGGCTCAGTGGATAGAGCATCGGCTTGTGGACTGAAGGGTCCCAGGTTCGATTCCGGGCAAGGGCATGTACCTTGGTTGTGGGCACATCCCCAGTAGGAGGTGTGCAGGAGGCAGTTAATCGATGTACCTCTCTCATTGATGTTTCTAACTCTCTATCCCTCTCCCTTCCTTTCTGTAAAAAATCAATTAAAAATATTTTTTTAAAAAGAAAATTAAAAAAAAAGCCATAAAAAGAAAAGAATAATATACAGAGATCCAACAGCAGACTAGAGGATTGCAAGAATCAAGTCAAAGATTTGAAATACGAAGAAGCAAAAAACACCCAACCAGAAAAGAAAAAAGAATCCAAAAATATGAAGATAGTGTAAGAAGCCTCTGGGACAACTTCAAGCGTACCAACATCAGAATTATGGGGGTGCCAGAAGAAGATAGAGAGCAAGATACTGAAAACCTATTTGAAGAAATAATGACCGAAAACTTCCCCTACCTGGTGAAAGAAATAGACTTACAAGTCCAGGAAGCACAGAGAACCCCAAACAAAAGGAATTTAAAGATGACCACACCAAGACACGTCATAATTAAAATGCCAAGAGCAAAAGACAAAGAGAGAATATTAAAAGTAGCAAGAGAAAAACAGTTAATTACCTACAAGGGAGTACCCATTCTAATGTCAGTTGATTTCTCAACAGAAACTATGCAGGCCAGACGGGAGTGGCAAGAAATATTCTAAGTGATGAATAGCAAGAACCTACAACCAAGACTACTCTACCCAGCAAAGCTATCATTCAGAATTGAAGGTCAGATAAAGAGCTCCACAGATAAGAAAAAGCTAAAGGAGTTCATCACCGCCAAACCAGTATTATATGAAATGCTGAAAGGTATTCTTAAAGAAGAGGAAGAAGAAGAAAAAGATAAAGATAAAAATTATGAACAACAAATACATATCTATCAACAAGTGAATCTAAAAATCAAGTGAATAAAAAATCTGATGAACAGCCCTAACCGGTTTGGCTCAGTGGATAGAGCATCGGCCTGTGGACTGGAGGGTCCCAGCTTCGATTCTGGTCAAGGGCATGTACCTTGGTTGCAGGCACATCCCCAGTAGGGGTGTGCAGGAGGCGGCTGATAGATGTTTCTCTCCCATTGATGTTTCTAACTCTCTATCCCTCTCCCTTCCTCTCTTTAAAAAATCAATCAAAAATATTTTTTTAAAAATCTGATGAGCAGAATAAACTCGTGAATATAAGAGAATCAGGGGCATAGAAAGGGAGTGGACTGACATTCTTGGGGGGAAGGGGGTGTGGGGGGTGTGGGAAGAGACTGGACAAAAAGTGTACGCCTATGGATGAGGACAGTGTGGCGGGGGGGTAAGGGCAGAGGGTGGGGTGGGATCTGGGCAGAGGGGAGCTATGGGGGGAAAAAAGAGGAACAACTGTAAGAATCTGAAAAATAAAGATTTATTTTAAAAAAAAACATGCCCTGACCGGTTTGGCTCAGTGGATAGAGCATCGGCCTGCGGACTCAAGGGTCCCAGGTTCGATTCTGGTCAGGGGCATATAACTTGGTTGCGGGCACATCCCCAGTAGGGGGTGTGCAGGAGGCAGCTGATTGATGTTTCTCTCTCATCGATGTTTCTTACTCTCTATCCCTCTTCCTTCCTCTCTGTAAAAAATCAATAAAATATATACTTAAAAAAAACAGCTGTATAATATTCCATTTTATGGATGTGCCTTGATTTTGTTTACTTTTGGTATGCTCTAGTTTTTTTTCTTAGACTAAGTTAAATCCATTTAAACCAGGTATCTCAGTTTACCATATGGGTGTACCAAAATAGAATGCTATTGGTACTAGATTTCAAAATATATGAACCCTGCTCAGCCAGCATGGCTCAGTGGTTGAGCATTGGTCTATGAACCAGTAGGTCATGGTTCATTTCCTGGTCAGCGCACATGCCCAGTTTGTCTGCTTGATCCCCAGTAGGGGGTGTGCAGGAGGCAGCCCATTGATGTTTCTCATTGATGTATCTCTTTCTCTATCCCTTTCACTTCCTCTCTCTAAAATCAATAAAAATATATGGACCCTAACTGGAATTATAATTCTAAATCCTGCAGTATTTTTTAAAACTTAAAGATTACGTTTTGGGTGTTTCCTATGTTTTCATTTAACTATTTAATTTATTGTGCCACTGTTTTGTGTCAGGCACAAATTGTGCTATGTTCTGGAAATAACAAGTTAAATAAAGACATGATCCCTGATAAAGATTTCATAGTCTGTATGGAGTGACAAGTTTTGTGAGATGAGTATTATGTGCTGTGATAAAAGAGTAATGATAATTTTATTGACCAGTGTCACCCCAATAAATTCAATAAAAATTTTTTTTTAAATAATGATTACTGTCCTAGCCGGTTTTGCTCAGTGGATAGAGCATTGGCCTGCAGACTGAAGGGTCCAGGTTCAATTTTGATCAAGGGCACATGCCCAGGTTCGGGCTCCGTCCCCAGTAGGGGACGTGCAGGAGGTAGCCAATCAATGATTCTCTCTCATCATTGATGTTTCTGTCCCTCTCTTCCTCTCCCTTCCTCTCTGAAATATATATATTAACTAGAGGCCTGGTGCACAAAATTCGTGTCCCTCAGCCCAGCCTGCACCCTCTCCAATCTGGAATCCCTACCTGGATTGGGCCTAAATGGGCAGTCAGACATCCCTCTCACAATCCAGGACTGCTGGCTCCCAACTGCTCGCTTGCCTGCCTTTCTGATTGCCCCTAACCGCTTCTGCCTGCCAGCCTGATCACCCCCTAACCACTCCCCTGCCAGCCTGATTGATGCCTAACTGCTCCCCTGCCAGCCCAATTGCCCCTTACTGCCCTCCTCTTCTGGCCTGGTCAACCCTAACTGCCCTCCCCTGCCGGCCTGGTCCCTCCCAACTGCCCTCCCCTGCCGGCCTGGTCCCTCCCAACTGCCCTCCCCTGCAAGCCTGGTCCCCCCCAACTGCCCTCCCCTGCCGACCCGATCACCCCTAACTGCCCTCCCTGCCCACCTCATCACCTCTAACTGCTCTCCCCTGTTGGTCTGGTGCCCCCCCCTACTGCCCTCCCCTGCAGGCCTGGTCGCCCCCCCCCCCAACTGCCCTCCCTTGCAGGCCTGGTCCCTCCCAACTGCCCTCCCCTGCTGGCCATCTTGTGGTGGCCATCTTGTGTCCACATGGGGGAAGCCATCTTTGATCACCTGGGGGCAGCCATCTTGTGTGTTGGAGTGACAGTCAATTTGCATATTACTCTTATTAGATAGGATGATTACTGCCTTTGGTTAGGGAAGAAGATGGTAACTGAGCTGAGTAGTTGCCCAATGGGCCAGGTGAAAGAATAATCCATATAGAAAGAGCATGGGCAAAGGGAAGACATGTTATGTAACAAAAGTAGGCCAGTACAAATAGAGTAGCTAGAGTTGAAAAGTTAGCTAAGGCCTGTGAATTCAGAAGTAGTAGAGAGCCATTGGAGGCTTTTGAGCAAATGAGGAACATCTATATTTCAAAGCATAACTAATGGCATTGTGTAGAATGAGTGAGAGAAGAGAAAGACCAGTCCTGGAGAACATTTGGAAGGCTGTTGCAGTAGTCTAGATCAGTGGTCTTCAAACTTTTGATCACACATCCCCATTAGTTAAAATGTTTGACCATGCACTTAATAGATAAGTATATACACATACATGTTTAAAATTTTTTAATTTATAGACTTGTACTACTGTTCTAACATTGTTTTGAAATAAACTCTTTAAGAATATATTAATTTAAAATTTTCAGATTAATGTACCAAAAACCTGACTGAATATGTGCCACACACTTGAACTGAAATAAGTTGCAACATGCTGAAAATGAATAAATAAGAGTTCACTGTTAACTCTTATATGCTGCAGAGCTCCCATTGTTCTGTTAGGATTCCTGGTGTACCATGTGTTACACCTGACCATCTAACCTGGGCTAAGTGAGGGCACCATAGTCAATCTATATTCAGATTATTAGATAAAAATTAAAATATAAAAACTTCTTTTTCCTCATACTTCAGCATACCCCTTAGCACTTTGGTACCTACTTTTCTAGATTAGAGGTTGTGTGTTCTAAGACTTAAGTAACAGCAGTGATAAAGACAAGGCTTAGCTGATTTAGAAGAATGAATAATTTAGGTGTGTAAGGAAAGGGCAGAGATAAGAAAGGCTTCATAATCCCTAGATTGTATAATGGTGATGATAATGGTGATGGCTTTGACAGAAATACAGGTTGTGAAAGGACCAAATTTTGTATTTTCTGTTTTGGATATTTGGATGTTAAAATATGTAAGAAGCATCAAAATGGAGTTCAGATTATTGGAAATAAAGGCCTAAAGCTCAGGAGATAAGTCAAGATGGAGATTGAGATTTGAGATGTCAGTATATAGGTAGGTGATAGTTAATAGGGAAAATGAGTAGAGTTGAGATAAGAGGACTGAGAATAGATCTCTGGGGATACTATTGTTTCAGGTTTGCCAGTGAAGACACTTAAGAGACTGAAAAGGTAGGAGGACCAGGACAAAGTAGAAGGTTTTTTAGAGAAGGTAAAACAAGGATCTTGATTTGATATTCAAGGATTGATCACAGTGGCAAATGCTATAAAAGAGCCAAATGAAAAGGCTGAAAGAAACCATATCAATTAAGAAGTCAGTGGTGGTCAGAGGGAGAAGTCTTTTAGAGAAGAGTTGTTAGTGTAAGCCAGATTGAGTTAAAAATCTATTTTGTATTCTAAAGTAATCTACCAGTTATTTGTGAATACTAGAAATGTTTACTGGGTTAGCTGTTATGTTTATATAAGATTGTGAAAGAATTCATTCACCCATATGAAATGACTATGAAGATACATAATAGTGAAATGCTTTGCTATACTGCAGATGTTATAAAGTATTTAAAATTTGATCTAAAATATAATCTCTACTCTGTGTCTTTTAAAAGTTATCTTGATGCAAAATATTCATTGGCTACCTTCTCTGCTACTTACTATAGAATTATGAAGGTAAATTAGAGGTTGGAAGGATATAAGGTCAGCCAGCCAGCTGTTTTAATTGTGTTTTATAAACCTGTGGGTTAATTTAGCATCTATTCTATACCTTAGTAATCTTCCTTCTTTCTGTATGTATAGTGACAGATCAATTTATTGTAGCTGTGAATATTAAACAAATGTGTATAGTCACTTTGAGGAGAAAATATTATTTCACGTCTTCTCCTATAGACTAGAACAGTGGTCGGCAAACCGCGGCTACTTGCCGCTGTGTTGACTAATGAGTTTGCCGACCACTGGACTAGAATAATTCCCATTCTGCCTATGGGAGCAGAGAAATTAAAATGAGATGAAAGCAACCAGATATCATTGCTGACATGTACACATAAGGAACTGTTTGACATTGAAACGGGGAATCAGAACTGTTGGACATTGAAATTGGGACTCAAACATTTTTTGTTATTATATGTTTATTTCTAGTCTGCAGAGGCAAGATTTTTTAAAGGAAAGAAAAGGGGGAAAAATAGATACAGAAGCAAAGAAGCATTGAACAGACTGTCAAACTACAGCAGGAAGGCAGGGGAGGTTGGTGGGGGGGCTGTAAGAGATCAACCGAAGGACTTGTATGCATGCATATAAGCATAACCAATGGATAAAAGACACTGGAGGGGGGGCAGGTAAAGTCATGTACTGGGGGGAAGGGGAGGGTGGGGGGAGGTCAATGGGGGAAAAAAGAGACATATGTACTACTATTTTTAATACTTCAAACAATTTAAAAATAAATAAATAAATAAATAAATAAAAAAGAAAAATACTACACCACAAAAAAATAAATAAATAAATAAATAAATAAATAAAATGAGATGAAGATGGTTCTTTATGACCTTACTAGAGGTCCGGTGCACGAAATTTCGTGCACGGAAGGAGGGGTCCCCTCAGACCAGCCTGCACCCTCTCCAATCCAGGACATCCCTCTCACAGTCTGGGACAGCTGACTCCTAACTGTTAGCCTGCTGGCCTGATCGCCCCTAACTGCTCCCCCTGCCCACCTGGTTGCCCCCAACTGCCCCCCCTCTGCTGGCCTGGCCACCCCTAACTCCCCCCTCCACTGGCCTAGTCGCCCCTTACTGCCACCCCTACCTGCCTGGTCGCCCCCAACTGACCTCCTGCCAGCCTGGTCGCCCCTTACTGTCCCCCCTGCCGACATGGTCTCCCCCAACTGCCTCCCTCTGCCGGCCTGGTTGCCTCTAACTGCCCCCCCCCCAACTGCCTCCCGCCGCCGCCCTGGTCACCCCCAACTGCCCCTGCTGGCCTGGTTGCCCCACACAGCCTGCTGTTCAAGTCGTTTGGTCGTCCCTCACTAACCCCCTGCCGGCCTTGTTGCCCCACACAGCCTGCTGTTCCGTCATCCGTCCAGTTGTTTAAGTTGTGACAGCCCTTGGCTTTTTATATATTACGATAGTAACTACAGAAAAATAATTTCTTCTTTTTTTACATTAAAGTTACCCTCTTCTATTTTTCTGCTCCAAGTCAGGTGGTAAAGTAGAAATTACTGAAACCAATATTAAATTTATTGTACAGTCAGTGACATTTGTCAGAGGGGAGGGAGATTGGAAGGCTGGCTGGAAAAGGTAAAGGGATTAAGAAAAAAAACACACACAAAACAACAGTATGGTGATGGCCATAGGGAAAGCGGGGAATGGTGAGGTGAAAGAGGGCAAAGTGGGGATAAATGGTAGCAGAAAGAGACTTGACTTTGGGTGGTGAGTGCACAATGAAGTGTGCAGATGATGTGTTATGGAGTTGTACACTTGAAACATGCATGGTTTTATTAATCAATGTCACCCCATTAAAATCCATAAACAAAATATACAGAAAATAAAATGGGAAGAGAACCTAAGGGAGTACACTACGAAAAAAATCACAAAACAAGGTAGTAATGGAGTAACTGAGGAACAATAAAAATATAAGGCATACAAAAACAAAAAAATTTTTGCTCTACAGTCTGTGCACCAGAGCATGACAGAGTAAAAAAAAAATAAAAAAAATGGCACCCAGAATGTAGGAAGTGGTGATTGAGGTAAGAAGTAGATGAGATAAGCTGTAGCCCTTTGTAAGACCTAACATACTCAGGCAGGTTCCATTTGTGTAGTAATCACCAAATGTTCTTCTGGATTTTTTTTTAATTAATTAATTTATTTTTTAATTGTTTGAAGTATTACAAATAGTAGTACCTATGTCTCCTTTTTTTTTTTTCCCATTGACCTCCCCCCTGGATTTTTTTTTTTACTTTTTCTTTTTAAAATACATTTTTATTGATTTCAGAGAGGAAGGGAGAGGGAGAGAGATAGAAACATCCATGATGAGAGAGGATCATTGATTGGCTGCCTCCTGCACGCTCCCTACTGGAGATCGAGCCCACAACCTGGGCATGTGCCCTTGACTAGAATTGAACCTGGGACCCTTCAATCCGCAGGCTGACGCTCTATCTATTGAGCCAAACCAGCGAGGGCTGTTCTTATGGATTTTTAAATTGTAACCTGATGTTCTAAAAATGCATCATATTACACTCAGCAAAATTTCATTCCACCTCAGACTAAGATTATTAGTAAAAGGAAACCACTAAAGATTGTTTAGAAGTTCTTATCCTTATTTATTCAGATTTTCTTTTCTGAATTGCTTTTCTAACTATTGCTTTAGAAGTAATAATTTTATGTATTTTGGTTATTGTGGTTTTACTTTTTATTATAAGCTAAGAAGCTGGCTTAACAATATCTATATATATAAAAGCCTAAGTGACCATTTGACTGGTAGCTATGATGCACGTTGACTACCAAGGGGCAGATGCTCAACGCACAGGCATGGAAACATGAAACAGACTGGTGAATCTCAGAGGAAAGGGGGAAGGGTGGGAAGAGATTAACCAAAGATCTTATATGCATACTAGAGGCCTGGTGCACAGATTCGTGCACCAGTGGGGTCCCTCGGCCTGTTTGCGGGGATTGGGCCAAAACCATCAGTCCAACATCTCCTGAGGGGTCCCAGATTGTGAGAGGGTGTGGGCCAGGCCGAAGGACTCCACCGGTGCACAAATCTGTGCACTGGGCCTCTAGTACACATATATTGTACTAAAATTTCTACATTTGAACAAAAGATCAAAGAGCCCCCATCCTCACCCACTGTTATAATAAAAGACTAGTGCTCCACAACTACAGTATAGAGAAAATTCAGTCATAGTTTCTGTTAATTATCAGAATTCATTTTTTGTATTAATTTACTACATTTAATGCAAATGTATTGTGGTGTATCGATTGGGAAAGCTTTAGTACTGTACTTCCGTATAATTTTTGAGATAATTATGCTTAAATTTTTATATAAAAATAATATCAGGCCCTCCCGGAGTGGCTCAGTGGTTGAGTGTTGAACCATGAACCAAGATGTCAACAGTTTGATTTCGTTAAGGCTCTAGGCAAGCATGTCAAACTCGAGGCATGCAGCACGGTGACCCCAAGTTTGACATGCTTGCTCTAGAGCCTTAAGTTCAAATCAGTTTTTAGTGCAATTATATGATAAAGAAGTTTCTATATCTGATACCATTATAAAATGTGCAGTGCTTTATTATTTGATATTCTCATAATTAAAATTTTACTGTTCGAGGGGATTGTATATATTATTTATTTTAGTCGTCTAGTTTGTATTTCCCTGACATAATTGCTCTTCAAACAGTTCTAACAAGGACAAACTCAAGTAATTTAAAAGTTAATATAACCCACTTGTGAGCAATTCTGGTGTTTAAAAATGTTAGAAATTTTTGTTCCAAAAATCAAGCTTCTTATATTTTTCCAAGTATTTGTTCTAGTTCTGTTGGCCCATACAAGGTAGGTTTTCTGCTCAGTTTTTCACAACAGTCCATCAAAATAGCCAAAAACTTCTATAATTTCCTTTGAGTCTTTTCTATTCCAGACTAAAAGTCCTTAGTTTGATTTATTTTTACTCATATTACATAAGTTTCTATCAGGATCATCTTCTGGTTATGTTTCATATTTTAAGATCTTAAATTTTTACAAATTGAACAGAGTACTCCAGAATGTAAAATGACCTGTATAATATATGATGAGGAAGGAAAAAAAAAACCCGGGCAGTGTTGTTTAGTAGATGAGCGTTGACCTATGAACCAGGAGGTCACAGTTCAATTCCTGGTCAGGGCACATGCCCGGGTTTCAGGCTCAATCCCCAGTGTGGAGTGTGCAGGAGGCAGCTGGTCAATGATTCTCGCTCATCATTGATGTTTCTGTCTCTCTCTCTCCCTCTTCCTTCCTCTCTGAAATCAATTTAAAAAAAGGAAAAGGAAAGAAGAAGAAATACTGCAGAGAGGTGGAGTCTGCAACTAATTGGACAAAGAGATGAGCCAGGTATATACTGTGTGCTAGGCATCAAAGCAAAATATTTTCTAGCCCTAAGATGTTTTGGCCCTGCTATTTTAAATCTCTTTCACCATTTTGATCCTTAGAGTGGTTTGCCAAGATTTGGTTAGATTAAAACAGCACCAATTTACTGTTAAGTAAAAAGTGAAAAAATAATCAAAACATCTTGATGAATTAGATCTGTAAAAATTTCACCTGAGAAACTGGAATTAATGATAATGGCCACAGATGTAAACTTAAAATGGCAGGAAATCTTTGAAATTCGTTTTATACCTAAACACTGAGCAGTGATTCAAATCTTGGTTGTAAAATTTACTCTAGAAAAGATGACATCAATTTAAATAATTTCAGCAAAATAAAAATAAAATTGAAAAAGGGTAAAGTAGAAACCTTGAGTATGTAGAAAATTGCTCTGAATATCAAGTCAGCTTAATTATTTTGTTCCAGAAAACGCTTTTTTTCCTCTTTTTCCTATCGCCTACTCGCTTGACTGTGCTAGAATTGAATTTTTTTAATTATTTTAAACCTATTATATATTATATTAGTATTATGTGAGCATCATCTCATCATAATATATTTAGATTTGTATAAACAAAATTTAAAAATCATTTTTCTCTCTGCTTCTCTCTCCAGAGGTAACCACTATATGTATTTTGGTACCCATCCTTCTAGATATCTTTCCCCTGCTTTTACTAAGGATGTGTGTACAAAAATAAATATTGATTTTTTTTTTTTTATATATTTGGTATTGTTCTCTCTGTAGCCTGTACTTTAAAAAATGTCTTGAATATCTGCCCGTATAAGTTAATGGGATAAAAATCTTTGCTGGATAAAAATGGAGGTTTTAAAATATCCTTATTGCCTGAATACTTCAGTAAAGATGGAGGGGGGGTGTATGTAAAAGGATATGAGTGGTACAAAGTGTTTATTGCCATAAAGAATCTCACAGTCTAGTACAGTGGTCGGCAAACTGCAGCTCGTGAGCCACATGAGGCTCGCGAGCCGCGGTTTGCCGCTCTGTTGACTAATGAGTTCGCCTACCACTGACCTAGACTCTCAATTCCAATAATTACAGGCTATTGTTCCTTGTGATTAAGCCCCTATCCCAGTGGGCGGCAAACTCATTAGTCAACAGAGCGGCAAACTGTGGCTCGTGAGCCACATGTGGCTCATGAGCCGCAGTTTGCCGACCACTGGTCTAGTAGAAGTGAAATATATAGTAACTACCAGGGTCCGAGTGCATGAATTCGTGCACCTTGAAAGGAACTGTTGGCTGTGAGGCTGCAGTGGGCACAGGGGTGGGTCTCAGCCCATCCTCCATACCCCCGCCTGGCCCCTCCCACCGCAGCCCCCAGTCTCCTGCTGCCGACAGCCCCACTGACAACCCCACTGCCGCCGCCGCTCCCATGCGCTGATGGCGCCGGCCCTGCTCACATCCACTGACGGCACGAAGCGATTGGGGCCGGCGCCAGCAGCAGATGTGAGCAGGGCCAGCGCCATCAGTGGGTGCCAGTAGCAGCTGCTGCCCTGATCGCCCCTCAGGAGCAGGAAGAGGTGGAGAAGCCCGCAGGCCCGGCAGTGGGTGCAAGTGGGGCTGTCACTGGCAGCGGGTGTGAGAGGCGGCTGCTGGCCCCCATCACCCCTCAGGAGCAGGGGAGGTGGAGAAGCCCTGAGGAGTGATTGGGGCCGGAAGCCGCTGCTCACACCCACTGACAGCACCAAGCAATTGGGGCCAGCACCAAGCAAAGAATTTTCAGTAACTACCAGAGGCTTGCACCAATGACAGTGATCGGCGCCCCGCCTTGGTCTGGCGCCCCCGCTCACCTGCTCCACCATTCTGCTGTAGCCGACGCCCACCATGTCCATGGTCAGCCGCCTGCTGCTGATGCCCGCCATGTTCCACATGCACCCCCTGGTGGTCAGCGCACATCATAGCAACTGGTTGTTCAGTTGTTCTGCCATTCGGTCTATTTGCATATTAGCCTTTTATTATATAGGATAATACAATGGAATAAGTGTTCTAATGGATATATTTATTAGGTGCTATTTGAGCACAGAGGAATGAGTGTCAAACTCTTAGACAAAGGAAGATGACTGTGTCAGATGGTGCTTAGAGATGGTGAAAGGGATTTTTAGATCACGTTCTAGGATTAATATTTTGCAGGTCAACTGTGGCCCAGAATGATTAAGTAATACACTGAATTCATTCTTTATTTTTGTGTGAAATTCCTATCATCCCTTTCTGGTATCCTAAGCCTGGTCCTGAAAGCAAAACTTTTATCACATGTGATTGTCTTTTAGAATGTTGGCAGCTTTACTAGTGGATGTGACTCATTTGGTCAGAACATCCTCCTGTGCACCAAAAGGTTGCCAGTTTGATTCCCAGTCAGGGCACATGCATAGGTTGCATGTTTGATCCCTGGTGGGCACATATGGAAGGCAACTGATCGATATTTCTTTCATACATTGATGTTTCTTTCTCTCCCTTCCTTTCTCTCAAAAATAAAGGGGGGCAGGGTGGATAGAATTTTGACAGCTTTAAATAGTGTTAAGAAATTAGTTAAGTTGTTAAGATATCATCATGTAGAGGATTATGTGAATGTATTTTTTCCCTTTTGTAGGGAGGTGGTTGACTCAATGGTTCAGCATTTTAAAGTAACTATATTTGGGGACCGTAGGCCAGTTTATGATGGAAAAAGAAGCCTTTACACAGCCAATCCACTTCCTGTGGCAACTACTGGGGTAAGATATGTGTTCCTTTTTTGGGAAGCTATTCTTTTTGCAATTTCTCATTTTAAATGCATTTGTTACCTTTTTATTTTATTTCAGTCTATATATGTATGTGTATCATTTATCTTTTTTAACTTTTTTGAAATAATTTCAAACTTACAGAAAAGTTGTAAGAATCATATAAAGAACTCATGTACCCTTTACCAAGACTCACCAGTGTTAACATTTGCCACATTTGTTCTAGCATTCTTTCTTTCTCTCCTTTGCTGTCTCTATCTACAGATACCACTATATCTATCTATCTATCTTATTTTTTTCTAAACCATCCAAGGGTAGGTTGCATACATTATGCTTTTTTCTTTTTATTATATTTTTATTGATTTCAGAGAGGAAAGAAGAGGGAGAGAGCGATAGAAACATCAATAATGAGAGAGAATCATCAAGTGGCTGCCTCTTGCACGCCCCCTACTGGGGATCAAGCCTGAAACCTGGGCATGTGCCCTTGACAGGAATAGAACCCAGGACCCTTCAAGTCCCTAGGCCGCCACTCTGTCCACTGAGCCAAACGGGCTAGGGCAGGGGTGGGCAAACTTTTTGACTCGAGGGCCACAATGGGTTCTTAAACTGGACCGGAGGGCCGGAACAAAAGCATGGATGGAGTGTTTGTGTGAACTAATATAAATTCAAAGTAAAGGAGCAGAGGGGAGAGCAAGAGAACCGGATAGAACAGCCGGATCCGGCCCACGGGCCGTAGTTTGCCCACGGCTGGCTAGGGCGATAACTATACTATTAAAAAGCATAATGGCCCTAGTCGGTTTGGCTCAGCAGAAAGAGCATCAGCCTGGGGACTGAAGGGTCCCGGGTTCGATTTCTGTCAAGGGCACGTATCTAGGTTGCAGGCTTGATCCCCTTGCCCTGGTTGGGGCGTGTGCAAAGGCAACCAATCTCACACCAATGTTTCTCTCTCTCTCTCTCTGTCTCTCTCTGTCTCTCTCTCTCTCTCTCTCTCTCTCTCTCTCTCACCCTTCCACCCTCTCTAAAAACCAATGGAAAAATATCCTTAAGTGATGACTTAAAAAAAATTTTTTTAAATAGTACAGTTACCAAATTCACTGAGCTCTACATTGATGTGTGATACTTTTGTCTAATCAGCAACCCATATTCCAGTTTTGTCATTTGTTCCAATACTGTCCTTTAGCATTTTTTTCCCTTTAATAGAGAATCGAGTCCAGATTCATGTTTATATTTAGATTAGATAATCATGTCTCTTTAGTTTTCTTTATTTTGGAACAATTCTTCAGCCTTGCCTTCTTTCTTTAATGGCATTAACATGGTTGAAGGTTGCAGGCAAGTTATTTTTTAGACTGTCCCTCAATCTGAGATTGTCTGATACTTCCTCTTTATTAAATTCTGATTAAGCATTCTTGGCAGGAATTAATATGTGTTCTTTCCTTATCAGTGTATCATATCAAGAAGCACATAGTATGTATTTGTTCCATTAATGGTGATGTTGACTTTGATCACTTGGTTATGTTGTTATCTGCCATGTTTCTCTTGTCAACTTAAGTTATTCTTTTTCTCTTTGCTCTTGGGAGATAACTTTTTGTTTTAAGTGTTTTTATTTATTTTAGAGAGAGAAACATCGATGTGAGAGAAAACATCGATCAGTTGGCTCCCATATGCACCCCGACTTGGGATCAAACCCACAACTTATGTGTGTGCCCTGACCAGGAATTGAACTGGTGACCTTTTGGTACATGGGACAACTGAGCCATTCCATCCAGCCAGAGCAAGATGGTTTTTAAAAAAATTCAAGTAAAATACACATAGCATAAAATTTACCATCTGAGCTATTTTTAAGGATTATTCTATGGAATTAAATACATTCAACAACTGTCACCACCATCCATTTCCATAATTTTTTTCATCTTGTAAAACTGAAACTCTATGCTCATTAAACATTAACTCCCCAATCTCCCCTCTCCTGAACCCCTGGCAACCACCATTCTACTTTGTGTCTCTATGAATTTGACTATTCCCAGTACCTAATATAAGTGGAATTATACATTGTCTTTTTGTTACTGGCTTATTTCATTTATCATAATGTCATCAAGGTTCATCTTTGTTGTCACGTGTATAGGGATTTTCCTTTCTATTTAAAGCTGAATAATATTTCCTCTTGTTTGTATGTGTGTATACATTTTGTTATTTATCCATCTACTGATGGACACCTTTGGGCTATTGCAAATAATGCTGCTATAAATATGGGTACAAATATCTATTCTAATCCCTGCTTTCAGTTCTATTGTGCATATACCCAAAAGTGGAGTTGCTGGATCATATAAATGGTAAATATATTTTTAATGTTTTGAGAAACCACCATACTGTTTTCCATAGCAACTGTACCATTTTACATTCCCACCAACAGTACTTACAAGGGTTCTAAATCATCTACACGCTTGTCAACACTTACTTTCTATTTTGTTGATAATAGCCATCCTAATGTGTATGAAGTCATATCTGATTGTGGTTTTGATTTGTATATCCCTAATTATTAGTGAAATTGAGCATCTTTTCATGTGCTTATGGGCCATTTGTGTATCTTTGGAAAAAGTTCTTTGCCCATTTTTTAAGTGGGTTGTTTGTTGTTGAATTTTAGCTATTTTTTTTCATATATATATATTTTTTTATTGGTTTCAGAGAGGAAGGGAGAGAGAGAGAGATTGAGAGAGAATCATTGATTGGCTACCTCCTGCATGCCCCCCACTGGGGATCAAGCCCGCAACCCTGGCATGTGCCCTGACCGGGAATCGAACTGTAAGCTCCTGGTTCATGGGTTGACACTCAACCATGGAGCCACACTGACTGGGCTTTAGCTATTCTTTATGTATTCTTATCAGATATATGATTTGCAAATATTTCTTAATATTCCATAGGTTACCTTTTCACTTTGTTGCTTTTTTTCTTTGATGTACAGAAGATTTTAATACTGATATGGGTGATACTTTTAAGGATCTTGTTTCTCATTAGACTTCTATAATAATAAAAGGGTAATATGCTAATTAGACCAGACGTCCTTCCTGACAAAGCCAGGGCGAGGGAAGCCAGCCTGGGTCCCGGGTGCCTGCGGGCAGCCCAAGGGAAGCCAGCCCGGGTCCTGCATGCCTGAGGGAAGCCAGGGGAAGGAAGGCCTACTCTTGCACAAATTTTTGCGCATTGGGCCTCTAGTTTTAAATAATTGATGATTCTTGCTTGGAAGGATTATTACTATATAGCAATGATGATTTCCTTCTACATTTATTAGGTAATATTCTATAGCAAGGAAGAGCATTTTCTTTTTTTTTTCTTAATTGATTTTAGAGAGAGGAAAGGAGAGACAGAGAGAGAAACATCAATCAATTTCCTCCCATACACACCCCAACCAGGGATTGAGCCCACAACCTGGGTATGTGCCCTAACCGGAACCACCACCTTTTGGTGACTGGGACAACCAACTGAGCAACACTGGCCAGGGCAGGAGAGCATTTTCTTTTCCCTTATTTATTTATTCTATTTATTTGACAGCTCAAATTGGTTTCTATGTCCTTTTGACATGATCAGCTTTTTCTTTTCTTACTTTTGAGTACTTCCTTACTTTGTGGCACAAGATGTTCCAGGCTCTTTTAATTTTTCCCTGCAGAAATCCTGCAACTTGCTATTTCCGAAAGGAATACTTGTTTCTTTTAGTTGGGGAATGCAGTTTAGAAATCAAAATATGGGAACTGGGTGTACTCATTGCTATATGTGCTTCTAAGCCCTTTCAGTGGACAGAAGTAGGAATTACAAATACGTACATATATACATCCTATATAATAATCCTATATAATCTATATAATAAAGAGGTAATATGCAAATTGACTATCACTCCCACACACAAGATGGCCACCCCCATGTGGACACAAGATGGCCAGCAGGGGAGGGCAGTTGGGGGCAACCAGGCTGGCAAGGGAGGGAAGTTAGGGGTGACTGGGCCAGCAGAGGAGGGCAGTTGGGGGCAATCAGGCCTGCAGGGGAGGACAGTTAGGGGCAACCAGGCCTGCAGGGGAGGGAAGTTAGGGGTGACCAGGCTGGCAGGGGAGGGCAGTTAGGGGCAATCAGGCTGGCATCGGAGCAGTTAGGCGTCGATCAGGCTGGCAGGCCAGTGGTTAGGGGTTGATTAGGCTGGCATGCAGAAGCGGTTAGGGGCAATCAGGCAGGCAGGCAGGCAAGCAGTTGGGAGCCAGCAATCCTGGATTGTGGGATCAGGCCTAAACGGGCAGTCAGACATCCCTCGAGGGGTCCCAGATTGGAGAGGGTGCAGGTTGGGCTGAGGGACACAAACCTCCCCCACCCCCGCATGAATTTCGTGCACTGGGCCTCTAGTATATAAATAAAATGACAATATTATATGTCATACAGTAAACCTAACTTAGGTATCCTGCAAGTCCTACTTCTTGTATACATACAATCTGTATATTGGAACTCATGAGCTCAAACTGATTTTTCCAGTTCCACTTTACCCTTAAGAAATCTTCCTTTACTCCCCACATTGCATATTTGAATCTTCTTTCTTTTTTAAACTCCTGGCTCCCCCAAACACCACAACTTTTACTTATCTGTTCAATCCTACAGTACATGTAAAATAGTTTCAGAATTACTATACCATACCACTACAGGAAAAAAAAACCTGCTAATAAGAGTTTATGGTTTTATTTTGTATGCAGTTCTTTCCTACTCACCCCTCCTTCCCACTCCCAACTGAGAGTATAGTCAGTATACTATATTCAAGAGTTACTTGCATTAGTGTTTTCGTTCTTGTTTTTTTCTTTTGGTATGGCTATATTATTCATTTGAAGTGCATTTGGTTTTATTTGGTTTTGTTTATATTTAGTTTAGTTTTTTCCTTCCAGTCTTATTGATTTAATTTTTAGTTAAAATTTAATTGATTTAATTTAATTTTTAATGTATAGAACTTTATTTAACATGCTTCCAAAAGTTAAAACATACTGAAAAATACACTCTGAATTGTTAATCCTTCTTATTTTCCCCAGTTTGTTTCTTTCCATCCTTTTAAAGTAACCAATTTCTTTGTTTCTGGTTTGTGCTTCTTGTGTTTCTTTTTGCATAAGTAAGCAAATACAAAAAGATTTTTCCATTTTCCCCTTTTTTCTCACATAAAAGGTGACATACTATTTGTAATCTTCTGTACTTTGCCTTTTTTTTTTCACTTAACAGTATAGCTTGGAAATTATTCCATAACAATTCCAAGAGATATTCTGGCATTATGCCTACTACTGATGCTTAATGTGGTGCTAATTGCATTTTTTAATAACATTTAGGCAATTTTCAGTATTTTTTAATGACAAATAATGCTGGCATAAATAACTGTCATTTAAATGTTAGACTATGCATGCATATAAGAGTAACCAACGGATGCAAAACATTGGGGGGTGAGGGCATGTATGGGAGTGGGGTTGGGGGGGCAATGGTAAGATATGTACACATATAATACCTTAATAAAAAAATTAAAAAAAAATAAATGTTAGACTATTTAACATTGAGATTGGTGTGTTTTTTATATTTGCCTTGTTTTCTCTTAAATATTTGTATAAGTTAAACTTTAAAATAATTGTATTTATCTTTTTCAACTTTTACCAGATAACTTTTTTTTCTCATTAACAGGTAGATTTAGATGTTACTCTCCCTGGGGAAGGTGGAAAAGATCGACCTTTCAAGGTGTCAATCAAGTTTGTCTCTCGGGTGAGTTGGCACCTACTACATGAAGTACTGACAGGACGGACCTTGCCTGAGCCACTGGAATTAGACAAGCCAATCAGCACTAATCCTGTCCATGCCGTTGATGTGGTGCTACGACATCTGCCCTCCATGAAGTGGGTGCTTCTGGCTTTTTTCATCTTTAGATTTTAAGTATGAAGGCTTTCCTCCCAAGAGTTATGCAGGCCTCCTTTGGTTAATGTTCAGATGTTGTATATTTTGAATATTTCAGTTGAAAAATAGCATGCAGCCCTACCTCGTTTGGCTCAGTGGATAGAATGTCGGCCTGCAGACAGAAGGGTACTGAGTTCGATTCTGGTCAAGGGCACATGCCTGGGTTGTGGGCTCGATCCCCAGTAGGGGGCATGCAGAAGGCAGCTGATCAGTGATTCTCTCTCATCATTGATATTTCTATCTCTTCCTCTTCCTTCCTCTCTAAAGTCAATAAAAATATATTAAAAAAAAGAATAGCATGCATACAAGTTCATTGATAGATATAAGTTACAGAAAATTCTCTGACGTTTGAAAGTAAATGCACCTTATTCGTTTAGCTATTCTAATGGATATTTTTTAGAAAAATGTCTAACCCTTTCTCCTAAGAGCTATAAATCTTGAGCAACTGATGTATTTTCAGATATAATGCTATAGTTAAATCATCTTGTTTTAAAGGTAATTTCATTGTTTATAAAATAGTATCAAATTGTGTTGAAATTGCTGTTTTAATCACACTAGCATCTCACATGGGTATGTTGTGTGCCTGTGCTTATATAGGTTCAGATAGGCTGTGTCTTTTTTTTTTTTTTCATGTTTTTTTAATTTTTATTGATTTCAGAGAGGAGGGAGAGAGATAGAAATATCAATGAGGAGAGAGAATCACTGATTGGCTGCCTCCTGCACGCCCCCTACTGGGGATCGAGCCCACAACCCAGGAATGTGCCCTTGATCAGAATCAAACCTAGGGCCCTTCAGTCCGTAGGCTGATGCTCTATCCACTGAGCCCTGCCAGCTAGGGCAGGCTTGTGTCTTTTTAAAGAAAAATATTATGTCTTACAAACACGTTTATAGAAATAGCTTTTTGATCAGTAATTATTTAGCATTTTCTAAGATTGGAGCTGTTAACTTTTAAAATTTATTTTTAAGAAAGTACTTTAAATAAAATTTGTTTTTATTCATACTAAAATTAGTTGTAACAATACAGGATTGCAGTGAAGGATACATTTTTTTTTTCCATTAGAATAGCTGCTTTTTGCTTTTACAAATTTGGAAAGTGTTTAGTTTCATATATCCATAATGATAAGCATGATAATTTATGTGCTCTAGACTCACTTGTTCTGCATATTTAAATAATTATATAGGAAGGAAAGGATTGAACATGCCATTTTAATTTTTGTAGATATACACCTGTGGGGCGTTCATTTTTCTCGGCTCCAGAAGGATATGACCACCCTCTGGGAGGGGGCAGGGAGGTATGGTTTGGATTCCATCAATCTGTTCGTCCTGCCATGTGGAAAATGATGCTTAATATTGATGGTAAGGGAATAAAACCATATTCTGTATTGGATAATTGATTTCTGTATGGCCTGTTTGTGTGTTTAATGTGTCTATGTGCATTTTATGTATAATTATATGTACTAGTAATATTTGGACTTACATTAAGACAAAATAGAAAACCTTTATATTTATATTACATTTCATTCAGAAAGCCTTTACACAGAACTTGTCCTGGTTTGCTACTAAAGCAAGTTTAAAAGCTTTGACATGATCATCTGAGTAATCTTCTATTGTCCTTTTAAATCTAAGTCAGTATTTCATTATGAAATACATATTTTACAGGAAGAGAAGACTGTTGGTCATGGTGACCCCTGGCATTATGCCTACTACTGATGCTTAATGTGGTGCTAATTGCATTAATTTTAGGTGTTTTTTATCTATATTTGAACTTATATAAAAGAAGAGAGAATAGTATGAGAAACTGCCACCTTTATAGTCATTATCCAAATTGTCAGTATTTTTCTACCTTTGCTTAAACTGTCTCCATTCCTTCCTCTACTGTAGTATTTTTAAGTAAAATCCCAGACTCTTATTTTGTCCCTACTAATTCAGTATGTATCTCTAAAAACATGGATGTTTTCTTACACAGTCACAATGCCATTATCATATATAAGAAAATTGAAAATAATAATTTATTTGTGGCCTCTAATACTCTGTCTAGACTCAGATTTCCCTGATTGTTTCAAATATATTTTTATAGTTAGTTGGTTCTAATCAGGATCCAAATAAGATTCACACATTACATTAGGCTTTATGCCTTTCTTATCTATTCATTTTATTTATTTATAAATATATTTTTATTGATTTCAGAGAGGGAGAAAGAGATAGAAACATCAGTGATGAAAAAGAGTCACTGATCAGCTGCCTCCTGCATGCCCCACACTGGGGATCCAGCCCACAATCCGGGCTGAATTGAACCCGGGACCCTTCAGTCCGCAGGCTGATGCTCTATCCACTGAACCAAATCAGCTAGGGCGACTGAGCTATTTTTCATCCATCTTCTCAATGTTTCAATTTTTCATTATTAAATATACAGTTTCTAGCCTGGCCAGCATGGCTCAGTGGTTGAGCTTGGACCCATGAACGAGGAGGTCATGGTTCGATTCCAGTCAAGGGCACATGCCTGAGTTTCGGGCCGGATGCCCAGTAAGGGGCGTGCAGGAGGCAGCCAATCAATGATTCTCTTTCATTGATGTTTTTTCTGTGCCTTTTAAAAATGTAGTAGTCCCATTTCTTTCCCTCTTGTTTTATTTTGTCTGTTGGTTTTTTTGGTGTTTTTTTTTTTTTTTTTTTTTTTTTTTTTCCTATTGGCTTGTTGTCAGGTGTCCTATAGAATATCCAAAAACCTGGATTTGTCTTTTGTTTTCTTGTGGTGTGATTACTTTGTTCCTCTGTCCTTTATATTTCCTTAAAATGAAAGTTGGCCCTTGAGGCTTGATTCAATTCTGGTTCAAAATACTTTTTTATAAGTGCTTCATATTGTATCAGTATTTAATGGTCCCATTTTTTTTAAATGACACAATAGGCATGATCTCTCCATTAAAATTTCCCAATCAGCCTTTCAGTTTCTAATATTCCATTCATTGATCATTGTTACCTGAACTATTTATTTTACTAGGCACTGTCAACTTATATTTTTTCTAATTCTGTTATTCCTTTTGTATTAGATGGAATTCTTATGTGGAAAATCATAATGTCCTATTGCTAATTCATTAGTCTTTGATAGCTTTCCAGCACAGCAGGATGTTCCAGGCTCATCTTATATTTCTTACCCTATACCTGGAATCAGCCATTCCTCCAAGGATCCTTGGTTCTTTCTAGATCAGTACATAGTTTCCTCATTATTTTCAGCTGCATCTGCCATTGTGGAGATATGTCATTGAGGGGATATATTTCAAGAGTCCCCTTTAATTGTATGCCATTTCAGAACATCATTTCATATATATACATATAGATTTTTTTTAAGATAGATTCCAGGAGTGAGGTTGATGAGTCAAGGGCAAATGTATTTGTAATTTTCATTGTTATTGCCAGATTGCCCTCTACCAAGATTGTAAATACTTATTTTGCATAAGTGATTGAGACTACCTTTTTCCTTATGCCTTTGCCTCTACAGGTGTCAAACTAGATTTTTGTCAATAGGATTTACAAGACATAGTTTCACTATATGCGTTTGTTTTCCATTTGAACATTTTCACATATGTAAGGGCCGCCTTTCTTTTTCTGTTAACTGTTCGTATCCTTTGCGCTTTTTTTTTCTGTTGGATGTTTGGTCTCCTCATTTACTGAGCTTTCTCAATTGAGATGTGAATTACAGATGGTATTCTTTGTTGTTGTCTTTTGGCCTTTGCTACAGTCTTGTTTTTTTTTTTTGCTTTTTGCCACATAGAAATTTATCCCTGTGTGTGTGTGTGTGTGTGTGTGTGTGTGTGTGTGTGTGTAGACAAACACTTAAAAGTAGTGATCAATAATTTCTCTTATGACTTTTAATATCTAATAGCACTAGTCTCATTTTTTTTTCAGGTTTTTCTAGGCCATTTTTATTTATTACCATATAAGCTTTAGAAACACCATGTCTAGATCCAATAGAGTGGAGGATGGGCTATTATTTTTATTGAGATCTCATATTTATAAATTAAGTTAGGACAAATTGGTATATTTAAAATATTGAATCTTTCTGTCAAAGAAAATAGTATGTCATTGCATTTGTTCAAGATTACTTTTGTTTTCTTTAGGATGTATTAAAGTTTTTCTCACATAAAATTTGCACATTTCTTGATATTTCTGGACGTCCCCCCCCCCCTATTTTTGCTACTAAATGAATTTATAGATTCTAACTGGTTATTGTTTATATAAATGAAGGCTTTTAAGTTCTATATACTGACCTTTCTCTCTGCCTTACTGAATTCCATTATTGTTTATAGTAGTTTTTTAAGTGACTTTCCTAGTTTCTAGGTTATCATCATTTCATCTGCAGATAGTGATAGGTTTACTCTTCCTTTGGATTTTTATACCTCTCCATCAGGTTACACTGACTAAATATTTAGACAGGACAATTTAAACATTAGTGATTAATGGGCATCCTCTTTTTATTCCTGACTTTAGAAAGAATACTTCCAAAGTTTCTGCATTAAGTATAATGCATACATATATGTATGTATAGGAGGATCTGTTGCTTCCTATTAATTAGTTTCCTTTTTTTTTTTATTGCTTTTTTACAGAGAGGAAGGGAGAGGGATAGAGAGTTAGAAACATCGATGAGAGAGAGACATCGATCAGCTGCCTCCTGCACACCTCCTACTGGGGATGTGCCCGCAACCAAGGTACATGCCCTTGACCGGAATCGAACCCTGGACCCTTCAGTCCACGGGCCGACGCTCTATCCACTGAGCCAAACCAGCTAGGGCTAGTTTCCTATTTTTTGAAATTTTGTCTATTTCTGTTATTTTCCCCATTTCTTATTTTGTATGTTTGTACCTTGTCCTTAATTTTACTCTTGATTAGGAGAGGTAGTAATTTTAATCAATTGATTTTTTTTTTACCCCCACCAGCAAGAACTCTGGAAAATTGTTTTCAGCTTTCTGGCTTTTTTTTTAACATTCTTAATTTCTGCTTTTAGCTTTATATTTTTTCCCTCTACTTCAGTTAATTTAGTTATTTTTGTAACTTTTAGAGCTATATTAGTAGCTCATTTACTTCCATTTTTTTCTTATTGATAAAAGTATATAAAATAATAAATTTTCTTCTGATCTCTGTTTTAGCTATATTCCAAACACCACAGATTTTATTTGTATTTGCCCTATTACCTAAATGTTTTTTGAGAGACTTATTAAATTTTCAGATTGAAGATCTCTTTATTTTCTGATTTTGTTATAAATTTCTCATTTTATTGTGGTGTTACTCAGAGAATGTGTTTTGTAATTTCTAATGTTAGAATTTGTTGAGGTATTTTTTGTAGCCTAATATGTAGTCAATTTTTATAAAAATTCAATAGCTATTTAAAAATTGGGTATTAGCCCTGGCAGGAGTGGCTCAGTTAGTTGGTTAAGGATCATCCCATGCTCCAAAAGGTCACTGGTTTGATTCCCCAGTCAGGGCACATGCCCAGGTTGTGGGCTCTATTTCCAGTAGGGGATGTGCAGGAGGCAGCCAGTCAATGTTTCTCTCTCCCTTCCTCTTTCTCTAAAATCCATAAGAACATTTAAAAAGTAAAAGTAAAGAATATTTGCCCTACCCAGTTTGCCTCAGTGGATAGAGCATTGGCCTGGAGACTGAAGGGTCCTGGGTTTGATTCTGGTCAAGGGCACATGCCTGAGTTACTGGCTGGATCCCCAGTGGGAGGCATGCAGGAGGCAGCCGATCAATGATTGTCTCTCATCATTGATGTTTCTGTCTCCCTCATCCTTTCACTCTCTGAAATCAGTAAAAATACATATGTATATTTTTTTTAAGAAGGGATATTCAATTATTTGGGTAGAGTTAAATGAATATCCATCAGCACTACCATTTTGATTGTTATTTAGATCATTTATTCCCTTATTTATTTTTGTGTACTTGTTCTCTCAGATTGGGAAAAATAAATTTAAATTTTTTATTATTGTGTTTCTGCTCTTTTTTAAAAAATCTGCTATCATTTCTCCTTTCTTAATGTTGCTGGTATACTAGTATTATAGGGAACATAAACATACATGTTTTCTTCATTGTGAATTGTATCTTTTACAATGGTAAAATGACTTGTTTTAGTACTTTTTGACCAAAGTCTGTCTTCATTATCTAAATAAAGGATTATAATCTATGTTTTTGTGAACCATATTCTGTTCATTCATTTATTTTATTTATTGATTAGGAAGGGGGAAAGAAGTGAGGGGAGAGAGAGAAAAAGAGATTTGTTGTTTCACTTATTTATGCATTCATTGGTTGCTTCTTGTATGTGCCCTGACGAGAGATTGAACCCAAAACCTTAGCCTATCGGACAATGCTCTAATCAACTGAGCTACTAGACCAGGCCCTAAATTTTCATTTCTTTTAAATTTTTAAATATTTTTTGAATCACAAATACATCTTGACAACAGCATACAGGGGTTTTTTGCTCTGGGGTCAGTCCAAAGCTTTTTTTCTGTTAATGGATCAGTTGAGCCAGATAGATAGGAATAACATACATGTTTCATAGTAGTTGTGTCAAATTATTTTGTTATATTTTCTGATTATGTATGTTTTTTAAACTAAGTGGCCTATTTTGTGCTTTTTTAACTATAGTTTTGAATTAAGAAGGTTTTTTTCCCTACAAGTGATTACCTTTATACTTATAACTTCATATAATATTCAACTTCCTTTAGTTTTAATATGTTTTTTATGTTTCAACTGGTCTTCAACTTTCTTTTTTAAAGCAGTGTCTTTTGTTTTCCTTATTGAGTAACAATTGTATTAGCTTTATTTTCTTCTCTTTCCTCCCTCTCCTTTACAAACTAGTTTTAGCCATTATAGCATTGTTTTATTCATTATAATTTTACTTAATTTTTTTTTATTGTTGACAGTATTATAGGTGTCCCCAGTATCCCTCTCCCTCTTTGTCCCCCTCCAACCACCCCCTCCCCACCCCAGGCCTTCACCACACTATTGTATGTGTCCATGGGCTATGAATATATGCATATAAATTGTTTGGTTAATCTCTTTCTGTCTGGATCTGTCAGTCTGTTCTAAGCATCCATGCCTCTGGACCTATTAATTTTTTTTACATTTTTACTACTTGACTCTCAACTTTGACTATCTATTACTATAAGGTGCAATCAGTGAGTTTATTCTATTTTTATGTTTTCTACTCCTGTCATTCGTTTTTTGTATGTATTATGATTTCTATAGTGTTAGATTGTGTAACCGTTACATTCCATTCTGTCATAAGTATTTCCATTTGTTTTAATCTTAAACCTACAATTAAATATATTGGTCACTACCAGTCTTTTCCTGACATTTTTCCTGTCATCTCTTAGTTGCAGTGTGTCCTCAAGTTGTTTCTTCAAGAAGGGCTAATATGAATAAAAGCTGAGTTTTTGCGTTTTGTCTATAGCCTATTCCTAAAGGACTGCTTGGCTAGCCATAAAATTATTGACTCTTACTTTCTTGAGTTACCTTATAGGTATTTTTCTACTGTCTTCTGACAGTGAATGTTCAGTAGAGAAGTATGATGTCAGCTTGATTTTTTTTCCTTTTATAAGTATTTTTCATAATTGTTTTATTAGATTATTTCTCAGTATTGACTGTTTTGGGTCAGTTTTATTTTAAAACATGTGATTTCCTTTGAAAATGTAAATTTAAGTCTTTTATCTTTTTTAATAAAATCTATCATTTTCTTTTAAAAATGTTCTGTACTATTTGCTCCTTACTGTGCCTTTTGTGGTGTAAGTTTTTCCATGTACTAGTTGTAGTTTAGTCTTCATCTTTTTAATTAAAAAAATTTTTTTTTCTTTCATTTCTTACATGAGTTTGTAATGCTTATTTTATCTTCTCCTGTTGACTGGCTGTCTCCTGAGTTCTTAAATTTCTGCCCTGAGATCTTTCATCATAGCTGCATTAAAAATCTTTGAGTTAATTTTCATCTACTTTGTGGTGATATTTTCTGTTGCATTTTCTTCATCAGGGATGTTGTGCTGCCTCTTTACACTTTCTTTTGGTATTTTTGTATGGAACGTATCACTTTTTTGTTATTCACATTTAAATGATACTAGTTTTTCCAAGCCACCTGTTAGAAGAGACTAAGTGGGAGGGAAAGGGGGGATAGAACATTAGGAGCAAGGTAGTTTTCTAGGTTTCTCTGCTCAAGACCTCTGTCCTGTTGCTCTGATGGATTCTTTCTTCAAAATATAACCACATTTCCTTTGCATCTCAGTAATTTAGGCATTTAAAAGATAGGAATTGCCAGCCATGAGTTCCACTAGGTCCTTACTAGCTTCTACTAATACAACTTCTGCTTTTTAAAGTACCTGCCCAAATGTTAACAATTAAGAGAATTTATGGAGGTTGTACAGGAGGTCTTTGTACTATTCTTTTAACTTTTTGTAAGTTTGATGTTACAAAAGAAAAGTGCATGCCTTGCTTTTAGAAGGGTAGTCCTGTCTGAGATCTGTCACTTAGTTTCATGACACTTTCTACACCTCCTTTCTCTACCTCCTTCTGAGATTTCCCCCATTCAATTTCAGTTCTAAACATTACAGTTCCCATTTAGGATAGGACTCTCTTTCTGGGAATTAAAATTTACTGGTTGCCCACTAGACTCCTTTCATACTTCCTGTCCTCTCTTGCATAGGTTCTTGGGGCCATATTTGCAAGCACTTGGGGCCATATTTACTTATAATTTGGCATTTTCAGGTTTTTATTGTCTTAAAAGTTCACTAAAGATGTAGACTTTTTTTCTTTTCTTTTTTTTAACATTCTCTTTGTAGCTCTGTTGAAGAAAGTGGGGAATTCTGGAAATAAGTTGATGCTATTTTCCTACTGAAACTTAAAGTTCAACTTTGGATATTATTAATAATCTCTAGATAACCCATTGGTCAAAGAAATCACAATGAAATATTTAAATATTTGGAACTGAAGGGTAATGAAAATGTACATACTGGTATGATTAGCTAAAGCAATGGTTAGAGAGAATTTAAAACCTTAAACGTTATTAGAAAAGAAGAAAAGTAGCAGTGGCATACCCATTCATCTCAACAAGTTAGAAAAATAACAGAAAAATAAATGCAAAGAAAAATATAAGGAAATAAGGAAATAAGAGTTAAAAACAGAATTAATGAATCAGTAAACAAATTTACCTCTCTCCTGTAGGTAGGAAGACTTCAAAGGTATTTAAGAAGGATAGTGACATGATCATATTTGTTTTCCAGAAAGAGACCTCTGGCAGCAGTGTGGAGAATAGATAGAGGAGAAAAAGCTAATCTGAGAAGCCAGTTAGGAGGCTTTTTCAATCACTAGTTCAGGTAAGAGATGGTGATGGTCTAATGTGGGATGGAGAGGAAGGAACATATTACAAGAATTAAGTTTAAAAAAAAAAAAAAAAAAAAAAGAGGTTTAAGAACCATGTCCAGAAAAAAACTTGGGTATAGTTACTGGCACATGGAACTGATTGGAAATGAATAGACCAGAGGGGTTTATTAGCTTCTTTAAGGAATTGTTTTTGGAAATAAACCTCTAGCCTGGTTTATTAGTTAGGTTCAACTAGAGAAGCAGAACCAGTAGGAGATATATATGGAGAGAGATTCGGCTTACACTAGGTAAGTCTGAAATCCTTAGGGTAAGCTGTCAGGAAGGGCAGGTTGCATCTCATGGGCATGGGCTGAAGCTGCTATCCATAGATAGAATTTCTTTTCTCTCTCTGGGAGAAACCTCAAGCCTGCTTCTAAGGCCTTTCAACTGACTGAATGAGGCCCACCTATATTATTCCAGGATAATCTCCTTAATATCAACTGATTATGGACTTTAATTACATCTGTAATATATCTTCACAGCAACAGCTAGATTAGTGTTTGATTGAATAACTGGCAACTAGTTTAGCCAAATTGACACATTGGGGAAAAAAACATGCCTTGCCTGCAAAATCCTGTGATTATTCAACCTTTTAAACAGCTTTTATGTTCCCAAATCTCAGGCTCATTATCTGTGCTGTGTTATAAACTAGCTTTTAAAAAGGGCATACTCGCCAACGTACTTTCATAATAGTGACTCATTCATACCAGGTATCAATGGTTATGCTGTCAACTGAATATGGGAGATAGATCTGCTGTTGCTGGTTAGTTGGCAGTGTACACCATGTATAAAAATAGATAAATTGTTTATATATCTAAAGCGTGAGGATTCTTTGAGACATATGGATAAAGAAATTTAGTATGTAGTTGGAAATGCAGGTATGAAAATCTGTAGTGGTAGGAGTTAAAAATAAAATTTTGGACTCCTCAGTATATAAATCCATACTTGAATTGTAGAAATGGAAAAACTTCTTAAGGATAGTATTTAGATTAAAAATATATGAGAAGGATAATGCTATGGAGAATACTGGCATTTAAGGAAGGAAGAAGGACCAGTGACCAATTAACATTTCCCACAGGCAGTATGAGAGCCAAAAAAGTGGTTTCAAGAGAAAAAACATTCAGAGTAGATGAATTCACAGTTAAGCAGTGGAAGCTTTTCCAACAAAATCAAGAGTAAGACGAGGATGTCAGTACTATGATATTTAGTAACTATTGTGTTTGCTAACTTCTGTTCTTCTTACAGGTTTCAGTCTACATGTTACTTCCTTAAGAAGCAGTATTTGACACCCTTCACCCCCCCAAGTCTGAGTTAGGTATTTCTCTTATGTATTCCCATAGCACAGTGTATTTGCCCTGTAATAGCATGTGTCACCCTGAATGACGAGTTTTATTGTTCTGTGTCTCCTATTAGAATTAAAGCGTTTTGAAGCTAATCTTTTTCACCAATGTATGTAACCTCCAGGCCTAGCACAGTTCTTGGTCATATTAAGCAAAGAGTAAATAAAACCAAGAGCATAGAGGAGGAGCATCCAAATAAGCCTGGAAAATTAGAAAAAAAATGTTTGTAGAAGTAAATGATGTCTTAACTGAGCACTAACAAATGTGATGAGATCAAGAATTTGGATTGAAAAGGAGGTACACAGAAATAAAAAATTTTATTCAAAGACATAAGAGAAATACTAAATGAATGAAAGGTAGCTTATTGAGAAGACTCAATTTGATATGTTAGTTCTCCCACAATTAATCTATAAATACAATTTTAATTAAAATCCCAATAGGGATTTCTTGAAAAGTTAATGTTAAGATTTATATGATACTTACCTAGCAGGAGAGAGACCATGATCAAGAAGGTGGTTTTCCCAGGGCGAGCCTTATCTATAGCACTCCAGATGTGTTGACCCCTGCGATTTCCCCAAATGTGGGAAACTCGACTGCATAATTTGTGGTAGTGGGGGGGGGGGGTTTATATGAAAAAATTAATGACCAGGAAAAGCCAGTATAATTTTATTTTACTTTTGTGACCAGTTTAATATAAGGAAACCAATGTGATAATCACATTACCCCTATTTATCTTTCCTTAATGATATTTAAAGCATTTGTGAGAATCTTTATATTGTACTTTGAAAAATACGATCAAGATCGAATTAAAAGCCAGTATAATTTCTAAAAAAAATAAAGCGGAAGGAATTGCCCTCCTTATTTTAAAACTATAACAATTATAACATACTGCTTTTAAGTGCAGAGACAGATAAATTAATGAAGTAGAATATAGAGCCTAAAAATAAACCACGTGTGTTTATATGGAAACTTTGTAAAGTCTGTCTCTAACATCAAAATATAAATTTATAAATCATAATAGAAAATACAGATAAACTTGGCTATATTAATCCATTAATGTTAAAAACAAAGTTGGGGCAGAGCAAATAGCAAAAAGATATGTTACTTAAGAAAATTCACAACAGAAAAAAGTATATACTGGGTACATGCAAATGCAGTAAAATGATCAAAACCTAGATGAGACAAATACATCCCAATTTCTGGATAGTAGTTGGTTCCCTTTAAGTAGAAAGTACAAAGAGGAATGGAATAGGTTGGTTGGGGTAGGGAGAAAAGATAGACCTGAAAGCCTGCATATTTCAAGAAAAATGTGAGAATATATTTATTTGTGCCATTGTAAAGCAAAGAAATCAGAAGATTGATAGTATTTTTTTAAAGATCTATATGAAATTTTAATGAAATGAAAATAAAGCCTAAAATTGTAAATGAGTTTATTTTTTAATTGTGGTAATATGTAATGCTATGAGAAATGAGTGAAAATACTGCACTGACCCCCCTTACTTGCTTATATTTCCTTTTTTGTTTCTGTGTGATACTGATTTTGCAAACCTTACATTTGGTATATTGCACTGAGTTTAAGACAGCCTTTATTGAACATGAAATCTACTGGAGAAGACTGGTATTCAGCAATATAATGAGTACTATGAAGAAGTACTGAATGCAGTGGGAGCATATAACACATGGATCCATTCTAGTCTCAGGAACATTTTTTTGAGAAAGTGACAGACGAAAGCTAGGTGAAATTGGTGGTAAAGATAAGCATGGAAGAGTACTCTGAGAAATAGAGCAATTTAATTCTAATTGTGTGACTTAATCTTATCTTCAAAATGATTGTTCTCATGGTACTTAATATTCTCTCAACTGCATAATTAAAATTAAACTTACTTAATTTTTTCTAAGACTCAAAGAAGGTTTTTTTTTCACCTTTCATCTCTGAAATTGAGAGATGTCTTACACTTGATGGTTTGTCAGTTTACTAGTAATTGTCAAGTTTCTTTATCAGGTTACATAGAATCAATATATGCCCTACCTTCATTAGCATCTTAGATTCAATGAAATGTGGAATTTATTTTTAATTTAGCTGCTTTTAGGCCAAATTCATTTTCAACTTTCATTTTACTATTGTAATTCACACATTTTAAGAGCATCACAATAAATCTGGTGTTCATTAGTGTTTTCTCCCTTAAGATATTTTTATTTACCTCTTAGTATATACCAGATAGAATGCTAAGGGTTTTACATGAATTATCTCATACAAACTCCACCACAGTTGTATGAGTTAGGTGATACCGCCATTGAAGTTTAGAGAGTTAAAAATCTCTAAACTTTCTCTAAAATGGCTTTCTCTCTCTAAGGTCACATAGTTTATATTTTATATTTAAATAGTTTACATGTGATATAACCTATTAAACCTATACTTGAATGTAACTAAAGTTAACATTTAAGGCTCAAGGTCACATAGTTGATATTTAAAAGATTGAGGTCAACTGTTCTGACTCCAAAGCTTATGCTGTGAATATTCACAGCTCTCTGCTGTATTCCTTTAAGAAGCAAGATTTCTGGCAGACAAATGTCAGACCCACGACAGCTAAACTGAGAAATGTTATTTTATCTTTATTTACTTTTTTCTGTGCTTTTCAGTAAAAAGCTTTCTATAACACATTAACTGCATTTTGCTCCTAGAAGAAAGTAATCAGAAAATACAAGTGGTTGTAAAATATAAGTGGTTAATAAATTATTAAATTGTGATTTATTCTGCTTAAGAGTCAAAAGTTCTTTGTAAGGAAAACAAATTTTTAGTAATTTATTAATCACAATATTAGTGTTGCTTGCTTCATATGTTTGTCTTGAATTAAGGTATAACATCTCTAAGATTAAGAAGTATTTTTATTTTTACACTATTCATATTAGTCTTCTCAGAAGTAGATCAAAGGAGAGCATTTCTTTAGGGTGAAAATAAAGTCTGAACCTTCTACATGAGGTCAAGCAGGGCCAAGTATAGATATCTATCAGGCTTACCCAGTCTATCCTCATATTAGAAGATCAGTATGATGGCTGCAGGATTCTCAGTGACAGTCTTCATCAGATGTTTCTTGATTCACCCTGTTCCAGTGTGGTCCAAGCATGCCCTTCATATTTGATGCACAGCTGTCTTATTGGGATAACACTTCACTATTTCCCTGGGGAATTTTGTCTTTCTCCTAAATTAATCTGTTTTTGCATCCCCTTTCTTCCTTCACCCCCCCCCTTTTTTTTTTTAACATATTTTATTGATATTTCATAGAGAGGAAGGGAGAGGGATAGAGAGCTAGAAACATCGATCAGCTGCCTCCTACACACCCCCCACTGGGGATGTGCCCGCAACCAATGTACATGCCCTTGACCGGAATCGAACCCGGGACCTTTCAGTCCGCAGGCCGATGCTCTATCCACTGAGCCAAACCGGTTTCGGCTCCACCCCCTTTTTTAATGTTTAGAAGTTTCATGAGAAAAGGTCACACAGCAGGCAATTTTTTTGACACTTTACACAAACTGAGAAGGTAGTTTAGCTGGGTTTTTATGTTGGAAATAATTTTCCTTCATAAATTTGAAAGCAGTGCTCCTTTTTTTTTTTTTTTTTTTTAACCCTCACCTGAGGATTGCGTTTTTGTTGTTGTTTTTTAATTGATTTTAGAGAGAGAAACATCCATCAGTTGCCTGTTCCCTGACCAGGAACTGAACTGACAACCTTTTGGTGTATGGGACGACGATGCTCCAACCAACTGAGCCACCTAGCCGCAACTAAAGCAGTGCTCCATTTTTAAATAGCTTTAGTGAGGCTTAATTTACATAACATAAAATTCACCCATTTTAAGTGTATGTCTGTTGTCTTTTTGTTTCCCTTGTTTTGCTTTACTTTCTGGAAAATTTCCTCATCTTCATCTTGTAACCCTCTATTCACTTTTTCTTTTATGCTAACATGTTTTTAATTTCTAATAGTTTTTTCATTGCCTGAATGTTATTTTATTACACATACTATTCTTGTTTCATAAATGTAGTGTTCTCTCTTACCTGTGAGAATAATTTATTTTGGTGTCTCTATCCTTCACATTCTTATTTTTCCTCCATATATATATATTTTTTACCTGTCTTCCACTTTGGAGGCTTTTCTCAAATATGTCCTAGCCTTGAATATTTTACCCATGATTCAGTGGGAGTATAAACACTGACTAGAAACTCTGAATACATCGATAGGGCCTGTTGACTGAGTTTCTTCATTGGGTAATTTCAATGGGGAACCTATAACATTCGAACACTTGGATCTCTCCTCTTGGCTAATCAAGTTACCCGAACGAGTCTTCCAAATTCCTGCCTGAGGGTTACCTTTTTGCCTACCTTCTGGAAACCAAGTTGGGGATTCTGGGTTGGGGAATGTCTGCAATTAGCATTTACTATTTATAGTTATTTAGTTCCTTGTTTTTGGATTAGTCCTGTGCTTTCAGTTGTACCAGATATCCTCTCTCCAAAGAACCTTTTACTTTTTCCAGACATTAAAACTCCAGACTTATGCAGGGATGAAGAGGCAGTTGCTCAGTAATGTGGCGCTAGACAAGGGATCTAGGACTTTACCTGTTCTTCAGTTTTTCTGCACCTCCATCCTTCTGTCATCAGTTTCAGAGGTACCTAGTACTGCCACATCTTGTGCTTTTTGAGAATTCTATAATGTAAATGCTGTTGTTTCTTATCATTCCCAACATAGGATTTCATTTTCTTGAATCTGCTGTCAGTTACAACTTGTCAACTTGCTTTTCATCTTCTGAAATGTTGATGCACTTCCTGTTTTCTGTTCTCCCCTTTTTCTAGATTCATGTCTTTATTTTTTTTTTTTTATTTCTTACTATAGTTATAGTGGAGTTTGGGAAGGAATGAAATGAGCTCCTTGTAGTTAACTAGATCTGTTCTTAAAAAGGCAGAGGCTTTTTATGTTTCCTTTCTAAATTCCAACCCTGTCTAGTAGGTACTTAATGTTTAAATGGATGATTAAGTCTTGTTTGACATCTATAAAACTCAGTTGGTAACAAATTTGTACTGGAGGCTTGGTTTCTTGCCACATGGACCTCTCAATAGGGCTGATTAAGTCTCCTCATGACGTTGTACCTGGCTTTCTCTGAAGCAAGTATTCTAAGAGCAAGACAGAAGCTGTAATGACATTAAGGCCTAGCATTGAAAGTTACATTCTGCCATTTTTATAATAACCTGTTAGTTACACAGATCAGATGTATTCAGTGTAGAAGAGACTTACAAATAGGTGCATATCCTACAAGGCAAGACTTATTAGGGACCACTTTGGAGACTGTCACACAAAGCTCTTGTTCTAAGCTAGAAAAAGAACACATTAAATCCCAAAGTAAGCAGAAGGTAAGAAATAATAAAGATCAGAGCAAAATTTAAATAGGAAACAAACAGTACAAACAAACAAAAGAAGCCAAAAGTTGGTTCTTCTTTAAATATTAATAAAATCAATAAATGGTTAGCAATACAACTTAAGCACAACTTTATAAAAATTTACTCAAAAGGAAATATGAATAGCCTTGTATCTATTAAAGAAATTAAATTCATAATTCTTTCTAACAAAACCCCAGTCCCAAATTATTTCAATGTTTGTTAAATGTTAGAATGTTCTCTAACATGTAAGAAAAAATACCAATCTTGCACAAATTCTTTCAGAAAACAAGATAAGGCAAGGCTTTTAACTCTATTTATTTTTGAAATAATACTTTATTGTCAACTCAATTTTATAAGGCTGGTATACCTCTGATACTGACACCTGAGAAAAAAATATTAAATCCTCTTAACAGAAATCATTTGACACATTTTAACATTCTCTTACAACAAACTAGCAATAAAAGTAAACTTCCTGAACATGATCAAAGAAAGCCTCTACAAAAATACACAGGCATTGCCGAAACCGGTTTGGCTCAGTGGTAGAGCGTCGGCCTGCGGACTGAAGGGTCCCGGGTTCGATTCCGGTCAAGGGCATGTACCTTGGTTGCGGGCATGTCCCCAGTGGGGGGTGTGCAGGGAGGCAGCTGATCGATGTTTCTCTCTCATCGATGTTTCTAACTCTCTATCCCTCTCCCTTCCTCTCTGTAAAAAATCAATAAAATATATATTAAAAAAAAATACACAGGCATCATCATAGTAAATAGTAAAAAGATTTAATGCTTTTGAAGTTCAAGAACAAGGATCCTTGCTCTTACTACTTCTATTCAATATTGTGCTGGAGGTCCAGACCAGTGCAGTGAAGCAGGAAAAATAAAGGCATAATATTGTGAAGGAAGAAAATTTTTTAAATATATTTTGATTTTTTTTTACAGAGAGGAAGGGAGAGGGGTAGAGAGTTAGAAACATTGATAAGAGAGAAACGTTGATCAGCTGCCTCCTGCATACCCCCTACTGGAGATGTGCCCGCAACTAAGTTACATGCCCTTGACCGGAATCAAACCCGGGACCCTTCAGTCCGCAGGCCAATGCTCTATCCACTGAGCCAAACCGGTCAGGACAGAAATATTTCTTTTTACAGAAGTCATAATCATAATTGTCTACATATAAAATCTTAAGGAATCTACCCTCAAAAAAAAAAACTATTAGAATTAATAGATGAACTTATTAGCAAAGTCATAAGATACAGTTTGCATAAACAAAAATTAACACTAGCAATATAACAAGAAATAATGTCAGTATTCAACAATTGGGGAAAATGAAAAAAATGTATGTACCATTTATAAGAATATGAAAAAATACGTTTAGGAATAGGTTTAAAGAGATGTGTGCAAGGCCTCTACACTGAAAGCTCTAAGGCATTCCTAGAAAAGATAAAGATAAATATCATGTTCTTGGACCAGAAGACTCAAATTGTTAAGATGTCCATTCACCCCGAGTTGATTTATAAATTTAACACAATCTCAAAATCTCATAAGGCTTTTAAAAAATATAAATTGGCAGGCTGATTCTTAAGATTTGCATGCAAATGGCAGAGAACCTAGAATAGCCAAAACCATCTTGAAAAACAGGAGATTTATATGACCTGATTTCAAGACATGTTTTAAAACTACAGCAATTAAATTTTTTTAAGTGTGAAAGGAGGGTAAAACATGGACATATAATTAAGTTATAGAATAGCTAGAGATACAACACTTGGCCAAAAGGCTGAGAAGCAATTAGAATAGCTACAGAAATAGATCCACTCATGTGGCTGATTGATATTTGACAAAGGGGCCAATATAATTCAATGGGGAAAAGAATAGTCTATTCAAATGATTCTAGAACGACTGGATGTTTGTATGAAAAATAAACATTAACCCTTGTTTCACACCATACTCAAAAATTAATTGAAAGTGTATCACAGTCAAAACAAAAACTAACACTGGGAAACTAACAGGAAAAATGTTCATATTCTTGGAGTAGGCAGATTTCTTCATATGTATATTGGAAACCTCATCTAAATGAAAACCTTCTCCTAAGAACAATTAAGATGAAAAAGGCAAGCTACTTTACCTTTACACTTAAGATGCCAGGAGAAAACATTTGCAAAACTTGTATGTGGACAAAACACTTGTATCAAGAAGATATGAAAAATGCATATCTCAGACCATTTTTAAAAGTAGTCAAAAGCAGGTACTTAACAAAAGAAAATATGTGAATGGACAATAAGCACTTCACACCCACTAAATTGGAGTAACTAGAAAAGGTAGGAATGTAAAATTACACAACTACTTTGAAAAATATTTTGGCATATTTTAACATATTTAATCATTCATTTGCCTTATGGTCCACCAATTCTGTTCCTAGGTCTTTCCCTAAGAGAAACGAAAAATTAGGTTGATACAAAAAATAATAATTTATACAATGGTTTGGATGAATCTTAGCTAAAATGTTCAAAAGAAGTCAGACACACAGTAGTACATACAGTATAAATTGCATTTATATAAAAAATTGCATTTATATGAAATTTTGGAACCAGTTAATCTATTCTAAAAATAATCAGAAAAGTGGTTGTCTGGGGCAGATGGAGGAAGAAATGATTACATTGGGGGCAGGAAAGTACTTTCTGGGGTGGTGTAAATGTTCTGTCTTAATTGGGGTGGTAGTAGCATAATTGTATACGTTTTTCAAAATCATTGAACTTTACACTTAAGATGTATTTTATTGTATGTAAACTATACTTCAAAATTGCTTTTAAAAAATGAGATATCACTACACACCCACCAGAAATGCTAAAAGTCTGACAATACTGACAGTTGTTGAAAATTTGGCATAAGAGTGATTCTTACAAACTGCTGTGGGTCAGCTGTTAAAACTACTTTGCAAGTGTTTTGTGTCACCTAGAAAAGTTAGAGACACACATCCATTATGACTCAACAATTCTTCTAGATACAGCCTTTTCTACTAGGGAAATTTGTGTATGTGCAGCAAAAAGACCATCTGTGAGAATGTTCATGACATTATTCTAATAACCAAAGTACCAAGCCAAATATCTACCGATATTAGAATGGATAAATTGTATATTTCTTCAACAAGAATGTAGAGCAATGAAAATAAAGAAAGTAATTACATTTAATTAACGTATAGATGATTTAGAAACAACTTTTAACAAGTCTCAAAATGAATACATGCTTTGTTTCCAGTTACTTAAAGTTCAAGAACTAGGAAAACTAAACTGTTATTTAGGGATGAAGTGATACCATAAAAGCCAGGATTTTGGTTACTTTTAAAGGAGAGAAAGGAAGTCAGGGTTGGGATGGTGCTAGGGAAGAGATTCTAGGATATTGGCATTATTTGGATCGTGATCTGGATGCTGGTTATGTGGTGGTCACATTATTTAAGTGGCACATTCATGTTTTAGACAGTAGTAAATATGTGATCTCTTATATTAAAAAAAATTTTAATTAACTTTTTAATTTATAAATATCTCCCAAGTATTATGTTGTTAATATTTTGCTAGGCGATAATAGGAAATGCAAAGATGTGTAATGTCACCTCTAAATTGCTCACTGATGATTTCCATAAAAAAGCATTGTGTAATGAATGATCATAATTTCTGTTCAATATATTCAAAGCCATGTAAGTAAACTATAAAATTGAGGCAGATAACAGCCATACCATGTAACCTCTCAGGAAGTAGTATATGTACAACATTAAAGTATAATTGTGGTTATGTTTTTGCCCTGATCCAACATTAATTACTGCTTTGTTTTATACTATTCATTTGAACCTAGACTTATTTTGATACATGTATTCCTAGTTATTTTTAAATATGACAAATAGTTCTTATTTTCTTTTTTTTCACATTTGTTATTTCAGCTGTGTCCTAACAAATTTTAAATTTTGACACACAAAAAAGCAAACTTAAAAATCCTAACCTCTTCCTTGTGGAACATTCTCTCATATAACACCTTTAAGGTGTTTACATTGACAAAATGATTTTGCCTAGAATTAAGACCTCAGTAGATCAAAAGACATGAGTAGACAGTTCTTCAAAAATGAGAAAAGGAGCTCTATTAAGCTATCATGTTCTGGGTACAAGTAGGTACCTTACATTGAATCTCCACCCTAATGCTATGAATAGTAGGTATTTTTCTAATTTTACAGATAAACAGATAGAAATTCAGAGAAATTAGTGAATGCTGGACCTAAGATTAAAATCTATTTTATTTCCACGCCTGTCCTTTTTTTAAATTATCCTAACACTGCTACCAATGAATAAAAAAAAAATAAACATAGTTGAAAAACAAACATGCAGCAGTTAGTAAGTGACAAAAAATTAAAGGATACATTCCCAACAGCAACAGCAACAAAAATTTTAGTAAGTCTATTGAAAGATACATGAGAGTTATAGGGTATATTATAAAACCTTAATGAAATTTAAATGACTTTAATAAATTCAGAAATAGGCTTGCTCATAAATTGAAAGACTGTCTCACTGGTATTCTAGATTTCTAGTCAATTTTTGTTAAAAAAAATTTCCTTAGTTGTATTTATACATATCTAGATTCTAGCAATCTAACTGTTGATAATAACTCATTTCCACCAAACTCCTCTCAAGTAATATCTGTATTTTATTTCTCAATTTTTTATCTGAAATCTAGCACCTGCCCATTAATTTTAATTGAATGAATATACTACACAGTTATCCATTCAACTGATGGATATTTAGGTTGTTTCCATTCTTAGTAATATTAAAAACAATCCTACAGCTTGGCCAGTGTTGCTCAGTGGTTGAGCATCAACCTGTGAACCAGAATGTCATGGTTTGATTTCCAGTCAGGGCACATGCCCGGGTTGCGGGCTTGATCCCAGTGTGGGCGTGCAGGAGGCAGCCGATCAATGATTCTCTTTCATCATTGATGTTTTCCTCTCCCTTCCTCCCTGAAATCAATAAAAATATATTTTTAAAAAAATAAATAAAAACAATGCTACAATAAGCATTCTTATTCATATCTCCTTTTGCAGATAAGGAATTTCTCTTGTATACATTCCAATATAGTGGAATTGCTGAGTTGGTAATTATGCGCATCTTCAAATTTACTATCTATAATCATTTGTTCTCCTGATTGATTGTATCAGATTATATTCCTATAATCTTTATGAGAACTTCCATTTTTCCATTGGCTTGTCAGTTTGTGTTACTGATCTTAATATTTTTTGCCCATCTTGATTGGTTTAAAAATGATAGCGCAGTGTTTTTGACATTTAGCTTTTCTATGAAATGCCTACCACTTCTATTGGGTTTTTTTATTGTTTTATCTTAATTTATAAGAACTTAGATACTAATCATTTGTTATGTTTACTACACATATCCTCTACCAATCTATAACCTGGTTGTTAGTTTTTTTTCTTCACTTTTCTAAATCATATCTTTTTTTTTTTTTACATAGTTTTAATGGTTTATAGTTTTGTATATTGTTTAGGAAATTCTTACCTCCAAGATAAACATATTCTATATTTTACTCTAAACTTTATTTTTTTCATATTTAGTTCTCTGAATAGAAATTTGCTTTTGTGTAGAGTATGAGGTAGGTTTTCAAGTCCATTCTGCTGGTCTATGTGTCTGTCCCCACAGTCTCTTGACTTGAATAGGATTATTAAAAGCATGATGAATGACAAGACTGACCTTATTCTTTTATTTTTTAATACATTTGTATTGATTTCAGAGAGGAAAGGAGAGAGGGAGAGAGATGGAAACATCAATGATGAGAGAGAATCATTGATCGGCTGCCTCATGCACGCCTCACACTGGGGATTGAGCCCACAACCTGGGCATTTGCCCTGACTGGAATCAAACCATGACCTCCTGGTACATAGGTTAACACTCAACCACTGAGCCACGCTGGCCGGGCACTGACCTTACTCGTAAAAATTGTTTTGGCTATTCATGTTTTATTGCTTTTTCGTATTAATTTCCATCTCAGCTTCTTAAGGTTGTGAGGGTTGTATCCTGTTGGTATTTTGATTAAAATTGCTTTGAATTTGCAGATTAATTTGGGGATAATTTACATGAATTGGGTATATTACTCCATGTATTTACAGCTTCTGTAATATCTTTCAATAGTAAAGATATCTATTCCCTCTATAGGTCTTAAACATCTTTTGTTCGGATTTCATTTCAAGTACCTTTTATTTTATGTTGTGATTTTAAGTGTTTTTTATTACATTTTAAGTTGGTTAGTAATATATAAGAATATAATTTATTTTCATACTAGAGGCCCGGGTACACAACATTTGTGCACTGGGGGGAGGGGGGGCCTCAGCCCAGCCTGCGCCCCCTAGCAGTCCAGGAGCCCTCTGGGCATGTCAGTCGGACATCCTTAAGGCTGCTGCAGAGGCAGGAGAGGCTCCCTCCATGCCGCTGCGCTCGCCAGCCGTGAGCCTGACTTCTGGCTGAGTGGCGCTTCCCCTGTGGGAGTGACCTGACCACCAGGGGGCAGCTCCTGCATTGAGCATCTGCCCCCTGGTGGTCAGTGCGCATCATAGTGACTGGTTGTTCTGCAGTTCGGTCGATTTGCATATTACCCTTTTATTATATAGGATGTTGATTTTAAATCTAGCAACCTTGCTGAACTCCCTTATTAATTCTGTAATTTATAGAATATTGGGTTTTCTGTGTAGACAGTCACATTGTAGAGAATAATAATTTTGTTTCTCCCTTTTCATTCTCTTTACCTTTTTTAAAAAATATATTTTATTGATTTTTTACAGAGAGGAAGGGAGGAGGATAGAGAGTTAGAAACATCGATGAGAGAGAAACATCGATCAGCTGCCTCCTGCACACTCCCTACTGGGTATGTGCCCACAACCAAGGTATATGCCCTTGACCGGAATCGAACCTGAGACCCTTTGAGTCCGCAGGCCAACGCTCTATCCACTGAGCCAAACCAGTTAGGGCTACCTTTTTTTTTTTAACTTAAATTACTGTGCTAGGTAGGACTTCCTATTAACTGAAGTTGAATTTGAAATTTGCCATCGATTTTTGGTAGACCTTTTTAAAAATGTATTTTTATTATTGACATATTACAGATGTCCTCCATTTCCCGCCCTTTGCCCCCCTCCATCCTGCCCCTACCCCACCCCAGGCCTTCACTGCACTATTGTCTGTGTCCATGGGCTATGCATATAAGTTATTTGATTAATCTCTTCCTGCCCTCCCACACCCCTCTCGCCCTTCCCTCTGAAATCATTCAGTCTGTTCCATGCATCCATGTCTCGACCTATTTTGTTCATCAGTTTATTTTGTTCATTAGATTCGACATTTAAGTGAGATAATGTGATGTTTGTCTTTCTCTGACTGGCTTATTACACTTAGCATAATAATCTCCAGGTCCATCTATGCTGTCACAAAGGGTAAGAGATCCTTCTTTATTACAGCCTCATAGTATTCCATTGTGTAATGTACCACAACCTTTTTATCTGCTCATCTACTGCTGGGTATTTGGGTAATTAGTTATTGTAAATAATGCTACTATGAACATAGGAATGCATATTTTTCTCTTTTTTTAATTTATCTTTATTGTTCAAGGTATTACATATGTCCCCCTCTTTCACCCCTTCCACTCTCACCAGTAGACAGTGGGCATGTTTTTTAATTTCTAGTGTAGCACATAATAGCAGTCAGTAAGTATGTGTTTAAGAAATGTGTGAAGGTGATCTACTAACCATTGGTGAAGCTCTTCCAGTACCAAAAGCAAAGATTAAGAAATCATGCTGGTTGACTGTTAGAAAACTGCAACTCTATCTAGATAACATTGGGCAGATACCCCTTACTGTTGTTACTACCTATAGCTTTCATTAGCATTAATAACATTTAACACCGCTGTCTACTCAAATCTGTACAAAACAGTGAAAGCTCTCACTAGAATAGGTAAAACAGTCTGGAGTGGCATAGAAAGCTTTAAGAAATAATACATAACTTTCTCATTTGCTAAGGGTCTCGGCCTTCTTTGTCCCTTTACAGGTCTTGTCTCACACCCAGAACACTTCTCTGTACATGTAGTAGAGAATGGAATGATTCAGTTACCATAGTGAAAGAAAGAGATTATAAAAACTGTAGTTTTTAGCTTTTCTGTTCTTGTGCTTGTCTTTCAGTCAAACAGAGGTTAAATTGAAACTGCTTAATTTTGGAAATATTTTATAAGTATACATAAAGGATGATTTTAATTCTATAATTAGTTCATTATCATGGAGCTGAGATTGAATCTGAATTTTTTTAAGGAAGCATTAATTTGTACTATTTGTGTTTTTCTTCCTAGTTTCTGCCACTGCCTTCTACAAAGCACAACCTGTAATTCAGTTCATGTGTGAAGTTCTTGACATTCATAATATTGATGAGCAACCAAGACCTCTGACTGATTCTCATCGGGTAAAATTCACCAAAGAGATAAAAGGTGAATTAATTAGCATTTGGAACAACTTAACTATAAAATTCATGACTATGACAAACTTATTGAAAAATTTTTTTAATATTTTATTCATGTAACATTACCAGTAAAATAAAGATCAGTTATAAAATATTCATTACAATAACAGCTTAGATAGTGTTTCAGTGGCAGAAGTACCAAGTAATGGGATTAATATCAATACCAGCTAATTTTTTGTTAATACTTTTTTTATTAGCTGAAAGTATAAGAGTTTCATAGGGAAATGCTTCTATAATACTGTTAAAAGTAGAAAGGTTATTTCAAAAACATTGTTACTTCAGAATTGGAATCATTCTTTGAATAAATTCTAATACAATGACTTCCTTATTTTTCTGAAATGATAGCAGAATATTTTATTTCTTTGAAAATTTATGGATAAGGGGCTATCTGTTTCATGTGTTCTAGAGTTGGAATTTAGTTATTTCATGTACATTATACAGTGGATCATTGATCTTGCCTCTCTTAATTAGTAGCTAAAATTTGTATAGTGATCTTGCATCATATATATGTTTTACTAATTTAATTCATCTCTACATGGTCTTCCCAAAAAAATTAAAAAATAATATTAATATTGTTCTAAAGTATATGTTTTGTATATATTTAACTTTTTATATGTATGTATATGCCTGTATACATTTAAAAATACATATACAGTTTTATATGCAGACCTACATACACTAATTTTTTCAGCAATTTAAGGGAATTTTCAAGAGCAGTTTTGACTAAGAGTAGTAGCTGAGTGCATCTGCTTGCTCCAGTAGTCAATCATTGTTTGCCATTTAGTAACCAGGAAAGAGGTAATCATTGTAATAAAGCATTACAAGGAAAATCTTTCCTGCTTTGAAAATAAGCATCCATTTATCTCAAGTAATTGAAGTACCAAAATGAGAAAATGTACTCTACTGCAATCATACCATTATCCTTTCATAATCTGTATTAACTGCACAGTTAGCATTGTTGGGAGATAGTGCATTACCCGCCATTAATATGTGATCATCTAAATGCCATGGTTTCCAGTGGAGTTGCTGCTTAGTTACCACCTCTGATATAATGAAGTCACTTAGATTATTTTACGGTAACTATGCTATCAACTCATATCACCACTTTATCACAGAAAATACAAGATGTACAGAACAAGGATTCAACTGCTGCCCGAAGAGCATGGACTCGATCTTAACTTCAACTGCTCAGGGGCCTAAAGAAATGACTGAAAAAATGACTAGAAAGCATTATAAAGTTGATGTTATAGTGAAGGTAAAGCCAAGTTTATAGGTTAAATATTTGACTTATTAAAGCCAATTTTTTGTTGTTGGATGGAGGGTTTGGGGTGGGGGGACCTGGGCAGAGAATTATGTAATCCATTTTTTAAAATTTTGACTTTCTCCTAACCCTGGGTTTGGATCTAATCTGTAGGAACCTGTATCCCTAGATTTGAGGTAGAAAAATCTGAATTAAATCTAATTAACAAACTAATGATTTTTTTTTCCCAAAGTCAAGAAGGCTTTTTTTTTAAAGATGGCTCTTCAAAGTACATTGAGTATTAGTACCACAGTTACTCAAAAAAATCAAAGTTATGCCCTGGCTGGTTTGGCTTAGTGGATAGAGCGTCAGCCTGAGGACTGAAGGGTCCTGGGTTCGATTCTGCTCAAGGACACATGCCTGGGTTGTGGGCCCAATCCCCAGTAGGGGTGTGCAGGAGGCAGCCCATCAATGATTCTCTCTCGTTATTGATGTTTCTATCTCTCTCCCCCTCTCCCTTCCTCTCTGAAATCAATAAAAATATATTTTTTTAAAAAAATTTTAAATCAAAGTTATGTGTTTTGTGCTATATATTTGGGTTTAATTTTTAGCTGGCAAGAGTAATTTAATGAAAACATAAATAGTGATACAAAGTAGGATATAATGAATAAATTTCCTTAGTATATTCCTTTGGTCCCATTTGAACTTTTTCCTAAATATTAAGGTGGTTTCTTTGTGCAATAATTCATAGTTAAACAGCAAAATATTGGGGGAAGTGTATGGTAAAAGTACCATATATATGTAAGAGTACCAGTTTATTTTTTGTCCAAACTTACATAGTAGGCTTATAGAACCTTATTACTAAACTAGAAGCCCCTCAGCCCAGCCTGTACCCTCTCCAATCTGGACCCCTTGGGGGATGTCCGACTGCCGGTTTAGGCCCGATCCCAGGGATCGGGCCTAAACCGGCAGTCGGACATCGCTCTCACAATCCTGGACCGCTGGCTCCTAATTGCTCACCTGCCTGCCTGCCTGGTCGCCCCTAACTGTCCTCCCCTGCTGGCCTGATTGCCCCTAACTGCCCACCACTGCCAGCCAGGTCACCCCCAACTACCCCCTCCCTGCCTGCCTGGTTGCTCCTAACTGTCCCCCACACCGGCCTGGTCACCCCTTACTGCCCCCCCCCACCAGCCTGGTTGCCCCCAACTGCCCCCCCCACTGGCCTAGTTGCCCCTCACTGCCCCCCCCCGCCAGCCTAATTGCCCCCAACTGCACCCCCCCTACCGGCCTGGTTGCCCCCAACTGCACCACCCCCCGCCAGCCTGGTCACCCCCAACTGCCCCCCCCCACTAGCCAGTCACCCCTCACTGCCCCCCCCGCCAGCCTAATCGCTCCCAACTGCCCCCCTCTGCCGTCCTGGTCATCCCTAACTGCCCCCCCCCACCGGCCTGGTCACCCCCAACTGCCCCTCCCCGCTGGCCTGGTCACCCCTCATGGCCCCCACGCTGGCCTGGTCGCCCCATGATGTTCAGTCATTTGGTCGTCCCTCACTAACCCCCTGCCAACCTGGTCACCCCACACAGCCTGCTTGTTCAGTTGTTTGGTCGTCCCTCACTAACCCTCCCTGCCGGCCTGGTCGCCCCAAACAGCCTGCTTGTTCAGTCGTTTGGTCGTCCCTCACTAACCCCCCCTGCCGGCCTGGTTGTAGGCAGCCATCTTGTGAGGGTGTGAGGGTTAATTTGCATATTACCTCTTTATTATATAGGATTTTTTAATTCAAGGGGAAGTCTTGTAAACAAATTGCTAAGTGATGTAAGATAACAGAAATTGGTTTTAAATTTTCTATTGTGTTTTTCCCCTGAACATAATTTTTTATATCTTACATACTTTAAATTATTGATATTTCCTTCTTTTAAGGCATTCCCTTGATAATATTTTATTTTCTACTCTCAATAATATAGAGGCATAGTAAATGCTCTTAATTGATCTGAAATTTTAGTTTTATAAAGGTAATTATTAAAAAACTATTTCTCACTGATTTAATTAGGTACTCAAAACCCATACCAATCTAGTACAGTGACACTGTACTCATTTAACATCTTAATTTTTGGTGATATATCAGAAGAAAATACTACTGTGAGTGAACTTTATGTTTGGTTCTATAATTAGTAATTAGCTAGGAAAATAAGTTATAGTATAGCAGGGTTTCTCAACTTTGGCACTTTTGATGTTTGGATGGGATGATTTTTTATTGTGGCGGAAGGTGGGAGTTAGTGCTGCCTTGTGCATTGTAGGGTATTTAGAAGCATCCCTGGATCTAAAGTGTCCCTAAATCTAGCATCTACTAGATGCCATAGCACCCCGCAGTTGTGACAATAAAAAATGTCTGTAAACTACAGCATAGGGAATATAGTTAATAATACTGTAATAACTATGTATGGTGCCAGGTGGGTACTTGAAATATCGGGGGGTCATTTTGTAAAGTATATAACTGTCTAAACACTATGCTGTACACCTGAAACTAAAAATAATAATGAACATAAACTAATTTAAAAGTAATTTTTTTAAAGTCTCCAAACATTTCCAAATGCTTCCTGGAGGGCAAAATTACCTCTGGTTAAGAATCACTGCACTATAGGAATCACAGATATAAAAGGGAAATAATACAAAAGTAACTATGAGTACTACCAGGGAACTAAAAGCTGTCCTCCATCTACCCATTTTTAGATTCCCACCTTTGGAGTGTAGGCCATAGAAGTGGAGTTGCTTATCTGTGAGCAGTAACCACTGTATGTGTTTAACTCCTTTAGGTAGCTCTAAAACCATTGGCCAACATAGCTATTTGAATTTAAACTTGTTAAAATTAAATTTTCAGTTTCTTAGTCAAAGTAGCTACACTTCATATACTCAGTAACACATTGCTAGTGATTACCATATTAGCACAGATACCAAATATTCCATCATTTCAGAAAACGGTTGGACAGCACTGCTTAAGAAAATGTATCCCAAAGAATTTCAGCCAGTGATTTAAAAGTCCTTCTTTCCCTTTCTAAAGCAGATATGGATTCTCAAACCCCTGGAGTCCACAAATGGGCTACAAGAATCCAGGAACATATAAAATCACATTTTAAATTATGTGCCTTTTCCTGAGTTTATTGCTTTCATCAGATTTTCAGAGGAGTCAGTGATTCCATAAGAAAGTAGGGATCACCTGATCTAGGAATTCTTTTGGTTGCATTTGAATTCTAATAGTAGTAAAAGCTGTGTCACTATATTATACTTCAACAAAATTGTCACTCCACTTACGTTAAAAGGGCCAGGATTTTTTCTTCCTTCTTTAAAAAGCTCTGAAGGACTTCCTTCTTGAGCTTTACGAAATTCTGATCTTCACTTAGTAAGTGAACAAGGTTTTCATTAATGGAGAACTTTGTCCCATGATCTACAAGCTTTGCAGATTTTATGATACTATTTTTTAATGCGTAGAGCTTGACATGATAGAGAAGATGTTTGGAGTTAAGTCTATTTTGATTGTAACCATTATTTGCAATGTTTTATATAAAATCTTTTGTTAATATCACATTGCTTATATCACAAATTTTCTGTTTAGAATTTGAGTTTTCATAGTAGTGAACAGACTTGATAGCTATAAATATTTCACATTTGACAGTTCTGTAATCTTGTTTTTCTTGTTGGGAACAGGTCTGAAGGTTGAAGTGACTCATTGTGGAACAATGAGACGGAAATACCGTGTTTGTAATGTAACAAGAAGGCCTGCCAGTCATCAAACGTAAGAAAAGCTGGTGTTTGTCAGCAGAGATGATGTGAGGCGGCTTGCTCTAGTTAAAGGATTGGGAGTATTGCTGGCTCATAATGAGATAAGAGTTGTTAATGTGTACTTTTTTTTTTTTCCAGCTTTCCTTTGCAGTTAGAAAATGGCCAAACTGTGGAGAGAACAGTAGCACAGTATTTCAGAGAAAAGTATACTCTTCAGCTGAAGTACCCACACCTTCCCTGTCTGCAAGTGGGGCAAGAGCAAAAACATACATATCTGCCACTAGAAGTAATGTGTTTAGGCTGCTTATTAATATCTTCTTATTCATCATTCTGTTGTGGTCTTTTATGGCCTATAACTTTATATGTTTACATTTATTTTATTCTAAATTTTTGATAATAAAATAATATGAAAAAAATTTATCCACAATCCTATACTCTAAATGTCACCACTGTTAGCATTTTGGTACACTTCTTTTCAAGTTTATAAATTTTACCTCTTATCATACGGTAAAACAGTATTGTTTACTATTTTACTTAATATGATATTAAAAAGAATAGTTCAATGAAGTATATTAAAAATATAATTTCCTATGTAATTGGCACTGAGATTTAAAAAAAGATATATACATCTAGTACAAAACTTTTTTTTATTTATAGGTCTGTAATATTGTGGCAGGGCAACGATGTATCAAGAAGCTAACGGACAATCAGACTTCCACTATGATCAAAGCAACAGCAAGATCTGCACCAGATAGACAAGACGAAATTAGCAGATTGGTTAGTACTTAACCTTAGAAATGGGAATTAAAAATATATTAGGGTAAGCTACTAAAGAACCATGTCCTTATCAGCTTATACCTAATTACCATTTTATGAACTATCAGAATTACAAGGGATCATGGAAGTAATATAGTGGTGTTCTGGGGATAAAACTTAATAGGTTCTATGAGAAAGGTTAGACCCTTCTAATTTAATCCCAAACTCTTTAATTATTAGATACAGAACAGATTCAGAACTAATGTTTCAATTTAGTGAACTGGAACTTCATTGCCTCCCACCTAAAAGAGGATGGGAAAAGGAAGAAAAGTGAAGGATTAGCAAGAGTGAGAGATTTAGCACTCAGCGTAGGATGGATTGCTTACCCCCCAGTATCAAGACTGACAACTACAGGATGAACAAAGAAATACTAAAGTTCCCTGTGATAGAGGACTGGATAAAGATGTACATATGCACAATGGAATACTACTCGGTCATAAGAAAGGATGAAATAGCACCATTTGCAACAACATAAATAGACCTTGAGAACATTATGCTAAGTGAAATAAGTCAGTCAGAAAAAGCTAAGAACGATTTGATTTCACTCATATGTGCGATATAAAACTGAAACTTGTGAACACAAACAGCAGTGTGGTGATTGACAGGGAAGATGGGTGGGGAGAGAAGAGGGTCCTAATATAAGGTAACAGAAGAAGATTTGACTTTGGGTGGTGGTCACACAATACAATATACAGGTCTTATAGAAACCCACATCTGAAACCTATACATTCATGTTGACCAATGTCACCCCAGTCAATTTAATAAATAAAAAATTTTTTTTCAAGAAATATCAGATGGCTCTCACCACGTAGGGTTTCTAAGCTCTCCCATTGAAGAGCAACGTATGGGAGACGTATGTTCTTAGAAGACGTATGTTCTTCTTTAAATAAGAAAAAAGAACATAAGATTTCTTCTTTTTTTTTTTTATTAGAGAGATTTGTGTTCCACTCATTTATGTGTTCAGCAATTGGTTGATTCTTATATGTGTTCTGACAGGGATTGAACCCGCAACCTTGTTGTATTGGGACGATGCTCTAACCAACAGAGCTACCTATCCAAGGCTATCTTATGTTCTTCTTTAGCATCATTTAAATTGTCCAAGTGAAGAGAAAAAGTCTGGCAATATGAATATTACCTAAAATAACTTAAAAGCACTTTCAAAAGCAATCTTTTTTTAATAAATACGTTTTTATTGGTTACAGAGAGAAAGGAAGAGGGAGAGAAATAGAAACATCATTGATGAGAGATTCATTGAGGAGATTCTTTTTACATATTTAGATTATATAGGTTACTTTGAATGGATTGTTACTTAAAGACTTGAACAATGGCCTTGTTTGATCTTTACCTGAAACCAAGTAAATGTTTTGAAAAACAGTTAATATACATATATATACACACACACATATATATATTAATAGTAATAAAAGTGTAATATGCTAATTAGACCAGACAGCCCAATGACCTTCTGGACATCATTCCCGATGTCATTCCAGACGTTCTTTAGTATGAATCTGCAGCAGTGGGGACCAAGGCAGAAGCAATTAGGGGTGATTGGGCAGGCAGGTGAGCAGTTAGGGGTTATGAGGCAGGTAGGCAAAGTGGTTAGGGGTGATCAGGCAGGCAGGCAGAGGTGGTTAGAGGTGATCAATCAGGCAGGTGAACTGTTAGGGACGATCAGGCAGGAAGGCAAGTGGTTAGGGGCAATTAGGCAGGCAGGCAGAGGTGGTTAGGGGCAATGAGGCAGGCAGGCAGGCAAGTGGTTATGGGCGATCAGGCAGGCAGGTGAGCAGTTAGGAGCCAGCGGTCCCAAGTTGCGAGAGGGATGTCCGACTGCCAGTTTAGGCCCACAGAGATCCCTGCAGGATTGGACCTAAAGCGGCAGTGGGACATCCACCTAGGGATTCCGGATTGCGAAAAGGTGTAGGCCAGGCTGAGGGACCCTCCCCGACCCCATGCACAAATTTCATGCACCAGGCCTCTAGTGTGTGTGTGTGTGTGTGTGTGTGTGTGTGTGTGTGTGTGTATACACACACTCACACACATATATATCATGCTATAAACATGAATTGCACTCTGAGATCCAAGTCTACACTGAATTACGACAGATTCTTTATATGTGTGGATATATATAAAAATTATAATCTGTATTTCGTACTGGCTTTCTTATCTGTCTCAAGTGTATCCCTTTAAGTAAATTTTGCAACATGGTACTTTTTATCTGAAAATATTGAAGTAAATTTTTCAAATACATTTTTTTATTGATTTTAGAGACGGGGGGGGAGGGGGTTGAAAGATAGAAACATCGATGAGAGCAAAACATTGATTGGCTGCCTTCTGCACATCCCTACTGGGGATCGGGCCAGAAACCCAGGCATGTGCCCTGACCGGGAATCAAACCATGACCTCCTGGTTCATGGGCCCACGGTCAACCACGGAGCCACACCAGCTGGGCTTAAAGTAAATTTTATATAAATTATAAATCAAATAATTGGGAGAAAGCCATAGTAATTAGAGGAAAAATAATTATCAGTATTTGCTATTCTACATAATTTTAATAGTATATTTTAGGCTAGGTATTTCTTTCTCTAGACTACCCTCTCCAAAATATATTATAATATATAATGTTTAATCATATAAAATTACCATTTTCGTGTGCCATAAGTAGTTGAAATTTCTTATTATTCAACCTAATACATTTAAATTTTCTATAAATTACCAGGAGGTTCACAGACTTCCTGCAGTCATTTATGATCTGTGAACCCCAGGTTACGATTCTGTGTTCTATAGCTTAAGGGTACCATTAACAAGACCTATTGTAAAACATGTTGACACAGTGAAAGCAAAAAAAAATAGAGAATTCTAATATGTAAAGCAGGAGATTTGGAGGAATTTTTTTTTTTTTAAGTAACTACTAACTTTCTGTTCTTAGGTAAGAAGTGCAAATTATGAAACAGATCCGTTTGTTCAGGAGTTTCAATTTAAAGTTCGGGATGAAATGGCCCATGTAACTGGACGCGTACTTCCAGCACCTATGCTTCAGTATGGAGGACGGGTAAACCTCTTGGTAGTTTTTAATTATAAACATAACAGTTTCTATGTATGGAGATGTCTAAGTCTGTAATTTGAAAATGTTTCATTGTTTCAACACTTTTTTGTTTCAAGGTGTCTTCGCTTGGGTTTAGTAGAATTTTTGTTTTTCTATGTTAAAAATATAATATTGATTTAGAATAATCTATTCCATGTAGAATAGTAGATATATATATCAGCTATTGAAATAAACTATATTAAGTGTTTGTTCTTTTTTGCTGTATTTCTGTTTCTCCTTTTTCTGTAGAATCGGACAGTAGCAACACCAAGCCATGGAGTATGGGACATGCGAGGGAAACAGTTCCACACAGGAGTTGAAATCAAAATGTGGGCTATAGCTTGTTTTGCCACACAGAGGCAGTGCAGAGAAGAAATACTGAAGTAAGTCTTGTCATTAGTTTGGCTTTGGAACCGTTTTGTTTTTAAATTTTGTATTTCAGTTTTAAATTATTCAGCTAATGTTCTAACCAATGTTGCCTCAGTATGACGTGTACTTAATCATTGAGCCTTTAAAAATGTTTCTATATTTTGATGAAGATTTCTGAATTTGTTAGTCATCATAAATTCACTAATTCATTCTTGTAGGCATTCTAATAGACTAGCTTAGGTGGTATAGCAGGAGCATCACTGACTGTAGTGGCAAATAGGTTTACTTCCCAACTTTGCTACTTCCTAGCTTTATTACCATGCATAATTTTTTAATCTCATTATGTTTCAATTTTTACCTTTTTAGAATAGAGATAATATTGAGTATTAAATAAGATTCTTATTTCTCATTTGAGTTCCTTGAAAAAGTGGCTTAACTCCTCATTTCCACTTCCTTATGTTTCAAAGTTTGGCCTCCATCTCCACCATTTTCCCTCTTCCCCAGATTTTTTTCCCTCAATTGTAAGTGCTCACCAATTTCTCTTAAATTTGTAAGAAAAGCGCAGCCGGCATGGCTCAGTGGTTGAGCGTCAACCTATGAACCAGGAGGTCACAGTTCGATTCCCAGTCAGTGCATATGCCCCAGTTGTGGGCTCGATCCCCAGTGTGGGGCGTACATATGGCAGCCGATCAATGATTCTCTCATCACTGATAACTCTCTCTCTCACTTCCTTCCTCTCTGAAATCAATAAAAAAAAAATTTTTTTTTAAAAAGATAAATTTGTAAGAAACAAGCCCTGGCTGGTTTTGTGGTTAGAGCATAGGCCCATGGACTGAAGGGTTACAGTTAGATTCCTAGTCAATGGCACATACTCGATTGCAGGCTCAATCCTCCCAGCTCTGGTTGGGGTGAATTCAGGAGGCAACCAATTGATGTATCTCTTTCACATCGATGTTTCCCTCTCCCACTTCTCCCTCTCCTCCACTCTCTCTAAAAAAAATCAATTGAAAAAAATCCTGAGTGAGGATTAAAAATAATAATAGCCCTAGCCAGTTTTGCTCAGTGGATAGAGCAAACTGAAGGGTCCTGGGTTCCATTCCGGTAAAGGGCATGTACCTCGGTTACAGGCTCAACTCCCAGCCCTGGTCAGGGCACATACGGGAAGCAACCAATCATTGGGTCTCTGTCACATCGATGTTTCCCTCACTCTGTCTCTCCCCCTCCCTTCCACTCTCTCTCTAAAAAAAATAATGAGTAAATTTGAAACAAACAAAAACATCTTCAGTTTTTAATTTACCTAACTTATTCTCTCAGGCTTCCAAGGCTTCCATTCTTTCTCCTTCCTAGAAATTTTAATGCTGTGCCGAAACTGGTTTCTGGAAGATCTTTGTGCTTATCAGTTCTAATGGTCTCTTCTCAGCCATTATTTTTCTCAGAATTTGTGCAGCATTAGATACAGTTGACTACTTTTTTAAAATACATTTTTTAATTGATTTCAGAGAGAAAGGGAGAGAGAGAGATAGACACATCTGCAATGCCTTGCATGCCCCACACTGGGGATCGAGTCTACAACCCAGGCATGTGCCCTGACCAGGAATCAAATTGTGACCTCCTGGTTCATAGATCAATGCTCAACCACTGAGCCACACCAGCCAGGCTTTTTATTTTAAACTAGAGACACGGTGCACGAAATTCGTGCAAGGTTAGGCCTTCCTTCCCCCAGCTGCCGGCACCAGCTTCCCTCTGGCACCGGGGACCCGGGCTTCCCTCGCCGCCCCAACTTCGTCCAGAAGGTCGTCCGGAAGGACGTCTGGTCTAATTAGCATATTATGCTTTTATTATTATAGATTTTTTATTGTTGTTGTTAATCCTCACCCAAGGATATTTTTTCCATTTTTTAGAGAGAGTTGAAAGGGAGCAGAGAGACAGAGAGAAAGAAACATGGATGTGAGAGAGACATCGATTGGTTGCCTTTCCCATGTGCCCCAACCAGAGCCGGGGATCGAGCCTGCAACCGAGGTACGTGCCCTTCCCCAGGAATTGAACCCTTCAGTCCGCAGGCTAAAGCTCTAACCATTGGACAAAACTGGCTAGGGCACAATGACTTATTTCTGACATTCTCTCCATTCTTGCCTTCCTTGTTCCTTTTTATCATGTTGACTTCTTTTCTTCTCTGTCTTCTCTCCTTTGGGACTCTCAGGATTTGGGCCTTTGGCAGTCTCAGGGGCTTCTGCTGTCACTTTTGTTTGAGGAGCTGTGCTGTTGTGAAAGAGTGCCATTTCCTCTTGTGACTACTCCCATTCCAAAACTTTCAGACTTCTCTTTGACAAAGAATAACATTAAAACTCAGTATGACATTTCAAATAATTCACCTGCCTCTTAAGTCATTTCATTTTCACATATTTGGACAGAAAACTGAAGCACTGTATTTCTTTCTCTTTTTTTATTTTTATTTTTATTGATTTCAGAGAGGAAGGGAAAGAGAGATAGAAACATCAATGATGAGAATCATTGGCTGCCTCCTGCACACCCCCTACTGGGGATCGAGCCCGCAACCCCGGGCATGTGCCCTTGACCAGAATCGAACCTGGGACCCTTTGGTCCACAGGCCAACGCTCTATCCACTGAGCCAAACCAGCTAGGGCAAGCACTGTATTTCTTATATTTCCCTGGTACTGTTTTCCATTTCCACTTATGCTACTCTTTACTATCTCTGCTCATCTAAATACTATTCATTCTGCCCTGGCCAGGTGGCTCAGTTGGTTAGAGCATCATCCCATACACCAGAAGGTTTCAGGTTTGATTTCCCGGTCAGGCATATACCTAGTTTGGGTCCCATCCCTGGAGCAACATTTCTCACATCAATTTTTTATTTCTCTCTCTCTCTTTCCCTTCCTCTTTCTATAATCAATTTTTAAAAAATAAAAAACCATGTCCTTGGATGAGGGTATAAAGCAGCCGTGGGCAAACTACGGCCCGCGGGCCGGATCCGGCCCGTTCGGCTGTTCTATCCAGCCCGCAGAGCCGAAAGAGCAGAGGGTTCTCTTGCTCTCCCCTCCGCTCCTTCACCAGCAGCAGTGTTAACATGGCAACGTTGGGAAACACAGCCACAGCTCCTTCTTCTGAGTGGGCGGATTTATATCCGCCCATTCAGTAGAAGGAACAACCTCTCAATCTTCCAGAGGCTCCTTGTAATGCCCGCAGACGCGTCCCCGACATCACCCTGGGAATGCGTAGACACGTTATTGTGATGATGTAGGGAGACACGCCCCTGGAGAGCACAGTATCAGAGCATTAGCTAAAAAGGAGACCAACAACACTGTTCCCACTGAAGTTGATGTTTTAAAGACCAAAAACCTTTCAACCCAGTCTATATTGCCATCTACATCTACGTCCCGGGCATAATTTGGAAGTTGCACTAAAGAAAATGTTTAATTTACTGTTTACACATTTTGTTCTTTTCTATTTGTTTTAGTTTTAAATTATTTTATTATATTTAAGTTTAATTTGAAAGGCTTATGTACCTTCCCTTTGTTAGGCAATTTTATTTTGCCTTTGCCATCTTCAATATAAGGTATGTTATTGTGCTATGATTCCTCCATTTTTTGAAGTTTCAAATTATGATAGTTAGTGTTTACATTCTTCTTGTTAATGTTTGAAATGAATAAAACTATTCAAATAAATTAAAAAAAAAGACCGTACCCTTTTATGTAATGATGTTTACTTTGAATTTATATTAGTTCACACAAACACTCCATCCATGCTTTTGTTCCGGCCCTCCGGTCCAGTTTAAGAACCCATTGTGGCCCTCGAGTCAAAAAGTTTGCCCACCCCTGGTATAAAGAAAGAAAAAATAAATAAATAAATAAATAAATACATACTATTCAATCTTCTGTGATTTGTGATTCTGGAAATAATTTCTTAATTCTAAACACAAATTTATTAATATCCTCTTTATTTACACTTGTCACTTTCTGCGTAAAATAAAATTATAATTATTTAAATTTATCTCCCCTCTAGAATCTAATTTTCTTAATAAAATGATTAGTGTCTAATTTAAATCTCTATTAATAGATCCTATAAAGTATGCCCATAACGAATAGTTCTTGAGTGATTTAGAGACCAGTTTACCCAGGTGAAATCAGAATTTACCTTGTTTCCTTATGTGAAAAATAAAAATGTTTTTATTTAATTCTATTCACTCCTTTTTATTAGCTCCAAATATCTAAATATATGTTTTAAGGTTCACTTACTATTTTTTTCTCCAAAGTTTTTATCCCCTTGCTTTCAAGTAAAATGTCATAGGACAGTTTAACCACAATGCTACGATTATTTTACGTGACCTCTAGAAACCAAAGAAAATTCCTCCCATTTTTTTCAAGAAGTGGATTTCTACAAACTTTATCTCTGCCCTAATGGAATCAGAGTGTTTTTGATCAAAGATAACTGATATCCTTGACTTAGGATCTTAATTTGTTTTTAAAACAAGTAAAGTTATTATTAAACCTCAACATCATTATTCATTTATCCTAAGCTAAATGGAGAATTTTGGTTGAATATGGAAATATTAGTATTTTGGGGATTTTTTTTCAGTGTGGGTAAAAATACAGTGTTGCCTGGTTCATTTGTTTTTAAATATTGGCTTCTTTTTTTAAAATCTTTTCTGAGAAAGCTAATATTATGGAAGGAAAGTCTGGACTAGGTCAAAGTTCTGACTCTGCCATTTATCTAACCATTTGACCTTGGCCAAATACTTAATGTCTCTGAAACTGTTCCCTGACCTATAAAATGGGAATAATACCTGACCTACCACTTTTTTTTTCATGACCTACCACTTTCTTATGAATCTTGATCAATTTAGAAAATATACAGTAACTTAAATTTATCAAGGTCTTACCATGTCTTGGGCAGTGTGCCAAGTGCTTTGCGTGTATTATCTCATTTTATTTGCACACGAACTCTATCCTGGAAGTAATCATTTTACAAATAAAAGAAACTGAAAAAAAATTGCCTAAAATTTCAAAGCTAGTAAATAACAGAACTGGTAACTCTAGAGCTGAGCTCTTTCTTAATCAGCACACTTTATTACTAATGCCCTTTGTAAACTACAAAATGCTACACAACTGTATAGTAGTGTTAGTTTGCAAAATAGATTACTGACCCACATTGTCCTAAACATCGGTAGTCTGGTGACCTCTTCATTTATGGAGCACATTAATCTTTGCTTCATTCTCCATTCCCTTTCCAAACTTTCTATTACTACTTTGTAGGTATTGATGATTAGACAAATGTTTTATATTTAGTGATTACTCCTTCTAGGGGTTTCACGGACCAGTTGCGTAAGATTTCTAAAGATGCAGGAATGCCCATCCAGGGCCAGCCTTGCTTTTGCAAATATGCACAGGGGGCAGACAGCGTGGAGCCCATGTTCCGGCATCTCAAGAACACGTACTCTGGACTACAGCTCATTATCGTCATCCTGCCAGGGAAGACACCAGTGTATGGTAAGAATACCTTAAGATTGCATTTTTCCTCAAGTATATGATGTTCCTTTTAGAATGATGCTAAAACATATCCTAAAACTTGAAAAATGTTATAGCTTACAGTGTTTAAAACCATGTATTGTTATTTTTAAAAGACAAATCAGTAGAGCAAACTAAATGGTCTATGAAGAGACCCGGTGAAAAGAATTTTGGTAGTTAAAGTAGGCATTATAAAACAATGGTTAAGCTTCCCCTGCCGATAGTGCTTTCACAAACACGGTTAACGTTCCTAAAACCACCGGACATTCTATAAGAAGTGTGGCAAGCATCAACCCCACCCACAAGGTTACCACACAGTACAAGAAGGGCAAGGATTCTTTGTTATATGCAGGGAAAGCGGCATTATGATGGGAAGCAGAGTGGCTATGGTGGGCAGACTAAACCAATTTTCTGCAACAAAGGCTAAAACTACAAGAAGATTATGCTGAGGCTTGAATGCGGTGAGCCCAACTGCAGATCTAAGAGAATGCTGGCTATCAAAAGATGCAAGCATTTTGAACTGGGAGGATATAAGAAGAGAAAGGGTCAAGTGATCCAGTTCTAAACTTCATATTTTGTTTTATTATCTATACTAATAAAAGGGTAATATGCTAATTAGACCAGATAGACCAGACATCTTCTGGTCGTCCGGTCCTCCTTCAGGACAAAGCCACAGTGGCAGGGGCCAAGGCAGAGGCTGTTAGGGGCGATCAGGCTGGCAGGGGAGCAGTTAGGGGCGATCAGGTCAACAGGGCAGGGCGGCTAAGGGTGATCAGGTGGACAGGGGAGGGCGGTTAGGGGCGATCGGGCAGGCAGGCAGAGGCAGTTAGGGGTGATTGGGCAGGCACGCAGGTGAGCAGTTAGGAGCCAGCGGTCCTGGATTGTGAGTGGGATGTCCCGGACATCCCCCGAGGGGTCCTGGATTAGAGAGGGTGCAGCCCAGGCTGAGGGACTCGAATTTTGTGCACCAGGCTTCTAGTATGACAGTAAAATCTTGAGGCTATGTTCAGTTCAACAACAAAAAACAATGGTTAAGAGAAGAATTATTATTAAAAATGCTATTGATCTCCCTATCCCTTCCTTTCTCTCTCTAAAAGAAAACAGAATTTTAAATGCCATTGATAACTTGATTATCAGTATAATATAGTGGTTATGGAGTCAAACTATGGTCCTGGAGTTAGACTGTGCCGCTTAATACCCAGATACTGCCAGATATAGTACCTGTGTGTGATCTGGGTAAGTTACTTAAGCCTTAGTTTTCTTATCTGTAAATTGGGATGCTAATAACTAATCCCTACAAGGTAGTTGTAAGGATTAGATAAATGTTCATGTAAATGACCTAGAAGAACACTTACAGTAAAAACTCAGTAAAGTTTAGCTATTTTATTATAAACCAATTAAAGTTTTGTGAGATTAATAAGTTAAATATAAATCATTGAATTGTGGAAAAACACAAAGAAAGTATAATTTTCGAACTGCTGAATGGAGTATTATCAGTTAAGCTTAGAAATTATGGAATTCACAAAGGAAAATTATTAGATTTGACTGCATAAAAATTAAAATTTCTGTATGTCACAAATGTGTAACTAAAATTAAAAGGAAACCAATAGAAAGTGAAAAATATTTGCAGCAAATAGAGACAGTGAAAGTCTAGTTTATTATTAGTTAAAATATTTATATAGATGTTATTGTGTTCAACAAAGGAAAAAGTTATTATATTCTTTTAAATTAATGTGCAAGGAATATAAACCAAAATTTCTCAAGAAAAAAATAACACAACTAAATATATAAGAAAATGTTAGTTTTCACCAGTAAAGTACAAATTAATAAAAAAAAATTTTAAATTTAGCCCTAGCCTGGTAGCTAAGTTGGTTAGAACATTGTCCTGATATGCCAAGGTTGCAGGTTTGATCCCTGGTCAGGGCACATACAAGAATCAAGCAATGAATCCTATCTAATAAAAGAGTAATATGCAAATTAACCATCACTCTGCTACACCCACAAGCCACGCCCACTAGCCAATCAGGAGCAAATATGCAAATAAACCCAACCAAGATGGCTACGGCCACAGAGAGCAGGAGGGAGGCTTGCTTTCCGCCTGCCCTTGCCAGCCTAGGCCTCCACTCAAGGCTACAAAGTTTCAATGATAGAAGATACATAAATCCAAACAGAAATGGCGGCAGCCATGGAGCTGGAGAGAGCAGGAGGCTAGGGTTGCCCCCGGCAATGGAGGAAGCCAAGCTTTCCGCACACCCTGGCCAGCCCAGGCCTCCGCTTAAGGCTACAAAGTTTCAATTATAGAAGATACATAAATCCCAAAAGAAATGGCTGCCGCCACGGAGCAAGCAGAAGGCTTGGCTCCACTCCAGGCTACAAAGTTTCAATTGTAGAAGATAAATAAACCCAGATACCAGGGCCTTCGCTTGGGTCATCAGGGGGGCGTGGCCGGCCTGCAAACCACCACAGGCCCCTTGCCCAGGCCGCCCCATGCCCCAAGGGAACCCCCACCCTGATCCAGGACACCCTTCAGGGCAAACCAGCTGGCCCCCACCAATGCAGCAGGCCTCTATCCTATCTAATAAAAGAGTAATATGCAGATTGACCATCACTCCAACACACAAGATGGCTGCCCCCATGTGGTCAAAGATCCTGCCCCCATGTGGACACAAGATGGCCAGCAGGGGAGGACAGTTGGGAACGACCAGGTCTGCAAGGGAGGGCAGTTGTGGGCAATCAGGCCAGCAGGGGAGGGCAGTTGGGAGGGACCAGGCCTGCAAGGGAGGGCAGTTGGGGGCTATCAAGCCTGCTGGGAAGGGCAGTTAGGGGTGACCAAGCTGGCAGAGGAGGGAAGTTGGGGGCGACCAGGCCTGCAGGGAAAGGCAGTTGGGAGGGACCCAGGCCTGCAGGGGAGGGCAGTTAGGGGTGACCAGGCCTGCAGGAGAGGGCAATTAGGGGTGACCAGGCCTGCAGGAGAGAGCAGTTAGGGGTGACCAGGCCTGCAGGGGCGGGCAGTTAGGGGAAAACAGGCTGGCAAGGGAGCAGTTAGGCATCAATCAGGCTGGCATGGGAGTGGTTAGGGTGTGATCAGGCTGGCAGGCAGAAGCGGTTAGGGGCAATCAGGAAGGCAGGCAGGCGAGCAGTTGGGAGCCAGCAGTCCTGGATTGTGAGAGGGATGTCCGACTGCCCGCAGTCAGACATCCCTCGAGGGGTCCCAGATTGGAGAGGTTGCAGGCTGGGCTGAGGGACACCTCCCCGCCATGCATGAATTTTGTGCACTGGGCCTCTAGTGCATAAATAAGTGGAACAACAAATTGACATTTCTTTCTCCTCCCACTAAAATCAGTAAGTAAAAGTTAAAAAAAGAAAAATTGTCTGCTACTAAATTAGCAAATATCCTCTATAATAAAAGTATAATATGCAAATCAACCAAACAGTGGAACAACCAGTCACCTATGACATGCACTAACCACCAGGGGGCAGGCGCTCAACGCAGGAGCTGCCCCCTTATGGTCAGTGCGCTTCCACCAGGGGAGCGCCGCTCAGCCAGATGCTGGGCTCATGGCTGGCGGTAGTAAGGAGGGATCGGGCTTAAGCCGGCGGGCAGACATCCCTAAGAGGTCCTGGACTGCAAGAGGGCATAGGCCAGGCTGAGAGACTCCCCCTCAGTGCACAAATGTCATGCACCAGGCCTCTAGTATTTAAATATTATAATAGTGCTTGTGAGTATGCAGGGAATATAGAAATTGATAGCATCATTCCCATCAAAAAAGTATAAAATGTGTTTATAGTCTACAGTTCAGTATCTCTAATTCAAAAATGTGTTCAAAGGAAAGAAAAATCTCCATGCACAAAACTTTTGTAATGATATTTAAAAACTATTAAGGATTGGTTTTAAATGAGAAAGTTATAGTATGTTGATGAAATATTATACAATGATTTAAAATGATGGTTATAAAATTAAAAAGATACTTAAGTTGTCACAAAATACAGAAGGGTTTAAACTAAAAGAATTTATAAAATCAGTAAGGAAAAAACTTAATAAACTAAAAAAAGACACGAGACATAAAACAGAAAAACAAATGGTTGATTATCTTATAAAAGATGCTCTGCCTCATTAGTCATTAAAGAAATGTGAGCCCTCGCCAATTTGGTTCAGTGGATAGAGCATTGGCCTACGGACTGAAAGGTCTGAAGTTTGATTCCAGTCAAGGGCACATACCTCGGTTGCAGGCTCCATCCTGAGCCCTGGTCGGGGCTTTACAGGAGGCAACCAATTGATGTGTCTTTCTCACATCGATGTTTCTCTCTGTCTCTCCCCTGTCCTTGTACTCTCTCTAAAAATCAATGGAAAAATGTCTTCTGGTGAGGATTAATAAAAAAGAAAAGAAATATAAACTGCCTGGTGGGTATGGCTCAGTGGTTGAGCATTGACCTATAAACCAGGAGGTCACGGTTCGATTCCTGGTCAGGGCACATGCTCAGGGTGCAGGCTTAATCCCCAATAGGATGTGTGTAGGAAGCAGCAGAGCAATGATTCTCTTTCATCATTGATATTTATATATCTCTCTCTCTTTCTCTCTGAAATCAATAAAAATATAAATAAAAAAATAACTAAATATGAACTAAAGTTTTTTTAGCAAAGATATGAATAAATATACACTCATACACTGTTGATTTGAAGGAAAGTTGGTATTACCAGCCTTCAAACTATTCTCT